>NC_044358.1:15298754-15909548 GCF_007364275.1 Archocentrus centrarchus | reverse complement strand
AACAGTGTCTTAAATGATGCTCAACTGGTTTCTGGATATCAGGAATTTGATGTGTTCCTGCATTAAAAAGATGGAGTTTCCGTTGAGAGTTCAAGCTTGTAGCTGCATGACTGTGGAACGATAGCATGTCTTTTTTTTTTTTTTTTTAAATGACCCTGCAAGTTGACTTTCATGCCACGAAGAACAAGCTGCTCACTAAAGTTGGAACTTGAATGCTTTATCAAATCAAAAAATAAAATATTGCATCAGTCATTGTTATATATGTTGTTAGATTCATTGTGCAGCTGTTATTGAGCTGCACAATGAAGTGCAGTGAGCTCCACAGAGCAGCTACTCAGTGTGTTGCATTCACTGTCACAAATGGCACCTGTAGCATCCGTCGTTTGTTGTCAGGATTCTTTGTTCACAAAGGGAACCGCTTCCTTTCAAAGCTCTTGTGACTGATTTTGAGAATGGTTCAAAGGCAGCCGCATTTATCGGTTTGGAGTGAAATGCTGAGGATTTCCAAAGGGTGTTTTTTTTTTCCCCTGGTTTATAGAAAGGGAATGCTTTTAGGATGTGTTGTTTTATACATGTAAGTACAGTGGCGTGCGTTTGATAGAGGTGTGCAGCGTATCTTGTTGTGTCTATTCTTCTGATGCTGCTGGACGGTTGACTCAGTGGAATCTAAATACATTTCATATTTAATATTCTCTTTTTTTTGCTGTGGTTTTTCCTGCATTCTGCTCAGATGAGGCTGACGGTGTTTTCTGTTTCTCAAACCTGCTTTTACCTCTTGTGACGGCCCTTTCCTGGTCCTCCATTTACATCTAATTTATCTGCCAGCCCCACCCACGGGTGGTGCTCCACAGCTGGAGATGAATGAGAGTAGAGCTGACTGTCCAGGCCTGCCTCTGAGCTCTAAAGGGTGGCTTACATTAATGTGAGATACATAATTTGATGGGAAAAAATTACCATGCAGTTGCAAATAACTATATATTTATGGATTCATGATTAAATGTATTTGGATTTTCAATTTTCCAATACTGGGTGATATTTCTGATACTTCCTGTATTTCTGTGGTGATATGACTGGATATTTGTAACTAGGAGATCTTTCCATGCATCTCTTCCATCTAACTGTAATCCAGTATCACTGCTCCCACGTGTCCATACGCTGTTTTAGGATGCGTGACAACATATCCTGATGAGGTTTAATTATGTTTTAAAGAGTGAAGTAATCATTAAACTAGATGCCTAATATTGCATTAACATCAGCCGAGTTTAAATGCCTTATAATGATTACTAAATGAGCTATTAGTGCAGTTAGATTTTTTGCAGCAAAGTTTTTATCCAGAGTATTGATTTGGATGTGATTTCTTTAGTCAAAGCTACTGAAATAAAACCACCTTCTGTACTTGTGACATCCAGTGACAATAAATTGAATCCAAATTCCTTCATATGGGATTCACATTCTGGGGACTCTTGTCTTTATCTCCCTGAGATCCAAGCTCTTGTTTGGGATGCATTTTTTATTTATCTTAGCTTATTGTGATCAGTCAGATATATATATATATATATATATATATATATATATATATATATATATATATATATATATATATATATATATATATATATATATATATATATATCTGACTGATCACAATGCCTAATATTGCATTTTTATTTCAGTAGCTATTTTTATTTATCTTAGCTTATTGTGATCAGTCAGATATATATATATATATATATATATATATATATATATATATATATATATATATATATATATATATATATATATATATATATATATATATATCTGACTGATCACAATGCCTAATATTGCATTAACATCAGCCGAGTTTAAATGCCTTATAATGATTACTAAATGAGCTATTAGTGCAGTTAGATTTTTTGCAGCAAAGTTTTTATCCAGAGTATTGATTTGGATGTGATTTCTTTAGTCAAAGCTACTGAAATAAAAATGATCTCCCTCCCCGTCTTCTTCTGCTACATTTTTTTTCTCATAGATTCAAAAGACCGTGTGTGTGTGTGTGTGTGTGTGTGTGTGTGTGTGTGTGTGTGTGTGTGTGTGTGTGTGTGTATCTGTGCCTGTGTGTGTGTGTGTGTGTTGCTCCCTGCCATGTGTGTGAATGTGATCTGGGGCGTGTTGGTGGGGGTTTGAGGAGAAGGCAGGCAGAGCTGGGCTGGGGCTGGCAGTCTTTGTTCTAGCAGGGATAAATGATGGTCGCAAACCAGGAAATGAGGTGAGGCATTGGTCTTTCTGTCTCTCCTCTCCTCCCCTCTCCTTCCCTCCCCCTCTGTCTCGCTTTCTGTATCTTTCTGGAACTCGCATCTGTCACTGCTGCCTCCCGAGCCGGCTAAGGGATGCTGCTGCTGCTATCTGCTAGCCTAGTATGGGCCACTGCTGCTGTAGGCTCCGTTTCCTCCGTCTGCTCTGTCTGGACCAAACGGTAAAGTCCGCGTCTTCTGCAGGCAGCGAGCTGGTTTCAGCACCGAGGATTCCTCGATGTATGTGCGGCTGTGCGCATGTGTTTAGTGTGGGGGGGTGGTGGTGGGGAGGGGTCTGTTTATATGATCATTATTTTCACTTGTTTCCTAGAGACAGAGCATGATAGTCAATGTAAAGCTGTGTGTGATTGTGCTGAGTCAAAGCAGGCTTGTGTGTTGCACTGAAGATGTTTCTCTCATTTTTAGAACAGTTTACAGGGACACACAGGATAAAATGTCACTGCCGCTGTGCTCTGATTATTTTTGGGTGTTTATATTGTGTCCTTAATATATGTCTGCTGGTTAATTTGAGGTTATTATGTGGCAAAGAATGCATTGTTTTTTGTTTATTTGGTGCTAATTAATTTCCCATTTACAAGAAATCACATGTTCGGTGTTCTTTATAAAATTTGAGCTGTAGTTTCCTGTGTGTTCGTTATACAAAGCAGCTGCACACTGGGAGCTTTTTATGGTCTCACTAATTAGGTTAATTAGCTCATTACAGCATATGCTTGAGAATAAGCACGGTTACTGTAAAAATATTGAAATGTACTATAGTGAAATTATCAATAAGTTGATAAGCTTCAGCTCATTGTGAGTGTAAACAGAATATTGTTCATATGTGAACTTTAATGAGACCTTTCCAGCTACTGAGAATGATCACTGTTGGTTTTTGGGTAATTATGATGGCCATTTTCCGTATTTGGTGACGGATCAGATGATTAATAAAAGAGCTGCAAAAAATAGCAAAACGGTGTGGGTGATAAAGGAAAACCGTCATCAGAGGCCGCCCTAAAGACGGATTAAGTTGCCTTGGCAGGAGCTGAATACGATGTGGGAAAATTAGAATGCGTGTCCCGTAACTCCCTGGAGATTTAAATAGGTGGGTCCGGTGGGCAGGACTATCGATTGATGGGTAGCAGCAGAGGTGGAGCCGAAGCATATGAAATAAAAAAAGCTGCTGACCCCTCCTGAGGTCACTACAGTCTCATCTTGATGGCTTTATGTTCCAAGTAAAACCTCTTAGAGGGTGACATCACAGCTCTCATACATTTTTCACCTGCTGCTCTGTTTCTTTGTCTCGTCTAAGCACAGATTTACGATCTCTTCTTCCTTTCTTTTAATCTCTCGCAGTCGTTTTACAGTCTGAGTCTTTCCTCTGAGGGAAACGTGCATACCAGACATGGCGAGTGCTGTTTGTGATCACTTTACAGTCACTGAAGGTGGTGCTCACAGGCTTCCACATTTAGCGTAAAAATGTACTACAGGCAGAAATCTAAGAAAGAAGAGTCTGTCCCACCACCTTCTGTACTTGTGACATCCAGTGACAATAAATTGAATCCAAATTCCTTCATATGGGATTCACATTCTGGGGACTCTTGTCTTTATCTCCCTGAGATCCAAGCTCTTGTTTGGGATGCATTTTTCATTTATCTTAGCTTATTGTGATCAGTCAGATATATATATATATATATATATATATATATATATATATATATATATATATATATATAAAAAGCTTCCTCTTTGAACAGGAAGTTGTTACTTTGTTATATAGTTCTTACATATTTTTGGGGGGAAGTATGTCCTTATAGGAGGCCAATGGGTTTATTTTACAGCATAACACAATAAAGTCAACACTGCTTAACAAAATCTGAAACACTATTGAGCAGAATGAAGTTTAAAGTGCAGAAAAGCCAAAGGGTGACATCCCCATGGGAGGAAGCAGGGTCTCAGAAGCTTCCATCACTGGCTGAAGTTTCTCTGTCCTGATAATAGAAGTTGGAGGGTGTGCAGAGACCACGTGATTACAATATGCCAAAAAGGGTTTTATGCATTCATTGCCCAGTATTATAAAAACATGATGCCTGCTGTAGCTTTCCTGTACGTCCCCTGGCTATCGTGGTCCATAGTGAAATAGAGGATATGCTGAAATTTATGCACACACAGAGAAAATTATAAGCATATTGTTTATGATTGAAGACATATTTCAAAAACTTTTGTCACAATTCCTTATGACTTTTTTTTGTGAACAGCAGACACCCCAAATCTCAACTTTATGAGCTTTATTCTGGTGTATAAGCACCAGAATAAAGCTCATAAAGGATAGTAAATGGAACTAGCTGGTGATGGTTTTGTGACAGTGTAAAATGTAGTTTGTGGTTGTTGCTGTTTTTGGATGATTTTTTTTGTATTGGTTACTCAGTAATATCTCTGTTATAATACAAAGATCTGCAACATTAGTATTTCTTCTAACTCAGGGTTGTTGAGTGCATAAGAAAAGAAGTACCTTTTTTTTTTAATTTTTGGGTGTATTGTTGTCCTGGGTCTCTCCACCATTTTGGTTTGAGAACTGAAGAAGCCTTTAGGATGAGATGTGAAACATCTTCAAGAACCAAAAAGTCCAGTCTCCTTTTTTTTTCAGGCTCCAGAGAATAACTCGAGAACGATGTGACCTACAGTAAGAGGTTCAAATTGTTAGATTCAACTCATTGTCATTATGCGCACAAGGCACGCAACAAAATGATCATTCCAGATCACTAATCCAGAGACGAGCATCTGCGGTCATGCAGCCAGAGACCGGCGCTACCGTTAGGCAATGTGGTTTAAGGACACAACGCAGCGCAGGGACAGGGGCTCGAACCGGCAACCCTCAACCACTCTGAACCTGTTTACGGCCAAACGTGAAGCAGTTCAAATCTTTATGGAAAAACTGAAATTCTGGTTTGGTTTCTTTAACACTGTGTCTGTAATCTTGAAGAAGACCTGCAGTTTTATGACTGGGAGCATGGCTGAAAGTTTATGTGAAGCTTGTAACATTGTGATTCACATTAATAGGTATTTTATTCACATGAGCGTTATGCAGTATCATAACAAACTCTGGTGAAAACCGGTAGCACCAGAATGAAAACAGAACCTGTTAAGATTGTTTGTCACGCTCGCTCGCTGCCACCATCAGCATCCACGACAGAGATCTTCCATTATTGGAATTCCATGCTTTATTTTTACTGCTGCACTGACAAGAAACCCCAAAAATCCATGTGGACTGTCTAGAGATGTACAACTCTTTGTGTCTTTTCAGAGTGAGAGTGCCATTGTGAAGGAGAGGGAACTGTCCCTGGAGCTCGCTAGAATCCGTGATGAAGTGGGTAAGTGGGATACGGCGTTACAGATACGGCACCGCGGGGAGGACAGAAAGCAGTGAGTCACTCACCGCTCACAAGCCATGATGTATTACCCGGTGTTTTACCACAAGGAACGGGACCGCGAGTGGCCCGTGGGAATTCACCTGGCAGATGGCAGTCTGGATTTAGTCCCAGACTGAACATTAAATACCACCCACTGTGCAGCAGAAAAACACCTGTGTTAACATTGTTTCAAGTCAGACTCTAGAACAAATGCTTTTGAGCAATAATATACAATAAAAAACTGATAAAGTTACCATACTTACCTTTCAACGCTACATGTGTATCCCTTGTGACATTAAAGTCCATAAGAATAGAAGAAATAAAGAAAAAGCGAGACTGTGTAGAGTTGAAATAACTCACATGTCTTTTTTTTTTTTCTTCTGTCTCTATTCCAGCCTTCAGTGTTGCACACTGGGAGCAACTGCAGCAGGAGAAGGAGGAACTGGAGCGTCGTTTTGAGTCTGAGCTGCAGGGATTGCGGGCTCAGCAGCAGAAGGAGCTGGGAGCGTTGGAGGAGCGGCTGAAAGCGCAGCACACGGATGAGACGGAGAGTCTGCAGGGCCGACAACAAGCTGAGCTGGAAGAGCTGCGCTTCAATCAGCAGGAGCAGGTCTGTGGATAGAAGCTGTCACGTTTGCCCGCGTCTCGTGTAAGGAAGTGAGGATGTAAATTCACTCAAAAAGTTTATCTGAATGACAAAAAACATCATAAATAAATGTTATTTTTGATTGTGGCTCTCACGGCATTTTGAAATAATTACTTTTTATTTAAGAAATATTAACAGGAACATTAATTTCAGTGGGAGAGAAGCCAGTAAATACTATTATCTGTCAGATTCTAACACTCCTGATACTTACGCATGCATGTGTGTGAACAGCTGGGAGCACTGATGAGTTATCTTTGTGATTGCTGTCTGCAGCTTGAGGAGATGAGTCAGAATCATGAGGCGTCCTTGATGGAGATGGAGACGGCTCACAACGATACACTGGCCACTCTGCAAGAGGAGCATGCCAGGACCGTGAAGAGTAAGCACCCCATTTAAAACCTGTTGTCGCCCTGCACTGAGTCCCTGCGGGTCAGGAGAGATGATGATGATGATGATGTGCTGTTTCTCCTGTCAGATTTGAAGATGGCCCATGAACAGCAGAGGAAGTCTTTGGAAGAAGAGTTTGAGAAAATCAGACTGTCATTGCAGGTTTTCAACAGTTTTCCTTAAAAAAAAAGACATGATTTATAGATTATTAAAGTCATTAACAGTTTCTTATCTCTCGGCGCGCGGTCACCAGGATCAGGTGGACACGCTGACCTTTCAGAACCGAAGTCTCCGAGACCGAGCGAAGAGATTTGAAGAAGCTCTTCGCAAGAGCACAGATGAGCAGATCGTGGTAAGTGCTTCTGACTGCTCTTGTGACAGAAGCAGCATAAAAAATTTGACTAGTTGGCCTTAAAGCTCTTTGGTGTTATTTCTGATGCTTTTTGAGGATGCTTTGGCTCCATATAAACACATTGAGGAGGACCTGAAGAGCCTCAAAGAAGTTCTGGAGATGAAAAATCAACAGATCCACGAACAGGAGCTGAAGATTTCAGAACTGGAGAAAATAGTAGGTTTCAAGTTTTTGCTTTAGTTTAGCATCAGAGAACATTTGGAGTATGTTTCCAACCATCAAATGCATTAAAACAGGTAGTGTAGCTAAGCTAACAAGGCCAAAAAAATCAGTAGGATTCATGACAGCTTGCTCAGATTTCTAGATGATTGAATTAGTCATAAAGTGTATCATTACTGCAGCCTTCCCATTTACATCCCACCTGCTTTCATTAGTCCAAATGTTTCCTTTGTGAACCCACATCATTTAGTCTGCTCCCCCGTTCCACTCGTTCCACACGTCACTTGAAGAATTTAATGTGGTGTACGCTGTCACCTGTGTTTTTGAGCAGGCTGCAAAGAATGTGTTCCTGGAGGAGAAACTCCAAGTGTTACAGCAGCAGAACGAGGACCTGAAGGAACGAATAGACAAGAATCTCGCTGTTTCCAGGTCAGAGGAAATGCAAACTGGTGCTGATTGAAAACCGAGGTCAAAGCAGCTTAGAAGTCTCGCTGTTTTCTAGCTGCATCATCCAAGCTATGAATCCAGAATATTTTTGTTTACAGAGGTTCATCATTAATGTTTAAAAATACAGTACAATGGAAACTAGAACATTTACAGTAATGCAGGAATTTTATACTTTAAGTTCAAACAAAGTAAACCACATGATTCAGTAGCTTATAGAACCAGCTTCAGCATCAATAACTTCTGTCTGATTTTATCAGGTTCTCACATCATTGTGGAGAAATGTTGGTGCACTTTTCTGTTCAGTGTTGTCAGTTCATTGAGGTTTGCCAGCATTCATTTATGCACAGCTCTCCTCAGAGCCCATCACAGCGTTTCAGTCCGGTGGAGGTCTGGACTCTGATTGGGCAGCTCGATTCTTTTCCTTTTCAGCCGTTCTGTTGTGGTTTTGTTGGTGTGCTTGGGATCACTGCCCTGTTACATGGCTCAGTTTGGACAAAGCTTTAGCGGTCACGCAGGGAGCGGCAGTGCAGTTGCGCTTGTGAGACTGACTTTACAGTCAAAAACATTCACGAGTTTGGGTCTAACTCCTTACCAGACCAAGCTGTGTCCCCCGCTGCATCCAACCACCTGCAAACAGACACGGTGATTTTGAAGTTCAATAAGTACACGTTTGTCAAGTTATTAAGTAACCAGCATTTTTCCTTGTCTCCTTCCCTCTTTAGGCAACTCTCTGAAGAGAATGCTAATCTGCAAGTGCACGTGGAGAAGGAGAGCAACGAGAAGAAGCGCCTTAGTCGCACCAACGAAGAGCTGCTGTGGCGGCTGCAGACCGGCGAGCTGAGTCCTCGCATGTCCCCCAGCTCCTCCCCAATCCATCGGCCCCCCTCCGGACAAGGCTCCCCCGCCCGCCCACATTCCTACCATCAGTGACGCTCATCTGGAAGCTCTTGTCACCAAAAGCTTTTTGCATTTTTAAAAACTCTTTGTTGAATGTTTCTCTCAGTCAGAGTGCTACACTCTGTAGCAACAGCAGTTTTGCTTCTTGGAAAAATCCACTTGCTTATGTGATGCGTTTCCAAAGTTGAACCCCAATGACCTAACCAATTGTACCGATGATCACACCTGTTACAGTAAGAAGGAATTCTCAGCCCTCCACTTTTCCTACTCCACGCCAACGCCCCACACGACAGATGCGCCGGAAAACTCCCAGAGATTGTAGATTGATCGGAGAGCAGAATCAAAATCACGGTGCCTCATTTCCATGTTTTCGCCTACATCTCCATCTTCTCATCCAGCGCTCAGGATGATGGATGAACAAGACAGAATGATAATCAAAAGTGCAACAGCAAACACAAAAAGCGCCTTTTGCCATCCATTCTCTCCCACCAGCAGCATCCACCAGGACAAGGGAAATTCTTTGAGTAAAATCACAAAACTACCTACAGTAAGTGCAGATTCTTCTCTGGGGCTGTTTCAGGAGTTTATGACCGACTACCAAGCCATTTAACCTCAATCATCCATGCTACTTTCTAACTTGCGTATCAGCATTGACCCGAAATGCGTGGCTACAACATCATCACGACTTTGTAAAATCTGTACATGTATTGCTCTCTTTAAAGCATGATCTGTCTTCCAGTTCTAATTAACTATATTTTAGGATTACCTGCAGTCTGAAGTGGCACAGAAGGGCAAAGGAGCATCACAGTTCAAAACTGATTTCTGATGAAGTTCAACAGGATCCATTCAAGTTAAAACCGTTGTGTTACACATTTCACAGTAGGCGAGTTGATGCCCTTCACCTTCAGCTCAGTTAATAAAATGCACTGCTCAAAAAAATTAAGCAAACACTTGCTAATCATAGTGCAATGAAATGTCAGTTAAACTTCAGGGATATCAGTCTGTCCAGTTAGGAAGCAAAAATCATCGTGAATCCATTTCATCTGCTTAGGTGCAAAGTGACGAGGTGTACTGGAGAGGCAACAACACGACAGCCCCCAAGAAGGTAATGGTTTTGCAGGTGGATGCCACACACCAGTTCTCACTCCTCATCCCTCCTGACTGGTTTTATCCCTCCTGAGTGTGGAGGAGAGACCAGGGGATAGGCTGTGACCCGAGGAGGGCGAGACCGGTTGCAGAAAGGCATCGGCTCAGCAGCAGGAACAGCGTCTGCTCATTGGTCCTTCCTGCGAGCAGCACCGGGAAGATCGCTCCAGCAGGCGCGTGTTTCTGACCAAACTGTTAGAAACAGACTCCATGAGCATGAGGTCCCAACGTTCTCGTGTGACCTGTGCTCACGCCTCAGCTCGATTTTGCCCAAGAACACCGAAACTGGCAGGTCTGCCGTGGGCTCCTCATTCTGTTCACAGATGAGCAGTTTCACATGCGACTGATGTGAAAGAGTCTGGAGACATCGTGGGGAACGTTATGCTGCCTGCAGCGTTAACCAGCATTAGATCTGACAGTAGGTCTGCGATAGTCTGGGGAGGCATTTCCTCAGCGGATGGCAGTCGAGCTGCACGGGGCTGGGCTGTGATCACAAATCACACAAAAAGATTTCGGGATCTCTCTCCTGTTATGGAGTCAGTTTGTTCACAAACATGTATATAAGGAACCACCTGCAGGTCATAGTGTAGGCTGCTCCTGTTCTTCCTTGCCCTTCTTCAGCTCATCTCGTGTAACGGTTCCTCTCCTGGTCCCGACCTGGACTACCTGTGCACAATGAATGGACTGCAAGTGCAGTCTCACACTACCAGCAGTGACAGTGACACAAGCAAAGAGCAAAACCAGAGAAAGGTCAGTCAGGAAGGATGAGGAGAGAGCAGTGGTCTACGGTCACCATCTGTAAAACCGTTGCCTGTCCAGTGCACCTTTTGTCCTTTCCATTTGCACCAAAGTAGTTGAAATAGATTCACAACTAACTGGACACATCTCTAAAGATCATCTGACTTTGTGTTAAACTTTGTGGGTTTTTTTTTTTTTTTTGAGCAGTAAACATCTCCTACACAAACAAAAATGCAGGCTCTGTAAAAACCACCAAAGAGGAAATCATTGAACACAGACATTCATTAAGTACTGTAGCTGTCACATGGTTGGAATTCATTGCTGCAGAATCAGCCATAAACGGTGCCGATGTTGCAGAACGTAGATCTGTTTTTGCATTTTAAGATTATGCTATCAGGGCTCTTGCAGCTACCCGAAACTGTTGCTGTTTTTGTGTTAAATTATTTTATTTTGCGTGTGTGTGTGTGTGTGTGTATTCACCACATAATTCTTTATAGAGAAAAAAATTGTAACCGCAGTTGACAAAAATTCCAAAACTGGCTACAATTTTACCGAAATAAGAATGAGTCTGATTGCAGTGTTACCTCGTTTCTCATTGTAGAGAATAATCTCAGGTCTTGAGGAGAATTATGAGTCATCAAAAGGAAGCAACTGCCTTTTTTTTGTATTGTATTTTTTCTGTGTTTACATATCCACTTCTCTCAGACGTCTGTTTTGCCAGATACCGTTTCTAGAAAAATGTATTTGGATGTAAGCAGTGTGTAAAAACAGTATTAAAGAACACCGTAAAATTAGGAAATACATAAAGAATTAAGTGAAATGGTGTTTTATTACATTAATATAATAGATTAACGTAATAAAGCAGGCTTTCTTTTCTCCATTCCCTCAGGCATAAAATCTGTGATTTGGTTGAGTTAAATTTACTGTCTGGACGTCACGTTTATGTTTAACTTGATCGCTGGTGTTTTGAAAGGAAGTGGAAATGACGGCTCTCTCCATCAGGTACTCTGATTGCACTGATCGCCTGTGTGTCCTGTGGACATGTCCTTGTACTCATTGACTGAATGTTTGTCCAACTCTAGAATAAGGTTTTGTTTACAGTGTCAGAAAAGTTCGGTGCGTCACAGCGATGTCGCTGCTTCTGCCGTTCACATTTATTTATCTTCTGATTCAGTATGTCAGTATGTTCATGCTCTGGGTACGTTTGTATGAAAGCATGCCTTTATAAGGTTTATGTCCATTGTTTTTAATCTCACATTTATTTATTGTCATCTTCCAGAACTGTAACTGTAGCTTAGCTGGTTAACATATTGTGGTGAATGATGAGAAATAATGTCTATACTATATATGTTGCACTTTGTATTTAAGTATTAAATCACAACAAGTATACACAAGTGTACGAATGCAAGAGTTGATATGGGCGTATATTTAAACATATTTTGATGTAGAGCGCCTTTCTTTAAAGTTGTTAAGTAATAAAGCAGATTCCAGCAGTCACATCCGGCCTGTTGGACCACATTTAATAGAGACGCCACTGGAGCTTTCTAACTTTAAAAATGATAATATCACAAAAACCGGCAGGAATGTGGAACTTGGCTGATATGAGGTTCATGCCTTCCACTGCATGAAATGTTGTATTACATCTACGGGCAGAGGGAAGATGATGGTGGAGTTCTTCTCTGCTGCGATGGTGTTGAGAGTCTGAAGGTATCTCAGTTGAAGAGCACAGGGTGAGTCAGACATCACAACAGAGGCTTCTTTCAGAGCCCTGGACGCATTCATCTCTCCCTCTGCAGCAATGATCTGAAATGCAATCAGTATTTTCTGATGTTCTCTTTCTGGGCCAGAACACACGAACAGGAAATTAAATTAAATCTTCCATTGCTCTCATTACCTTGGCCCTGGCCTCCCGGCTGGCTTCTGCCTCTGCCGCCATGGCTCGCTGCAGCTGCTGAGGCAACTTCACATCCTTGATCTCTACACGCTCCACTTTGATGCCCCACGGATGAGTGGCGTCATCCAGGGTTTCCTGCAGGGTAATATCCAATAACAAGCAATCCCGTCACAGTTATAGTTTAATAAACAATCAAAAGTCCATGAAAGTTATTCCCCAAATCTTCAGCTCTGTGGAATTTTCTTTAGCATCACTGGCTGCTCTTAAGCTGATACTCCTCACCTGCATACTGAGTGAAATGCCCTCCCTGTCAGACAGAAGTTCCGAAAGATTTTTGGTACCAAGCACATTCCTCAGAGTGGTTTGAGCAAGCAGCCGAGTAGATGAGTGAGCATTGAACACATTGGCCACTGCAGAGATGGGGCAGTATACGCGGAAGTACACCACCCCGTCCACAGACACGGTCACCGAGTCTCTGGTTAGGATCTGTTTAAAAATGTTTTTAAAAAAGGAAATCTTTAATGACTGAGGCTGCACACAGCCTGTGATGCACATGTGTTTTCATATTAAAAAGAAGAACATACCTCCTGAGGCGGAATTTCAAAAGACACAGTTCTCAGATCCACTTTCACCAAGTTATCGGTGCAAGGCAGTATTAAGAAAAGCCCTGGAAAGAAATGAAAGCAGAGTTAGATCTAAAACAGACTCTTTGGTTTCTGGAACGGCTTTGCCGCAGTGTGCGTTTGACATTTAACCACAAACCTGGCCCTTTAGCTTTTTTGTCTGTGATCCGGCCGAGTCTAAATATGACCGCTCGCTCATACTCCTTCACGATCTGAACAGACAAGCACACAAAAACAAATCGGTGTAAATGCCTCATGGCACGTATACGCGTAAATAAACTGCAGTATGTGAGATCAAATCCTAATCATTGGTTCTGCAGTGAGAATATACTGTACCTTAACACAGAAGAATATTGTGAGTGGGAAGGTTACCATCACAAAGATCACTGACATGAAAACCAGGAGCCAACCAACGCATCCCAGTTTCCCCGAGTTTTTATCTGCAGAGAGAGAGGAAACACTTTGAGTGCAGCATTTTTAAATTCAGCATCTTTTACTAAAGCTGACACAAGACATCAGTGCCAAGAGATGGATCTGCACTTCCCATTTGTCACAAATGATGCAAATCATCTCTAAGGGAAGGGGCGTGGCTTAAGAGCCACCTGAGTCATGAAGTGTTGTGTAAACCTACCGTACTATTGATACATCATCATTAAAACACTGTGATGTCACTTTCTGTGTCATATGGAGGGTGGCAGAGGAAATAAATGTTGGTATTCTTACAAAATGCAGTACTGAGCAGTTGCCCCCTCATCTCTTTATATTTTGCTCCCAGGGAGCCAGACTTTCTTATAATTCTTAAAGAGGTCTTACGCAGTAGTTCTCCATGTTTTCTGGAGGTCTGTATGAATTGTATGACCTATGAATTATGCAAGCATAAAAAAAGTCATGAACCAGTGTTGTGTCTACATAGAGAGTGAACCACAGCTTTTTTTAATTGTATCTTCAGGCATTTTACCAGCAGCTTGTTGCAAAAACACATACTTGGTTCCCATTTCCTTAGTTGACTCTGAAAAATGCCAACGATAACACAGACAGGCATAAAATTTTACACCTTGATGGTGATTCCCAAATAACTATTAAACTGAATACTTATATTTCAGTATGGTGTGCAGTGTGTCCTTAAAAATAGATGAGTGGAGGACAAAAGAAGAAGCGATGAGCCTGAAAACGAACATTTGAAAATCCTGCACTTAAGAAAGGGGGGAAAAAAACAGCAGAGACCTGAGACGGGACCTGAGACGTGCATCTGGGATTTGGCCCTTTAGGTGATCCATTTACAGTTCACTGAAGCCTCATCAGAAATGGTCTCAGTGGGAGGATGGTGGTCAGGAATACAGGGAAACAGGGAGGAAAGACTGAGGGATGCCAAATTACACAAGAACTGCACTGAAAATCAGTCGCAACAGGCCTGATGGAGCGATGAATCCCAATTGGGAATTCTAGTTCAAATTGTCATTGATATATATGGGAGAGAGTCAGCACGGTGGCACAGTGGTTAGCACTGCTGCCTCACAGTGCAAAGGTCTGGGTTTGAATCTGCCTGGGCCTTTCTGCGTGAGTTTTCTGTGGGTACTCTGGTTTCCTCCCACAGTCCAAAGACATGCAGTTAGTGGTGATTCTAAATTATCCAGCGTGACAGGCAACCTGTACAGGGTGTCCCCTGCCTGTCGCCCTATGTCACCTGGGATAGGCTCCAGCCCCCTGAGGCCCTGAACAGGATAAGCAGAAAAAGGATGGATGGATATGTGGAAGACATCAGGAGAGAGGTTAAACACTGAGTGTCTGCAGCCATCTGTAAAACAGGCTTCAGCCACGGTCTGAGGCTGCATTCCAGCCGCTGGTGTTGGGGATCTTGTCAAAAGTGATAAAAAAAAGTACTGTCAGATTTTGATCCACCATCTAGTTGACAATGATCCCAAACACATGCAGTGAAAGCAAACAATGGAACCCGTCAATCATAGATTGGCCTCCCCAGAGCCCGGGCCTCACCATGACTGAGCGGGATCATCCTGACAGACAGCCGAACGAAAAGCAGCCGAGAACCATTCGTGAAGACTGCGTAAAGAAATCCCAGAGAGCTCAGGCTGTGTTAATATTCACTTTCAAGCTCCTTAGACTTACAAACTCTGTTGTTGTCTCATATACTGTACTCCCACGTAAATGTGCGCATTTTAATGTGTTTCATAGTTACCATTTCCCATTTTCCGAGCAACGTGTAAAATTTTGCACAGCACTGTATCCTATGTAACTCTTTAAAATAAGCTTTATTGGATGCATAAAACAACTCTTACCAAGAATTTGCTGCTCATTTTCTACCCCTTTCTTTTTTTCCAAAAACAAACATTTCAATTAAAAATTGAAATGGATCATAAAAAGTATTTACCTTCAATGTTGCCTTGATTTGTTTGCAGTTTATCTTGTGTAACCATCTCTGCTGTGCTCGATGTTGTAGAGATCATTAGCTGTCTGAGTGATGGAGCAAGTTGGAGCAGTGCTGCACTTGTTTACGTGTCTGTTCTCTCTGTGGGGTGTGATCTACCCATTTCCCTTAACACCTGTAGCTTTCCACAAAGGTGTGTGACTCACCTGTGGGCTGCCTTTTATGTAACAAGAACTTTATCCAGCATCTATGGGGTTCTTGTATATCACAGCTCAGCTCAGTCTGACCCTTCTGCTTTTTTACATGTAAGTCCAGCAGCCTGTCACCTGAGCGCTCCTTATGAATAAATTATTGTGGTATCCAAGCCATGAAAAATGAGAGATGGTGTTCAGAGATGTGATCCCAGCTGAACAGCATCCTCCTTGTTTGTGGAGCTGCATTTGTAGCTTCAGCAGGAAGTGTACCCCCCACCACCCCCCGTCTCCCTGCTGGGCTCTAAGCTGTATGGTGAAAAGTGGCAGACCCGTGGGACCTGTCTGGCTTTGTTTCTGTTGTGTTTGGTAAAGATACTTATGTTCGTGGAAGCTTAGTAAGTTTTCTCTGGTCACAATAGGCACTGAGTTTTTATTTTAGCAGATGAAGCTTAGTGGGATATTTTTTTGTTTGCTGTTTTGGCCTCAGAGACCCTGAAATCAATTTATTCCTTTTGTTTCTTTTTAAAAATGTATTATTATTATTTTATTTCACATTGTAAATCGATTGTAAAATAAACAGGAAGCTGTAAGTGGCTATGAAACAGTTCCTTACTCTCATTTTCCAGTGACTCGTTCACTGAGTACCACATTATACTTAAATATATACCAGCCACCTCACTTCATGATGTTTATGCAAATCCATGTGCACTTTTTTATTTTATTTTTCACAATAAATCCTCCAATTACCATGAAGAGGACGTCTTAAAAACTGTACAATTTTTTATGGAGAAATGAGTTTGGTTTAAAACCTGCCCCTTTTTTCTTCACCTGAGATATTACTGCAAATAATTTACATATAATTTAAATGATTAATGTTGCTCAGATTCATTGATGCTAAAATGAAACAGTTACATTTGGTCAAGGAAAAAATGATTTAAATGAATCTTTGAATTCAGTTGGTCAGAGAGGAGCTGAAAGGTTCACGGCTCTCTCGTTTTCAGTATGATTCAGCTGGCAAATCATTTGTGACTACTTACATCATTAATCATTCAGTGGCATGTTCACAGTGTTACACACTATCTACTGGGCCACAGAAAGTGGAAAAAAAGTTACTAGTTGGCAGAAATAGTTTTTTTTTTCTCTAATAAGTAAAAACTACTGAAGCTCTGAGAGTTGGAGAGTTATCAAGATTAATACTTTACTTCAACGACTGCGGTCAGCACATCACACACAGCACTCGTGTTTTACTGAGCTTCAGGTTGAACGCTCCATCACATCAGGCACCAACTGCAGCTGTAACAAACTCGCAGCCAAGCTCATGAACGTTTATCAGGCGAGGAACCAGATATGGTAACTTCAGTAGATCTCAGAATTGGTCTCCTCGTGCCTCCGTGTCAGGATGACAGGATCGATCCCACTCAATCAGCAAAGATCAGGCTGTGTGGCATTATTGCAACATCTTCTCAACCACAGTGTGTGGTTGAATATGAGCAGGATTTCTACTAATTAGCGCCGTATTTGATCATATGTTATGTTCACCTGAAACTGCCAAGTCCACAAGCAGCAGGTACATCCAATAAGCCAAACTTTGTTTTTCTTTTTTAGAAATCACACATAATGTAGAACTGGGTGTTTGCACAGGTTTGTATAACATTACACAGCAATCCAGTGAGACACTGAACTCATTTACAGACATTTTCAAGCTATAAATAGTGAAATCTGTGTGACGTGTGATAACAGTTTCTCTGGCAAATATTGCACCACTGTTTCCATCTTTTGTCGCCTTTTATCCACTCTTCACTTTGTACTTATACAGTGGGCCCAGCGTGTACTTGTTTTTTTGGGAACAGTTATCATCTTTTACTTTTTATGTATGTAGTTCTGTTTTCTGTACTCTTGCATCTTTTTTTTTTTAACTGCATCCTGCATGATAAACACTGATCTGAGAACAGGTGTTGACACATGCTCAGATCAGTGTTTATGAATGAGCTTAAATTTGCAGTGTATAAAATCTCACTGCTGGGTGTCAGTAAATTGCAGTCAAGTGATTTCTGTTTTCATACCCCTCCCAATTCAAGAGCATAGCTACGGTGGCCGCTTTAGGACAAACATATTTTAGTGAGCCAAGAGCGATCACGGCTATAACAGCCACAGCAGGCCATCATGCTTCTACTACTGTTTCTGTAAAAAAGAAAAGATTATGCATACTATATTTTAACATATTTGAAAAATACTTAACAATAAATTAGGAAATAAAAATGCAGATGTGTCAATTGAATATTTTGCAGTATTTTACTTTTTTACCCCCTCTTCGTCTCAAAAACTTTGACCACGCTCGTCTGTAGTGAGAAGAAACCACAAAGCCCATAAGCTGTCAGTGCTGGGTGAGAGGTAAATTCAATGAAAATACAAAATGAAAATGTAAAAAATACAAACGGCAAAAACAATTTTTTTTTCTTTTAATAAGTAAATATCTTTAGTTTACAAGTAGTGAACAAAGTGTAAGGAACCTGTGGTGACTGTGGGGGCCTTACAAATGAAACCTACGTTTCAGGCCGGGGGGGTGGCAGAGGTGCAGCATATTTAAAAGTACTGAAGTACTAAGACTTGAAGGCTTGTCAAGATGAATACTTTATTTCAAACAGCCAGCACGCAGCACTCATGTTGTTACTTTTCTGAGCAGAATATTTGCCTCACATCAGGCACCGACTGCATCCATCATAAACTTGCGACTAAACTCATAAGCCAGGAAGAGGGCGCCGTTAGCAGGGAAGGTACGCACCATTGTAGGAGTTAATCCAGAGTACAGAGCAGTGACCCCTGCAGGGAGAAAGAGGCAAAAACTTCACAGACTCTTCTCCAAAGACTCAAAAACACAATGCATCCACACTCATACATATTCTCATAGTCATACAGACAGAGTCTGTTAGTGTACCCTTCTCACACAGGTAACAAACACTGTCTGATGGCTGCAGTATCACAAAACAGTATCTCTGACAGATAACATAAGGGCATAAAACACAGAACAAAACAAATGCTGTTTTCACTTTGACTCCCATGAAGGTGACAGGTTTGTCTGCTCAGGGGCATTAAGATGAAGCTCGGTGAGACCCATCCTATAAGGTAAGCTTATTTCCTGTATACAGTTGCTGTCCTTCTGATTTGTAAATAACTCATTTTTCAGGGTTTCCAGTGTAGCCGGGATTTAGCAGACGATGAATTTCCAGTTCATGGCTGCCTCATCCGTGCAGCAGTCATTGATTACAATCCTATAACATTTTAAAACACTAATAAGAAGCCAAAAATGCTTTAAAGCCCCTCCTTTATTCTCCACATTATTTACAGAACAGGCATGCAACAAAAAGCTGCTCAAACAAACGTGATTATTTCAACTACAAATGGAAACCAGGACGCATCAAAATCTTGAAACTTGCCTACAAATTCTGCACATCAAAATGCAGACATTTGTTTACAGTTATTACTGTCCCTGTTTACAGGTGTGGTCCATACCCATCTGGGTGAATCTCTATTTAAAATGCATGTTTAATAAGCCTTACCTTCAGTGCGTATAACACCCATGAAGGTCTTCATGAAGCCCTCTTGCCTCCCAGCTAAGGAGTACACCTGGATCCTGGACTTTACACAGTCTATTGGATAGACGACCAACCAAAGGCAAGCACCTCCGAATCCACCACTGAACATGATCGGAAGGATACCTGCAAAGACACAAAATGTTTTGTGTTGGGGGGACGCTGATCACAGAAACACGTGAACATCATGAATTAATCATACCTATACTATCTTTGTCTGTGCCCATGTGTTGTGCGAATGTGGACCGAGACCATTCGTAGGCTCCAAAGAAGCAGAAGTAACCCGGAATCTCCCTCACGATGGTGGACGTCAGTCCTTGGTAGAATCCTAAAGGACCGTTTGTCTTCAGCACGGTCTTAACCACGGTCCACACTGTGCTGGAGGCGTCCCGCAAAACAGAGTCAAAATTATTTTAGTCAACAAAAGCTTTTCTTGTCATAACAATGTCAGTTTTTGATCCGCTCACCTCTTCTGTCCTCTTGCCACCTTGCCAGAAGCTTCCATTTCATGCATGGCCTGCAGACGGCATTTCACCAGCTCCGTGGGGCACAATGCCATGGAGGAGAAGATGGAGGCTAAAGACCCCGAAGATGCCTTCTGAATATCGCTGATGAGCAGTGACAACAAGCAACAAGAGGAGAGAAGAGTAGAAAGAGTTTTACATGCATCCACATCTGCAGTTTTTATAATTACACAGAACATTCAAATATATTAATTTCTGCCTCATTGCAGTAACCTGTAGGAACGCTTGTTTTTAGCTGGCTATATCCTGTGTAAAACACCACACTGTCTTGTGGTCACTGAAGCAGCTCTGAAATACACCTGCTGTCATGTTCTGAGGTGGGATATTCGTACAGATGTGGTCCAGCAATTCTCACACTGACACTGCAGTTTTTGTAGCTCACATTAACTTTGTAGTGGAATTTCAAAGGGCGATAAATAAGTAAAAATACATTACAGAGTTGTGGCCTTTGGTCAGCACGTAGCCCTTGTGACAGAGAACAAGTGTGTGACGTGTGAGAGGTCTAGCTTGAACGTTAATGTTTCTGCTAAACAGACGCTGCCGAGGCAACGACAGCAGCTCGACTTTTTTCTTTGAAAGCGCCGAGCTAGAAAGACGGCGAACTGAAGGCGTGAGCCAGCATTGTGTCTACACATAACAAACAGCTTAGCAAAGAACCAGTTTGAAACTGTATCTTTAGGTGCTTTGTTACTGCCAGCCTGTTACAAAACACATCATGTGTTCCCACTTCTTTAGTTGAATCTGGGAAAAATGCCAAAGATCACACAACCAAGACAACATCAGCGTATCTGGAGGAGGTCAGGAAATCAGTGCAACAGTGTGTGTCTACGGCTTGAGGGCCTCTCGTGGTTCTCATGGATCTTGCCAGAATTAATGTATGCTTTCAAGGTAACAGTTGTAAGCAGTTTATTATTCAGTTAACTGCCACCAGACATTCAATTCACAGTTGTAAACTGTGTGACCACACCCAATTATGATGTAATGTTGCAACTGAGTACAGGATAAATTGCTTTCCTGCACAGGAAGTGAAAAGAGGAAGACTGAACCTCTGATGGTCTGAAAACTGACAAAGTCCTGGTTCATATGAACGCTTGTTATACCATAAAGTGGTGATGTATCCAGCTGCTCCTCGCTGCAGTCTATTACATACTATGTAGCTTATTGTGTAAATAAATACTCAGAAATATCTGCTTCCAACCTGAGATCAGCACCTTTGTCCATCCTTAACATAAAGCGGACCACATCCTGGCACAGCCCATAACTCAAGAAGAGCACAGCGTTCTCAGCAATGTTGGCTATCAGGGCTGGCGTTGTGCCTTTGTAAAGACCGCGGAGTCCCACCTGTCTGAAAGTTGAGATGAAGCAGTGGATGAAGCCGCGGTACATGGTGGGGAAAGTCTGCATCTTCACCTTTGCGGTGTCAAATGGCTGACCGCTCAGCACACAGGCTGTACCACCTGAGGTAGGGCATCAAGATATTTGGTAAATAATCGAGAAGAATTCAGAGATTAAAAATGCAGAGATTAGGAAATGTATATATATATATTTTTGTAATGCTTCCCCAACCAGATACACATGTATGTGTGCAGGTCCATAATATTTGGCCTTGTGAAATGCAGCGACAGCTGTGGTCAGAAGTTTGAATATACTCATCATCATTAGTTTGGATTTTCTCTAAATCCTAACAGGATCACAAGAATACTGCAGACACATAACTTTACATATAAATGTATTAAAGCACATGTGGCCTCCTGCTGACCTCTGAGCATATCCTTAACCTTGACTTTTTTTTTTTTTAAGTTAACCTTCTTCACCTTTTTAACTTAATAATTTGATAATAATAGCAAACACTAAACGCTCACAGTGAGGGGATCAGGTGTGGTTTGATCACTTTTCTAATTTATTGACTTTAATCTGATGAGAGTGGCTTGAAATATCTCTGTGTCCTTTGCATTTAAACTCACCTGCTGCCCCAGCTGAGAAGTCGATGATCGCCTGAATTACAGGGTGTGGAGCCATCGTGACTCAAAGGGCATGAGCCTGAAAACATCCAGAATACTTTAAACCCATTTCACTTGTAAAAAAAAAAAAGATTTAAGCAGCTGCTATAAGAGAGCAAGACTGGAAAATAAAGCATCTAAATGGAGATAGCGATGCTTACCCCTAATCTCTGTAGTGTAGGTTAATCCCTCACGAAGAACAGTTGTGAGCACAGTTACTGCGTTGCTGCGCAGTCGCTCCACGTCAGGCTGCGCCTCAGCAGCGCAACAAGTTTCCACAAGATCTCAGTTCGCCGAATAGAAGCACCGAGTCAGGAAACACAGGACACAAGTCTGACGTCCTGTTCTTCAGACATGCTGTTGTCCGCGGGAGCGCGGTGTTGGTTAATGCAACACCCGCAGTGTCTTATTACTGTACTTTCGTTTTGCCAAGGCGTTCATTTCATTGGTGGGTGTGAGTTGTTCCGTCCTACGTAGGAGCGCACAGCGCAGAAGGAACTCACGCTGGAGAGAGGAGGTCACATGCAGTTAAAGTAGTGTAATATTTACGATGAAATGACCGGGTAATAATTAAATTATATCACTTACACCACTGAGACTCTATTGCTGTCTTTGCTTTTAAGAATCACTGAGTTAGAGCCATATTTGGCAACAGGCCCGATATTATTTTATTTTATTTTTGCTTTCTGCATCTTAACATCATCTATGCGATCCTGGACAGAATCACTACTCCCAAATTTATACCGGTAAATGCGTTTTATGCCAATTATGCCGCGTTGATTGTAATACCCGAGGAAGGCCGCAAGATGTCACTCTACTCCGCAGTTAAGGCACCCAGACAGCTTCTGCTCCTCAAATCACGATTTATTTATTTAACCCCTCCTCTAAATCTGTACATGAAGATAGTGTTCATTATACAGTAGTTAATGGTGCAGCCGCATTTGTCTTTCTATCAGTTTTGAGAATCTTTATTTGTTATCCCCCCCGATTTGTGAACATTTTACAAACTCTTCACTGACTAATAGAATCTATAAGAAATGTATAAAATTACTTTATAAATTATTATAGCCTACACGGTGTAGATTGAGGTTGGCGTCTCCGGTGTCTTATCAGATCATCCAGGGGTCGTAAGTATCAAATGAATTATGCAATACTTTTTAGGGTAATAATAAAATCCGGAGTGATATGTGCCAAAGTACAAATATCTATTCAGTAAATAAACAGTAATTCTTCTACTATTGGCCATCACAGCACACGCAGCACGTTTAAAATCTACCCAGATTCTCAGTAATGTTCAACTAATGTGACCTTGCCATTGTTCAGCTGCAAAATCTTTCAGTTTCAGCTTCCGGGCTGACTATATGACTTTTGGAGCTAAAATTTGTGGATACCCGGTGGAATCCATTCATTTCTCTAACCGCGTTTCCTGTGCCACAGGCTGCCGTACAGCCCACAAAGCACAATATTTCCAGCTCAATGCTTAACAGTTGGCAAAGTGTTCTTTTGTGAAACGCAGCTGCTTTTATTGAGCTCAAAGAGCCCAGATTTAGTTTTAACCGGAGTGACTCCAGGTTATGAAGATATTGCAGGTGGTGTGCCTTTGCTGCAGAAGTGGAACAGCAGTGCTGAGTGATGGTGAGCGTTAAGATCCTAAGAGACAGAAAAATCTCTTGAATCTCATGTTCTAAAAATAGCTAATGTTAGTTCTTGACCTGCCTCATAAGTCTTGAAGACCTAATTAAGGCTCAAGGAATTACAAGCTGAGCAGTGTCCAAACGTTTGCGCACGCTACAATTACTCTCACTGCAGAGGCTGTAAGTCTGCCTCTTTTCACTTTAAAATGTAACTGGGTATTCAGTTTGTCTTTGCTCTTATTTAATCTTAAATAATGAAGGATTTAAGGTTGCAAAGTTTTGATCTAACAACGGGACATGCAGGTGGAGGCAGTGGATGGATTAATAGTCTACATTTCACTCTGGGACGCAGTCGACAGACAGAAATCTTCCATTTGTGGTCCACAGGTTAACTTTTTTTTTCCAGCAACTCTTTCGATGCAGCTTATTGGTGCTTTTTGGCTGTCAGTCAAATGTGGGCGGTGTCAGCTGACAGACGATACTTCCAGTAAGCCCCCACACGCCGCCCGTACAACAGAGAGTTAACGGGCAGTACGGGGAGCAGACGGAACGTCAGCAGGACTGGACAACAAAAACAAAGCAGCGGGTCAGCATACTCTGACCACTTACTCAACTTTATTTCACTTGAAAGACGTTTTAGAGACATTCTTTTAATCATCGTTACAGATTTTTGCCGACTTGGGATGTAACTTTCAGTGTTGCTCTTGCGCCTGAGCGGAGCACTCTTCCCGGCCAGTTTTTATCTCGCGTTCGCTCACGTTTCCCAGGCGAAGTTGCTACTTTAGAGGAGCGACAGGTTCGTCACATTTACATGACATTGTAACACTTTTCTCACTTACCTTTCGACCATGGCGGAAGCGGCTCAGCAGCCACACCTGGTGGACATCGACCCGGATTTTGAACCGCTGTCGCGGCCCCGGTCGTGCACTTGGCCCTTGCCCCGGCCGGAGTTTATCAACCCGGGCGACTCCAACACCTCTTCGCCGGTCCCATCTGTAAAGCAGGAACCAGCCAGCAACACTGAGTTCATCAACAACCTGAGCCTGCTTGAGGAGACCGAGGACTTCACCGAGCAGAAACCCATCATCCTGTGCACTGATTTCCAGTGTCAGGACAGCTGCGTCCACCAGCAACCTCCACAGCAGCAGCAGCAACATCCGCAGCAGCAGCAGCAGCACCCGAACCCGCAACTCCCGCATCAGCAGCAGCAGCAGCAGCAGGTGCCTCTGCTCTCCACCCCGGTCGGTCCGGCGTCATCAGCGGCCGCGGCCGCAGCTGCAGCCGCTGCCCAGAGAAAGAGCAGCTCCTCCCGGCGAAACGCATGGGGGAATATGTCATATGCAGACCTCATAACCAAAGCTATCGAAAGTTCTCCTGAGAACCGACTAACTCTCTCTCAGATTTATGACTGGATGGTGAAGAGTGTGCCTTATTTCAAGGACAAAGGAGACAGCAACAGCTCTGCAGGCTGGAAGGTAATCACTTTTATCGGTGTTTGTGTGTGGTGGGTGTTCATGAGTGCCTATAGCAACTCATAAAGCGCTTGCTTGAGATAGTTCTTGTAGTGGGAGAAAAAAGTTATTGAGTGGGGAGTTTTGGTGTGTCTGTGGTGCTTAACAGTAGGTTCACAGGGACTTCATTGTGCTTTATGCTATGTTTTTATCTCCTGTGGTATCACTGTAATACCCCTCCAGGGATTTCTGGCTTGTCTGTGGTGTTCAATAGTCAGTGTATTGTGACTGTATAATGCATTTGGTCAGGGCTGTTTATTTTTATCATCTATTATCATTCCAAGTGTTATCATCTGCACAGACTTATGCTAATACACGATTTGCTCCCCATGCGTACTTTATCCTCAGATGTTTCCATTGACAAAAAGCGTGCAGGAGTGGAGCAGCTGTTAAGTTGTTACCACTTAGTCCCATTCATGCTCACATAAAACCGTGTCCTCCTTCATTGCTATCGATCCACTTAAGGTTAGTTTACTATTATCACCATAACTTTAGGCAGTAATCTGACGTGATGATTTATACAAATGTTTCTTATCCGTGAATTAACGCTTCCCTCAGTGCACCAATCATAATATCAAAATCATTGAGACCCCTCTCTTCTTTCAGATCTTTTTAGGCCAAATCGCAGTTTTCCATATTAGAGTGCGTGAGCGCCGACTGAAGCTTTATTTATACCTCTGTGTTGTAAGGAGATACCAGCATTCATGTGTCCTAGGAACTGTCCAAAACATTACGCAAGAGAGGACTTAAAATCTCTGATGTGGTGTGACAGGCCCTCCCACTGAACACTATTGAAGGGCGTAAACCTCCCTTTGGAGACATTTAGTTTCATTGGTGTCTGACAATAAATTAATGAGAGTCTACTCTCGCAGCAGGAAATCATATTGAGCCTGTAGCCGCACAGTGAGAGATTTATTATGGCTTCCCTCTTTTGTAGGCTGTCTGGGCTGCCGATGAAATTTAAAGCTTTTGTTTTTTTTTTTTTGCCTTCTCGTGTCAGAGTAGGATCTCATGTTTGAGTCATGTGCTGAGAGATGACACATTCTGCTCAGTCACAAAAGGCTAGAGAGAATTTCTTTTTTTAGTTCTTACTGAATCGGACGTGTAGACAGATATTTGTCTTTAATTAATCATTCACACGCGACCTGCATATTTTTGCTAAACTGCTGCCACAATGCACAGCCTTCTGCGCGTTCACCCGCTCATCTGACTTCAGTGTTTGCAGAAAGTACACAAACTTGTGCTGAGCTGTCAGATGCAGTCCCGTGAAGACAAATTAAACGAGAGTGGAAAAACCCCCTTCGCTGCGGTGAAATATCCCCAGTAAACAAAGCCGGCGCTGGACAGACGTGTTGCTAGGGTGGTGATATTGTCCTAGAAGCCATTTTTTCCCCTTCACTTCTTCTTTGTGCGCATTCACACTCTAAAAAGCTCCAGGTTTGTGCTGCTCTCTGGCTTTGTTGAGTGTAAGGTGTGTGTGTGTGTGTGTGTGTGTGAATAAGGTTGCTTAAGGGATATTTACCATGTTTTAAAGCAAGTTTTCCCAATGAGCAGCGGATGATACTCATCCGTAATATCAAATAAAAATTAGGAAGGCTGTATTTTCATGGGAAATGAAAGAAGTAGTTGAGTAAAGAACCCATCCAGGTAGTGCGTGGGTAAGCCGACACCTCAAAACGTAAACGCCCACGTAGTGTTAGTCACGGTAAGAGTCAGGCTGCAAAGTATCAATAGAGACCTTTTTTTTTTTTTTATTTCCATTTTTGACTGGTTACTTGGTTATGTGTGTGTGTGTGTGTGTGTGTGTGTGTGTGTGTGTGTGTGTGTGTGTGTGTGTGTGTGTGTGTCATTAGTACTAATACTCCACTTGCAATGAAGCACATCTCTGATCACCTCTTACTCACTGATTCTGGTGTAATTAAGAAGTTATGGAGCAGATAGTCGATATGACAGGCGACTGAGTGTTAATCAGCTTGTGCATCATTCTCAAAAAATAGTAGATCATTTAAATTTTTTTAAAGCACGCAGCAGAGTCGCAGTGACAAAGTCTTAATGCGTGTTCGTGACTTCATAAATACAACGAAATAAACAATCGAGTTTCTCACTTTTATTGCATCCATTTAGCAGTTTGTGTGTGACTGGCAGCTTGGAGAGGGGCGCTCAGCCGCCGCTCGGGCTCACTGCTTATCCTGCCATGGTGGGGGTGTAAACTGAGTAATACTGTGGGAAAGCAAAGTGCCATTCATTGCTACGAGGGGAGTTATTCATAAAGCTCTCCTCTCACTTCCACACAGGGGGGCTATCACACATTGTCTCTCCAAATCAGCCGCACTCGTAAGGCTGTGGCAGCGACGAGGATGTTAAATATAACATCTGCGAGCCATGCAGTTTGTTGTTGTTTTCTGATATAAGAAGAATCGCTCATTAATCCAATTATGACCGCTCCCTCTGGGTGAAGTGACCTGTTGGAAATATGAAAATATGTTAACTGTACACATACAAACAAAAGCAGTCAAACCAAAGTTAATCAGAGGACAACTTTGTCTGCTGAAATCGTGACTTTAAACAAGTGATTCATCACAGAGGAAAATAAATCTGCCCATTGGCCTTAATGAATTATAAATAAACATAAAAAGCTCCAGTTAACCAGTGCACCTGCCCGTAATCATGTAATTTTTTTGACAATAGAGCTTCATCAGCACAAAAAATATTAAGGAATAACTCTAACCGGCCTTTTTTGCATTTTTTTCTTTTTTGATTGCACAAAGAGACCAAACATTACTCCAAAGCTGGCATAAAGTCTTGAACTTTAATGACACCATTTCAGACAATCTGCCTCATCACCTGCTGAGTTGTGTTATGCAAACCATAGTTTGGAGCTGAGTTAACTTTCAGTAAATGTTAGCGTTCATAAGTTAGACGTACCCGTCTCAGTTAAGTCTGGGTTAGCTGAGTTCAGACCTTTCCGTTTTCCTCCCCCCGCCAAAAAGAATGGATTTGTCCTGCATGATTATTGATAAAGCACTTGTATCTTTGTGAAAGTAACAGCGGCAGTTGTTGAAACAATGAGAGGGTGTATTGGATGAAAGCGTATCGATCAAGCAGTCAATCTGGTGGCTACAGTGCTGCCAAATTACCTTCAATTTTTACCCTTTGAGCTTTCGTGAGAGCATAAAACACAATAGAACCTGATCTGTGGCTTGTGGGTATAATGGGTTGAAACACTGGTTGACTAAGTTATAGACTGAGCTTTTCCATGGCCACTGGCATGCTGTAAGACACAGATCTCAATGACTGAAGTCACAACCCAAATAATTTACCTTCGGATCAGTGTCTCTGAACCTGTTAAGGATTATTTCTCCACGTTACTCGTCTCTCTGAGTAAAGGGAAGCGGCTGAAGCACGTGAAGTTTTCATTAGTCTCTGATTCGAGCTATCTGCTCTTAATTGTTTGAGGGTGAGCTTGATTCAAACGCTGCTGATCCTACACAGTTGGTCGTGTCTGAACTGAGTCATGACAACCTCCTCGCTTCTCAGGCCGTCTGTGACAGTGTGAATTTTGAGGATAGCTGTGCCAGGTGGGACCAGCTTGGAGAAGCTCTCAGAGTGGACTGGACATTGGCCCTGGCACAGGATGCCATCCAACAGGAAGGAGAACAGATGGCACAAATGATGCATCACCAAACCTCTCTGCAGAGCTGCATTTTTTTTTTTTCCTTATATGCATCTAGTTCCCCAGCAGGCCGACCACTTTAAAAAAAAAAAATAAATAAAAACCACTCCTTAAATTACTATACTTCAAGTATTACCTTTCAGCTGCAGCATGCATACAAACTATACATGCATTAAGTTGGCAAAATCATAAACATTACACACACACTTGCATACCAGTCAAAAGTCTGTTCTTTTGTGTATTTCTCTGCTTATAAGTACGTCACTGCGGGATAAATATTTGCTTTTTTGCTGATGGCGCTGGATGGCTCAGGTACGCTTTGATGTCAGTTATCGGATCAATTCGGTCACGGGTTTTCTCTGTGCTCGGTGCTCTCTTGACCTGAAATTCCTCAGCCTACGCTGGTAAACACTCCCACGGGTCTCAAAGCAAACTGTGCCGAAGCAGACAAACACGTTGGTCCGAGCAGAATGTACAGTGAGCGACATGAGGGTCATTACCATGTAAATGCACCTATTGACTCCGATCCCTCTTAGTCTTACAGTAAACACAGGTTGTGTGGTAGGTATTCCAAGTCGTGGATCCTGTGGGCCTGTTTAGAATAAAGACTGTAGATTGTGCAGCTTTACCATCAGAGTAACAGTGACACCTAGTTCTCTGTACTTCTTCTCTTTTGTTACTTATTGGCTGGCATAAACAAGGGCATATATCTAAAACTGGCTGATCTTGACATTACCATCTCAGTCTCACCAGTGAAATAAGTAAATGAAACACAATGCTGTTAGAAAACAGCTGAACAGATCAATTATATTCTGCATCTTTTCAGTTAAAATTACTCGAATATATGAGCTGTAGTGATATGAATGAAATCTGGTATTTGATCTCAACAGTCATGATTCAAATGTAGTAAATGCTGCTCAGCAGTCAAAGTGATATTGTTTGTTTATTCCAGTGCATTAAGAAAAGTTTACTTCATGCCCCCCCACCCACCCACCCAGCTCCAGGAAATTGGTTTGATGCAAACCTGAGTTATCAAAGGGAATGCATTACTGGTATCAGAAATATCTTTTGGTATGCAGCATACTTAAATACCACAGTAAAGATAACTAACAGCTTTCAGTTTAAATGATCAGTAATAGGATTTAGAGTCACATTGCACCCATTGTTTTTATGGTTTAACCTTTGCAGAGGATGCTGCTTGCTATCTAAAATGTGCTCACCGGGAGGACAGAGAAGCTAACACATGAGGTATTCTAGCTGAGTGAGCAGAAAACTGGCGGTGCTTTATCACCAGTCACAGACGGTTTGTTTCTCTGGGTCTGAATGTGTATTAGTGGGACAGATAGCTGGATAAAACAGCAGTCCTCCTGTTTTTGCTGGTTGGAAACACACACACACACACACACTCACACTTCTCAACCCCCTGAGGCAATCAGGGAGTCCAACCTTGGCATTGCCCCAAGACATGAGGGGCAGCTGTGTTTCTCAGGCATAGAGCTGAAGGAGCTCTCCTCACCCTCCTCCCCATTTCCTGACTGCACCGCCTGCCTCTCCATTCCTGGTTTTCTGCCTCAGCACAAAGCGGGCCACACTTGGTGTTTTGAAGGGTTACTAACCTCCACTCCCCCACCCCCCCCGCTCCGCTACCCGAGCCCCGCCGTGGCGAAACCCCGAGGAGTTAACTGCTTACTGTCTCCAGAGGAAACCTAAGAAAAGAGAGAGCGAGCGCAGCAGAGACCCACAACGCTCTAAGTTCAGTCTGGGTGTTAGGAGTTGCATAACAAGACATTTACTGGAATCAGGGAGCCGCAGGCCAAAGTCTGGTGCCACTGGTTAGTCAGCGGAACTGTGAGGCACTGTGTTAGAGATATGTGGGACGTTAGGCTCCTGTGTGTGTGCGCGCGCATAACCTGGGCCTCATAATTAAAGCCCTGCTGCTGGCAGATGCACAGACATGATGGCAGGCAGACAGGCTGACACAGGGAACATTCCAGCCGGGGCTTTTATATCTTTTTTATTGTAGCGTGATATTCTGCCTTTCCTTTTCTCCCCAGCTGATTTCAATCCAGCATCCACTTACGAGCGCCTTTCCCCTTCACTTTTTGTATCACTGACTGCTTTGAAGTTGTGAATCACCCATAGCTGGCACACCAGGGGTGTTAAAAAGTAGCTGTGAGTATTGATGATTGGTACCTGTTAGTCTTTAATCTTCTCTGCCTAGTACGGCAGTAATGATCATTTCTGTTACCAGTTAGCATATCAATTATTTGACCCTTTGACTGTTTTTGTCAATAAAAATTCCAAGATTCAAAGGTGCTGCTCTGGTGAAAGTTTGTTGGATCTAATTGTGAAGAAGAACAACATCACATTTCAAAGAACCGGCAAATGTTTGTCCTTTTCAGTTGACGTAAGCAGATCCGCTTGCTGAGGTGTTTCTGCCTGTGCGTAGTGTACCAGTGTGATGCAGATGATGTGAGGAAATTGTGCTCATCCACACTGACATGATTGAGCAATACTGTGAAACTAGTAGCCCCGCAGATTGTTTCACAACGTCGTGTTTTCCTTCTGTCCTCCTCCATATTTGTTTACTTCTAAACCCCGGCATTAGTGTTACCCTCTGCTATCTTTCATTGTGATACTGAGGGGTCAGCAGACTGAAATGATAATAATAAACAGTCAGGGAAGCAGCTCAGCGCTGCGCAACAACGCTATTAAATGATTTTTTAATGTTTATATCTGCATGTGGATCACGTGTGTTTTTATTCAGGAATTCAGCCGTTCTGCAGCTCTTGCGTCACTTGAACCTCACACGAATGTCGGCGATCGATCCCATGTGGTCTTTCTGCGTTCACGTCTGTCTGCTTTATCCAGGAGGTTTCACAGTTTGCAGCTCGCACTCAAAAAAAAAAAAAAAAAAAGTTTTGAGGTCTTCTTCACTGCTCCGCTTGTCAGGTCACATCGCAGGTTTCCTCCATTCTGAAGTGAAACAACAAAACACAAAGAACCTATGTAATATATGCAGAAAAGGTTTCGCTTTTTTCCTGCTTCACAAAAGAAACAAAAAAACCCCCAAATTTTAAGTGCTCGGGGCTGACAAGATGTTCCAGATGGTCTGGCAAAAGCTATGCAGCCAAGGTTTTTCCTTAAGGAGTGAGCCATCAGTGAGAGATTTCACTGAGAAAAAAGAATCTTTTCTCGATGTATTTTATGACTGTGAGTGCAGATTTTCACAGCAGAAAAAAATGTCTCATAGTACAGCTGATGAATGTGTCACACTAGTACACAAACCTAAAACACAAATGCATTTAGTTGGAGCATATACAGTGTGTGTGTGTGTGTGTGTGTGTGTGTGTGTGTCTGCAGGCACTAGCTGGAACCAAATTAAGAAATGCATCTGGCACTCAAAAAGTCATTTAACATAAGTAATTAGAGGATGATGTATGAAAACACTGTTTTTTTTTTAAGCTGAAGAGTAACTAAGTAACTAGTTGGAAGTGATGTTTTTAACCTCAGCGGGTAACTTACTGCTAACTTACTTTATCGCACTGGAAAGAAAACTGGAAAACCCCATAGCCCGTCCTTTTCATTTCGTGGATTTGAACAAATCATGTCAAATGATTTGACAACGCTGCCATGACAGAGCCCTGCAGCACTCCTGCCAGAGCTTTCTTTTTTCAGGTCTTTTTCTGGCTGCAGGCCAGATCATCCAGGAGCGAGATCACTCGGTGATTGTGGTGTCCAGTAACTGCGAGTGAGTAGAAGTGATATACAAAAAGATACCAGCAGATAGTAGAGCTTCATTCAGCCTTACAGAGGAGTGGCGCCCACGCAGGCAGCTTTACGCTAGAGTTGAAAATGTGGCGTTGACATCCAGTGCCGTTGTCAGGTAAACAGTCATTTAGGATGAGTCAGAATATTTTGTTTTGAAGATTATGGGTTTGGTAGTAGCAGGACAAAACCACGTGATCTTTTTTCTTCTTCTTTTTTTTTCTCTTCCAAAAAAAACAAACAAAACAAAGACTTCTCATCAGTCAGGAAAACTGAAAAAAAATCTCCTGCGGGGTTACCATTAAGACCTCAGCATTGCTTTATGGTTGAGAAGAGGAACTGTGGTGTGGATTTTAAAAATTTCACCATAGAAATGAGAAGTGAAAGCCCTCAGAGCTTCTTCACGCTTGCAAATGTGGTGTCCCGTCAGTTTCTCATAGCTGTATATGTGTGAAGCAGCTGCTGCAGACACACAAGGATTGGACAGAGCAACACTTTAATGGGAAAGCTCACTGCTGAGGGCCCCAAACCACAGGCATTACCCAGACCCACATTGTTGTGCAATTCCTGCCCTGAGGCGATTATGCACGGTGCCTGTCAGACTGGACTGGTATTATCACACCATCACGCATCCATTTTGGCCCTCTGTCACATACATGAACGCTCACTGGAGCGGTATAGCTGGCTGACAGGGGTGGAAATTAAAATCTACACTTAAATCAGAAGTGCTGTTATGACTGTGCATCTATTGGCAGGTTTCCTGCTTCTTCTGTCATAGGAATTAATGGGTCGTTTCAAGGCCAAAGTGCACAAACTTATGCCCGATCTTCCCTCGGGAGCATTCCCTTTAGATTTGTATTGTTTTTGTATTGCTGCACTATTTGTTTTGTATAGAAAGGCTCTCGTCTGATGGCGTGTTTATGAAAGAAGCACCTTGCAGAGGGAAGGGCAGCAGTCACTCGACCTTAACCGGCATTGGGTTAAAACTGGCTGAAATGCACCTACCAAAGGAGCATATCAGTTTATCACTGCTGGCATATCTGAGACAGGCAACATGCGTTTCTCCTGAGGCGGCCTGTGTAAATGGTGCGTAGTACATCTACTCAAAATAAACATGAGTGTTTTTCAGGGCGAATGTTGCTGTGCAGTCTGTGGGTAACGGCTCTGCTTTCTAGTGCGGCTCACCTTCCAGAGTTGCTGTGCTGGATTCTGGGAAACGCTGCAGTGCGAGTCAGGCCAATTTGATGTGTAATGGCATGTCAACACATTCTGCTCTCAATGATTCATTCACACTGTGGTTGATGTGATTGACAAGCACGATTTCATTGAAAAGAAAATCGTCTGTTTACAACAGCGGCATTTTCATTATTTTTTAAGAGGTTCCATTTCAAAAGAAAACTTTAGTTCTTCTGCTGCTTTCCCCACTGAGCTGCGTTTGTGACGTTCTGTGCTGCATTAATATTGATGCTTTACTGCTAATTGTTGAACACATGTCTTAGCTAATTATTTCCTATCACTCTGAAAAGTTTGAATTGCACACACATCTGTTTTGTGCAAACGTGAGACTCTCAGGAAGTGATTCATTTATTGCTGGACACACTGAATGTAATGAAAGGTTATTATTTATGTCTGTGCGTGCAGCTGGCTGCAGTAACTGTAGATATAATGTTTTTTTCTAGAATCTCTTATCTCTGCTAATCTCCCTTTTAAGAGGTGCAAAGACTCGGACTGACAGGAAGTGGGTGCTTTGAAAGCACTACAAGGTATGCAACGCGAGGGTAGTGATGTCATCAGGAGAGGAAGCAACACAGAGTGTGACGGCAGATTCGGTGGCTTCTTCCTCTTCCAGTGTTTCCTTCATTTTTTTTCTTCATTGGGCCGCTCTGCTCAGAGCTTGGAAGTGAGTCACTGTTATTGCTGATCATCCTTCAGTACATACTTATATATTTTTTTCAAATACTAACCTGTGGTGTACATATTGTGGTTTAGACGTAATATAATTATAGATACAATGTAAATGCCGACATGAGACTCGCCCTGGCCTGCACTGATGCCAGCTTGATAACGATCTCCAGGACTGAGTCCAGGTCTAGGCTCTTACCATCTCCAGCTGAACCTCACAAAATGGGAGATATCCATCTAGTTTCACTTCATGCCTCATGAGAAAACTGAGCTGTTCACACGTTCTGTGACTCTTTTTGTGGTCTCTTTTTGTGGTCAAGTTCCTCTGTCCTCACAAGGCTTTTATTTAGTATTCAACATGCTCAGCGTGCATATTCTAGCGGGTGCTGGTGTAAAACCAACGAGGCTGAATAACAAGGATGTTAGCGACATTTAGAAAAGATGTAACAAGCAGAGCGACTTCCTTTTATGTTTCTGAACACATGGAGATAATTTTCAAGATGTATTCGGTTGGTTTGGTGTCTGTTAAAGACACTCCTGCTTGATTTGCATGCTGTAGATATTTCTATGTTTTTTCAGATGTGTTATTTTCTCTTTAAAGCGAGTCCATTAGAAACTATTTTTTGATAAAAGGAAAAATGGTTCCAGTGCATCTTTTAAGGTTTCTTTTGCAATTTCCTTTCGTTGAAAATAGCTGCTCATGAATCAGGCTAATTTTAGAACTGGAAAAGCAGCAAAGTGCATTACAGATATACACAGTCTGATTAATGTGCATGCTGCCTTCTAGATTTTGCTTACCAAGGACAATAAAAGTGATCGGGACCTGCGTTTTTCACCATGATACTTTGATCAGTTAAAAACATGCTAACTAACTGTAGCCAGTTATGTACTTGTCACAACAATCAATTTTCCCTGCAATGGAAAGAAATCAGGCTAAAATATTAGCAGTGATTTCCTCCTTAATTGACACTTTTACGCTCCACTAACCTCTGAGTGATGTCCTTTAATTCTGGTGAAATTTTTAGTGCTTAACAGAAACCTCCCCACTGCTTTGAAGGCTACTTTGGAGAACAGACATTGTTCAGACAGCGTGGGCGCTCATTTTTTCTACGATTTTCTGCTGATGTTTGAATTCTGGCAGATGTCGTTTTTTTTCCCTCTCTTCCACATATTGCTAAATCTTATAAATGGGGACTCGTGTCCAACAGCCATTTTCTTAAAGACACCATCTCAGAAATGCATATATATCAGTGCTTTACAGTCTGATTATACAACACTAAGAGGACCTGCAGCAGTGAGAAATCCTCTCAAATATGTCACTGAATAGAGATTTTCCACTGGAAACCATAAGACAGCTTTGGGATATCCCTGTGTTTGCTGGTTTGAACTGGGGTAAGAAGCATATAAATATAATCCCCAAAACACTTCCCCCACCCCTGTCAATCCAGCGGTTCGACCAGGCCCGTGGAGGCAGGCCACCACACAGGCACCCAGCAGTGGTCCACACACTGCATCTTTATCCAGGCAGAGCAGGCAGCAGCCCAGCCCAGTAGTTGTGCCGATCAGGGGCAAAAAATATCCCCGCTCCACAGACACTGCTCTGTGCATTTACAGACTCACATTGTGTTGCACATAGCAACACATGCACATATTTTAGCATGGTAAGCTTAGGCAGCACAACCTAGTCCCTGTCCATACACATGAGCAGTGTGCTGCTTAAGTCTGAGTCATGAAATGAACAAGCGCAAGAGAGAGCAAAACATGTATGCAAAAAGCTGCCATTGCCATTTTTTGCTGGGACATTATTTTCAAAGCGTCTTATGTTGATAACATACGGTACAGTCTGAAGAAAATGCAAAATATCATGTGAATCACTCACTGAGGCCCTGTGGCCAGCATTTAGGATAGATTCCTGCAGAATCTTTTACATTTTTGCTCTTCTTTTCTTACTGATGTGCCGAAATGAAAACAAACTGTAGGAAAACCCCTGTTAAAGTTCACAGCCAGTGGCAACGAATACTTGGACCTGCTTTTGTCAGTCAGCTGCCCCTTTGACTCTTTGAGTGTAGAGTTTAAAGTTTGGATCTATGGTCACTCGCTTGTGTGTTGAGCCAAGTTTTCTTTGGAGTAATTTGTCCAAATATGAGGCCTGTCCAAGCTAGAGGAAATGACAGATGATTTGGTACTCTCTCTCACCAAGTTGTGTTTGTTTGGCTCCATAATGAGGGCAAATCCTAAGCGGGGGGACTTTTTCTTAAATATGCAGTAAGACTTTTATCCACAATTGTAATCATGTTGGAAAAGTCTACCTGGATAAGGCCCCACTCCTTCCTTTTCCTCTTGTTTTGTGCACTCAGATGGGAGCGTTTTGATTAGGAAGTTGTGACTCTTGAACCCACTGTTTTCTCCAGCCGGTCCCTTGCTTTTGTACCTACCAGGGTCTCATTTTGCAGTGTTTTGCATATAAACCAGAGGGATCAGTATCAGGACTGGCCAGTACTTCCTGTGCGGATACAATGCGGCAGGAAGTTCACTAATAGCCACTCTGCCACTCATCTCACTCGCCACTTGTCTCACACCATCAGATGGTGATGAAAGATCCTGGAGTGTCAGTGGCTCTGCTGTTTCTCACCATATGCACAAAACCACTCACGGGCTATTTATCATGTGTCTGCAGCGTCTGAGATCGATCAGTCTTCAACTTAACCAATCAGCATCCACTCGGGCTTCCAAGCTCCGTGTGCTTGCGTGTGTGCGTGTGCGTGTGTGCGTGTGCGTGTGTGCGTGTGCGTGTGTGTGTGTGCGTGTGTGTGTGTGTGTGTGTGTGTGTGTGTCTGGGGGGAAAGGGGAGCTGGCTGCACTAAGATTGCTTGCAGAGGATTGTGTAAAGGCGATTCTGCCAAGAGGCCGTCAGTAAATACATTTGCAGACAGATTTTCTCCTGCGTGACTCGCGTTTTCTGCCTTTCCATCTGTGCTTTACGATGGTCATATAAGTCAGCATCTGACAATGACCATTTTGAAGAGGTACTTTCCTGGAAGACACAGAGTGCTACTTGGACTCACAGAACTCTAAAGTGAATTTGAGGAGCTGCACACTGAGTGCTCTGTCTTCAGACCTCCTCACTCAGCTCTCTTTGCCAAATTGATTTATTGAAAGTTGACGTCAATGGGTGATGATGGGACTCTTCGTGCTGCAACACGAGCGTGTGATCAACTGTGGCAAGTGGTGTGCATGCAGGATGTCCCTATGGAGCAAGTGGAAAGGACGCTGGACTGGATGTTGGGAGAGCGCAGAAACTATTTCAGGCTAGAAACAGAAATTGTGGTCAAACAGATTTCTTTTTATATTACTACCAACAGTGGCACATTTGTGCTTTCCTGAGCCACTTTGACCCGAGGCCTTGTGCCTCGCCGCTCGCTGCTATGCAACATAAATGACAACAATCATTTCCTTTTCCTTAGAATATGTTTTTAAGCAGATGCTGTAAATAATGAGCCCAGGCCCAAAGGCTTTACATTTCCTGTGCCTTGCTTTTTTATTTCCACTGCCTTTTATAATCATTGCTTTATTGACTTTAGTAAATAGGTCAGTGATTATCATTGGTCAATTCAATATTGGTGCTGAAGATAACATATCAAACTGCAAATACATGAAGTCATCACAGTCTGTTCAGATTGCTCTGTGAATGTGGCAATGTGAGTGTGTATTGCTTTATTGTTGCACGTGTGTGAGGCAGACAAACACATTTCAGTGTGCATGTAATAACAGAAATGTGGAAGGAAACTCCTTCATGTCTCTGTTAGACTTAAAAGAACGAAAGAAAAACTAAATAAAATAAGGAGGAGCCTTCAGATTTCAAGTTCAAGGGGTAACATTGGCCTCAACGGGGCACCAAAATAGGCAAAATGAGTATCACACATATGTAAACTTTTATGTGCTGGGTGATTATATACAGGAAAAAGTAAAGATGAGCAGCTGCAGGTCCGATTCTCTGATGAGTGGTTTGTCAGTGAGTTTGGCTGCTGATGCTAAGCTGGTCATTTGGGGGACTGCACGTTTTCTCTTCCTTTGTGCTCATGTGATGGTAACATCATTACCCTTTAAAACGGTGGGGGAAAGTATCTTGCAGCAGATATCGCTCTACTGTTTGTAGCTTTAGAAATGATTTCCAGATCACAGATGTTGTGTCTGTCTCTCCATTTTCATTTTGTTCCAGCTCCATAACATTAACATGGCTCTAGCCCGACGGTGAGGATGAGGCTGACCAACCCAAATTTAAGTATTTATCATCCAGTTACATTAGATACATTTGATTGATTAGTAAGTGGGGGCAAAGTAATGATGACAGGCAGGAAACGGTCTGGATCAGACTCAAACCCAGGCCCCTGCAGTCAAGACTGTAGTGCATGGGTCACCTGTTCAACCAGGTGAGCTTATAGCAACCCAGTTTTTACATTCTTAAGTATTTTTCCATCATAATTATCAAGATAATTGCCTGACCCTAGCTGTGATAAGATATCGCCTTAATATTTTTCCTGAGCTCTTAACAGTAAAATTGGATAAAAGATTGCGAAGTGTATCTGACACCGAGGGGAGAAACTTTATCGCGGCTGTCTGTTTGGATGGCTCCGTTATCCCAGCGAGTGGTACTTCACTGTCACTTGTTGACCCGCCACCTCACCTGGAGCCGTGTGCTCAGCCCCATGCTGTTGTTAAGTGGGCAGACATGCTGAGCCGGTGTTAGGCTAATAACTGGTTTACACGTTTTCTGTCTTAACCGCATTTCTCTAACTCAGCCAGACTCAGCACAAGCCTCCAGACGTGACCCAGCTGCAGCTTTTAGGGCTACTTATCTTGGTGGTTAGAAATTGTGCACATGCTCTATAGGTTGTTCCCACACACAGGTGCAGACATTACACATAAAATAACTAGTTACAGTGAAGAACTACTGTTAAGGCTGAAAATTGTGTAACAAAAGGTGAAAATGCACAGTAAGGACAGCACCTTCTCTCTAATGAGTTCAGTGGAAATAGTGCATGGAAACCACATTTTCACTTTCATATGTTCCGTATCTCTGGTAAATGTGTGTGAAGCTATAGCTGCTGGCGTGTGAGCTCATACATGCTGCAAGCTTTCAGTCAGTGAAGTGGGAGCAGTGCCGCACTTCATACGTATAGCTCTATGGCCTTTGCAGCTGAGGTTTCACTTGTGGCTTCACTTGATTCAAAGCAGTACTGCATGTAGGTGGTGTCGAGCTCTTCTGGGGATTTTTTCATTAGACGAGTTGACATTTGAGCGACTCTGAGAGCTCCCGGCACCTTGGTCAATCTGAAACACCTGTGTGGCACAACGTCTAGATTTTTGCAGGTGCTTGGCTACAGTCTGCAAAGGGAAGGAGAGGAAAAGCAAGCAAATAGGTTGAGAATGGGGAAAGGCAGGGGGGTCAAAAGAGATGAGGTGGAAAGGAGAGGAGCAGATGAATGGGGGGGAGGAGAGAAGACGAGAGGAGAGAATATGATGAAAGGAGTAGGAAAGAGGAGACAAGGCAAGCAAAAGAGGACATTAAGGAGAGGAGCAAAGAGAGGGCGATGTACTGAACAGTGTGGCCTTTCAGGAGTGCTGCCAGTGAAGGAGTTTTGAAATTAGCACAGCGTGTTCTTTACTGATCCAAGCCCACTCTGTCACACAACCCCTCTTTCTCTATTTCTCAACAGCCTGCATTCAAAACACATTCTCCTGCTTTAACACCACCCAGACGGCCACACTGCAGCCGCTTGTTGAGTCGTGACGTATTCGGTCGTGTAATTCAGTTTCACACGACAAAGTGAACTTTGCTTTCATTTAACGACTGCGGCGTGACATCAGGGATTAGTGCCTGTTGCCAAACATAAATTCCTTTGCCGGTGGATTTTTGGGGAGGTGAATTTTCAGTGTCCAGTTGGCTCACGGCTTCGCATTCCTTGCCTTTTTCTCTGCTTACTGACCGCCATGTTTCCTGTGAGACAGGAAGTCAGCTCTGCTTCCTGTCACAGTCCTCTTTCATGTGGTCACTTCCTTGTGTTTTGCCAGTAGGGCTGCGTTCTGTTGACTGTGAATGGAGGTGGTTCTCCTCACAGAGAGCTCAGCGCACAGAAGCTTTCCATTCTTATTAAAGACACCCTTTATTATGTTAGTATAATAAATGCAGACTGGATTTTTTTTTTTTTTTTGTGGGAAAGTGTGTTATTGTCAAGATAGGAGCGTCCTCCAGCGACACTAATCAGAGTTCACTTCTGTGAAATTATGGGTTTTGTAACCTTGCTCAGGAATGTTGATTGTGATGGCTGCCTGGCTGGGAATTCTGCCCTTACTGTTTCCTAAGAGATACTAACATGTTAGCTGTGATTACAATTGAACTTTGCACACAGCGATTAGCTGGAATGTTTAGATTCCTGTGTACTGCAGCCAGAGATAAAGCAGTGTCGCATTCAGTCACAGGACCCCCACAGGTCCCCCCCCAACACACACACACACACACACGCTCCTATGTCCGTGTCTGTCCTCAATAGCGTGTGTTTTCAAACCAATATTTCACTGGTTGTAGGGGAGTGAGCTGCAAAATCAAAACCATACTGTGCTGCTGTTTGTCCTACTGCCATTCCACTAAAAACATGAGCTGGCACTCTCTCACACGCACACACACACACACACACACACACACACACACGCACACACACACACACACACACACACACACGGTGGGAGACGAGGCTTTTCCACTGGCCCCACCAGACACCCTCAGCCGCCCGCCCCGCAAGGCACACCGAGTACTGCCGAGTTCTGGCATTTCCCATCAGAGCAGCTTTTATGACCCTTCACTGGTACTCCCTGTCTTGCATCAGTACTTTTAAACTGGGTTTAAAATGTTCTGGATTATTACACCCTGCGTTTTTTTAACTGTGGGATTTTTCCAAAGCAGAAACTAGAGACACTGAAGTAAGAGAGTTTAGCTGTCAGTGTCTCCTTTCTGTCATTGGGATAATATAGGGCTGCAACAGGACATCCCGGCGTCTGTGCACACATTGTATTCATTCCTTATTCCAGCACAGCTGAAATCAGCACTCGTAGCAGTCATGGGAAAGAGAGGCTCATGACCAGACTTTACTCCTTTGCTTTTGTCATCGTTACTGATATGTGGGGGGGGGCATTTACTTGGATAATCACGGAAGGGCTGTCACGTACCTCAGGTCATGCAAACTAAACCAAGACTCTTGGCTGAAGCAGTTGGGTCATTTGATTCAGAGGTAATTATATTCATTCGTCAAGCAGCAGTGTTCATACAGGCCCTCGTGTGCCCTACAGACTGAGGTTCTCCAGTGAGGAAAGAATCTGATGATGCCACTGTGATCAAATGAGGATGAAGTCAATTTGGGCTTCAGAGCTTGACCCATGTTACCGTCTCAACTCTTGACAATTCTTTTTGTTTCTATTGTTTCAATTTGTCCCTTCCAGGCGTCTCATCTCTGAGCAGCGTTTAGCTGTTACCTAAAGCTCCAGAAAGATTGCTCAAATCAGCCTGCTGACATGTGTCACTTTAACATGTGACTGTGCTCAAGTCCAGTCTGACGCCACAGAAAGCAAAAGACCGGTACCACTTAATCAGCAGTGAGCATGGAGAGCATTTAACTCTTGCTGCTTTGCAAAACGGATTGCAGAGAAAATTCAGAAAGAAACCAGCAGAGGTAGCAACATGGATTCAAAATGTTGGAATTGCTGGCAAACTCCTCTTTATAAGCTATTGCACAGATTGACTGTGAGCAGACGGCAGAGAACGGCCTAAAAATGCTGCAAATCCCTTCAAATGTATAAATCTTTAGTCCTGCAGGCCCCACCCAGAGATCTTAAATGTTCAGAATACTTTTAAAGTAATAGCCAGGACTTAATTTAGACTGTGATGCCAGCAGTGGAAACACCCTGAGTTCTCCCAAAGGTTCCTTGTCCCTGAGAGGAGTTTCTGCAGTGGAAATGCTGATTAAAAGGCTACAGTTCAACTTTAATTACTGAGGTCATTAGTGAGCAAAAGTATCAGATGTTTCACCCTTTTCTTAGCTTAACGGTATGAAATCATATAATGAGCATTTGTTTTTCACTATTTAATAAATGATAAACAAATCATTTGTATCTTAGCAAAATAATTATACTGAGAGTAGTAGTGTCCAGACTCAGAAGAGGAGCAGAGGTGAAGGCAGAGCAGAGGGCAGACTGTGAACCAGATGTGAAGCGGTGACTCACAGCAGGAACAGCCTTGATGACGTTAGACACTATGCATGCTAACTGTGTGTGTGTGTGTGTGTGTGTGTGTGTGTGTGTGTGTGTGTGTGTGTGTGTGTGTGTGTGTGTGTGTGTGTGTGTGTGTGTGTGTGTGTGTGTGTGTGTGTGTGTGTGTGTGCGTGTGCGTGTGCCGGGAGTCTCAGCATTTCTTCCAAAACAACAAGCTTTACGCATGCACAGTAACGTCTGGACAAGGCTCATTGCTTCATGTTAAGACCTGGACAGAAAATGATGCGGAGCCAGGCTATAAATTATCATCTGAGGTTAAATGGTCACTGATGTAGAGTTTTAAAGTCATTACAGGCTGTAGAACAAATTAACTCTGCAATGCTGAGGAGCCAAGTGTCCCAGCGGTAGTTCCAGTAAGGCGGGAGAGAAGTGCCGTCTTACTTTGCGCGCCGTGCTTTGCAGACATTTGTCCGATATTCTCGCTCTCTTGTTTGCTCTGTTTTAACAACGCTTCACTAGCTTCCTGCACAAAAATGAGTTTTTCCACTGGTGGTGTCACTAAGCAACGTTAGAGCGCACCGTGAGTGCGTCTGTAAGGAGGAAAGATTAGTCTGTTTCCTCCCTTTGATTTTGAGCCGGTTTAAACAAGACACACAGTTAGCAGGAATGTAGCATAATAGCATTTTACAATAGGCCCTTCTGTGTTTGTTAGGGAAAGCCCGCACATACACTGAATTTGGAGAAAAATGTATCTGCAGTTTAATCCTCGCTCTGTTCAGGATATCGCTCATGAAGTAAACTTACTGACATCTAATGTCTGTTTGCTCGTGCACATGTGTTTTTGAATAGCATGCGGCATTAGATTGTTGACTGACATTAAAATCTCGCCTTTCTCCTCGTAAGTCGGCTGTAAGGCCGAGCGTGTCTTTACAAAGGGCCACCTGTACAGATGGATTTGCACTTGTATGATGAATCAGATCTGAGGTGTTTTCAGAAAAGGGCTTACTTAAATCTCTCTGTTTGTCTGCTGCTCCTCACCCAGCTTTTCTCTTTCTCCCTCTTCTCCAGAACTCCATCAGACACAATCTGTCCCTCCACAGCCGATTTATTCGAGTGCAGAACGAGGGGACGGGGAAGAGCTCGTGGTGGATGCTAAACCCGGAGGGCGGGAAGAGCGGCAAATCCCCGCGACGCAGGGCAGCCTCCATGGACAACAACAGCAAGTTCACTAAGAGCAGAGGAAGAGCAGCAAAGAAAAAGGTAAACCAGTGAAGCGTTATAGGGACAGTGTAAGAAAAAAATATTTTGGGGGCTTTTGTTAGTATCAGCCAGACCCGTGTTTAATTTTCAATGGTTTCTGCCTAACTTACAAACGTAAACTGACCATCTCTGGCAAGTATAATATTGTTGATCCACTAAGAGTCTCCTTGTCTCCCCTCAGCTATCCCTGCAGGGCGGCCCTGATGGAGGTGCAGACAGCCCCGGCTCCTATTCCAAGTGGCCTGGCAGCCCCAACTCCCACAGCAACGATGACTACGATACATGGAACAGCTTCAGGCCTCGGACCAGTTCCAACGCCAGCACTCTGAGTGGCCGCCTCTCACCCTTCGTGCCTGAGGATGACCTTGGAGAGGCAGACGTGCATATGGGGTACCCCGGAGCCCCCGGGGCCAAGATGACAAGCACACTGCCCAGTCTCACAGAGATGACAGGCCCTCTGGGACACAGTTCTGAGAATGTCATGGAGAACCTTCTGGACAACCTGAACTTGCTCTCCCCAAATAACTCTCAGGTTGGAGGAGGGGCAACAACGCCTGGCTCCTCCCAGTCCTCTCCTTCTCCCATGATGCAGCCAAGCCCTGGGTACCCCTCTTACAGCTCGCCCAGCATCGTTTCCCAGTCTCAGCAGGAATACCACAAGTGTGTGTATGGCCAAGCAGGAATGAACACCCTGTCATCCATGCCCCTGCAGACACTTCCAGAGAGTAAATCCAGCTTTGGGCCCAGTATGGGCCAGTACAGCTGTGCTGCAGGGCTTCTGAAGGAACTGTTGACATCAGACACAGACCAGCACGGAGAACTAATGCCATCAGTGGACACTGTGGTGTCTCAGCCCAGCGGAGGCTGCATGCTGCCACCATACAACAGCAGCCAGCATGCAGCCAAACTCATGGGAGGAGGAAGCAGTCACCCGCATGGTCTCTCTCACAGTCAACCCCACAGTGTGCACAGCTCAGCCTCAGCCGCATCATTGGCTATGAATGGACACTTGCTCATGTCCTTGAACTACGGTGGGGGCGCCACACGTTTGCCTACAGCCAAAGGCCCGATGCAGATGCCTTATGGCCTCTCTGGCCACCTCGGCGGGGGAGGCATGCCTGGTGGCTTCTGTCCTCTTAACACAAATGGATATGGTCGACCGGGCCTGTCAGTACCCTCCCACCCAGAAAAACTGCCCAGTGACCTGGATGACATGTCCCTTGAGAAGTTTGAATTTGACATGGACACAGTCCTCCATGACACTCTGATGGACGGAGACTCATTGGACTTCAACTTTGAGCCAGTGGTGGCCCAACAAGGTTTCCCGCATGGGGTGAAGACCACCACACATAGCTGGGTGTCAGGTTAGAGACTGTAGACTTCTCTTTGCTGGCCCTGTCACAATCAGAACTCACATCGGACTAACAATGTATCTCATGATGCATTCCTCACCTGGACATCACCTGCAGTCACTGTTCCATCTTTATTCCTGCTTCGAAAATACTTCTCAGATCACTGCAGCAGACGGAGACTGGTCCCGTTCTGCTGAGGACAAATTCCCATCAAAGCTCTCGAAGGTTTCTTGAAATAAGAGTCTGTACAAACTAAGTGCCAAACATTTTTGCCTTAACATATGAGCCAAACTGAAACACACATCTCTGGTTTACTAAAGTTTGCAGATACTATACAGTAGTAGTAATCTTTGCAAATGATAGTGCCAGCTACAGTACATCTCATCGTGATCATCTGCAGCAGCAGCAGCAGTCCGTTTACTGTGTCACATCAGTCAAGCTTTTTGTAATGATAATCGATTACTGCTGTGGATAAATTGTGAAGGTAATCTGGCGAATGGTTTATGTTGACAGACGAGAAAAAAGAAAGTGAGAGTTTTCTCAAAGGATGCTTGAGTAACGTTACATAATAACTTACTTCTTGAATGTATATATTGTAATCATAGAGTTTGTAAAGTCAGTTCTTGTCGTGTGTTTTTCTCGACTGTAAATATTGTTTACAGAATGGAAGCAAAAATCGAGGCAGCAGAAATGAGCCCACAGAGAAAAACTGGACCCGAGCCTGAGCAGACGGATCTGTGCTCGAGATCAGTCGGGCTGGAAAATGAAAATACATCTTTGATTTCTTATGAATATATTAAGAATGTATATTAAAATGATGCAGTAGATGTTTACTAGATTCGGTATAAGTTATTTGTGGTTCATATAGATTTATGCTGGTGCATAACCTGCACTCAGACATGAGAATTGTTCTGGGTCGTTCGTCACTCTGAACCTTAATACCACAGGGGCCTATTTATTGTGCCTAACAAAACAGATTTTGACTGCAGGCTTGAAGGGTTTTTATATTGTAAATGTCTACGTGATGCTCAAATCCAGCATTCTTGAAGAACAGTGAACTCTTCTTTTTCAGTTTCCTACTTTTACTTTTCTTCACGAGTCAGGAAGAAACAAGTGACTGTAAATGGTTATTGTTATGGTTTCCTGAACACTTTTTCGGCGCTGTGAATGTGACGAGGTCAAAACAGTTTGGATAAAAGATATTCTCAGTGCTGCTGTTGTTGTTGTCGCACCAAGGCTGCGTAACACCTGCCAGTAACCAGCCTGCGCCCTGCTCGGTTTCTCAACTTTTTGTATCTTCTTCTGTGTCTTAAAAGGTTACTGTGACCGATTTCGATAGAACAGTGGCCGAAAGAGCCCTCTCACGCTGTCAGTAGGAACAGCCTTTTACTGCTTTCACTGCCCCTCCTACCTCTACATATCATTGTGTCCTTCTCAACATTTGATGTTATGGTATCATGCGACTTGATAGCACAAATGATCATTTCTGTACCAGGTCTATTATAAATTATTCTTTGTTTCCCCTGCAAATTGCCACTAAGTGTTAAGTGTCTGATTTTTATCTGAGCTTGTATATTTGCATTTTTCCAATGGTCGTTTCCCCGTTTGTTGCTGTTGTAGCAACAAACTTTTCAGCCTGTCAGCGAGTTATTTAGCAGAGTCGAGACTAATGTTCAAGGTCGCAGCAAGCTTTGTGAAGATTACATCTGCAAGCCTGACTGCTTCTCATGAAATGGGCTAGTTAGGTGGCAGAAAGACAAAGGCAAAAACTGAAGGTCACCTATTCACATGAGTCTTTATTTTCCGACGTGGAAACCAAACACAGCAGGACGCAGGTTTTTAATTTTAGCCGTTCCTGCTAAAATTAAGGGTTTTTTTGGTTGAAATGAAAACTGGCATACTCCAGACCAGCAAATGATCTGATTCCAATGGAAAAAGAAAAGAAATCCAGGGAGCGAGCACGTTTGGGAAGAATCCAATGAAATTCTTAACATTTCAAAAGGCAGAGGAGACGATATAAAAGCTGCTTTTGGGCTTTATTGCCAGGTGTTGCCTTTTCTTATCCAAACATACCATAATGTACTATAGCCAAATTTGCCTTTGAAGTCAAAGTGATATATTTAGCATTTTTATCATGTTATATGTTCAGAAATATATATATATATATATATATATATATATATATATATATATATATATATATATATATATATATATATATATATATATATATATATATATATATATACACCTTTATATTTGTGCCGGTCACTCAAGTCAGGATAAACTGTAATGAATCCACATAGGTTCACTCTAAAAGTTTAAAGAATTGTACTAAGTAAATTATATCTCTACATTTTAAAATGATTTAATCTATGCATTGTATTCTTTAATTTTATGTTGCTATTGTTCTATTTTCTTTTTCTTTGAATCTTTTTACAGAGATATTTTATTGTAACATAGTGCTGTGTTATGGTGTTGTTGTCAAGACTCTATGTTCCAGATAGTTCTATGGGAAAAAAAAAATGAAGTTTATTTAGAAAATAGATGATGCAGTGATTGATACGCTAAGCTTTTGTAAACTGACAATGTTGTTTTTATTGTATTCAGCTACAGTTTTTAGAAAATGTCATCAAAAAGCAAATTACTGAAAAAAAAAAAAGTAAAAGATTTATCGCATTTTTAAAAATGAAACACACAATATTTATTCATTAGAGAATTCCTGCTCAGAATGCAGATTCTGGACCAATTCAGATGTTGCACTTTCACTTGTATATTTAATAACTAAGGGCTCCTCGTAACAAGAGGAAGAGTTCCTATTACATATTTTAAATAGAAATCTGTTACATTTACCTTGAGCAGGTATACAGGAATAAATTGGAATTGTGCTGTGTGATATGCAATCAATACAAATATGTAACATGTTCAATATTAATGTATTAAAAGCTAAATAAATGTACTTCTGTGTAAAGGATGTGTCAGATTGTCATTAATCATTATACATGTATGTAAAAAGTAACGTTTTCTCAGGATTCGCTGCAGTCCTGTGAACAGTTCACTACACCTCATGATTCGGTAGCTTGTAGAACCGCCTTTAGCTGCAATAAGTTAAAGTAATTGTTTTCTATGTGTCTTTTTCAGTCTCTCATATTGTTGTGGAAAAATTTTGGCCCATTCATCTTTATATTACTTTATATATTTGACGTGCACAGCTCTCCTATTGTCCTGCCACATCATTTCATTCAGGTTGAGGTCTGACCTTTGGACTATTGCTGGTCTGCCTGGGATCATCGTCTTGTTGCATGACCCAATTTCAGCCAAGCTTTAGCTGTTGTACAGATGACCTCACATTTTATTCTAGAATACTTTGGTATACAGAGGAATTTATGGTCAACTCAATGACTGCAAGGTGCAAAACATCCCAATCATCACCCCTCCACCGCCTTGCTTGACAGATGATGTTTGTGCTGATATGCTCTATTTGGTTTTCACCAAATGTGGTTCTCTGCATTGCTGCCAAGCATCTCCACTTTGGCTGAAACAGAGTCTAGCCCCTCTCCAGGAAACTGGTTCCAGAACCCAGGATGTGCATTGAGGTGAGCCTGCAGTTGGGCTGTGGCTGGCCGGGCCCCACGGGCTAAGGCCCAGCCACCTAGTGCTCTCCCTCGAGCTCCCTCCCCTGGCTCCAGGGTGGAGCCCCAGTAAGGTGATCCCAGGTGGCCTCCAGCTTGCATTGGAGCGTTCACAGCCGAATGTGAAGCAGCCGGTATGAGAATTAACACATCTAAGTCTGAGGCCATGCCCCTCAGCCAGAAAAGGGTGGAGTGCCCACTCCGGGTCAGGCACGAGTGGCTGCCCCAAGAGGAGGAGTTTAAGTATCTCGGGGTCTTGTTCACGAGTGAGAGGAGAAGGGAGCGGGAGATTGACAGACGGATTGGGGCTGCAGCTGCAGGGATGTGGATGTTGCACTGGTCCATTGTGATAATGAGGGAGCTCAGTGTAAAAGCAAAGCTGTCGATTTACTGGTCAAGCTACATCCCCACCCTCACCGATGGTCATGAGCTCTGGGTAGAGACCAAGAGAACAAGATTGCAGATACAAGCGGCAGAAATGAGCTTCCTCCAAAGGGTGGCTGACCTCTCCCTTAGTTATGGGGTGAGGATTGCAGCCATTCAAGAGGGGCTCAGTGTAGAGCCGCTACTCCTCCACATCGAAAGGAGCCAGTTGAGGTGGTTCAGGCATCTGACTAGGATGCCTCCTGAGTGAGGTGTTCCTGGCATGTCCTACCGGGAGGAGACCCCAGGGCAGACCCAGAGCACACTGGACAGATTATATCTATCAGCTGGCCTGGGAATGCCTCGATGTTCCCCCAAATAAGCTAGAGGAGGTGGCTGGAGAAAGGGAGGTCTGGGTTCTCTGCTTATGCTGCTGTCCCCCCGACCCAGCCCCAGATATGTGGAAGAAATTGAATGGATGGATCACTCATGAACTTTTGACATTTAACGTGATACTGAGGCCTGTACAGTCTGAGATATATTGCTTGTTTTTTTTGTTTTTTTTGACAAAAGGGGTGGCTGTAGCTCAGTAGGTAGAGCAGGTCACCTACTGATCGGAAGGTCAGCGGTTCGAATCCTGGCTACTCCAGGCTACATGCCAATGTATCCTTGGGCAAGATACTTAACCCCAAGTTGCTCTCCGACCGTTCTGTCGGAGTATGAATGCATGTGAATGTTAGGTCATTAAAAAGCACTTAGCTTCGTAAAAATGGAAGTGCTTGTATGAATGGGAGTGCAAGGGTGAATGCAAACAGGTTGTATAAGCGCTTTGAGTGCTCATACTGAGTAGAAAAGCGCTATATAAGAACTAGTCCATTTACCATTTACAATTTCTGTGAGCATTGCACAGTCTGACCTTTGGGGTAAATGACAAATGATCTTAGGCTAATTTCACTAGTAAGCCAGCAAACTGCTAGTCTGGAGCATTTAAATTTCTGCTTTCATAGAGGTGGTCACACTTGATCAGTTAATCAAGTGCATTTGATTAGGAACACCTTCCTGCAATTTACTCTTGTAACTTCTATGGAAGCAGCTACAGTGTAAACAATATTGTATGAAGCTGTAGAGCTGCTACTCCTCCACATCAAAAGGAGGAGTAGGAGGAGTGATTTTGATATCAGAATCTTGGACTGTTGGTTTGTTGTAATCATGTATTTCTATGTATTCAGATAATCAATCACTGTTTCTTGAAGAAGACTAATAGATACAGTTAAACAGTTTGAAAACCTTACATTCAGAGAAGCTCAAAGCTAGACCTTTGACCCTACACAATTGTTTTTGCATGAAATAATTGAATTGACTTTCCAGTAATATGGCAGGTGGGGAAACTTGGTTGACAAAAATTGCTGATCAAAATGCAATTCTGCAAAAATAAGAATGACATTTCCTAGTGTATCTATGTATAATAATGACAGATGATCTTAGCCTAATTTGGCTAATTGAACTAAGTATCCACCCTCACTGTAAAACTGGAAAGTAGCCTACACATTGTCAACGGAAGATAAAAGACCCCAGAACAGAAGATTGGTGCCATACGCAGAGACTTGTTTTATAACTAAGATTAAAAATCTCTGCTCATCTCGTGCTGCACTCCCAGTTCTGGCGTCTCATTTCTTCTCTGTAATGGTTCCTCCTGGCTTTTTCTTACAGCCACATTCCACACCAAGCACCCCCTACCACTGAACCCAGTCACCCCAGACAGTAAACTGCACAGCCTCTCTGCCCCCAAAGTGTCTTTGGCTTTGACTCATAAGTAAAAGATAACCTTTAGGCTAGTCTCTCATTTACATCTCTCTCATATATAAGTTTGGACACACTCAGCCATAGTATATTTATGTGTGCATGTATGTATGTAATAGGCCAAATTGTAGGCCAAGTTTCTGTTGTCAGAGCGAAGTGGGAGGGAGATGAGAGAAAGAGAATGCTTGTGAGCACATAGCTGAAGAATGTGGGTGTGGACTTCTGCCAAAGGCATATGTGATCCTTATGTTCCTCTGGGTGCCAGAAGACGAAATGTAGTTAGATGGTTGGGGCAATGTCAGGACACAGATGTAGCGTGAGGACGTAGTAAAGTGTCACTGAGTTCATTCTTATTGCTGTGCATGATTTTGCATTCCCTGCAGTTTCCAGTCAGTCAGGCTTGAAGGGCTTACAGAATTTATTCAAAAGAAACTGTACTGTTGGAACTGTGCTGTTATTATGTTGCAGAGTTGTAGGATTTGCAGTCATAAAGCTCTCAGGACTAGAACAGCATGGCCAGTAAGCAATCGCTCATCAAAGCCACCTCCTGGTACCTTTGTGTTTTCAGACACTGCCATTTCTGAATGTTATATTTTCTAATTCTATTAATGTCTTAAAGTGTTCTGATGGAAATGACAGACTGAATAAAAGCTGTGTGTAGTATGGACTGACAAAACCGGATATAACAGGAACACAAAACACCAGTTTGCAAGTAGCTGTATCTTCTTTAATTTATCACACTTGTCTTCTCCAGCTATCAAGCCTGAACATGCAAGTGTGTGTGTAAATGTATGTGTGTGTGAGAGTGTATACTAGAGGTGTGTCCTTAGGGCTCTATGGGTGACACAAATGAGTCTCAGAGAGACTTTGGGCCCAGAACACATTGAGCAAAGGGGCATGTAACTAGTGAAGTGCCAGTGTGGATGGCAGACCCATGGGCCACCAGCATCAGCTGAGTCTGCCTGCTACATGTTGAAAAATGACCGAGCAGTTATAATGTTACACATTTTATTTTCACCAGAATTTACAACCAAGGAACACTGGTCATCCCAGTTACCCTTTGGTTGCATGGGGTCATTTGGTAAACCCACATTCTAGTCTGACTGGGTCAAGTGCCCCTTAGTATGCCCCTTTAACTAGCCCAAGTGCCCCACTGGTAAGCCCAAGGGGTCCCTTGGGCTGCGGCAGCACCCACGTGCCAGTCAAAGTGGGCAAACCACTAATAATGTATAATTTTAATCTTTTAACCACAATTTAAATGTTCTCTCTCTTTTTTTTAAATCCACTAAGCCTGTCGTCATACTTTTTACCAGTCCGATTCATACCGAATTTGCACGATAGATGACCCCTAGATCACGTGATTACATTTTTTGCCATAATTGGGTCACGTTAAAAAGAAACATCCAGAAAATCTTTGGCCCGCTAGAGTCGACAGAGTCCACTGACGTCATCAATTTGAGATGACTTATTTGCACACGCGCACGCCCGCACACACGCTCTACTTTACTTTTGCGGGAAATCCCATTCTTTGAGGCGCACACATTATGACCGAATATCATGAATATCATGAATATCACGAGTTTCTATTTACAGATGAGGATGGATGAATGTGTGTCGCGTTATTCAGGAGAGAGTGCGGGGAAAACATGGCAGGAGGGGATTTTGTGAGATGGAGACCACTCAAAGATTTGTATTTTAGTACATTATTTTTTTTCAGCTGGTTTTAGATTGAGTCGTTTTTTGTTTGTTTGTTTGTTTCCTCGTAAATAGACGTCAGTGAATCACCTGACTGGACCGTGAAGCTGTCAGGTGATTCATTCGGGGAATTAAGCATTTGCTGGATTGGACGTCATATGTCACGTGATTTTTTTTTCTTCTCACGCCTCCAAACGAGCTTCGAATCGGGGGACCTTTAAGCACGTGTTGAAGCTTAAGTGTCAGGGCACCATCACTAGAGCCAAATCCTCAAAACGTCCTTTGGTAAGCCTGAGTTTTTCGTTGGTAACCCTGTGGTTGTCATTTGTTTATGGCATATATACCCCTCTAATTGTTTCTGTATTTTTATTTTTTGGTTCTCCATGTGTCTTTACTGTTGCATTAAATAGGTTCTAGCTATCCCAGACCTTCTTTTGGTTCGCTCTGGCTGTGTTTGGTTTGTTCCAACTGTTTCTTTGGTAAGGCCAGGTAACCCGGTTGGTAGTGTCCTGTTTAACTGTTGTAAGCTTTAGCCAAATAAAACAAATTTACCTACACGTGACACAGGTACCACTTTTTCCCTCTTCCACAGAAAAATCTGTGCACGCCACCCATTAGATCACTACTTGTATTCCATTGCACTTCGTTACATCACCCTGTATCAAAGCAACTCTACTTTGGGGCCAATAAACATCAGTATTTAAAAAAAGCACACTTCCAGGAGTGAGAGGAGAGACTGGGAGACACAGAGAGTAAAGGAGAAACAGATGTAGCTTAACTGCTGGGTAAGTTGAGAGGAGACAGCAGCCTGGGGGCGTGATTTATGTCCTGACTTGACCCTTCCATGAGAACTGATAAGATAGCCAACACGAATGACACGCATGCACGCTGCTTTCTTTTTTATCTTTACTGTTTCTGACTGTGCTGCTGACCATCACTTTTTTTTTAAATGCATCGCTGGGACCGATTAGTCCCATATGACTTCAGCTTCCAGGTCAGTTATATTCCCCATCGCTCTTTGCTCCTTGTGCGTTTGTACTGTCACATATTCTTGCTCAAGGAGCTCTTGTTAACTAACTCTGACATTATTTTCCACCCCAGACTTTATTTTAGTATCTATTATTGCAGCACTAGATATATATTCTGGAGAGTTGCACTTATAGAAAGTGATGTATGAAATCTTGGGAAATGGGGCTAGACAGAACAGTCTGCAAGTGTTTTGTTGAAGACCAGCATGTGTTAAATCCGGCCCACTGTGGTGCATTTTCAGTGAAATTGTCAGTTTTGTAGGTGCTGGGAGGAAAGGCCTTTTAGGTGAAAACTTCACATAAAGCATTCAGTTCTGGTCTGTCTGGTAATGCAGTACTGTGCTAAAGCCTTGAGTCACCCCTCAGTTCTTTATGTTTTGCTAAGAAACTGGGAAATAGGCCTTTTAAGTTAACACAACACTGGTTCATCCATTGAGTTAGATTCCTTTTTATTATTATTATTATTATTATTATTATTATTATTATTATTATTATTATTATTATTATTATTATTGAATGATTCCTGTTTAACCAGCCCTCTGAAAATAGTCAGGTACTAAAATGAGTTAAAAAGCAGCCAGTTTCCAAAGAAAAACTTTAAAGAACTTCAGAAAGTCCACAAAACTATTGCTCAAGATCAGTTTAAAGAAATTACAAGAAATTCTGGCTCCTGGAAAGAAAAATATAAAGAAATGAGAGGTGACTCAAGTCTTTTGCACAGTACTGTATCTTATGACTAACTGTGTAACGCACAGAAACAATAAGATCCCTTTTCCACAGCTATACCACAGGCAGTGGTTTCTACAGTCTCCCTTTGTGTTGCTCAAAGCTGTTACTACATGCAATGGGAGTCTATTTGTGGCTGTTCACTCAGCCTGCAATGGCTCGCCCACAGCCATATTCCATGATTTACATGAAAAATGCCCCTCTCCACCCAGCTCGGGTTTGTGGTTAGCTGTGACTGGCACGCGACTCATGGTATTTCCTCCAGAATGATAGTAAGAGAGTCACACACCGGCACGCTCAAGAATAAACAGAGTCCTGAAAGGCTCATAGGATGTAAACACGAAAGTTTCTATGGCAAAATTACAATAATACAAAGAAGGAGAGAAAAGAGACAAATCACGCAGTAACACGTCTACAGAAAGGAGAAAATCAGTTAAATAAAAATCTATAGAAATAAGTCAAACACACTGAAAGACATTGCAAAGCACCGCAGTAGTCCTTAAATCAGCCTCACAGAAACTACAGTACTTTAAATAGCTTGTATAATTTATTTTTTAACATTTGGAGATTTTTTTCACCGGTCCACTAAAGCAGGCATATCTCAAACTCCTCCTTCTGCCTGGTCCTTTACGGGGTCATCACATCCAAAACCATCGCAGCCTCGCCTCTCTAACTCTGTCTCCAAACTGCTCAACCTGACCTGTAATAATTTCGAATGCTCCCCATTCTCGTCACTCCTAATGAAAATCTTCAGCTCTGCCACCTCCAGCTCGGCCTCTCGTCTTTTTGTTAGCGCCACCACCGCCAAATCGTACGTCAGAGCAGGTCTCGCTACCATCTTGCAAACCTTTCCTTTTACTCTTGCTGCTGTCCTCAGCTCCATCCACTCGACCCTGCCTGCACCCTCCTCTTCATCTCTCTTGTGTACTGTCCGTTGCTTTGGATGGTTGAACCCAGGTATTTAAACTCATCCTCCTTGCATCTTCACTGTTACACCTGACGCCCTCTCATTCGGTCTTGACTTTTCATTGCTCTTCTCTCCAGTGCATACCTCCACCTGCTCCCTTCTCTCACTACAGATCACAGTGTTATCAGTGAACATCATAGCTCATGGATACTCCTGCCTGACCTAATCTGTCAGCTTGTCCATCACCATCACAAACAAGAAGGAGCTCAGAGCTGGTCCTTGATTTAATCCCACCCACACCTTGAGCCCATGTGTCACTCCTACCGCACACCTCACCACTGTCTCAAACATGTCCTGCACCACTCTCACACACTTCTCTGCCACTCCTGACGTACTCATGCAGTACTACAGTTCCTCTCTCAGCACCCTATCGTATGCAGTCTCTAGATCCATAAAGACACAGCGTGTCTGATTGTCGCCTCTCTTCTTAACTTGGCTTCAGCAACTCTTTCTCATGTCTTCATGGCACGGCTCATCAGCTGCATCCCTCTGTAGTTACTGCAGCTCTGCACATCACTCTTGTTCATGAAAATGCATACCAGTGCACTTCTTCTCCATTCCTCACTCTCCAAGATTGTGTTAAACAATCTGGTTAAAAAGTGCACTGCCCTTTCTCCTAGACATCTCCACACCTCCACGGGTCTGTCATCTGGACCAGCCTCCTTTCCACTCTTCATCCTCAGCTTGATTTATTTGCCCAGCCGATCAATACAAGTCATTTTCTCCTTCCATACAACCTTTGCCCCTTCTCTCTTTGCTGTGCACCTATCCTCCCCGTACTTCCCGACTCTCCCACTTTTTCTTTGCTAACCTCTTCCTTTGAATTCCACTCCTGTACTTCCTCATTCCACCACGTTTGTTACACAAGAGAAACAAAAGTTTTTTTTTTACATTTATTTTATATCAAAGCAGCGAATCCTTAGTATTATAAACAGATGAGGGCAAATATATCTCCACAGCGCCTAAAACCTAAAAACCACAGGATGCTGTAACAGTGCTTTGCTGGGTTGTAGCTTGCAGCATAGTACGTTTTTGTTGTTTTGGAATAATGGCACCAATTTGCAAGTCTCAACTTCATTCCAGTGAAGCCACAAAGATTGTCTGCTAGTTCTTGTGGATGGAGCACATCTGCTCCAGATTTCTTTTACGATCCTCATCTATCGGCCGTGGTTTTCTGCTTTTCTCTTGTAAGACAGAGAAATGTTCTTCCCAACAAATGTTAACGTGTCAATCGAGCTAGGGGAATACACCATTTGTCCCATATGTCCCAATGTTGTCCCATAATCTCAGATTTTATTTGCAAAAGAGTTGTCTTTAGTTTACCAGTGCAGGAACGTGTGTGTGTGTGTGTGTGTGTGTGTGTGTGTGTGTGCGTGTGTGTGTGCGTGTGCGCGTGTGTGTTTGTGTGTGTGTGTGTTAGCTTTCCATAAGTCATGAGTTTCAATGGCAGGGGATAGGACAATGTATCCTGAACCTGCAGTTCCTCATTCAGTCAGTGATGCAATTATTCATTAGTGTGTTTGATTCAGTGTCCCCGTTACTCGTGTGTGTCATGAAGTGTTTCAGGCTTGTTTACGTTTTTGCCTCGGAACATATCGTTTACCTGAGCCCTGCCCTAATAATATGCATCCAGGGTATGTGTGGGCGAGAACCAAGTGTCAGCAGGACATTTGAAAACAACACCATCAACAGCACACAGTGCGGCTCGCAAACACCGATCGCTCATCCTAACAAAGCAGCATGTGTGTTTAGAAAAGTCTGGCACTGAGTTGCAGGTGGAGGCAGTCTGTCTCTGTGTTCCAACCACAGGATTTATCTCATCCCCGGTGCGGTCAGAGTTTTGTCTTCTATTGAAAGATTCGACAATATCGTCGAGTTTGGTCTCTGAGCCGCGCCTCTGTCCACAGACTTCACCGTTTTATTTAAAGTCATCCTTTTAGGGTAAATTTCAAACATTTAGCTCACTGTCGTATCAATACAGCTTTCCAAAAAAAGAAAAGTCAAATAGCAAGATGGTGCATTCTGAGTTTCTACTTTTCAGACTAATTTCTTCATCCTTCTACAAAACAAAATCAGCATGCTCAAATCTGTCAGTCTGTATGGGTCCACACCACAAAGTATTAATGTAACTCTTTTTTTTAGTGTTATTGATTGACAACAAACAGTGGGAGTGGTGCTAAATATCAACTCACATTCACGTGTGCTTCACTAGGGTCAAAGTTTATCAAAGGATCTCAAGTAAGTGAGCTGATCAGTGCATATTATTTCATATTCATCATTTTGCTCTTCTACACAATATGCATGAAAGTGCTCATCAAAGCACAAACTACTATAGGCTCGCTATTCATGTGTTACAGTGTAGCAGATTTTCTTGGACAGCGGTAGGTGATGGGATGTCTCAGTGGATATAAATAAACCAATCTGGTGCTGCGTGCCATCATTTCTAACCACATTTGCAGTTGAAACATCTGAGCATGAATCCAATTTTAGTATCTGGCACAGAATTTCTGCATGTTCCATGCTATCAATCGTTCGAATTTTTAAAGGAACAAAGTATCTGTTTTATTGACAATTTGGTAAGGTTCTGATAAAGTTTTCACTTTTTAAAAAAATTCTGTTTGCACCACATATGGATTAAAGGGCCAGTTTCTTAAATCCATCTTGGATAGTGGATCATCAGGTGGGGTTTGGGGATGAATGTCTTATCACAGAGCAGGATTTTGAACATGTTTATGATGGTCACATTTCATGCCGTCAGTAAGGACTGGGGAGAACAATGTTGTCTCTTTTAACCACATCACCAAAGATAAATGGGGTATTATAGTGGCGTGAAGGACATAACCGAACTGAAAAACAACAAGAGCAAGAAAAACAAGTAGTGATACAAGACCCAGAGATCAGAGCAACAGAAATGGCAACCAAACCTCTCTTTTTCCAAATTTATAGCATTTTTTTTTAAACTATTTTCAAAAAATCTTTGGAGCAACCCAAAGTTTTTTCTTTCCAGCCTCAGCTTTGTTGTGGCGAACACTCGTGCATTTACATTTCAAGTTATCAGTTATGTAGGCCCCCATCTGCTTTCATCTGAGGATTTACCATGTAAAGCTTTATTTTTGAAAGCTTTATGTGCATAACAGAGTATAAAAATGCATTTGCTCTGTGGCGAACATAAACACCATTTACAGCTTTGAGATATGTGGAGTGTATGTTTCAGCTTAACTTTCTTTCTTTTTGATCACTTGCTGCTCTTCGGCTTCCTGTCATTATACATCAACCTATTTTTGGACTCTATTACCTTCATCTGGAAATTACTAATAAGATTTCTAAACTTTTTCATAATGCTTAAATAGACCCTTGTGACTATTACAATACAAGTATTTGTATCTGCAGTACTCTCGTTCTCTCCTATTCTCCTTTTTTAGTCTGGTTTTTGATTTGACCAAATATAGCAACATCTATGACTGAATCAGATAATTTGAAGCATCTCTGTGAGCATTAGAGACATCTTTCATTGACTGAGAGATCTTTATACTTAGAGAGGTTATTACATTGGGGAGAAGAAACAAATGATTACATAAAACATCCAGAATGGTTTAAATCCTGATTCTTTGATTATAGCACCCCTGTTGTGGTATTGATGTGTGATCTCATTTAAATAAGAGACAAGAAACAACAATAACAACAACAACAAAAAAACACCTGTCCAAATCCTTCTGCTATTGCCTCTAAAAATGTTATGAGGTGAGCCCTCTGCGGCAGGCCAAATGTGTGTTCTGAGATACTCCGTTATTGACTTAGAGAGTTCAGGGAGGAGCTCATGTCAATAAGCAGGCCTGCCCCATGCTGGCTGCAGCATATCGAGGTCTGGTTATAATTCGTGGGACAGGCCAGGGCATAGTGCCAGGGAATTAGAGAGGCGGGTGGCAGGAGACATTTTAATTTGTGCTGCCATGTGCAAAGGCATGCACCTCTAGCCTGGGTCGGTTCCTGTGATTAGGCCAGCCGGCGTATTCTTAGAAGAGGGGAGGAGCGCAAAAACAGGGGGAAATGAAACAAGACCCAGGAAAGGCTATTGATCACTAGACATGGTTTTTCTTAATATAATGGCGTGATACGGTCTGACAGCAACATCCTACCTAAACAAAAATGCAATAAAAAAAATCTTCTTCACAAATACGTCAGTTTGTCTTTTTATTCCCTGTCACTGTCTGATTGTCATCACATAGTTACTGAATCTACTGCATACCGTCCATCTGTCCCGTCCATCCATCATCCATCCATCCGTCCTTCCTTCTGTCCGTCCATTTTCTTCCACTTATCCTTTTCAGGGTTGCGGGTTGGCTTGGTTTTTAGTTGGCTGATAAAGATCAGCTAACCTATTTGTAGCCTTGTGCTGTTTTGGAGCTGAACAGAGAGGATGCAGTAAGTTCTAAGACAAAATACAGCCCAAGTACCAGAACCAGCCCTGGAACCATCTCGATCTGGACCCTGATCTCCTTAAATGGGAAACTAAACAACCCCACCAGAAAAAAGGAAAAAAAAATCAAATGCTGTTTAATGTGATTTCAAATAATTTTCTGTGAATTAAACCTTCTCGCTAATGCTAAATATATTTAAAAATGAAAGGTGTCGCAGCATTTTAGTGGATTTTCAGTGAGTTCTTTGTTTTTGAAACTCAAAATTCACGTTTATCATATTTTGATTCGGTTGTTCGAAGTGAAATGTGCATCAGCAGCAGTATAATTATCATGTGTCACATTAAGCTCTGCAGCTCTGATTAGCTCATCATGAAGATGAACCGGTGTAATTCCGAGGATGGATGCGGTCCAGAGGGATGTGCTGCGGTCTCTCCTGGCTCTGGCAGGGTGGGAGCACCTTGACGTCTCCACGGAGACAGACTCCCGTGAAAGGAGCAGAGCAGCACACCTGACAGCCGTTAAAGATAAAGAGTTCTGCTTTACGGGACTTCAAAAAGACAAAATACTTTTTTTTTTTCAGTCCCTGAACAGATGAGGATCCTAAACAGATGATTAAAATATATATTTTATAGAGTATAAATGCAAAATCCTGTATATTGCTTTTGTGAGATAAACTACAGAGTAATTCTTTAAAACTTTAACCTTGCTCTGAGCTCTCGTGTTTCAGCTGAGAGCAAATTCACAAGAAAATTGTCAGGTGTTAAACTTTAAGCATTCCTCTTTGTCTTAGACAGCGGGGTTACTGGATATACACTGAGGTGAGCTCAGAGCTGGTGGTAGCCTGGGTATAAGGAATGACCTTTCTCTCATTAGTGAGCCGGGGAGAGGATCGCAATTACCACTCTGAGTCCCACAGGAAGGCAGTGGCAACTCTAAAGGGTTTTGTTGGGTGTGATACACTGTATGTAAAGGTAATGCCTGTGATGCACTGGGAGAGATTGCTTATATGGATTTGGTTTAGTATTATATGCAGTATATGGGGAAATGCCCGTGTCATATTTATTGTGGCTATCTATATTTATATATATTTTTTTTTTCAAGAAATAAGCAGAAGCCATTTTACTTTATTCCCTAAACATGCTAAAGGAGAATGATCATGATCTGGATCGAAGCCACATTAGAAAACCTTTTAATATTTGTCACACTTAAATGTTTCAGATCATCAAACAAATTGTAATCTTAGATAAAGTTAACTCAAGTAAATACCAAATCAGATTTTAAATGATAATTTCATTTATTAAGGGACAATCTCCTTCAGGATTTCCTGGTAGTGAGCAGAATTCTTGGTCCCATCAATTAGAGCAAGTCTTCCAAAGCAGCCCAGACCATCACACTGCTACCACCACCATTAGTTTTATGCCATATGTAACGGGACTCAAACCTTCCCATGATGTACTGATCATTTCTCATTCACTCTCTGTATGTTTAAACACCACTCTGCAGTTAATCCTTAGCTGCTGTTAACCTCTGCTTTTCTTCTGCAGTGTGTCTGTCAACTCATCAGTTAATTCATGGTTTAGGACGAGGGTGCAGTTACTTTCCCATCCAGGGCCTGGTAGGTTTGGTTAGCTTTTTCCCTTTTAATAAATGAAAACACCATTTAAAAACTGTATTTAGTATTTACTTGGATTATTTCTCTTTAATATTGAAATTTATTTGATGATCCGAAAGATGTGTTTATATGCAAAAAGTAAGAAATCAAGAATGGGGGCAAATACTTCTCACAGCACTGTCCTTGTAAAGACTCTTATTTGACCTCATAGGTACTGCATATGTATATTCCAAGGTACCAAAATATGGAGAGTTAATGTCCTGTGATGATGTGCTTCGGAGCTGAGTGGTATAACATTTATATGCAATAAATGTGAAAAATAATGCGCAAAAACGGGTCTTTGCACCATTGTTCAGAGAGGACACAAGCAGTGTGGGTGCTGCCACTAGAGAAACATTTAAATGAACCATTTTTTCCATTCAGTTTAAAAATCCATCCCATGCATTCATTCAGTTAATTCAGGTTATTGTGGCGGCCGGAGCCTTTGCCAGCTGTCACAGGGTGGGTCAAAAGGTGGGGTGAACTCTAGACCAGCTCAGATTTACACCTGTGTGGCCAGTTTTCAGTTAACATCATCCACGCATGTCTTTGGACTGTGGGAGGAAGCCAGAGCGCTCAGACGATCCACGCAGGCACAGGGAGGATGCAGACTCCACACAGAAAGGCCCAACCAGACAACAGTGGTGAGTGTTGTGCCAGGTTAAAAGTGCACTAGGGGAAAAAAAAAAACCTGTTGAGAAGAAACACCAGAAATGTATATATTATTTTTAGAGTTATATTTTAATGGTAATTCTAAACAAAATTTTAAATTACGAAACAGAAATATAGGTATTGTTATCCCGGGAGAGCCCACTCGGATCAGGACAGACAAATTTCCAGGGATAAAGTTTGATTTGCGCTGACCCTTCCCTCTGACATGCAGACTGCAATCTTCCCACCAAAAAACTCATAACAGAACCACTTGATCCACTCAATGTAGGGGTCAAGGGTTTGGATTTTTCCTCTCATTTGTCACCCAACAGTGTACGAACGTGTTATCAGACGCACACACATCCGTGTTAGTGTTACTGCGGCTGAAAAATGTTCTGGTGTGTACGTTTTGATAGGAAAAGAGACTGCGTGTGCGCGACGGTCGATTCAGTGCCGCTAATGACTGCCTTCCCATGAGCTTAATCAAAGATTTGTACATTTAATTGCTGTCAAGTCAGCTCTCACCACCTGCCATGGCTTGCCACACATGTTCACCCCCTCTCCGGGAACCTTTCCAGCTCCATCTATCATCCACGGCTGAAGGCTGAGACAACACAGCCTGCTGGGCAACCTGCACTCAGTCGTCCAGCCGAGCCCAGCCAGGCCTGCGCAGCGTGGATCCAGAGAGTCTGCTCGGCACCGAGGGAGGTCTGTCAGCACCTGGACCGTACAGCTCCAAACCATTCCTCACATTATTGAAAACAGGCTTGCCTGAAACTGACCCCAAACAAAGTGAGTGAGATGTGTGCTTTTGTTTTCTTCTCTCGCAGAGACATTCACACAGCCGCGCACAACCAGGCTGTGAAATGAGATCCATAATCAAAGCACGGGAGTTTTGTAAGATGCCGCTGACCTTGCTCCTCTGCGGGCCTACTTACTCCAGTGCTTACAGGTATCACCATGTGTGTGAGAATTGGCGGTCTGTTGTGTCCCTCAGTGCGGCCGAGGAAGGAATGTGGAATGTGGGCCTGATCTGTTATCAGTCTCAGCTTGTTTTCCCAGCTGATGCCCACAGGCCTGGTGTAACGCAGCCACACTCTTGCACGAGCTGTGCGAGGATCTGTCAGGACTGTTGGCTAATGCCTCTCACCTTTGTGGTGATATTACAGAATGCGTGCCAGACGTTATCAGTCCCTGAAGGCCGTGTCTCAGGGAGAAATATCATGATTTGTTTAGCATCAGGTGGATTTAGAAGGTGTGGAAAAACTATTGATTTTATTTATTATTATTATTATTTTACCTTATTTACCACATTTAGGATAAGAAAGCCTTATAATGAATAAATGGCACCACCCCACCAATACAGACAATTGCAGACTCACTGGCTTAGGAAAAAGTGATGGTTTATCTATTTATTCAGGTATCAGTTTTGCAGCTATAATTTTTCATTAGGTCATTAACCAAAGGTCAGTGTCGTCATCTTTAATGTCTAATTAAAATACCCCCCACCCCCCCAGTGACTCCAACTCCATCCACTTTTCATCTGGCCCAACCAGATTCAGAGTTACTCTACTCACTCGCCCTAAAACCTGTGTAATAAGGTTGTGAAAAAGACGTTGGACCGGTTTTACACAGACTATCCTACGCAGGACTGCATGTATCAGAACGGTGGCTCAGTCGTTACAGTTAATCCAACGTTATACTCATGTTTGAAAGTTTGCTAATTATCCCATACAAGGCTCCAGGCTAGACCGAGGAAAACAGGCCTGACCTGTACACTGTGGGAGTCACTTTGACTGCGAGCTGGCAAGTCTGGACAAGGTTTCCTGTGTAGCTGAACATCTCCTGGGACTAAAGAGCTTCATGCAAGGCGTGATCCAAACCTGCTCCCATGGGTGCTTGTGCCAGGGAGCAGGTGGAAGGCTGCAGCTGCCTTTTTGACTCCCTGAGCTCATTACTGTCCCAAGATTTTCACTGACTAGGAGATAATGGGCCTTCCAACACTGTCTTATTTCCTGCGCATCGTTTAAATGGGCAGAATTCTTTGATTAAAATTTGAAGCTACAGAGAATTTATTGTGAAAAGTATATTCTTCCCTTGATGTTTCCAATTCAAATTTTAGTTTTAGCTTTGGAAAACGGGCTCGTGCATTTATTACTTCTAGGCTGGACTATTGTAACTCATTATCAGGCTGTCCTAAAGGCTCCCTGAAAGCTGTCAGTTGATCTAGAACTGGCCCCTCTTCTATTTTTAAGATTAGGCTTAAAACTTTCCTTTTCGATCAAGCTTATAGTTGGAGCTGGATCAGGTGACCCTGAGCCCTCCCTTAGTTACACACCAATAGGCCTAGGCTGCTGGGGGGTTCTTCCTTTCCAATGCTGTTCTAATATTGCAGGGACTTTTCCTGACAATATAAAGCACCCTGAGATGACTGTTATATATAAATTGAATTGAATTGAATTCTCTGAAGGTCTTTAGTCTTTGGGATACTAACACTTGGCACGCTCTTGGTGTTGTCATAATTCGCTGTGGTAAGCACTAAGACACTTCTGTTTGAACACTATAAACGTCAGTCTGCAGAGAGAAAAATTAATGCATTTTAATTAACTACACTCCTCAAAAGAATTAAAGGAACACTTTGTCATAGTGGGAATAAAAAAATCAAGCTTGATATCTATACTTACATGGTAAGGTGTTAGGAATGAAAGGGTGTCACATTGTTTGATGGAAATGAAGACATCTCATAAATCAAAGTGGAAAAAATGACTGTTTCAGACCCCCATTTTGCCAAAATTTCATTGCAGCAACTCAAAAATAGTGCTCAGTAGTTTGTATAGCCCTCACATGCTTGTATGCATGCCTGACCATGTTGGGGGGCATGCTTCTAATGAGATCCCATATCTGGACCAGGGGCATCACTGAGCTCCTGGACAGTCTGAGTTGCAACCTGATGGCATCGGATGGACCGAAACATAATGTCCCAGAGGTGTTCTATTGGATTTAGTTCAGGCAAGCGTGGGGACCAGTCAGCGGTATCAGTTCCTTCATCTTCCAGGAACTCTCTCCATACTCTTGTCAGGCTGGAGATTGTCATGGACCAGGAGGACCTCAGGAACCACTGGATCTTAAACTTTCTTTGGTCGATTATTTCTTTGTTGTAACAATACTTCTTGGCAATAAATCTTATACTGTTGGAAAGCCTGTTCATTTCCCCGTTAATGGAGCCACATTTGGAAGCAAAATGCATTATAAGTTAAGCAGCAAAGTTGAGTATGTGGGTTACGCCCCCGAAAAATGTGCCAGATCTTCTCTGCCAACACTAAACAGCTTATTCTGCTGTTAACTTGTTTGGTGTTGTTTATTGGAATGGATGACTGAAGTCTGAAGAAACAAGACATATTGGCAATTTAACAATTTATTCATTTAACAAGCCGGAGCCTCAGCAGCATGTGGAAGAACCAATCACAGCCACAACAGCCTGGCACCGCCTCCTCATGCTGGTCACCAGCTCAGTCACACACTGCTGTGGGATGGCATCCCATTCTTCAACCAGCATTTGTCACAAGACAGCCAATGTGGTTGTGTTAGTCACTCTGGCACAAACAGCACACCCAAGCTGATCCCACAAGTGTTCAGTGGGGTTGAGGTCAGGACTGCAGACAGGCCACTCCATCCTCTCCACTCCAGTCTGATAAATCCCGCTCTGTGGGGGTGGGCGTTGTCATGTTGGAGGACAGAGTTTGGTCCCAGACTGTGGACATATGGGATTGCCTCTGGTTGCACAATCTCATCTTGATATCTCTCTGCGTTGAGATTGCCTCCATGGGCACGATCCACAAACTCAACTCCGCTGCTCAACCCACAAATGCATTTTCCTACAAACATGGCTCCATTTCAGGGGACATAAACCGGCTTTCCAACGGTATCAGATTTACTGCCAAGATGCGTCGTTACAACAAAGAGATAATCGACCAAACACAAATCTCTAAGTTTATAGTCATTTGAAATAAGTTCATAAATGACCAGAATTGTGTTGCGTTTACATTTGTTACCCCTACACTCTGATTTTAGTGTCGGGCTTGATCTGTTTTTATTTAAGTGGAAGGACTCGTGTGACTCGAGGCATGTAAACATTTTTGAAAATAACCCGTGCACGTGAGGTTAAATGTTTTCTATACTCAGTTTTGTTTTCACTTCCTGTTATCTGGAAGTTGTTAACTGTCCTGAAAAGAGTGGAATCAGCTCCCATTGGTTGGGCCTATCAAAGTAAGCCCATTGAGAGGAAAGCTTACTGGGATTCCAGGACCGACCTGCTGTCATAAAGGAAACTCTATGGAAGATTTATATAGCTGCATTTCTGACCTATTGTTCTTTCTTACTCCAAAAACCCAAGGCTCGGTGTGTGTACTGTAAGTGCATATGCCTTTTTATGGGTGCTTCTCCATCTTTGAGATGAACCTGGAGAAACCCAAACCCTGCAACCGAGTTTGAAGGCCGCTCCAGCCGAAAAGAGGCCCGACCATATGGCCTCCCATCAGGGAATAAAAAAATACATAGAGTTCACAATCTCTCATATCGTGACAGCAGATGCATTGTGAGTGGTCTGTTTTGCTGACTCACATGTTTGGGCCACCCACGTCTGAGCACGCCAAGCTAAAAATCACACACTGTTTCCACGACAACCATAATTTATACCCTCAAAACATTTTTTTTTCTTTCATGTTGAACAAAAAAAAAGTGTAATTAGAAACTAAGTTTCAGCTTCACATAGAGTGCATTTATTTTTTTTGCTTAGTTTGAGGATAAACGTCGCACACCGTCCCCGTCTGCCACTGCTGAGGAGACACTGTGAACGGCAGGTGAACTCAACAGTGTTGCTGAATGGCGTGATGAGTTCAGTTAAAAATACCTATGGCCACAGTGTGATTACTGATTTTTAGAAAACACTCTCATATGAGGTGAGACGAGAGAAGCTGTGCAATCTGCAGCAAATCTGCAAACACACGATTCCAAACTGAACTTTGAAGCCTTGTGCAGAAAAATATGTTTTCATCTCCACTTTGACAGATGCATGTTTTTAGCATGTTTTTATTGCTGGCATGCTTTTATTGGATCTGTGTTGTCCTTTTTCTTGAGGCCGTGGCTCGGATACCTTGTCCGTCAAAAACAGATGAGCAGGCTGACTGGTGAGCCACAGCTTGTGATGTTTTGAAAAGTGTGCGTGTGCGTATTGATGAATCACCCACTGCAAACTAGATCTACCGAGGGGTACAAAAGGATCCTGAACCTGAAGAGCCTTGTTGGACAAAGCCTTTGAAAACAGATGTTTGCAGTAATTTGGCATTTTGCCTTTACAGATGTTGAACCCAGACAAAGTCAAAAACAGCACAAATCCTCATAAATCACCCTGGAAGGCACGCGGAAAAGTGTTCTGGTGACAGTTTGATCCTCCATTCTTCAATTTTATCTCGCTTCCTACTGCGATTTCCTATTTCAAGTCAAACAGAGTTTCCTACTTCTTGATCAATCCGGAGAATTTCATAGGTTGGAGCCAAGATATCATTTAAGAGAAAGTCAAGACCTTTTGGCGTATGAATGGGAGGAAATGGCTGGCGAGTTTACCCACCAAGTCCGTCATTCAATAATAACACCCGCTCTCTGCTTCTGTGCTCTCAGGTTAAATACCAAAGCTTGTTTTCTCTGCACGGATTTGATTTGATTCCACGATATGAAAGTGACCCCCTGCCCCCCCACCCCCCCCTGCCGCCACTGTGAAAACAGGGCCCGATCGAGCCCCAGCAGCCGGCTTGTTGGGACAGCTGCTCAGATGATCTGGGCCCGCTGCAGGTTCCATGATTCATTTTCTGAGTCAACACCGTGAACTTGAGCTTCAACTTCAGTGCAGCAGTGATTCACAGCAGATTTGTAAATTTGAATGATCACTCAGTTTTATGTGTATACTGTAAATACTGTAAGTGTATCTCACATTGATGCAGTAAAGAATATGGTAATTATCTAAAAGAAAAAAATGGGTCAAGACTTGGTTATTTTTAAACTAGACAAATTGGATACATATTTTGCTTCCTGTTTACTGTCACGAGTGCATGTGCCATATGCAGTGAATATTTATTACTGCTCTTTTCTTGCACAGAGAGGGCTGAATCAGTGCTAAACGTGACCACAATGCATGTTAATTTTATTGCCTATAAATTGGTTATTTGTCTTATTCTTACTAATACTAACAGAGAGAACATCAGCACAGAGTCTGTCTCTATCCTCGAGTTATTTTCCTCATTGTTAATAACTTTATCTCTTTTGATTGACCGTTACTCAGTAGGATATTCCTCTAGCTTCTCTGTCTTATCGCTGTCATTTACTATAATGAACATTAGCCATTGGGGGCTTCTTTATAACCTTCCCAGATGAAGAATGTCAAACCATCCTGCCTGCTTTGTTTCTACCCGATACTCTTTACGCTCCACACTGCATCGCAGCTTCACCCCTCTGTCACCTGTTGTGGCTCTCTGGAGGGATTTTTGATTGGTTGGTGCTATTCTTAGGGCGCTTTCCCCCATACATCCATCCCCATCGATAATGTCATCATTTTAAAACTAAGGCTTTTGCTTGTGTGTTTCTTGTCTTAACTAATGTCAGAGACAAAGTCTGAGCACCAATGAAAAGTTCTGATGTGTTTTAAAGTCTATTTAAAGTTATTTTGTGGTTAATACAATTTTAATGACCTCACAATGTCCAGACAGCTCTGGAGGTTTTTGGACTGAAATGTGGTACTTTCACAGTGTGACTGCATGTTTTTCCTCAGGCTATAATAAGTCATGCACAGAAGACATTCAGATGTCTGATTTCCATCACATTGCAGCAAAAACATGGCTACTTTACTCCATAGAAACAGTGCATGACTCATTTGCTCGATTGACAGCGATGCAGATTTTTGGAAACTTTGTTGCTCAAAATACACTCACAGGCCATTTCATTAGGTACACCCTGCTGGTACTGGGTTGAACCCCCTTTTGCCTTAATTCTTAATTCTTCATGGCATCGATTCAACAAGGTGCTTAAAACATTATTCTGAGATTTTGGTCCATATGGACATAACATCGCACAGCTGCTGTGGATTTGTCAGCAACGGTTTTCCAGTCTTCTTCTATCCAATTTTGATGAGCACAGTTTCCTGTTCTTAGGTGACTGGAGTGGCTCCCGGTGCGGTCTTCTGCTGCTGTAGCCCATCTGCTTCAAGGCTCGATGTGCATTCAGAGGTGCTTTTTCTGCACGCCCTGGTTGTCACACGTGGTTATTTGAATTACTGTTGCCTTCCTATCAACTCAAAGCAGTCTGGCCATTCTTCATTTTCAAACAGTGAACTGTTTGGATATTTTCTCTCTTTCGGATCATTCTCTGTAAACCTGAAAGATGGCTGTGTGGGGAAAAAAATCCCAGTAAATCAGCAGTGAACAGGCTGTTGAACAGGTGTACCTGTCAAAGTGACCAGTGGGTGCAGTTTAACACTGAAGATGTTTTTATTGGTAATCTTTTATTTGTAATAATTTACATGTTACTGCAGTTTTTTTACTCATTCGGTGATTTAAACCATGCATGTAATAACTTTGCAGAAAGCAGCCTGTGAGAAAGTACACTCCTTTTTTTTTTTTTTTTTCCCCCCCTGTAAAAAAGGACATCACCAAAAAAGCTCCCAGTCACCCAACACCCAATGGGCACAGGTTTCAGCCAATCTGGATCATTCCGGTTCTGCTCCTCACCCTTGACTGAATTAGTAACCTGTCTTTCAGTGCTTCCCTTACCAGTCTGGCATGGAGAGTGTGTGGGCTGGGATGGATTAATGATGTCAGGCCAGCAGTTTTGTCACAGCCACTCCCAGTCTGCGTATAAAGCCACTAATCACCAATCTACCTTCGCAGACAACTTTGTGTTCATGCTAAATATTATTGTTGTGAGTTGTAGCTCTAGTGACTCATACTTTCTATGACATCTTTAGTCATTCAGCCACTACAATGAGAAGGAGTGGCTTTCTGCTGACACACATTCCCACACATTGTTTCATCCAGTCATTTTGAGCTGCGGTGTATGTTCCACAAATTTCAGATGTGTCAGGATGAGCCTTCGTACAAACTTTGTGACTAATTAATTACAGCAAAGTAGGCTTTGTGTTCAAATTAAAAGAACGAGGTAATTAGAAAATTCATTAGAAAGAAAACAACACAATATGACAATGCAGCACATCATCTAGCTTGTTAACACTCATAGCTGTAATGTTGTGTGACCTCTGTCATATATACAAGTCTGTTAGTATAAAACTGGATCAAAAGCTGAAAGCGGGCGTGCCTGGAGGTCGAGTATTGTTTTGTTTTTCCAAACCAACAACCAGAAACACGTAACACAGGCGTACACCAAAGCCCAGTCTTTGTACCTGACTATTTTCAGAGGAATATTAACACTGAGCCATGAATCATTCAAGTATAAAAAACTCTAGGCATGAACCAGTATCGTGTCTACACATCACTTAGCATAACAATTTAGCAAAAAAACAATTCAGGCACTTTGTTACCATCAGCCTGTTGCAAAAACACATAATTTGTTTTCTTTTCTTGAATATACAAAAAATTATATCATAGTTTGACAGGCATAAAATGGTATTTTTGCATCAACAAGGTGATTGCCAAAGAGCTGTTAGCTGAAGACTTGGCATATCTCGGCATGGGGTGCTATGTATGTGTGTGTGTGTGTGTGTGTGTGTGTGTGTGTGGCCTTAAAGAAATTTGAGGATACTGGACAAGTGGAGGACAAAAAGACTAAAAACTGCCTACAGCAGATGAACAGTATCTGAAACTCATGTCCTTAAGAAATGGAAAGAAATCCTGCAAAGACCTGACGCAGGACCTGAGAGCTCAGTATTTCTGGAGGAGCTCAGGAGAGACAGTGTGTGTCTACAGCCATCTGTGAAACACGGTGGGGGCTCAGTCATGGTCGGAGGCTGCATTTCAGCCACTGGTGTTTGGGGATCTTGTCAAAATTGATGGAATTACAAATGCAGAAACATACAGTCAGATTTTGATCCACCATGTGGAAAATGTCTGATTGGCAACAGCTTCATTTTCTTGAAGCATGGCAATGATCCCAAACACAACTGCTCATGTAGTAAAAGCATACCTGGATAGAAAAACATGGATTGGGGATTTCCACACTACTGAAGCAGAGTGGGATCATCTCGACAGGGAATGAAGGGCAGCAAAAATCCAGTCCTTCAAGAAGCCTGGAGAAGTTTTCCTGAAGACTGCTTAAAGAAATTAGAAGAAAGCCGCCTCAGAAAGTTCCGGCTGTGTTAAAGAACAAAGGTGGTCGAACCAAATATCGACTGTCAAGCTCATCACAATTATACGTATTATGTTTAATCTTCTATGCTGTATTTCCTTGTATGCGTGCATGTTCCCATCATATATAAACTTACACCTGTATCTACACTATGGGTGATATAACAGTTAATCGTGGCCTTACTGGCCTGACAGCTCGCTGTTGTCAGCACGCTGAAGCGTGTGAACATGAGATTTAAAACAGAAACGTCAGCACAGTGTGGCAGGTGATGACTCATTAGTACTGACCGACAGACAAATTCAAACTTCACACATTTCAGCACATTCGTGTCATCTTATGTTATAGGACAGTAAAAATAATGCATTCTCCCTCCAAGCTAGTTTGCATGTTCTCCTGTCAAGGAAATCTACAGCCTAATGCCCTGGTGCTTCCATGTGCTGCTGTGACGCTCTCATCGGCTTAGCTTTCTTAGTGAGTGTGTGTGTGTGTGCACACACTATGGGGAGTCATCATGCAGGCTCATTTCACGTGGTTTGAAAGGTGAAGGGCTATTAGGGGAAAGGTGATTGCGGGACTGCTGCTCAGAGTTACTCAGTAACTGGGGCTCTGTTCCTCCCCTCTTAGACCTCTGCTGCTGCTTGTGGGCAGCCACCCCCACACACCCCACCACACACACACACACACACACTACAGCTGTGGCACAGTTCCTTCTGATCCTTCTGCGAAATAATGAAGCAATATATTTATTTCTCAATCATTTTCTTACTAGAAAGCATGAAAGTTCATGTAAAGATAACTAAACCGTGAACTTGTAAAGTGTTAAAGGTGAAAATAAGTGCAGAAAACTGCATTTTACTCTGTTTGCCAACTGCAAGTAACAGATTTTGATTTTAGGCAATCAGGGGAAAAAACTTAGTAATGCATCAAGAAGAAACTTTGAATGAGGAACATCACTGAGCCAAGCTAGGAGAAGCTAAAAACATCTTCCTCTTAGTAGAAAATCAAGGGATTATTGGGAAATGTGCTCTTCTGAGAGTTTCATTTCCTTTCCCCTTCAGCAGTATTATAGCATTTTATGACTCAGCGAGGCACTCGGTCCACTCCAGACAGACAACTTAGATCACCAGAAATGACATAATCTGCCGAGCGGTTCTGTGCGTTACTTTTGAGGACTGAGCGGGTTAATTCTAAGGGACACGTGAATAAAGCAAAAGAAAATACATTACATGTAAGATCCAGGCAACCAGCTGTTGGTGTCGTTTACTATATTAAACGTGTGTGTGTGTGTGTAACCGATCTGTTAATGAGATGCAGATGCTCCAAGCGTCACTGTAACACTAGATTGACGGGGTCAGAAGCGAGGATGTTGCCACTTGTGACGGGATAAAAACCTCACTGTGTTGCATCACTGTCCAGGAATCAAAACAGTCGTGTGTGTGTGTGTGTGTACCAGTTGTAGCCTGTGCTCACAGCTCTGTTTGTTTACAGTCTTCGAGCGGAAACACATGAATTTGGGTAGATTTTGATTATAGACGTGACCCCAGTGACAGGAACAACCCCTCTTCATATAATCACTGTATTTATTTATTTATTTTTCCTCTCTCACACACACACACACACACACACACACACACACACACACACACACACACACACACACACACACACACACACACACACACACACACACACACACACACAGCTTGGCCTGATCCTTTTTGCCTCAGGATGGGAGGAACTGTGCTTGGACAAAGCGCCCAGCACGGCTGCCTGCGGACCAGTGAGAGCGAAGACGCTGTTCTCGGTGTGAGTAATGATTGACAGCATGTTGGATTACTCACCGGATCATTAGTCATGCTACATGTTACATGTTCTTGTTCTCTATTCTGTTTGTGTGACTAGGTCTGGCTGTCTCTCAGGTTCACAGAGTTGGTTGTGCGTTTTGTCGAGGTCATCCTAACCTGGTGATCTCGACAAAGTTTGTAAGCGCTCAGGACTTCACCATACAAGTTTATAAATATGGTGGGTAAGATACAGTCCAAATAAATTGGACAAAATTGTTGGCCCGTCTGTTAAAGAAAGGAAAACCCACCGTGATCACTGAATATGTTGAAACTGACAAAGCTCAGAGAGACTTCTACACCTGTCGACAGGTATTTTGGCCCATTCCTTGTGAGCAAACTGCTTCAGGTATATCAGGTTTGTAGGGTGCCTTCTCCAGGCTGCATGTTTCAGCTCCACAGATTTTACAGAAGGCCACTTCAGAATATGCAGGGCGTAGGTGTTCATTGCCCGGATCTTGTTTTTCCCCATTCAGCTGGCTCCTCAGGACTTACCCTCTGCAGGTACTTGGCGACTGCAACTTTCCTAGCAGCCTCTTCATGGTTCCAGCTGCCTGAGGGATTCCAAGGTTAACAACAGTCTTGTTAATGATCTGGCTGAGGGGGTTCAGACCTATGCAGAACAGCAGTGGGGACAGAGCATCTCCTTGGTAAATCCCACACTTGATGGTGACTTGTCCAACTGGCTTGAAGTTGTTGTTCTCCACATCCCCACTGAGTTCCTGATGAAGGCTCTTAGGGTCCTGTTGAGCTTGTATAGCTCTTGGTATTCCAGGATCCATGTGTGTGGCATCGAGTCATAGGCTTTCTTGTAATCAATCCAGGAGGTGCACAGGGTTGGTCAGTCTGGTCTTACATCTACCAGTAGCTGGTGCTTTGCTGCTCCAGTGTTACTGCCAATTCCTTTCTGGGCCCCCACTCATGTATTGAGCCATATGTGCCTGCTCATCTTAGCTGCTATGACGCCTGACAGGAGTTTCCATGTTGTGTTGAAGCAGGTTATTGGCTGGTAGTTGGACGGGATCAGGGGGATCCTAAGGGACCAGGACTGTCGGGCCTTCAGTCAGTCAATCTGGGCGCGTCTCATCTATTAGCAGCTGGTTCATTTGTGCTCCCAGGCGCTCATGGAGTAGTCACTGTAGCTTCTTCAGACAGTAGGTATGAATCATATCAGGGCCTGGTGCTGTCCAGCTCTTCATATTTGACACTCTTTCTTGCATGCCTACTCAGGGAGGTCTGCTCTCAGATCCACAAGCCACTAAGCATTATGTGTTGCATCCTTCTCCCATATGCTCTTCCAGTATTGCTCCATCTCCAGCCTTGGTTGGGGGGGACTGTTCCTATATCGTTCCCCTGCCACTGAGAGTACTCCTTGGATGGTTCAGTGGAGAAGAGCTGGTTTATCCTCCTGGCTTCTATCTCTCTGGTATACCTCTTCAAGCCACGGCTGTGAGTCTTTGCTTGGTAGTTTCTGAGGCCTCAGGTATGGAGACAGCTTGCTGTACTTCATAGACACCACATTCTTCATCACACCTTATGTTTATGTACACCTTATATTTATCGTATGTATGTATGCATATGGTCTAAATGTAAATGTATCATCACACTGTTAAAAAAGCAGTCTCACTACAGTACATAATTTTGCAAAAATATTCTTTGTTCATACAGGGAAAGAAACAGCATGAGTGACTAAAATCCAACAACAACAGAGGAAAAATCTGGTCATTAGTGACACAATTTTGAAATCACTGCCCATGCTTATGTTCAGCCCAGGACTCTGTACAAAGTGTTCATGCCGGCTAAAGCAAACATGTTTCTGCTGTGAGGAAAAGCTTACACAATGAAGTATCTCAGCCACACGCAATACTGTACAAGCATTCTGGGGCACCATCAGGGGGTCCAACCTTTTCTAACAGTGTGAGGGCAACGCAGCTCCATCATTGGCCAATCTTTGGATGGAGAGAGCCAGTCAGCTCTGCGCTCTCCTCTCATCCCACAACTATCCAAACACTGTGCTGTTAGCGTCTCTGATATGCTTTGTTTATCAGGCCACCTGGACATGCATCTGGTCAGCTAGGGAGTATGCCTGTCAATAGCAATAGCCAGATGGATGCGCATTAATAACCGCGCCTTACGTGTCAAAACCACAAGCAGCAAATGCTGACTTCTGAGGCAGCTTTGAAGTTTCTGACGCCACGTTGTGTTGAGTGGAGTGAATGAAATGCTGATTAGGGTAATGGGAACAGCAGACGATCAGAAGAGAAAATTAATTACTGTGCACTCCTGTTTCAGGTCAGTGCTTCACAGTGTTCCCCTTCCTGTGCTAATAGACAAATTACATAATAGCCTCCAAACACAGAGAGAGAGAGAAGTTTAACACAAGGTAACCTCTCAAAATTACAAAAGCAAAGCAGAGAAATAATTATGAGTGCTACTAATATGAGGTAGGACATATTTAAGCTTCATAATAAGATGGGTGATCATACCCTGTGCTTGAAGTAGCTAGGGAACAATGCGTGGAGAGCCTGTTACATAATTACAAATGGGCTTAATAGGAGGTGAGGGGTGAGAGGCTCAATTCAAACCAAGAATCTGGCTGATGGGAGAGAATCCAGAAACAAAGCATTTAGTAAGACCATCCATTTTCTTCCGCTTATCCAATTCGGGGTCGCTGGAGGGGCTGGAGCCTATCCCAGCTGCCACAGGGCAAGAGGCAGGGGGGCCCCCCCCCCGGACAGGTGGCCAGTCTGTCGCAGGGCTAACGCGGAAAGCCCTCTTGCAGCAACTTTGCCTTCCCTACTTAACAGAAGTACAGGGAATGATGCAACTGTTCGTATTCTCCGAGTACAGGACACTGTGAAACAAAGCCGCGCCTGCACAGATAATTCATTAACACTGTGCACCTTGTTTGTGTGACTGCTTGGTAGCTTACTGTCACAAAGTCCATCACTTTATCACTGATCTCCTAACAGCTTCCAGCTGGATATAATGTTATCTTTTAGAAAGATTAAGAAATTAGAAGGTATTTTGTCAGAGCCATGCTGTGACTGGTAAGCATGTCAACAGTGACAAATGTGTTCTGTGTTCCAGATTATAGAGACTGTTTATCAGTTAGTCCCTGTGGGGTAGCCAGTATCATAAAAGAGTTAATAATACGGATACATTATGGAAAATGGAAGTTAACTGCTGTGACCTTTGACCTGGCATCTACATATCTACTGTTGGGTTTTCTGAAAAAATGTGGCTGATGGCGAAAAAAAAAAGGAAAAAGGAATTAAGATTTTATAATTATATTATCATAATTTACACTTGATTCACAGCATCACAGTGCTGTGACAACAAACCCTCACCTCTACTATTTACTAAGCCAAACTCAGGGAGGTGATTCATTTCCAAATAAGGAAGCAACAGAATTTCAAGCACAGATTTGTAGAAGGATCCCCGCGGTGGCCCGAATTTCCCATTTTCCTTTAAAAGTTTCAGCAACACACACGCATCCGGCCATCCACGTGCTGAGGCAATAGACGACTGGTCATCTGATGTTTGTCATTTCTTGCTAGCTAGTGGAGCATGAGAAAAAAAAACTCAGCATTGTCCTTTAACCCAGATTCTTTTAGGTCTTGTGCTTCAGCTGGCAGCAGCTCAGTATCGGCTGCCAATAATGAGATGAATGTTTGCCTCCAACTGCTGACTCCATCGCATCCAGGTGTTTCTGCTTTTCTATTTTCCAGTTTCCTCTCTCAAATTTCCAGATTTCTCTGTAGATGTTTTCAGACAGCCTAAGAAGAGTTCTTAGAAATTTATTATGCAAATGCATGTTTCTAAAAAGTATGTATGCTACATTCTGGCTATGTACACTATATGCCAGAAGACTGCAGCTCAGGTCAGTGTGGAAAATTTTATTGATTGAATAAGCAGCAAGTTTGTACTTAATTTTAGTCCCTTATGAATAAGAATTGAAAAATGATTGGTTCATTTCATTAATGTCTCTGCTCAGCCTTGTTCATTCACCGTCTATGGAAATTACAAGAAGCATGGCCGTACAAGATAATGCCACATTTTCTTTCAGACGCAGCTGTACATGAGGCAGAGCTGCTCCACAAACGACCGTGCAGTCGCACACTTGCTTCCTCCAACACGTAGCTTTTTCTCTTAGACAAGAAAAATATCTTGCTTGTGTGGTTTCTTTATTTTTTGGAATTTTGAATTTAATGTTTTAGAAAACAGAAGAGGGGAAATAGTCTGGAAACACATTTCTCAGTAGTCCCCCCCCATCCTTACCTAAAATCAAATTTCATCCAGTGTTGGACCCCTGTAGCTCTCACATCTGCTATCTCATTAATACAGCCATTCGAAGGGCAAAGCTCTCACATGCTGAACTGTGCAGGCCCACATATATTCACACATATCTTATCTGCAGCTGAGTAAGTGGAGCGTGCACTCGGTGTATTGCTACGCACAAACGGTGATTTGTTATTCCATAGCCCTGCTTCTCAAACATCACTGTGCTTTCTGCCAAGGACTGCTGCGCCGTAAAAGCACTCCAGAAACCAGCTTTTATCTGAAGAAGCCAAGCTGAACTGGAAAAGAGAGCCGGTCTATTTAAAGGGCTTAAGAACGCTGTCCAGATGCTGAACTTTGTGGTATTCCATTTATTCCCAGTACTCAATGTCCTGGCCAATGATATCTGAGTAACATCCGGTGACTGGGGGAAATCCTGGGACTCAGTGCTGGCAGTGCTGCCAAGATCAGGCTTGCTGCCATGAACCCTGATGTCAGATAGCAGAAATGAAATGCTCGCTCTCAGACCACAGGCACAATCAATACTCTCTTATCTTTACTGTTTCAGTGGTGTTTTATTGGGGATTTTATTGGATGGCTGGTGTCAGATTTTTGGCGATATGACATCATGTCAGAAATGCCGGCTGCCGTGAAGTTTACTGTGACGAGAGTCTAAAAATACTATAAAGATCAGCTGTACTGTGCGTGTGTCTACAGAGAAATAAGGCTGAGGTTATCTTAAGGACAGCCATTTTCACTTCTGTTTGGGCAACCTTATTCTTTGGATTTTATAGATGGAGAAATCTTATGATCAGAAAGTTAAATATAATATAAAGCCACAGGAAGCCTTTAATTCCTACATTGTATAGATAAAAGTATTGGGCCACCTACATGCTGAATCCATCAGCACTGCCATGGTGTTGGTTTAAAGCTGTAACAGCTTCCATGGAGTGTGTCTGTGGGAATTTTCATCCAACTTCCACTCTGGTTCATCCCAAAGGTTCATCCCAAACCCATCCATCCATGGTTTTATGAACCTTGTTTTGTGTGATGGGGTACAGTCAGCTGGAACAGAAAAGGGCCTTCCCCAAACCACAACACTGAGAGCACAGACTGCTCCAAAATGTCTCAGTAAACTGAAGCATTAAGATTTCTCTTCACTGGAACTAAAGGGCCCGGGCCAACTCAAGAAAAACAATCCCACTAAATTCAATGGTTAAGAGGTGTGGCCCAGTACTGTTGTTCATAATTTAAAGGTATATGCCTGCAAATAACCAGAAATCATGCTGGACCTTAGACCAAAGGCCAGTTTAGTTTTGTATGTAAATACATAGAAAAATTACTTCCTTCCTCAGAGATGCCATTCTGTGCTTTTAAAGGCCAAACGTATGGTCAGCAACTGCATCCAGTCTCATTATAGTTTTGAATTGGAAGCCAAGCGTGACTGTAAAACATAAATTCTGTTTTAACCCCACAACTTAAAACAGCTGTGATTAAAATAAGCACGCCCTCTGCGTTGGGGCTTCTGAGGTTCCCCTTCGCGACGCTGATTCGTTTTTCCTGACAGAAAAGTGAGCGGAAAAGAGGACGAGCCTGTTAGTCTTTAATTTTTCTTTTATATAACGTTCAATATTTTCAGTACAGACACAAAGTACAGAACCCAAAGAGTACACGGTGTGAAAACAGACAGGAGGCCGCAGTGAAAGTAAAAACATCATATATACATATAATGCTCTTTCCTCCTGGCACACAGGAGGCTCTATATACAGGCCCCGTCCCTCTCTGAGGTCAGTGACCCACATTTCCCAGAAAGAACCCCACCTTTACTTTATATACTTTTGATGTTATTACACTGTACAAATTACATGGCTCTTTAAATATCCCGCAGGCCGACCTTTGGTGGGTCCGTGCTCTGCCTGGCGTGTTTGACATCAACAAAGTGGCACAAAAGTGTCTCTCAGGACAGCAAGGTCTGAACCTGCTGAGGGGATCTCGGCACCAGGTTTTCTGGGTCCTTGTAGGCATTAGCCGGGCTGGTCAGAGCTGTGTAAACCTCCCCGTAGGCTCTGCAAACCAACTCTGTCGACTGACGGAAAATCTGCTCCCTGCACAAACAGAAAAACCTCATGAGAACTTAGCAGCAGTGTCAAATGGGCTTTTTAAGCTTTTCTTAATCAGGCGAGGCACGCTGTAATTAATCGCCGATCAAGAGCTGAAAGAAAAAGTCAGCCTTGAACGAGACGTGTTTTTGCATATGAGCGTTGTGTGCCTCTGCTGTACCAAAACCGAGCGTGACAGTGTGTGGTGCACACTGCCATCTATGGCTGCATATTACAGCATCAAGGCACAAGAATCAGGTGACTGCCACAACAGCACATACTGGCAAAGAAAATACCCCTCACATGAAAGACTTTTAATCTCTTTCTCTGATTTCTGCCCCAACTCTGCAGACGTCATAATTATGCAATTAAGATATGGCGCCGCTATTCATCTATAATTCTGCTGCTTTCCTTTGGAGCTGTAAGATTGAGCCAACTGGAGAAAAAAAAAAAAAAAGGGGCTAATTATTTTGGCAATCGAGTCAATAACTTGGATTTTGCACTATTTGTTATTATATTGGGGGTTCTATGATATTGTGAAAGACACCATTTTCATATATTTTGTTAAGCAAATTACACTTGGATATTTTACTTGTAACTCTTGCTTGTTTATGTGCAGGCAGGATTAATTTCAGTGTCGTATGAGGAACATTAAGTGACTGTTTTATTTGCAGTGCAGTACAAATGTAGGCTGGAACTACTGGACTGAAAAGCCTGGTGAGAGGACTGAGGGGCACAGCGGGAGCACCTTGGTTGTATCCCACTCACGCTCTTGAGGATCCATATTTTTAATTGGCCCGCAGAGAATGAGGTGGCACAGTGCTGAGTGTAACGCCGCAACGCTCCAAACCAAGTGCACTAAGAAAAAAAAAATAAAGTGAAGTGAAAGGAGTCTAAAATCACATTCCCATTATTTGTGGGCTCCAGATGCATTTTTCAGAGTGCAGGCAGGTGTTTTTATGTGTTTAGGTGAGCAGAGGAGCGGACGTGAGAGACAGTGGGAGAGAGGGAGAAAGATAAAGAGGAGGGATGATTTCAGGGAACGAGTGAGGGTGAGAAATGGACCAGAAGCTAATTAATGGCGTCCTGCCCATCAGTCCTCCATGTCCATTAATAGAGAACATTAACCTGAGGTACAGAGTGCTCCTCAAGCCTGCTGCACTTCCCAGTAAGCGTAACTCATAGAAAGAGCCCTCCAATGTAGCAGCTGCATTGAGCTAAAAGCATGTGCTTTTTCTGATCAGTAAGACAAATACAGCCAGTCCTGCCCACTGTGCTCTCAATGTGTTGGTGGCTTCAGCAATTTAGTATCCAAACTCTGTGCATTTAGTTGAGTGTTTTGTTTAGAATGCAGTAATGATCGTATTACATCTGAGTAAGTAATGAATGTTCAACATTATTAGGTCGATGCTCCCGTTCTATTTTTGCTCACTCGGAACATGCTCTCCACTCTGTTATTACACCAGGTGATTTGGGTAAACATTTAATTTGAGGCCTGAATACTGCATGTATGCTGTTCTCTGTGTGTGAACAGAGAACGCTACTATCAGCATTAGGGACAGAAACTCACTTAATGGCTGCACTTAGCAGGAAGTTGAGCTGCGGCATCACAAGTGTGTCCGGGGACGACAAGTACCGATCGAACTGGACCTGTTTGTGTGCAACAGATAACGGAGGGTTATCATCAATCGGGTATCTGCGGGGGCTTTAGCTTTATCAATGCATGTCGCATAACTCACCATTGCTGCTTTCACAGAAGAGCTGTCCATGGTGGGGAGGAGGGACAGGGGACCCTGAGACGAGAAAAGCAATCATCGGGTCAGAATCCGCCTCCAGGTCTCAGCGCTCGAGCGGCAACAATGTTAAGAAGTGATCAAAGGTGAGGTGGTGGAGGGCCTCCATTTATTCATGTTACTGAGAGGTTTCTTTGTGGACTCGAGCAGCAGCTGAAACCTGCTCTTCAGGCCAAAACTTTTAAAGGTTTATAAAAAGGTAACTGTGCACGGCTGAGCTGACCCCTGCACAGTCGGCCAGAGGGATGATTTACACTCGGGCTCCACGATATGATCTAAGTGCTATGTCATGATAAAATGTCAGCTTTATCTCAGCAAATGTAAATGTAAATATGCATCAGTGCATGGCACTTCCTTTCTTGTGCTTTTTAAAGGCCTAACCGGGTTTGTTGTAGCTATTCCTGATTTAATTATATGCATTTAAGATGATTTACAAACTGAAATCTGCAAAGAGAGATGATTTAAGTCAGCAACTGACCTCTAACTGACCTCAGAGAGACCGAATGGCAAAAAAAATACCCGTCAGTGAAGTTCATCTTTTTACAATGACTGAAATCAGAAATGCGTGCTTCGATTAGTGAAAAAGAGAAATGCCCTTCCTAAATCCTGGCGTTAACTACACTGAGTAAATAGATGTCTGACTGTGTGTGTACACAACAGCAGATACCTCTGAGGCAATTAGCTGCCACTGATTATCCAGAATGGTAACATTAAGTCAAGCTTAAACGCCTAAATTGCCAACATTAAAACCAGCAAATAGAAAGCAGTGCAAGGTTCAAAGCAGAAGAGTAGTTTTATAGGGATGTGGATACATTAACAGACATACTGTGAGCCTACAAAGTCATCTGCTAGCTACAAGCAGCCCTGTGAAAAACCTCATTCAAATCACTGTTTTTTTGTTTCTGACATTTAATGCATCACAAAAAAACCCAGCATATAATATTACATAGATACTAGCAGTAAGCCTGAAAGGTGTTAAACAGCTGGGATGTCGTCAAGTGCAGAGGACTCGACTTAATCTTTTCAAAAAGTCAACCACGCACACGCACACACAAAAAAAAAAAAAACCCCGACAGGCCACCCAGGGGAGAGAAACAGTCTGCAGAAGATCTCAGTTTGTGATTGACCTCTGTGCTGAGCTGCGGCAGCAGGGTGTGGTGTGTCCTGACACGACCCACAGTCAAGGCTCGCATGCTAAACCACAACTATGGGTCTTAGTCAGCCTAGTGGCAAAATGTGTCACAGAGAGGGTGGAAGGCTCGAAGGCATCGGCTTCTATCTGCACAGAGTGCTCTGCTGGAGAAACCGTACTTAAATACAAGCCGATAAGCTCTGTCTCCCTCATCTGAAAATCTGATGAAAATGCTATTATGCCCAAACAAAGGCACTGGTCAGGTGGTAACCATAGCAATAGTAAAGCCTACAAATGCTGCCCAAAGCAACAGTGTATAGTCTGTATACTATTAAATAAAAAAAAAAAGGCCATTAGAGTGTCTAACAAGAGAGATGAGAGGGGGGGGGGGGGGGGGGGGGGGGTCCACAGTTCTATAAATTCATAAGTGAGTACATGTGATCGTGTGTTTAAGTGCTCCATGTGAGACCTGTTCAGCATTGTGCTGCTGCACGCAGCTGTAGATATAACTCAGTCCAGCTCTGGTCAGCACGTAGGACGCCTGCTCGTTGATCAGAGTGTCCAGGTGAGCCTCGATCTGAAAAATGTGGGAGAGTGTGGCTTCAAATACGAGCCCAAGCCTGCATTGTGAACAAATGGTACTTGTGATTAATGGAGAATCGCTGTTCCGTTGATAATGAAACTTCTACAGCAGCTCTTGTGCTACTCGATTACAAAAAAAAGTGCTAAAAATAAAGCGGTAGATGGAGTATTTGAGCGTGAACAACAATGTATGATGCACACCCTTTTATGGAGACAGAAAATTAAATCTTTTAGTGAAAGATTTGGCCTCTGTGGATTGTAATGAAAAGGGTAAGAATAATGAACAATTATTAATGAACGCAGAGGCTGTAATGTGGGACGGCATTAAAGACGTGTCATTCGATTAATCTCGTTCTGTCGAGGTATGCTTTTTAACCATTATTGTTATTAGAATGATGGTGTTTACTTATTCATCAAATATAAATGCCTAATATGAAAAACGAATGTCTAATTCACTAATTATTCAATAATTGGTTACAAGTGGGGCAGACCTGGAACTCGAGCATCTCGAGCCTCTTGTCAGTAAACTCAAAGAGAGCCAGCGTGGTCTTCATGACATACAGTGAGTTGACCATGTACGTAGCCATGTCGGCCGTGCCGAGGTTACTGGCCGACACGGTACACAGCTGCAGGAGGGGGTCCAATATGCAGGACAGAACCTGGGAGAGACAAAGTAAGACAAAGCCTTAGAGCGAGGTCAGTTTAGTGAATACATGTTTCTTATAGAATAGAATAGAATGCCTTTATTGTCATTATACAGGATGTACAATGAGATTGGAGGGCCACTCCTGTTCAGTGCCATGTAACAGAAAATCAAACTCTCTAAAATGAAAATAAAAATATTATAATCTAGTATAATCAATATGAATCTTATGCAGAAACAGTGCGTTTACCTGAGCAAAGTCGGCCTGGCGGGCATTCAGAGGAACTACAGAGGAGTCGTGGGAGGCCAGCACCTCCCTGAGGAGTGAGAGGGTCTGAGTGAGGGAGGCTGTAGGTCCCAGGTCTGCAGGTGGCAGCTCCACCTGCGCCCGGCAGACAGGGCCATGAGACGAGGTTAAAGGGAGGTTGAAAAACAAGCAGAATTACACTCAAAGGTTAGTTTGTGTGCAGGTTGTGACACAGGCGCGGTGTCCTCATAACATTATCAAAACAATGAACGTTCTGGATAAGCAGCATAACAACCAACTACGCAGCTACTGCCTGATATCACACTGATCCTCACTTGAGTTTTTTTTTTTTCCCTTTTTTTAATGAAGAGGGTTTAGATTTTATTGGCCTCTGGACACACAATGTAGAACTGAGCATGGCCACCTTTGTCCAACTAATAGAGCAAATTATGAGAAAGCTGTGTTCCTGGCATTAGCTGGAATTGACACCAAAACCCTGAGGGCTTCCAATTTGATTAACAGCAAGCTCCAGCGATAATTCTTGTAACTGCTATCGATCGGGACACAGCCAGCATGTAATGTGGAAGAGCTGCTGCTCGTGCTGAGGTATATTTGGACGCCAATTTGACTAAATGGTGACAAGTCTGGTGTTTCTTGGCAGCTAGCGCCATTTTGATGCTGCGGCCAGCAGGCCGAAATTGTTTACGAGCATAAGTGGTTCAGAAATAGCCTTGTTGTCTTTGAGGGTTCAGATGTAGAGCTGAAATGTACAATGTGTGTCCACATGGCGCAACACTAAACTTCACTACACTGTCATTTAAGCATTTTTATGAAAGAACACTGAGCGCCGTCTCCACTTCAAAACAAGCCTCCTTCCTTTATCTCTTAAGATGTTTTTAGAGGCCGAGTAAAAGGAAATAAATACTGCAGATATTCATTATAGTTACACTGTATACAAACTGTAAGTTAAAGCTACAATAAAAAGGGAAAATGATAGGATCACAGTTCATGAATTTTCTAGCGCAATATAGTTAACAGCAACCCTGAAAGACTGTGCGTCACTGTGTGCTCTGCTGCATGTGCTGCGGACACAACGCAGTTTAAAGAAAGCTACTTTTTGCTGCTCCTTTGTTCACAAGGGGGCGCCACAGTGGGCAGCTCTGCATGTTTTGATTTAGCAGATTTTTATGCCAACCCCAAAGGGATTTGTATCGCCTCCCAGAATCAAACCAGGGACCTTTCACTTGTGAAGCCAATGTGTAAACCACTACACTATGGAGCCAGGATGTGGCAAATAATTAAGTCAGAGTGCACTCTGCTGGACAAACAATGTGGTGACAGCCTATTCTGCATTATGCAAAAAAAACAAAAAAAAAACAGTCACTTTCACAGATCTGTGCAAAAGAAAACACTGTGGATTCATTGTTTCTAAAAACATCATCTACTCTCATGCTACCTTGTCCATGAGTCTGCTTGCATGAAGGCTCAGACTGTTGAAGAACATCTTTTTGCTGAGGGAGTGCATTTCCTCAATAGTGATGAGCAACGAGGCCACGCTGGTCCCGATGATAGAGCTGCACAAAGACCAAATAGGGAGATAACAAAGAGCCGCATTCAGGATTTGTTCGCATGATCACAAATCTCATAATCTTAAAGTATGAATTAAATCAAATAGAAAACAGACTAATAACACCATTTGCAAAAACTGGTCAAAAGAAGCCACAGCACTCTTTGTTCTGCACGACTTCACTGATTAATTAATTATGGAAAATGATGTTTGTCAGGTTTTTGTTGCTGATTAATTTTTAAACCTTTCCTTTCAGATCTGAAGCTGCTGCTGAGTTTAGACCCAACCTGATGGTGTGGTGGTAGAACTTGAGCAGGTTGGACAGCTTGTAAAGCAGGACGGCGCCCGGCTCTGCTACAATGACCTGTTCTATCCGAACCTGAGGAAGAGAAACGGCGGGAAAAATCAGCAAAGCATCGATCGACAAACATCCGTCCGGAAGTTTGTCAAACGCTGAAGCGATCGCTCACTTTTAGTGGCCTGCAGACGCCCTCTGTGATGTGTCCAACCACTTCCTGCATGTTCTCCTCCACACCTAACACACAAAAACTTTAAAATCTGAGATCATAGTGTGTAAATCACTGAACTAATAAATATGCAGGTTTTTTTCCCCCCCATTTCAAATTATTCCCTGTTGGGACCAAATAACCACAGACAGAAACCTGAACCGAATGACGGCAGTACCACTGTACATGTACATTGTGTAATTTATCATTACCTTGCAGGCTGACTTGTTTCAGCAGAGCTTCTAGATGCTCCTTCTCTGAGGCAGTGGCTTGGTGCAGCCAGGCCAGCATGTCCCCAACATACCTGAAAGAGAGACAGAACAGCACGTCCACACGGGAGCAAGCCCAGGTTATTCTCACCATACTGTGATCATGAGGACATGAGTGGCGTAGGTCATCGTGTTTTGCTCCTCTCACACAAAAACACGCAGTATGACTTTTGGTGTTTGACGATGGTGGAAAACAGCAAGGTTAAGCTTAAATTATTATAGCGTGTATTTGTGTGTGTGTGTGAGGACATAAGGAGGCGAGCAAGAACTTGATGTTCTCAGAACTGTTGATGCTTCCTATAAAATGGAGGTGATTTTGTGTTCCAAACATGGTTGGTGTTCTGAGAAAATCTCCCAATTTGGCTCCTGGGCAGAGGAGGAAGGGGGAAGATGGAGTGTGTGGTACAACAGGAAACTCAGGCACACTCAGACCCTATTATTCAATAGACATTTAATATCTCCCTGAATCGGGTTTTAAAGCCCAAAAAGGAATTAGGAACTAACTGTGACTGATTGACTGATAGTTCAGAATACATATAGCCTAAATATTTTAAAGGCATAGCTGTATTTCTGAAGTACTGCAGGACGGATAATTTAATCTAGAAAATCTCTCTCATCAGAAACAGTATTTTCCCAGCATGCTGCAGAATTCAGTCTAGCTTTTATTTTGTATTAAACAGCTTATGCTACACTGTGAAGTTTGCTGCTGTCATTTGTTAGGCTCTAGCTCATTCTGAGGTACCCACTGAACATCAAGGAGTTAAAGACAAACAGCTATTTATGAGATGCACAGATTTAAATGTTCCTGACTTTTATTCCACAGTCTTTAATTAACTGAGCTACGCTATAAAGGACTTATTCAACAGGCCAGCTAACTTTAGAAAAATAAAATTACAATATGAGGGAAATTATACCTCAAAGGGTCGTGTGAATGCATCTCTATAGGCCGGGGAGTTCCTCCTGGCCCACCACGGGTGAGTGCATCGATGAAGCCTCGAACCACGGCGCACCTGCGTGCAGTCCCAAACTCATCCAGGGTGTATCTTACAAAACAAAGGGGGGGAAAAAAATGCAATATTTAACACCAAACCTCATGTGAAAAGACAGTGGCTGCACTGTTGTTGTTGTGCAGGCTGCGTGTGGTGGTCAGCAGCTGAGGTCAACAACAGAGGCAGCTCTGTGACAGACTAAACAGAAGATAGTGCAGAATTAAGAGCCCAAAAACACTCGTATCTCCTCTCAAAGCCTCAAAATGCACGGCCAGAGCTTGACCTTGGACACTCCGTGGATGCAGAGACAGGTGCATTTCCGAGAACGCGGTACAGACAGGAGGGTCTGCCACAAAAACTAAACACAAAAAATAACGTGTGAAACTTTCATTTGTGGTGTTAATCTCGTGGTACGCCTCAGAAAATCTGTGAGGCCAAAGCAAATATTTATTCTCTGTGAGGACGAGTGACCTTCTCCTGTACTGGAAGGTAGAAATCATTTGCAGATGCTCACATTCAGTGCTTTTAAAAACACGTTGATGCAGTTTTTATGCTTTTCCTCTTTCCGTGAGTACTTGCCTCAACATCAACTGTGAGCGATATTAAATTAGTGTTAGTGGGTATTAGTGTTATTGACTCCCATAATGCAAAACACAAGTATCTGGACAATTTATTTTTTTGTTCCTCAGCCTTTGCATCTCAACTCATTTAATTTAGAATTAATGTATCAAGTCAATAACATTTGTGTCAATAACACAACTGTGTGAGACGGTGTCCAAAATGAATTAGCCTGATACACTTTATTAATTTTATTAATTATAAATTCTTTGATCCATAATACACTTTTATATGTTTTAATGCACTTGCCTGAGCACACAGGGCATCACCTCTGCATTCATTCTGTTGCTTCAGCCAAAACATCGATATTTGTGTGTGTGCAGGTTCCATTTACTGTTGGCCAACGCTGTTACCAGCACGATTACCTCGTGGTTATGATATGGGTTATGTCGTATGGTTTCAGAGGGGTTGCGGTTACAGAAGTATAAACCCCCCTGTTATAGTCAAAACATGGGCCAAAAAATAATAATTTAAGACTATCTATATCTATATATCCATCCATCCATCCATCCACTTCCGCTTATCCTGTTCAGGGTTGCGGGGGGGGCTGGAACCTAGCCCAGCTGACATAGGGTACATATCTTTATGTATGTATCTATCTATACACACACACACACACACACATATGTTGGAATGGCGTAGTGGTAACATTACGGTCTTTGGAGCAGGAGGTCAGGGGTTCGAATGCCGCCCAAACTGATGGCAGGTGTAGCTCAGTGTTCCAACATACGAAGGCTGCTATCACAGCTAGAGATTGACGAGGTGCAACACAAATGCTACGGCAAGGGGGAGCCAGGACGAGAGGTCAGGGGGGAGATTTCATCACCCTCACACACACAGAGTAAACAAGTACACTGAATACACAAGTACACTGAATACCAGCTGACCTGAAAGATAAGATTATGGCTTAGAAGGAGAACTGGACCCCTCGACGCCGTCTATGTGAAGTACTCTCTGAAGATCTACTAGAAGATCTGTAGTGCTGCATTCACATCTTCTAGTAGATCTTCAGAGAGTACTTCACATAGACGGCGTCGAATGCAGCACTACAGCGTCGAATGCAGCACTACAGACAATCCCTACCACTACCATCTGAAACCAATCAGTATGGATATAAGATGAAGCAGTACCCTCCACGAGTTGCAGAAAGGTGTAATACTGGAAGAGAAGGATGCGTCACAGCACAAGGCCTGATATGATTCACACCCAAGAAGCTAACTGCAGCCCATGAGCGCCTGGCAGCACAAATGAACCAGCTGCTTATTGATCAAAAATTCCTTTCTAAATTAATTTCTGCCTAGTTGGGGTCTCAGTATTAACAATTCTATCTGCATATTTTAACTTCCATGCTGAAGTTCTTTACTGATCAGGTGGTTGATGAAGGAAGGACCTGCAGCTAGTTTCAAAGTAAAGGTTTTAACGGTGGTTACAGGAAAAAGTGCTGCTGCCAGAAAAATTGAGTCTGAGAGCATACGTGAGTCTCAAATAACAGAGCCCTTTGTTTATCACCAACAACATGAACTAAAAGGAGTAAGTGGGAATTTAAATCAAAATAGAGGTAAAGGTACTTCAAGGACGCAGCCACAAGTCAGCATGAAGGAAAAGCCTCAGAACACTACTGAGGCTCACATATTATTTGTCTTCCGTTTCTAAGCGTGTCACAAGAAGATAAGAAATGTTTCACTGTAGACTGCAGGGGGAGTGACACAAACAGTCATTTTCACTTTCTCTGCTATTGGCTGCACTGTGGTAACCTTTTCTTTTGCTCCGGGCTGTCATTTTATTATCCAGACCCCTTTTAGCAACAAGCAACAATCACAGCAACAAGAAGGCTCTCAGCTCTGGCTACTCACCTCTGACTGTCCAGAGAAGATAGTAACACTGAAATACAGACCGTTCCAAACACTGGGGAAAACTACAGCTTAATTTGGAAGTTATTATTAAATTCAAATGAATGTTTTAGCCATAACATGATCCTGTGGTTCAGGACAGGCTGACATAAAGAGAAAGACATGCTTCTGTTGGTGTGTGCTTATGTTACTTGTAAAGGACGGGCCGTTCCTGTAAGGCTTCCATGGCTTGAGTTAAGACGGGGCTGATATCACACGTCTCTTGGGTCAGTCCTCTGCATTCATCTGTGTTGAAAAAAAGAAAATAAAACAAGAAATGCATCTATTGGAGCATCATCTGAAGATTGTAATCACTGTGGAGTTATGCTCTACTCGTTGCTGCTAAATGTTCTGGATCATGTAAACCCTGCCGGTGTCAGCAAATCTATGTAATCATATGTTCCCCTGACCTTATATCAGGACATCTGAGACTTTGCTTATGCTTCATACGGCGCAAGCAAAGGCCGCCCGTCCAGACTGTGGCAAAACACACGATCCTCTGTCGTCAACTGTAACTACTGCTGGAAACATAAATAACTGTTTCTTCACAAATTCTGCAGTAACATTTTAGTTAAACTGTCTCTCAATCTTAAACAACTGAAAAATATTTTTAAAAAGACATTTACCCAAAATGCATAAAGCTATTCTGCATCCAGAAATTCCCAAACAACCTTCTAACCTCATGTGACTTCACTGTTAACACACCATCACTTGACAAATGTCTGCATTTCAGTCTTTTGGCAGGCCTGAACCACAGCAAAACAAGCGTGTGTAGGGCAGCTCATAATTTAGTCAGCGCTCTATATTTTGTAATTTCATGAGGACGCAAATGAGGTTACCGTGATCTAAACAGTTTATTTCCATTCCATTTGACTTCAATGACAAAACACATGGCTAAGCTGTGGAAAATATTGCTTTCTGGCATTCTTTTGCAAAGACAGTCAGAGGATATGAGTCACATGCATCGTTAAATGTGTCCAATACACGCAATTACTCTCACTTGAAAGAGCAAAGATTGCTTTTTAAACACAAAAACTAAAAGAACAAATCATCATCAGAAGCAAAGGAAATATACCTTTCTTTGGTTTTATAACGTGCCTTTTTACATGCTGCTCCTCTGTACTCACTTTGAGCCCAGCGGTAGAGCTGCTCATATGAGGTCTCCTGTAACACTGCCATCTGCTCCATGATCTCTAACCTGGAAGAATGCAGGCCAAGACCACACATTAAACACTCAAGACCTGCTGCACAGTGTCAGAACCACAGCAGGGACATGAATCCACTTTATGGTTTCTCTTCCACCTTAAATAATACATTTAATAAAGATAAATATAAGAAGGAAATAAAATCACTTTAAGGGACAGTCTGTTATTTAACTGGAAATGGAGGCACAAAGCCAGCTACATTGTATCTTACCCTGCGGTTTGCTGGTTAGTTCGCAGGAGGATTTTCACATCTTCGTGGATGTGCTTCACCCGGTTGAGAGCTTTGAAGAAATCCTAGCAAATTAAACACAATCAGATGTAACACGAGAAACACTCGTAGCAGAAATTTCTGCTGGCAAAACACAAAAATACAGCTTTGTTTTTGGGGAGAGGCAACAGGGCAGCATTACACACTCCATCCATTTTCTTCTGCTCATCCAATTATTCAGGGTCACGGGAGAGTGGGGGTGGGGGTGTGAATGTAGAAATGTATATTCATGCCTCTTGATATAATGTATACAGGAATGAGAAAGAGAGCTGACTCAAAAACTGCAGTGCTGCTCATCATCTTATAACACATTTCATGTGGTTTACTGGCAATATTTTTTTAATCACAGCATGCAGGTAGTGGAGCGTCTAATAGAAAGGTGATCACTGAAGATTGGTCAAAAAATTAAAGATAAAACAAAGTCTGTTTAAATCTCATAATTTATCCTTCCCCTCCGTCAGTGCAAAAGAGACTATTTGTCACCTTGTTTCATTCATTATGCACAATAACAGCGATTTACCTCAGTAACGGGTGCATCTCGAGCCCCTCGTAGTGTGGCCATCTCCTCGTTAGTTAGCTGGAACTTGGTGAGGAATGCCTCAGCAACCTGCGCCCTCACCTCCAGACGCTGACTGAATGGAAAGAGATAAATGTTGTTAATTTCCTTCACTTGTCACTGTTTGTACTATAATGTAGTTTTTTTTTTTCTCCTTATGATGCACTCCTCAGTTAGTTTCTGTTCAGCAGGGTACAGCTTAAAATCATGATGTGTTACGTCTCTCTATAAACCCCGTGTGGATTTGTATCAAAAAAAATGTTCTTTCTGTTCAGTCTTTCATCAAAAAGTGTTATCACGGCACCTTCTGTTTTCTTACCGTGCAAATAAAAAGGTATGAAAAACTGCCTTCATTGCATGCTGTCAAGAGGGTGTAATGTTCGAAATCCTGCAGCAGATGGCAATCACACTCTTCACACACACACACGGAAGCATACACACACACACACAGAGCAAACAGAGAATGAAAAGCAGGGTGGGACACAGAGATCATGTGAAGCAGCATAAATATCAGAGGACAACAACATACACACACACACACACACACAAAAAGCATAGAGCCAGATACTGGACACGTTTTTTTCCACCAAGAACTGCAGTGCGATCACTATCAGTGTCTTAACACAATAGTGACCATGGAAACCGCTCCGGTTAAATGGGGAACTCTGTCACGGGATAGCAGAACAACAGGGTGTCCTCCCTCCATCCCTGTCTGAGCCAACTCCTCTACATTCTCTCCCTTTGGCAAAAGCGAGGCGAGATCAACAAATCACCGCGTTATGTTGGTAGAACAGAAGAACCCAACATTATCTGACAGTTGTGTCTCACAGGGCCATTACTACTGCTCAGCCAGCTGAAAGTAAAGGGTCGTAAAGCTGCTACAGGAAACCGTGATTCGGGATTTCTCTGTAGAGCTCGCCCGGGCTCAAGGGTTCTTTGCACTTTTGTGATTTTCCTTTATTGAGATTTTGCTGCAAAACACAACAGATGCAACAGCACGCTTGGATAGTGTAATTTGAAAGCTGGCATCATTACAGCTACCTGCCGACATCATCAAAATTGCAGGTAGTAACAGGAAGTTAAAAAGTTTTCTCCATTTTCAGCGATAAAGCAGATCGGCCCCGATGTAAACTGGACTTTTAAGTTTCAGGGTTTCACTGGGAGATTGTTCAAAGTGCCTGATTATCCTGTTATAGACATCTAATACTGCAATATTTAGTGCTATATTTAGTATCAGAAGCACCTGCCCAGCGCTGCACATGTGAGAAGAAAACACAGGAAGAGGAAAATGGAATGAAAATTGCCCGGAGTGAGTAAAAGAAAAAAAATCCACTACTCTGCTGCAAGATAACAAATTAAAACAAAGAGGCACTCAAACACTGAAATCCCACCAAAATAACAAGCGACGCTAACAAGGTCATTAACTAAACAGAGAGAAAGTGAACGAGCTCGTCTTCACACAACACACACTCACCACTAATTCAAAATCTGTAAACTCGTTTAGGGTGAGGAGCAATAGCTGTCTGAAGAAAAACGATTTTTATCACTAATATGCAAATTTATGCAGCAGGCTTTGACAAAAATCTAATTGGATCATCTGTTCTACAGTCAGATACTGTGGTATTAACATGGAATTTCTATCATTTAAGGTGCTCGAGTTATTATCTTCACAATGGGAGAAAAGAAAGAAAAAGATTAATGCACGACAACAAAGAAAAGAAAAAATCATTAGCCGTTTCTGAAGCTCTCGTGTTTCTTTCCCGTCGTTATTATGGGTGAACCACTGCTTATTATTTACTTAACTGTAAATACAAAATGAGCTTCATGCTAAGGCGGCACTTGTTCCCAGTTGTTTCACATCCCCGATTCGGCTTCGCCGTTTGGAGATGCTGAACCTGACAGACGCGTGAGCAGCAGAAGATAAGAAATGCCCCCTCACATCCAGGCCAGGAGTGACAGACCTGCTCCTCCAGGATGTAAATCACAACAAAGAGGCTGTACAAGGTGAAGGGGGGGGTTGTGGGAGCTCTCTTACACCCCAAACAAGAGCAAAGGAACAGTGGAGCAGGAGGATCATTTTCTACAGCGCTGTCAGGACATGACACATTCTTCTCAAGACTGCAATTACTGAATACCAGAGAGAGGCAAAGTACTTGAGTGAATCAGAAACAGCACACTGCAAGTATGACTAGAGACTATGGGCTAGTGGTTCACAGGAAAATTAAGTCAATATTTTAACTTTGTTCATAACAATATCCAACATGTGCAAAATTGAATTAGATCTGAGTTACACGATGCGATGAAAACAAGTCACAGTCTGTGTCTTCGCTGGTCTCCCCGTGTGTGCTCAGATTTCCCAATAAGGCCGATTGATTCTGTCTGTTCAAGCACGGAAATTGTTTGAGCAATATAACACAGCGCAAGCTCATAAACAGCCTTGTCAGTACTTTCTTAATTACCTCGCAGTGCCGAGCTCACAGTGCTGCACCGAGTTTATAAAAACTGACAGCCCGATCACGGAGCAGCATTTACCGATTCCGCTTGCTTTTATGCAAGGTGACGTATTTGAAAAGATTTATATTATTGCTTAATTGGGAAACAGACTGATAAGGATACAGAGTTAAAAAAAAAAAAAAGCAGCAACTGCTCTGTTTAACAAGCAAATGTCCAATTGTCTCTCACGAGTTCAGAAGCATGTAGGTCGATTATGCATTAGCGTCTATCAGGGGCCATTTCAAAGAACTGCAGGGAAATTTGGCATTCACAGGGCTGTTAGCCATGTGCCAGTGATCACAGAGACCATGCAGTTACATCAGAAAACACAAAGGCACACTCACAGCCATGTCCTCATTAGCAGCAGGCTGAGTCTTAATAACGCTCAAGTGTCATTTTACACGGGTTGTCATTGATGTCCCTGATTGTTCTCTAAGGGGTTTCAGCACTCTTGTATTTATTAATGACCTGCACAGTCGACACACTGAGAGCACGTATTCTCCATATTTGATCATTCATCACACCCTCAAGGAATTACTGTGGTTAATGAGTTGCTGCCACAGCCTAAATGCAGGTAAATCTTAGCTGCGGTTCACACAGGGAGCCAAGTACGAGCGTCTCACTAAATCGCTGGAGCGCTGCTCCAGCAGTCCGCCCCCTTCGGCGCAGGCTCGCGAGGTCACGTGGAAACATCTGTTTGTGAGACGTCTAAACTTGTTCAACATCATGACATGTCACACTAATGCAATGATCACACAAAGCAGTACAGGTGGGTAGCATTACATTTCATCATGGAACAGCACACAACATATCAGCCTAATGCGCTCCTGCTGACAGCATCTCTGAGCAGAACCAGCTCGAAACAAAGGAGCGCTCTGCTCCCACCTTTGCTTCTGCACACTGTAAGCGATCTGCTGTTGTCTTCCATTTCATTAGTGTTGACAAATGACACAGTGCCACCGGCAGATAAGACAGCAAACAGTAGAGGATAGGCCTCCACAGCCAAGGAAATACAATTTTGGAGCATCTGCAGACCTTTGAAAATGATTACGCTCTCTTGGTAAAGCTGCCCTATAAGCAAAACATGTGGGATTGTGCAGCAAATGCAGCACTGCTATAATAAGTGTCAACAGGACAAAACATAAAAAAAGAGGTGTCTCGGGACTGCAGAGGCTTGTGTGACCTGAAATAGATCGGACGAAGAAGAGTGGAGTGGGGAGGTGCAGTGAGCTGACTGGTGGGTGGCTGAAGGAAGACAGCCTGACTGCACACTTCCCTTGGCAGCTCTTCTGGGACAAAATTGCTAAAGACAAGGTCACAGCCCAGCGTGCACACACCATCCAATCTGGTTGTGGGGGTCATTGTGCTTCTGCAAATGAAAATGTCACACAGACAGACAGCAGGTCCCAATGGGACTGCTACGGAAAGAAAAAGACAAGGCAAGAGGCCCCTCGGAAGGGCATTCTTGTAAAACCTTCAACAGGACCCACTGCACAAGGCCACACATTGTTTTAAAAAATTGCCTGCACGCGCTCACTGTTGGCTTTATCCCCACCGGTGTCTTTCACAGCTCTCAGTCTTGGAACTCATCTCCTTCCTCTTCAATCTTGCTGCCGCCACTCCCACGTCACCTTTTTCTCTAGGAGGTCCTGAAGCTGTGCCAGTGGAGCATGGAATTGCCGCAGTACATCACAGCTGTCAGCAATGTCTTTTGCCAGAAATCTACATTATCTCTACCCCTGCCTCCATGTCAACTCAGAAGGTCACCGAGCGCTAAGGTCACATCTGGCACAAATGTTAATGAACCCCACCCGAATCCTCCGCTTTCAGCCAAGAGAATTTGAAGGGGGGGGGGGGGGGGGGGGGGGGGTATTGCTGCCAGCAGTCTTGTGGCCAAATTCATAGATTAATGAAACCTAGATAAAAAAAAAATATTGGAAGGCTTTCAACCAAAAAAAATACATCAGTATTCAAAGAGCTGTAAGAGAGTACCCAAGATACACTGTGTGTGTGTGTGTGTGTGTGTGTGTGTGTGTGTGTGTGTGTGTGTGTGTGTGTGTGTGTGTCTACACTCTGACTCTACATCATGAGTTGTACCGGATCTGCATATCTGATAGGTTTTAATATGTGCCGTCAGCACATCTTAATGTACACTCGCACATAATGACGGCTGCTCTCCAGTAAGAGTCTGGCTTCAATGAGATCAGAGAGTGCGCAGCAAAAACTTTAATCTTTGATCTCGTCTTGAAATTCATATTACATGCGAGAGAAGATTGTGCCTGATTAGTAATATTGTTCTTCTGAAATCTTACAGTTAGTTATTTTACAGTTCCATTCAAAATGAAGCTAAATTACTGTCAGAGACACAGTCTGGGAAACACAGTGGGTTTTTTTTGTTTGTTTGTTTTTTCAAAATCTGGTGCTGTACTAACATCCACACATTTAGTTACAATGTAGCAAATTATCATTGGTATCAAATCACCAAAGTGCTTTCAGGAGTTGTGCAGTAAGGTTTTTCATTTACATTTTTAAGTGTATTAATATCATTAAGGTTATATTTTTCCAAAACACGTTTAAAAAAAAAAAAAAAGCCTTAAAAGTCTGATATGCAAATCAACACAATTAACACTCCAACACTTTAATGAGCTTGTTTACAAATTATTTCATTTGCATTGCTGATGTCAGAGAACTTGTCGCTCCTAAGTATCCAAAGCTGGGATCATAACCGTTCACATACAACACTACCAGGCCTGTGACCTGTGTAGGTTGGTGAACTGTAGTGTAGTACTCACTATATTATAACCCACCAGGTCACTCAGGACCGAGCTGAGCCCCAAATACATGTGGATATCAAAACTGTAACAGTGGAATAAGTAGGACAGCTGGAAGACAGATGGTATTTGTCTGGGTTTGATTGCCAATGATCCTGTTTGTCAACCAATGAATGAGAACATTGTAAAGCTTTTTGTAGAGGTGCTATAGAGGCGTTACAGAGGTATAAACCCTTCAGGTGTCGAGTCAGCTCGGGAGGTATTTTAACTAATTCACTTCAGTTATTTTAAGCAAGTTTTAAGCAAGTAATGAGCACAACTGGCCTAGAATTGTACGATTAGCCAGACGTTTCTACTTCTGGGAATTCTAGCCAAGTAAAACTGGCTTACCTCGCTCACCCCGCAGATGCTTTTTGCTGGATTCAAAACAATCACATTTATTTTAGAGTATCTGGCTTGTTTCTAGTCTATTTCTGGAGTGCAGTGCAAGATAAATAGCAGCTAATTTGATGTTTATTTTAAAGCTAATAAAATCAAACTAAAAAAAAAACCAACATAATTGATGATGGTTGCCCTACTAATGCAAACAGACAACTGGTGAAGAAATATAAATTAGCCTCATGAATCATTAATCACTACTCATCAAAACTAAAGACGTGTTTGCCAGCTCCTCCTTTGCTGCCCTAAATCTAATCCAACCTATACTGTAAACAATCTGTAGAGCATTTCATTTTATACTGTTAGTTTTTTTTTTAACTAGCTTGTTCCAGTTAAATTGAGAAATCTCTTGGGCAGATAACAGTACGAGGCAAATCCTGGAAAACAGGAACGTATTAGCACATTCTGCACGGTCAACTTTCCAAACAAACTGGGTACAATAAAAACTCATCACCTGCAAAGTGGACCAATCATAATCTTGAAACCTGCCTAAAATAAATCCATCCATCAATGTGATAAAAGATATGAAGACTGTCAGTCAGCCTGTTAGTAGAAATTACCTGCGTGCAACTGAATTTTCTGTTTCTCTCTTGTTTGTTCTAAAGGACGTTTCACCATTGACTCTCCACATGCATCTTATTTCAAAAGCACTGTAAATATAAATCAAGCCACACAGCTGACATCCGTGCGCATCCAAACAGAATCGACTCACTTTTCTCCTCGCAGCTTGTTGGTTTTCACTATGAGGTCCTGTGTTTGCTCTTTCGCAGCCTGTAGAAGAGGAGTTACCATATTTTTAAAAGACAGCCTGCAAAACCTGCATTCTCAAAATAAACTCAATAATCACTTAAGGCATAATGATATTTGATGTAATCAAACCTATAAGCATATATCAGATCACAGCTCGTTAAACGTGTTGAGCTGATTGACGTACCTTTAATCTGTTGGTCATTTCTTCACAACATGCACTCATGTCCTGGACGTCCTCGTGAACACTTTCAAGCTCCTACAGATTGTGTGACATGTCAGTTACAACAGCAGTTACACCCTGTTCACATTTAAAAACTCAAAGACAAGCAGAACTACAGATTGCTGTGAGAGTCATTCTAAAGCATCCAACACATTTTTGTGTCACATTTAAAAAAAAAAAAAAAAAGTACAACCTTTCAGGAAATTATTATTGAAATGTTTAAGAGATCACGAGACTTTTGCACATCCTCTGGGCTCTTTGAGGCTTCTGAGACTCTAGATGGTGATGAGTGACCCTGACCACAAGATTGGGTGAGTTGAATAAAGAGAGCGAGAAAGTGCCTGTAGCATGTATTTCAAATTAGGAATGCACCAATCTGATATTTGAATCAGTTAACAGCCTGATGGTGTCAGATAGTCAAATAGAGGCCGATCTATTTAATTCAGTTTGATGTTGGTCTTAGTTTAAAACACCACAGATCAGCTACGGCGCACCCGTTTCTAATGGGAGAGCCAAGATTGTATGGAGGAAGCTCACAGCAGGAGTTTGGAGGAACATCACAAAGTTTTTGACTTAACTGTTAACTGTGGTCAAATGAGTTGATGTAATTGAACAGGTCCAACATGGTTTCCCTAAAGCAGAAATTCCCAAAGTACGGGCCACGGCCCGCTGACCAGGCTGCGGAGATACTGTGACCTTAAGAGGTCAAACACATTTCAATTACCTGAAATTGTTATTTCTTCTATGATTTTAAAACTTTAAATAGATAGAAATACAGAACTATATAAAATTTATAACTTTACAAACAGAATCTTTAAACTTTTATACTCCTATAGGTTCAAGGCTGATTCAGGACTTTAAAGGATAAAATAATCCTTTAGGCTACAAAATCAAACAGATGTTTCAATTACATTTTAAGTTTTTTACTTGGGTTTTATCATTATTTTAAAAACTGCCATGAAATATTTACATTTTGAAAAGAAATGGAACTGATGAACCAAAACCACGGGATTTAAAAATTACTAACTTACATTATGCTTTGTTTTCTGGTGTATATTTTATCCTGAACTTGTTTTATAACCTTGAAATTCACTGGAATGAACTTCATTTAGAAAAGCAGAGCTGTCAATAGAGACTCAAGTTCAATAAGTAAACAAAATGAAACATCAAAGTTAATTCATGAAATAAGAAAATACTTAAATTTCCACTTGTGTGATGTTCAGAGTTGTGACTGCAAGTTTACGTGCACTGCGGACGGTTTTTACATGTCAAAGTGTGCCACGGTGGTCTGAAGTTTGGGCATGACTGCCCTCAAGACTTCCCCTTACTCTTTAATCTTCTCATGTTTACTATAATACTTGCTGGGAGCCATTTATCTGTATCTTCTTAGCTCCACTCAGCATGATGTGTGCATATGTGAGGAGGTGCACTCACAGTGTAACAGAGCAGGGAAAGGAGAAACTAGCATGACCACAAATGACAGCAGTATGCAGCAAAGACTCTCCCACTGAGCTGAAATGAGACTGGTGGAAACAGATTTGGAGAATAAAAGGTTTTAAGGGTATACTGAGCAGGATGTGCATTTCCTTAAACAAAAGACGAAATCATACCCAGTCTCTTCCTCAGAGTAAGGAAGGCAGCTTATTAAAATAACAATAGTGTCAGATCAGTACTTGATATTGATACCAAGGTATCAGCGTTGCATCAAAAAAAGAAAAAAAAAAACAGAATTGGTACAGCCTTAGTTCGAGACCTGAAATCAGCGTTAACTTAGTTATGGTGCATCTGAAGCATGCATATTCCTGTACCTTTCTGGTGTGAGGGGCTTAGAATGGAGGGACGAGCTGGCTAAGAGCTGTCTGTGTTTGAATGCTGGCATCTTCACCCCTGCTGCAGCTTTAATAACATTCATGAATTAGTTTTGAAATTATACTGGCACACAGAACTACATAAAAGTAAGGACTCATACTTTCTCTGGACAAAATATCGAGTAGTAAAAGACTATGAATGTCTAAATAAACTGTTTGGAAGCAGACTGAATGAATATCGGGTTATATGTTTTCCCTACAGTCCTTCACCCTAATATCACTCTCTGAACACTGAAATGCAAAACAATGTTGCTATTTTTAGAAAGAACACAAGGCCTAATATGTACTGCTTTTATGGAAAATAAAGTTTACAGATTAGCCTACCCATTGTGAACATTCCCAACCCACCTCAGTTATGGCACACACACATTATACTGTATGTATGTATGTATATTTGCATATAGCTATATGCATATAATATAGATATATAATGTATATAATGGCAAGTGGAAGTACAAATACTTTGTTACTGTACTTAAGCAGAATTTTCAGGTATCTGTACTTTACTTGAGTATTTATAATAACTTTTTACTTTTACTCCCCACATTTTTACACAAATATCTGTACTTTCTACTCTTTACATTTTCAAACAGACTCGTTACTTTAGGTTTAAGACATCTGAGGGAAGCTTTTATTTCCGTTCACTGAGCCTTCAGACATCAAATGATCTGAGTTTAAATGGAGGAATAATAACACATAAGAAAAAAAACCCTACTGGTGTATCCTCCATCACTGAAGCTTATTGCATACAAAGATTCAAGAGGCAAAACCATATAATTTATGTATAATCAGGGATTAAAGTGGGCCGGACTGAGTCCATAAGTTGTGGTCGCGGTACTTCAGCATCTAGCTAGCGCTACAGAAGAGGAGCGAAAATAAAGGGAGTAACAAGTTGCAGGTAAATGCAACGTTTCTAAATGCTCAACAAATATCAGCAAACACACAAAGTGTGTGCAGTTTGTCACACAGTCTGTCTGCTAGCTAAAAGAAGAGCTGCTGTATTTCCAGGGACAGAAAAGAAGATAAGAGAGAGAAGTTCACTCAAAGATGGAGAAAGAAGACAGGAGAGGAAGAAGAGAGGTTAGATTTAAAGGTAAGGACTGCAAAACAAACTGAGGTATGCTGACTTTGTGTAATTCAAAGATTGTATGAAAATACTGCAGTTTAGTGTGTGATAAACAGGTCAGTTTGCTGTACTGTATTTACAGTAAAGCTCTGTGTTGGTGCACAGAGGCTGTGTTCATGGTCAGAGTTACAGGTTACATCAGTGCAGCAGAGATGAGTTTGAATCAAAGCTGCTGATGCTGAGATTCATTCACTGAATCCAACATTTCTACAGCCTGTATGCTGTCAGTGTAGGGGATGGAGATCAGCTCAGAGAGCTGTGAAATACTGGGTTACATCTTTGTGAGTTCAGTTCATCCACACAGAGCAGTAAACCTCAGAGCAGCAGCTCAGCTGATCACAGCCTGCACACCAACATCATTTACTGCAGCTCACAATAGAAAGTTGTGATTCTTCTCCCCATGTGGAGCCACTACAACTGATCTTAGGGTTCCTCCACCTTCTGAATCCCACTTTGAGTATCCTCATGTTTGTGTTTAGGTGGAGGCACAGTCACCCTCTACTATGGAGGACACAGAGAATAGAGCTGTGTTTAAATCCCCTTTCACAGTTTGTGTCCTACATAACAGATTCAAGCTGAGTGCATTCATTAGGATTAAAATTTAGATTGGAATAATGTTTGTATTCTCATGTAATATTATATTATTACATTAATATGGCACAAGTTCAGTTACCTTTGCACAAAAATAGCTGGTCAAACGTCCTTCGAAGATCTACTTTTACTTTCTTGCTGTGAGTACATTTCAGAGTCGGTACGTTTTACTTTTACTTGAGTAAAGAAGTTGAACCAGTACTTCAAATTTTACCAGAGTATTTTTAACACAAGTATTTGTACTTCTATTTAAGTACAGAATGTCTGTACTTTTGCCACCTCTGTTGTTAATAATAATAAATCTCTGTGTCACCTCTTTTACTTCTTTAAATATTCGTGCAAACTCCTCGTTGATCGCCAGACTTCGCCTCTCTATATCCCCGCGCAGATTTCTCCTGGTGCGCAAACTGTTCTCAGTGAAGAACACGGACAGCGCCTTCAGAGCCTCCAGCATCTCCTGGAAGCACAAAAAAAGAGAAAGAACATTATAATGACTGTCGGCTGCGGGGCTGTCACAACTGCAGTATCTGCTGCTCCTGCGCACAAACCCTGTAACCCAAACTGCGCTTAACATGAAGTGTTGGAATATTTTTGTGGCCTACATTTTCCCATTTGAAGCGTGTGTTTCCTTTTACCAGCTTTGGGCTAAATAACCGGTGTTTTTTCGGCAAAATTGATTCTGGTGGAACAACAAGAGTGAGTGAACGCAGTAACATGCTAAATGTTGAACAGGTGCAGAATTAAACAATGTTGTTAGTGGGCTTTAGCATAGTCAAAGGACCAGCTGTCGCCTAAAAAAGATTACCTCCTCACAGTAATAATAACAGCTGATTTAAACGCGACTTATTTTACACATATAGCTAGTTAGCCAACTAGCAAGAGGCTAACCACTTCCGACTTACCTTGTCATTGTCAAGTCTGGTCTCTAATATTTTATTGAGCTTCCTCGACAGCGGATTGTTCGGCTGTGAAGCCGCATTTGAATTTTGTGCTGCAGTGGAGCTGTCAGCTGAAATTTCTACTTTAGTATCAGCCATGGTATACAAACACGTCCACGTCAACTTTCCGAGAAATGTTTTGGTCCGTCTGAAATAAACGTCCGGGTCGATTCCTGACGAGAAACGATACAAAGTTCCGCAATGTGTAAGATCAACATTGACAGTTTTGTTATATATATATATATATATATATATATATATATATATATATATATATATATATATATATATATATATATATATATATATATATATATATATATATATATATATATATATATATATATATATATATATATATATATATAGTCAAAAGTTTGGACACACCTTCTCATTCCATGTTTTTCTTTTCTTTTTCCTACATTGTTAATTAATACTGACGTCATCCAGACTGAAGGAACACATAAGGAATCATGAAGTAAACTTAAAAGTGTTCAAAGTAGGCACCTTGCTTAAATGACAGCTTTGCACATCTTGGCATTTCCTCAGTCAGCTTTATGAGGTAGTCACCTGGACAGCTGTGTCTTGTCAAGAGTTAATTTCTTGCCCTCTTAATGTGTTTGAGACCATCAGTTATATTGTGAAGAGGTAGAGTTGGTATACAGTGAATAGCCCCATTTGAGTAGAACTATTGTTCTAATCCATCTTACGGCAAGAACTATACAACTAGGAGTCCACCTAAATGCTTCACAGAGTTTGGGTAGCACACACATCTCAAGCTCAACTGTTCAGAGAAGACTGCGTGAATCTGAACTTTATGGTCGAATTGCTGTTGTTGTATGTGATTAAGATGGTGGGTTAAAACTCAAAGGAGTGAAAAAAAAGAAAAGAAAAAGCTTTTAATAAAATCTAGCCAGCTCTCAGGCTTGTCTTAAATTGAATATATGACAAATACATTACAAACATTACAAATATCCTGATGATGATCGTAGGTTTTGGATCATTCAGCTTCAATTTATGAATGGAAAAAAATGATGATGCATAATTAACACAGTAAGAACGTAAAAGCTGCTGCTGCACTCTGGCCACTTGCAAAATTAAACTGCACTGTTGCAAGTTGCAAGAACTATTTCTGGGAATTTCTGTTCCCTGTAACAAATTAAGCTCCACGTTTATTACAACACTACCTTCTATTACATCAAGTTGCAGAGTAACTATTCTACGTTATGTGTTCTGCACATGTATTGTTAGCACACTGGAGCATGCATGGACTCTGCTGTTTAGTTTTTGTTTTGTTAGTGTAAGCCATACGTATTTCTTAAGCTCTATTAAAGATGTCCAGTACAAATACTGACATACAGGGACATTCAGATATTAAATTCATTGAATTGAATTTGAGCATGCCCAGCCAAATGCAAGACCTGATGTCGTAAAAATGTAAACACTTAAGTCACTGACAGCTTCTCCTTATCTTGAGCATCCTCAAGGATTTAGTATGAAAACGTGCATCCTTTCAAAGGGTCCGTGCGAACGCATCAGGAGCCTGTGGGAGCGGCAGTGGCGGCGAGTCCAGCCCCTGGGTGGGGATTTGTGTGATTGATGGTCGCCTCCTGAGAGTGTTTTATAGACCCGCCCCTCTCCCTCTGCCTCTCCCTCTCCATCCCTCCCTCCCTCCCTCTCCCTCTCTCTCTGAGCAGGAATGTGGAAACGGGAGTTAAGTCAAGACAGCACCGCACATTTGTGCGTCCGCACAGGAGTAAATAATTGATCATCGCTTCTGTTACACGTATTGACGAGCAGGACGCGATTCATGAACGGATTCTGCAGTCACTTTTTGTGGATTTGCATTCTCGGGACGAACGCATTTCTTTTAGTATTTTTCCTCGACTGAAGAAAAAGTTTGCTTTAAGATCCAACACAGCTGGAGTCTGCAGATGGAAACAAGCTCTCAGTGCACACCGAGCGCACCTAATAACGGAGCTCTCCCAACATGTAAGCTCCCCTTTGCTTTCCCCCCGTGTCCCCCTGTTTTCATTCTTTTCATTCCGATAGTGTAGGCACTGCGATAATGTGTTCCTTAAGGTCACCCCTAGCGAAAAATCACGGTGTTCTCGAAGTGTCGGCTCATGCAGAGACTTGAACTGTGTTTCCTGAGCTAAGGGTATTTGTGAGTGTGTCGTTTGGAGTCACAGTCAGTGAGCATGTAACGCTGTTTGTAGTTTGAAGTTTATTATAGGGGTTAACACAAATTCTTATTACAATAATGATTAGTGATCCCACTTGTTCCGATACCGTGCTGTACAAGTTGTTATGCGTATTTACTGCCTTAAACCTGCTTAACGACCAGGTTTATTAATTTTTTTCCTTTAAATTCCCGTCTGATGATGATAAACAGAAGCCTCATAGTAAGATGGAGAATAAGCACTGCTGTTCCTCAAACTTGAATTAATTGTTGACTGCCCTGAGTTTGTTTGTGACTGGATTTCTTTACTATTATGTAAATCAAATCTTAAAGGTGTTTATATTCATATATAATTTCAGTCTGTTTAAGCTACCCTAACAAGTTCCTAATTTAGCAGCGGACTTCATTAAAAACTAATCAACAATCTGTCAAAAACCCTGAATAAGACATAACAATGATGCCCTTCTTTTTCTCTGCTTGTGTTAGTGATGCATTCATGATGACCGGTGGTCACATATCAAAAGCAGCAACTTGTTCACATGGATATTTGTCTGGCCGGTGCTCAGTTTGGATGTTTCTCTTCCTCTCGACAGGAACCCGGAGTCACCGAGGAGGTGAAGGCTGCTAGTGTTAAATGCTCACTGCAAACCTTCCCACGACACAGCAACTGCTCATATAACTGCTGTTAGTTCAGTGTGAACCATTCACAGACTGTTTACCATGGCGTCTAGTCTGACATGTACGGGTGTTATCTGGGCCCTGCTGTCCCTGCTGTGTGCTGCTGCCTCCTGCGTTGGCTTCTTCATGCCCTATTGGCTGTTGGGAATACAGATGGACAAGCCAGTGTCCTTTGGCACGTTTCGACGCTGCTCCTACCCAGTGAGGGACGAGGAGAGTCAGACCACGGTGATGCTGGAGCAGTGTGGGAGGTACGCCTCCTTCCACGGAATCCCGAGTCTCGAATGGAGGATCTGTACTGTGGTGACAGGCGTGGGATGTGGCCTCCTCCTGCTGGTGGCGCTCACAGCTCTCATGGGCTGCTGCATCTCTGATCTCATCTCACGTACAATTGGTCGCGTGGCTGGCGGTATTCAGTTTGTTGGTGGTGAGTATTTATGTGTGTGTGTGTGTGTGTCTGCTTGTACCTGCAGCCAGCCCTGAGCCCACCTTTACAATGTGCTCAGTGGGATGTGACTGCTGGCACGCAGTGCAGAGGCTCTGACTGCAGCTATGAAAAGTGAACAGATCGCTCATTTATTACGGTTTGCTTCCTGTTGACAGATGGTTTAAAAAGTCTCTGTAAGTCCTGAGATGTAGATGTTTATAGAGATTATGGAGGATTTAATGCCTTTAATTAACTTCTCATCAAATTTGGCTCAAACCCACTGCAGTCACATCAGTGAGGAAACAAAGTGGTACAGAAATCTCAAACCTGCAGTCAGTCCAGAAAAGCTTCCTCAGATACTCGCGTCATAAGAAATACTCTTTGTTACTCACTTGCATTTAGTGTTGTAAAGTTTCACTCATTGACCTGATCTTTTTCAACACAATGTGCACATTTTGTGAATGGCTTTTTTTGGCCATGCACAGCTTTGGTCCCATTAGAGGAAGTATATGAATATGTTGGAGCAATCATATGATGAAAAAGTGAGTTTTATAGTACTTCTCTTTATTTTACTCTGACCAATCATTTCCTCACTCTCTCTTATGAGCAGCCGACATTTGGCATTGATTTTTATGTCTTCTTTTTGTAGTTTGAAATTACACCCACAGCATGTCAGCGGGACTTTCTTCTCTGTTTTTGACAGAATGAGAACCGAAAGTTAAAACGAAACCTCCAGCATTTCTTTTAGTACAGATAGAGTCCTGTCCCCGCTGCAGCTTTGGCCCTGAAAGCGTCCTGTTGTTGGTTGGTTGTTTGATTGCACTAAGTGGACACTGCTTCACACAGCACCAGTTTGTGTGTTTGTGCGCGCCGTTGGTTTTGCACATGTGTACTCCTGGGACGCGAGGTCTGAAGGAGGGCTTCCATTGAAGCTGCGAATTTCTCTGCCCTAGTTTAAGAAGCTGCGGCATTTCAGTCCTCTCATTAACTCAGAAACGTTTGCTCACATACTGAGCCTCACCACTCTGCTGTTTACCATCCCCACCACTTCACTTTGGCTTCAAAAAGTGATGTGACAGAGAAGCAGGTTGTGGGCAGATTTGACAGAGCTGCCAGGTTTTTCCTGAAGGATAAATCTACAGAGGGCCACCACAACATGCCATGTCCCAGTTCTAAAAAGCTTAGCTACTTAAGAACATCAGTATTAATGATGTATAATACGGGCGATGATTAAGGTGAAGGCTTGCTGCTTTATTCAGAAATGTGTGCTTTTATACATGGAAAGCTCCTTTTAAGTTCACAGCAGCCCCATACATGCAGCCTTACAGCACGCTGCTATTTCTGCTTATAGGATTAAAAAATCCCCGTCTGTCTTTCTTGCGAGTTCTCTCTTTCATAGACTCACAAATCCAGACATGCATGAATTTAGATGGTGGGAGAGTGAAGCAAGGCGGCGTGCAATACAAGGAAGATCAGATCTTTTTTAACTCGAATGCTGGTGAGCCAAAGGGCAGAGATGTCTCAGAAGGGCTAATTGGAAGTGACACAACTGGGAAGCTCAGTGGGCTGCACCATGTATTGTCTTTTATCACTAACAGAGAGTGCTGAAATATCCGGGCAGGGAAGAGGAAGCTGAGGGCATGAACAGAAAATACCTGATGACTGAAACATTGAGAATTCACTTCTCATTAACTGAGAACTTGGCTGGGAAGTAAAGAGCTGCAGAAGGCGCTGAAAACTGTGATCAGATATCAGTGATTAATCAGAGGACAGGTCACGAAGCAGCAAAAGCGAAGTGAGCCTAATGCTTCGCTGTCTGATACCGGTGCCATTCTGATTAATGAAGAGCATCTTGCCAGAGAGGCCGGGACCTCTGAGAAGCCACAAGTAAATCATCCACTTTACATCTTCCTGTAATTTATCTCGCTCTCATGAAACAGATTAGAGCTGAAAGGAATCAGTTCTTTATCTCATTAGCCGGAGCCCCGACTGAAAGACCTTTAACAATAACTGTTATTGTTTCTAGTGTTGTTGTTTACCTCTTATAACACTGTTTTATTCCCAGTTCACTCGCGGCCAAGGTTGTTCCAAAGCTTGTTAATTGCTAATGGCTGAAGCCCAGATTTCCTCTAGGAAACAGAGCTGGAGTCAAAGTGTGAGAGCAGGAGACTGCTGTGGTTCATAAATCCTGCGCCTGCTCCGAAGCGCTGCCTTCACTGGAGCTTCTCGTCTTATGCAGCGTTGGGGACTTAAACCGCCTGTGGCCCAGACGACGGGTTCAAACATTAAGATCCCCGACTCAGATTTTGTTGTTAGGGATTTTGTTTCCCGCCCCCTGCAGAGCCTTGCCTTGTCTTTTTCAAGTGGAGCTACACGCAGCAGGAAGGAAGCTATTTAAAATCTGTTTTTCAGCAGCTGTGATTTAAACACTTTCCACCTCACCAAAAATAACCTACCTTTAAATCTTGTTTTCATGGTGTTAATTGGTATTTTATGTCTGCTGACAGGTAATTTTGTTTCGATATTTTCTATTTGATTGCATGATGGCTGATAATTTGACAGGTTGTGATTGGATAACTGCTCCGGTCAATCAGCAGTAAATATCGGTCTTACTGACGGGGCCCTGGAGCTCGTGACTGCAACTCTGTGTTTATGTGTTGCCTTGCTTACTGTGCGTGCCACTCACAGGTAATGCAGATTGTGCTCTGAAGAACTCCAAATATGTTTAAAATCTTCTGAAAGCGCACAATCCCTGCCTCAGGCCGCCTCTCGGCCCAGATTGGAGGTTTCAGTCGCTGCCATGTGCTCCGAATTGGGTCCCAAATCAGGATTTTGTCCAGATCTCAAAACCTTGTCTGAGACAGTCTAATTCAAGCAGTGTGTATGACTGGCTTTAAGGGATTAATAAGCTTGTGATAAAGCCATATGCCAAACCCGACCATAGCTTAAAAGCCTAAAAATCATTGGAAAAAAAAAAAAGAAATGGGCAGGAAAACAGTGCTGAGATGCCAAAGCAGAGGAGAGCGGCCTATTCTTAATCACACCTGATGAAAGTACTTGGCATTATGTATTCAGAAATAACAAAGGATTAATTAGCATTGTTGCTGTATGTAAAAGAAGAAGAGACAAAGGGATCTTTTTATATCGCTGACCAAAGAACAGCCAGATTTCTCTGTTGCACAGCAAAACTGGGGAAATTCAAAGGCGCTGAACTCTTTTCTAGGAATTAGTTTCAACACACTGTTAAAAACCAAAGCGTAGTAGTTTGTTGCAGTCAATATTAGTATGTCACAGAAAACTGCACCCCGTCTCCGTGTCAAGGCACTCAACCCCCCCCCCCCCCCCCCCCCCCCCCCCCCCCCCCAAAAGTGCCAGAGTGACAGTGGTAAAGCATTGTTCCAAAACATAACCTGAAATCTCTCGATATATTGCCTCGACCTGCAGAAAATGTCAGCTGGATTGAAGTCATTATAACGCCTGATAAAAATGTCAGCAGATATAGCAACTCGAGGCCAGTGGGTATAAACTAAAATGTGTGGAGCTGCTCTGTCCTGAAATTGAAGGTGAAACAACAAGACAGACGATATGATGCGTGACAGGTTGCACTTGTCCTTTTTTTTCCGGGGAGTTTCTCAGGACGATGTGTTCGGTAGGAAAAAAGGGGACTTCGTCTGAGCTGCTGCAGTTTCAGAGGGGGCGCAGAGCTTTGAGGTGTAGCGTCCTCCTGGGATATAAAACAGGAAATAGCACAACGCAGCATTTTCTCTGCTGTGAGGGAAAGTTGTGGTCAGCAGGGAATCTATAAAGTCTAATTTTTTATTTGTCATTGTTTGGTGAACTCTTCGCAGTTTGAGGGAGAAAATCCAATGCCGTCACTGCGACACGGGCTAAAAGCATTTATTATTGATTAGAGGCATTTAATGTCTATTGCATTAAATGTTAGCCGTGGGTTCTGACAGCTCTCTGATTAAATTAGATCAGAAAAAAAAAAAAAAATGTGGCTTTCCAAATGCATCAGTGCTCCCGGCTGCCCTGCGAGGTCGTTCACAGTGAGATGACAAACTTTGCAGTTTATGTGACAGACATTTATCCTTTCACCATTTTTTACTTGTTATTCAAAGCAGAACTGAAGGAAAAGCTCCAGCTTCAAATAGATCGAAAGTACAAACAGAATACAACAAAAGTTGATGAAACCTTATTAGTCTGGTTTGTTTTAACAGAAGAGTTGTTTATGAGGGAAACAATGCGCCACGCCGGCTCTTTCCTCTGCAGTTTGCACAGACGTGTTGACCGTGCTGGTTGAATACTTCCCACGCCAGCCTCCACTGGAGCTGCAGCTGATCTGTAATACCAAATAATTGGCAGTTTTGCCTTTTGGGGCAGCTTCTCCATTTCGTTTTCTGGTTGATTGGCTCTGTTTGAACCTCTGTGCCGGCAGCTCTTTTTGGCCACACCGGTGCGGGACATCAGTCAGCGAAGAATCTGAAGCGGCACGTGACATGCACTCATCTCGGTCTGTTTCAGACGGCTCCTTGAGTATCTCTGTCATTCCCACAGAGGAGACTCACCTGTCACACGTAACGTGTTAATACGGCGTCCCGCTCGTGTGTCGGTGAGGCCAGATGAAAATAACTGTCTGCACTACCTCTGTAGCTCAAAGGGTATATCAAGGGCATGGACATGAGTGATAAATTTAAAGACATGTAAATAAATTACAGATGGGCAGGCCTGACGTGGCTTCCATAATGTTGCCAAAGGCTATTTGGCACAGCCTCCTGTTGTCCTGTTTCAGAGCCATACCAGCACAGCCAGGAGCTTTGTCCTTGTGTCTGCTTTGTGAGCTCTTGCCAGCTGGATCCCACCCAGTCCCAGAATGTGTGCTTCCACTCCCTTTTCACCACCAGCACTCATTTTCAAGAGGTACAACAAAATGAAATGGCATCCATGTGAGGGAGGCTTCGGGATGAGGAGCTCGTATTTCCCGTGGAATATTCTGTCTGGAAAAGTGTAAATGGTGTCAGATCACAAGACATTTCCGGGGGGGGGGGAGGGGCAATATTTAAATATTTCCTGACATGGAGTGTTATCCTTTTTACTTCCACAGCCTATCTGTATTCCTTCCTCCTCACAGGCCTGTCAGTTCGATATGATGATGATGGACTACATTGTCTCATCTGTCATGTAAGCACTGCAAAAAACTAATGAGAAAGCACCGGTCTGTATGTTTAAGAGGAGAAAGCCAGGACTTTTCACTGTGGACACGAGCACTGATGTTTAGAACTGTGCCTTGCTCTTCACTGTTTATGTTTCAGGCCTCTAATGATTATAAAGTGGAAGTCTCTACCTCTGGGTTGATTGATCACCTAAAGTAAAGACCGCTCTTACACTGTAATACGCTCATTTAGCCCAGCAGCTATTTTCTCAGTGCACAGTTGCCTCAGAGCTCCACTAACAACCAGCGTTGAGGGTGTTTGGAGTCACAGAGCAGTGAAATGCAGCTTGTTGTCTGGAGGGTTCAGGTCTGTCTTTTTCATTCACCCTCCGCTCTTTGAACTTATTTTCTGCCATTCAGTTTGAGGATACTTTGGTATTATTTCCACTGCTCTCAGTCTTTAACTCTCATGCCTGTTTCACCTTTCCCCTAAATCTGCTTTCTGTCCACCCATGTGTGTCCATCCCCTCTTTTTCTCCATCCCTTTCTCTTTCTGTCCTCCTCCTCCTTCTCACAGTGGCTCTGCACATTGCTGTTGGCTATAAGCAGGGAAAAAAGTGGATTGGGCTAGTAACCAGTGACCCGGAGAGTGGACCCAGTCCAAGCCAGAAAGAGTGAACTAATATTAAAAAAAGAAAAAGAGTGAGACAGAAAAAGATAGAAAAGAGCGGAAAGCCCGGCTTCAGCAGGGATTTAGTTTTGTCAGACAGGAAGTCTGGGGAACCAAAGGACAGACAGTAGGGTTATTTCAGTCTATTCCTCTGCTAAGTCATTGTTTTCTCTGCTTTAGTTGCAGCCATGCTTCGTATCAGATTGTTTTTTATCGCTGGGAACATAACTGCTTCTGCATCCACGTCTGGCTTCGAAGCAGCTGTAATAACAGGCAACTCGAGAGCTGAAGGGAACGGATGATTTGGGGACATTAATTTGATAGCAATTAAACTATACGTTGATTAGCTGGGTTACAGAAAAAAAAAATCAACAGCGATTTTGTTAATTGAGTAACTATCCTTCGTTAATTTATAAGGATTTTAGCAAGCAGAACGTCACCTGTTATCCAGCTACTCACAGCTGTTGTTTTTCCTCACTGTTGACTCGATTCATTCGACCCCTGCCCGCATCAGCATCAATATTTTCTAACCTTTTTCTGACATTTTATAGACTGACTAATTTATTAATCAGCAGGCCTAACTTAATCAGAGCACAGCGCTGACTGTATTGGTTTTGTGTGTTAACAGCCAGAGCTGATGGGAATGTCATTAGTTACAGTCTGCAGTTTTCTGGCATTGAACAAATTAGAACTTTATCTTAATCACGGTTCTTGATGACGTCACCATCCAGCATTCGCACGGGGCCACAGTGGTGGATTGACCTACCAACACTGCCTCCCCAGAGCTGTGTAACTTATACACAATTTTTTTTCCTCTATTCACAGGCTGTAATATTTGCTACTTGTACTTCCAGAGCATCAAAAGCTTGTTTTCTGGGCCCTTCTCCTCTATCTCCAGAGAAAGGGCAAAGTGCACAGAAAAGGAATTGTTAACACATATCTGATCTTTGCCACTGACGCCAAAAACAGTGAATACTGTATGCATGAATGGGTGAATCAGCGCTTAGACAGATGCTTAACAGATGGTGGAGGCTCCGCTCCTCTGTATCACTGATGACACATTGCGGAGGGCGTGCTCGGTGTCAGTGCCCAAGCCTTTGCTTACAGTGAGCAATGCTGAATACAAGAGTACACTCCTTTAAACAGAAACACAAACAGAAGACAAAAGAAAAAGAAAACATACCTGGATGACTTCATGCTGTGTCTGACTAGAGATGAAGAAGACGAAAAGCCCACATTTGACCTGTTATACGTCTCCGGGGGAGACAGAGGCCATGAGTTGGCTGAATAAATGAATAAGTATAGATTGTATGGATTGGCTCTCAGCCCTGTGGGATAAAATAGTTTGCTCAGTATTCATACCCTGTATTACAGTCTCAGAGGCACCATGCCTTTAACACTACAGTTAATTATACCCTGTTCTTCCAAGTGAGAGGAATGTGAGGTCAGTGCTTCCTTTGTGCTGCTGCGTAGGTCAAATAGCAGGCCGGTGAGAAAATAGAATATATGCTCGATGCATTGAGATGACTCTACAGCTAAAATGGCAGCACGTAATACCGAGAAGTGTATTTTTGCTTAATAAATATGTCAAATTGTCTGCTTTTAGTGTGTTTTCCATCAAACTGCATATGCATTAAATTGCTAACTTACATATTCAAAGAGGCAATGCGAACATTAATTTCAGAGTGAGTAATTCCCTCCTTTGACTTGTGGATGTCTCATTTCATTTGACTTAGGGAAACCAAGCGTCTCCCATATTTTATCACTGAAAGGCCAGAAATAGCATTAAGCGCTGCACGGCAAGCCAGAGCCGTCAGCGTGCGGGAGAGAGGAAGCTCTGTCTCTGGGTGAATTAGATCAGGGTCAGTGTACTGCTCTGGGACAGGCCCTGCACCTCAGCGGGTCACTCAGACACATGTGAGGACAGGTGAAGATGACATTAAAGGCAGCTGAAGAGCAGATCAGAGGAGGACAGAGGTCACCTGTGCACAGGTGCTTGTCTGGAGTCACCTAATGACATGGTGACAGCATGTGTGAACGGGACTCTTTTTTTTCTTTTTTTTTAACGACTTTGTTGCTTTTTGTATGTCTCTACTTTCTAATGGGTGTCTGCAGATAACTCTGCATGTGACTGAGTTTATTAATGTCCTGTCTGCTGAGTCCTGAACTTCGCCTTTGCTGTCTGCCTTCAGGAATGATGGGAATTTGGGGTAAATATATTCAGCCCACTTACCCATGCCCAGGACAATTTTAAGTTGAAGGGCTTATATTAGTTACACGTGTTGCACAAGAGAAAATGTTAAAAAATGCATGAATTTCACAGTTTTCTTTATGCTATCTTTACAGCGGTGGGTTAAAATTCATATTTAGTTACTACAGAGAGTGTTTGTGTGTTTAGTGTTTGATATAAGTAAGAAGTGAAACGTGCCTGGTGGGCTTTTTATTTTTGAAGCAGGAAACATCACCAAAGGCACCTTGGCGTAGTAATAAGCAAAATGTCACTCCCATCGTTATCATAAAATGACAACCATGTAATTGTGCCTCATGAAATTATGTCTCAGGGAAAAAACTGTGCATGCCTCAGTTTTTAAAAGGCTGACACAAGCTGGAGAATAATCTTCAATTTGTGGCCCGTGGCTGTATTTGTGTGGACTGCTGAGGTTTTAGTGTTTGGGTGGAAGTAGTTTTGCTTTACTTCTCAGACTCCCTTTCCAGCTGGTCAGCAGCAGTTGGGTGGGATTTTCCCATTACAGGATCTGGTTTCCACAGCAGCAGGGGGTGCCGAACCAGAGGAAAGAAGGAGGGAGAGGAAGCGTGGGGGGGTAAAAGAGGGTCAACATTTGGCTAAATCCCTCGAGTCTTGTAGTGGGTGGGTGGGTGGGTGGGGGGGGGGGTCTGCTGCTTAAGATAAACAGGTTAAGTTGCAAGTTGCCTTCAGCTTCAGAAGCAACGCGCCACCATCCTGCCGATAGCCCGATCGGCACTCAAAGACTATTTTTACCCTCTTTGGGCAAATTGTTGTCAAGCCTCAACGGTTAAGTGGCACCTTGTTGACTGGCCTTCAGGTGAACCCGAAAGAGGAAAAGCACCGCAGCGGCAGCAAGGCATAAACAAAGCCCAGCATGAAAAAGCTCGAATTTAACGGCGTGCAGACAAAGGCTGTGAAAGTAGGCTGAAATGAGAGGCCCCAAGCTGGGACACCCATTCAGTTTACCATACGACAGAGCGGCTGGTTGTATTTTGAGCCGCTCGGTTCAAAATACACCCTCTGAAAGCATAAAACAGGGTCTCTGGAATGCACAAAGCGAGCTTCATCTCTGAGAGAGTTTAGAGGAGGCTATAAACGGGACCGAAGACTCCTCTACCCATATTTGTATATGTTTATGGAGCTTAGCAGGAGGTGGCCATATATAGGACTGTTGTGGAAAACAGCTTTGCTGAAGAGCTGCGTGGAGCTGTCTGGGGGTTTGGAAACTGTTATACAAAGTGTCACAAAGAAAAAATGTTTTTTTATGAAAGATAAACTTGTACTGGGAGCTAAACAAGGACTACTTGTGACAAGCCGGGTCAGGTGCAGTGTACAAATAGCTGTGTGGTTGTTGGGGAATACTGATATCAACCATGATGCCTTATCGCTTTCTTCACCTCTTACAAGAGCAGAGAAGATTAGCAAGACGGTCCGCCCTGCATGTCGGATCCACCTCCTCTGCTGCCACGTTCATGCACTTTATTACTGTTAGTCACATGCTTTCTTTATTTGTTTTCATGTTCTTCTTGTTTCACCCCTGTGTATTCTTTTTGTTTGCTCTTTCATGCTGAACAAAAAGCAAAATGTCAAAAAAATAAAAGAAAGCTGAGAGCTGTGCTCCTTTCCAAAGGGAGCACAGGAACAATGATATCCGATGACTTTGCTGTCTGCTCTATTTCTGGATACAGACCATCCTGACGCCCCTGGTGTTTTGATCCCCGCGTCCGACAGCTCGACTACACCGAGGTCCACGGCAGAGTCAACCTGGCTCGTCTTCTGTCAGATTATCAGAGTTTTCATGGGTTTGATTTAGAACCGCCTGTTCCAGCTAATGTTTGAACAGGCTCATGAGTTGATGTCTCTAGTGGGAGATGGTGCGAATGAATCGAAATGATTAAATATAAGTTATTCTCAGGCTTTATAGACTAGCCGACATAATGAAAACACCAATCTTTGCCGAGTAGCTCCAAGATAATGCAAACACTGACCACCGTCATTTGTCTGCTCTGCGTGTCTGTCATTTTAAATAAAGCTTCATGCGATGAAGTAATCTAAATCCTTTCAAAGGACATAATTGTATCACTTTTTTTTCTGTGGCTGTTCTATCCAACATCTTCACATATATATATATATATACACTAACACTAAAATGCTTGGGGTTACTAAGAAATGGCCTCAATTATCAAATGTATCAAAATTGTTGCAAATGACAATGAATAATGAAACATCTGCATATATAAAGAGGCCCATTTTCATCAGCCATCCCTTTTCAGTTCCAATGTGACGTTATGTTACCTGATGCCAGTTTATCAGTTAAAGTGTAGTTGTGAATATTTTGGGCTTCATCCAGTGTAGGTTTGTTTGTGGTCTCAAAATGCCCCTCAAAGACTTTATTTCAAAACTAAAATTAAGGCTGTTCCAGTTGGGATTATGGCCGTCTTGGGACATTTTCCATTCATCCATCCATTTTCTGCCACTTATTGAGGTCCAGGTTGCAGGAACAGCTGTCTAAGCAGAGCTGTCCAGTCCTCCCTCTCCCCAGCCACCTACTCCAGCTATTTCAGGGGGGACAGTGAGGCGCCCCCCAAGCCAGCCGAGGGACGTAATCTTTCCAGCGTGTCCTGCGTCTGCCACAGGGCCTCCTCCCACAATTGGACATGCCCGGAACAGCTTACCTAAGAGGTGTCCAAGAAGCATCCTAATCAGATGCCTGAACCACCACAGCTGCCTCTTTTTGATGTGGAGGAGTAGCAGCTCTACTCTGAGCTCCTCATCCTATCACTGAGGGGGAGCTCAGTCACTCTGTGAAGTAAACACATTTCCACGGCTTGTAAAGGTGATTTGATTTTTTTTTTGGTCAGTACACAGAGCTCATAGCCATATAGATGATGAAGGAATGATGGCTTTGCTTTACAGCATCCTGATTACACCCAGTCTGTCAGTCTCCTGCTCCTTCATTCCCTCACTCGTGAACAAGACTTAGAGATACTTGAACTCCTCCACTTGAGGCAGGAACTCATTCCCAACCTGGAGTGGGCACTCCACCCTTTTCCCGCTGAGAACCGTGTCCTCAGACATGCTAATTCTCATCTCAGCTGTTTCACACTCAGCTGCAAAACACCCCAGTGAAAGCCGGGGGGGGGGGGGGGGGTCACTGATTGAGGATATTTGAGGGTGTGTGGGAGTTTACCCAACAGGTACATGTTTTTTTGTGGACTTGTGGAAGGCGTTCAAACACATCCCTCTGGTGTTATTTGGGGGGTGTTTTAGATTATGGTTTATCTGGTCCCTGTCCAAATGCACTGAGAGTTTGGCTTTCTAGTTTTTCTAAAGATCATTTTTTTAATATAATAAACTTGCATGGGTTAACACAATAGGACACTGGAATGGAAGAATGGTGATTGCTGAAAATGGACCGTTGTACCCCTATGTAGATATCTCATTAGAAATCATGAATGTTAAAGGAATCCATTGTTTAAAACATTCAAAACAAAATTAATGTCATCTTATATTAGATTAAACAAGCGTGCTTCTCTTTTTAAGAAAATAAAGACATTTCAGGGCAACTCCAGGCTTTTGTGCAGCAGTATGTAAACCACCTTTACAGACTCCACGCCCTGCAGTCTGACTCTACCGGTATTTAACCACCATTACACGGGCAAATTGGAAGGAAACCAGAAAGCTTTTAACAGAAAACTAAACACAAGGGTGTCACCTGTTAAGGTGAAGCAAAATGGAGGATTTGTAATTATGGAGTGATTATGTATTTGGAGCCTAGCCCCTGGGAGCTGAACCGTTTTGCTCCACTGCCAGCAGTATCACTCACATCTACTTATCTTGTGCACTGCCAGCTAAGAATTGAATATTACCGAACGTGCCGCTATCGTAACTGTCCTGATAGTGCTACTTAATGCTACTCCTTTGTCGGCGATCCCCTCAGGGCGACTCCTTTTCCCGCCTCCTGTCTCTCAGCCAGACCACATAAATGCGGGAAAGCTGAAGAAATGGCTTTCAGAAGAACATTGTTAGTCTAGCGTTTTAAATTGAATTTGGCTCATTTACAAAGCATGCGTTTGATGCGATTATTGCGAGGTGAAATCACACAGATTGAAGACAATTTGGCGAACTGCCTGTCATCACAGCATAGTTTCAGTGACTGGGAAGAAGTTTAGCAGTCGGTGTTTTTATGTTTTGAGTTTCTTTGAGAGCTGCTCCATCAGATATTAAAATCCTCCAAACGTGTTCTGCTCAACGCGTTTTAGTCCGGCCACGGTGCACTTCCCCATCTGACAGTGGAAGATAACCACACAGTAAGCAGCTGGCCAGAGTGTGGGTGGGGTTTTTTTTGTCTTTTTTTTTCCACAAACAGAGCGCTCAGTCTCGCTCATGATGGAAGCTGAATGGCTCGTCATGTGCAAAAGAGAGATAATAGGAGCTGAGAAGCCAGAGGTGCTCCGGCCTGCTGATAACACTGTGCTGACTGTCAGTCAGAAGGTGGGGTGGACAAAGCGTAGGTTGTACCGTTTCGATTGCCTGCTTGATATCTGATGTTTGCTCTCAAGCTATACTGACATCTTTCTCTCAGTCGGCTGGTTCACGAATGATATGTTGCCTTTATATTGTTTTTTTTCTGCCTCTATAACTGCATAACCTCTCCAGAGTGTAATGGCTATTACAGAGAAAGGTGAGTTTGACATCAGTCATCCAGCATTTACACTGAACATCAGCCACATGCAGCACTGACAACAAGATTATTCTGTAACACATGGAAATTTCTTTGTTACTTTGTAGTTGATCTTGTGAAGCACTTTGGTCAACAATGTTGTTTTTAAATGTGCTCAAGAAATAAAATTGACATTGACATCGAGTAAACCGACAAAGGCTGCTTGCATAAAAAGCCAATAAAAGCAGAGACAGCCGTGCAGTGTACTGAGACCCGGCGATACCCCGCTGGGTTTTAACTGCTAAATGTCCATTATTATCTCAGCATCTTCTTCTCCAGCCTCCGATGCGTCTGGGGCTCTGCAGTCACTTAGCCTCCACTTTCTTGGGCAGCGTACTTGGAAATGAGCGAGACATCACTTTGCCTGGCAGTGAAAGCAGTGAAAGACTCGCTCCTCATCTGTGCTGGAAATGTCCTCTAGGATACCAGCAGGACTTTATTATGTATCTTAGCAGGTGCTTCCTGTGTGGTTAGAGCGAGAGAGCTGCACCTCCAGATTTAAAATCAGGTGACTCGACAAACTACTTTGTTGAAGAAACTATAAATTATGCAGTGGATTTTCACCGATTTTGGTGGGAATGTTGGATGTGGTTTGCTTAATGCTACACCTGATGCTAAGAAAGCGATTGCTACAGTGTTGTCATTTTAAGGCCATTTTATGTGTGATGATTATATAAAAGCATTTTAAAGACAACTTTCAGAATATTCAGATATTTCTAAATGTCCTAAATAAATTGAATATAAATAACATAAACACCTTTAATCACCTGGTTCTTTGTTGCTGTCTGTGAAGAGCTGCCCATTGGCCTCATGCTGATCTTTTTGTGCCACGAACAAAAGGACGGAAGAACATTTTTGACTTGATATGTGACTGGAAAACATGTCTTAGCATATTTCTTTCTGTTCATTCGTCTTTGGCACTGTGAAAATAAAATGCTAAGGTGCTGCACCCAGGGCCTTTAGTGGTGGTGAAAATCCTGTTTATTCTGGCATCACGTTTGCTGATATGAATACATCCTGACATTTTGATAAATTAATTAACTTAAAAAAAAAACAACAACATGAAGGGTTTCCCTGTGTGCTCATAACTGCCTGAAATATTAATATTGTTTCATCATGAATGGAGGATTTAAAATGTTTATTCTAATAAGAGGGGAAAGTGTAGATACAAAGAGCTTGAGATGACAAGTGCAGGTTTTCTAAAGAAATCTGAGAGCTTTTTGTTTTTAAAAGATTGCCTTCCCATGGGTGTGAAGCTTTCATGTGCTGCTGTAAGACTCTCACTTCCTGACACTTCTGCACACTCTCAGCACAAAGGCAGGCTTATACTATAGACAGTTAGCAAATATATGGTTGCTGGTCAATCCTTAGCTTCTCTGAGACAGTTAGAGGGAAACGCTCAACATGAACTGAGCACTTTTTGCTGTGTGGTTGTTGGCCGGTTTCTAGCAAGTGGTGCACAGAGATCTCCCGCGGTATGTATGTTCAGCTTGAAGAAACGCATGTACGCTAAAATGGTAGCTTCAGACAAAAACTGCAGTGCACCGCACAGTAAAAATCTGCTCGGTTTCATAACAAACTGATACATAAATGGGAGAAAGTAACTCGGGTGTGGTTTTTATAGACACTGTTGGGTAAGAATTTGTGATTTCCTTCGTAGATAAAGGAAAAATAAAAAGTTTCCTTTTTGAAATCTGTCCATAAGTTACTCTGGGTTTTCACAAGCATCCTTTATCTTGGAAGGCAACTGAACAAAACAACATTTCACAGTAGACAGCTTGTACAGCAGTATCCGTAGTTGAAAGGTTTTGTTGTTGTTGAGGCATAGCATTCAAACAGTCACTCTTCCCACTGATTATTGATGGGCCCTCAGCAGGGTGTCGCTTACTCATGAAGACACCTGCCCTGAACCACAGTAATCTGTAATCGTGATCAAAGCTCGGATCTGTCATCTGGAAGCTCACCGGTGTCCTTGCTCTAAGCGTTGTTGTTTTGAGTTCGCTCTTCTCCCCTAAGCGAGCCCCGTGGGCAGTTAAACAGGGGGCTGGTGGGAATTGTGGGAACAGTGGAGGGTGGAGACTCCACCGTGCCCAGGCTTCTGTAGGACTTATTGATCTCTGAAAAGAGATCTTCATCCTCTCCCGAACAACTTGCACACCACTATTTGATGCTTGAGGTAATGATGGAGCATTTGTTGCCTCACCGTTTCCGCTAATTTGTTCTACATTGTTTCTCTCGGTGCCTTTGCAGACGTCTCGATCTGCATTCTTCACATGCAGCATTTTTTCTGATCTCTCTCTGACATTCAGCCATTGACCTTCTTTCGTCTCCTGTCTTAAATTCCACCAAATGATTGATCTTACACTCTGTCTGGCAATTAAGGAGCCCCCCCCCCTTACACCTTAGCTAAACATATCATCCTCTAACATGCTCCCATGCCTCAGCTCTTTGTGATAATTACCCCAGTGTTAGACCTTGAGCTTGGTAAGTAACACCTAACAAAGGGCGACCTGTGTGTGCAGCGCAGGAGTGTGATTCATTGGCATGTATATGGCTGGCTATATATCTCCAGGGAAGAGGTAGTCGGTGGGGGTGGTGGAGTGAGCAAGGGGAAATGGGCTGCTGTCACTTGAGTGGCTGCTAATGTGGTCTCTCCAATGATAGTATAAAACACTCAGAAAGGCAGTCTGTTGTTATTATTATTCTCTGATGGCCTAAACAGCATGAATGAAAACTTAACATGGGTAAAGCTTTTGGTTTTGTTCAACAACAATCAGTTACTTGGATAAAAATAGCTTTCATAATATTTCATAGACTAGTTATAAACATCTCGAACACAGAATCGCGTGGTAGCTGCTCCACCCTGGGGCAGAGAAACCTCTCCACCCTCTCTCCCCACCATCCAATTTCTTTCTGCTGTGGCACGTCAGCTGCGATCCGGACCTAATCTACCAGGCCAACAGTGAAGTATCCACAAGAAGCCCGGGGCCCCAAGCCCTAGCACCACTGCCTCATCCGTCTTCAAGACAGGCTACAGGCGTGAGACCGTCCTCATGCCTATGCAGTTGCGCTTGCATATGCAGGGGATGCTGAACCCCGGAGCCTTCATCTGGTCTCCAGGTGGTCACTGAAGCAGTGGCCTGTATCTTCCCACATGCTCTGCTGGTGAGCATGGATTTGAAAATAAGTGAAGATGGCCCTTTTTCCCTGCGGGGAGCCTCCGGGCTCTCCAGAGGCAACAAGCAGGCGTGACAATGCTCCCACACTGAGGCGATGATGAGCAAATAGCATGGGAAATTTCACCAACTGTGCTCTTTGTGCAGTTTCCTGTTGTCACGTGTGTCTCCGGTTTGTTTTGGAAGCTGCTCACACATCACACGTACACATTTGTTCAAACAACATTTAATATTGTCTTGTTTTCTTCCTTTATATTTCAGTCCTGGCGTCACCATGTTGACAGGTTAGCGCAAACAATCAGTCCTCCAGTTATGCAAATACTTGCAGATGGTGCAGAAACACCCAAAGATGTTCCCCATCAGTGTTTGCTCGCCATTACGCAAAGATTTTAGGAAGACAAAGAAGTGTTTGCATGTCATTTGTGTGCTTGTTTGCTTATGTTTTCTTCCACACAATGCACTCTAAACTACAGTCCAATGGGTGCATTGTGTGCACTGTCACAGAATGCACCCATTGGATTGTAGCCAGAGGCTTTTACAGCCTGTTATAGCAGCGCTATGTGACTCTAAATCTTTAGAAGACAGCAGATGAAAGTCTACCATAGTGAACAGTTAATTTTTTAAAATTTGAAACTACATTTTCATTTTGTCTTAACTGCAAACAGCTTACCATAAACATTTTAGAACTGGACACAATCTTGCTGCTGTTTTTTTGCTCCAACTGTGCAGAGCACAATGTCAGAGTTCTTGTCTTCCGCCGAAGACAGACGGTCAGCCGTATGGTGAGTTGTTTACTCTGGCAAGCACGCTCAGAAAGTCTTGCAATTGTGGCAAAATGAATGACATGTTGCCGCTGACAAAGCTGTTACAGGCCGAGCTCACTGTTTGTTCCTTTCAAGTGGAAGTCAAATACAGCTTCAGCAAACTTGATGCCTTCACAGTGAGGCAAAGGAGACGGGCCCGTTTCTGCAGGAGCCAGATGCTGATTAATTATCAGATTAGAATTTCCCCCCAGTTTGAACTTTTTTTTTTTCTTTTTCAGCAGAAAAATAACCCATGAAATGAGGCATTTGAGATAGAAGCTCATCTTTAACCGTCCATTCCCTCATCTCTCCCCGCTTCTCTCTGCACCAGCACACTGAGTAAAGAATACATTAGGGGGTAATGAAATAAGAGCATTTAAAGAAAGATTTGAATTGAGTGTCAGTCATGGGTAGACGATCACATTACCAGTTGTCCATTGTAATGACTTTCCCTCCCATTAGGAGGTATTATGGTCTCCTCTAAAATGCAATTATAGTTGAAATGGGCTCACGTCTGTCCTGCAAAAATGGTCAGAAACTGATAGAATTTTATTTTACTATTCTTTTTTTATTGACAGTGCCTATATGGAGACTTCATTAGATCACAAAATCATGTTTTGGCAGCTCGGCTATCCTGCCCTACATTTCCTGTGGAGTGTATTTATATGAAAGAAATTGCCACCCACACTTGTTACCTTTGTGGGAACAAATCCTTGGAAACCCTGCTGCACATCTATATATTGATGCAGCTACTGAAGTCGAAGACTGTGAAAATGTTTTTTAATATGTTTCTTCCTCTTCCTCGCATCAGACCCCAGCTCTGTTACCTCCACTCGTTTCCCCCTCTCTTTCAGGGGCTGCTGAAGGTTGATGGGAGCTGAGGCTGGGGGAGGGTTGTGGAATAGAAAGGGCTCTGGAGGCCGCCTGTGGAATCTTTGCATACCACCAGAGAAAGTGGGAGGGATTTTTTTTTTTTTTTAACCCCCCTTCCCCGTTTTCTCCCAACCAGCATCGTAAACTGCGCGGCAGCAGCTGGTGTCAAAGAAAGATGGAGTGAGAGAAACGATGCACTGCTATCTCACTTACCATCTTTAAATAAAGGCAAGTAAGCAGAGAAAGGGGAGATTATATAGAGGAGCGGAAGATGTGGCACCCATCCCTGCAGCAAATCACCACATGGAGCAGATCTAAATCAAGTTCCCCCTGCTATAAATACAATGGAAAACAGAGGAATAATAAGCTGCAGCATATGCCGTGGTCAACCTCTGTGGGCAGAAAGGAGCGCTATTCTTCCATGCTTCGCATTTCTCCTCTGAATTCATCCGTGAAGGCGCTCAGTTTAGCACGCACCGCAACAGAGGAAACCCTGGCAGCGGGACATGCCAATCAGACCAGTGGCACCATTTCCATGTTTTTTGGTACTGGAGAAAAATAAATTCTAACCAATATAAATTAAAGTATGTGATAACATGCTGCATTCACCTTTATGGTCCTGCAACTGCTCAATATTGCACGAGGCTTGGCGCCTTAAAGCTCTGTAATTAAATGTTGAACAAAGGGGCTGGTTGGGTTAAAGGCTACTGTGGTTTTTTTTTTCTCCTCATGCTGCGTATCATATTCTTTGGATGGATGGAGGAGGGTGCCATTTGTTGGACCAGAAGGATCAATTAAGCCATCAGGAGGAAGAGACAGTAATAAGACGTGTAATGGAAGGTTCCTCTTCCTCGGGGAGCAGCGTTATATTCATCACCGCCTCTTGTTCACACATTTATCACTGGAACATTACAAGTTGCAATCAGTCACAGCTGTCAGGGTTGGTGCTGACTCTCTATCACTCCTTGCGTCTTGACACTCATATGAGTTGCTACATAATGCATTTAATCTACTGTATGCTCTTGCGATCTCACAGAGCTCACAGGAGCTCAATGGGAGCATCTCACGTGAACAGATTCAAAACTGCAAATCAAATTCTTTAATGTCTTTGATCATATTTTAATTTTTTGTCATCACAAAAAGGGGAAACCTAAAGTTCAGTTTCCTTACATGCCCGAGCAAAAGCTGCAACACACACTTAATGCATGAAGCCTGATCGTGGGGCACAAATGTTTCATCTTCGTATTATAGCACATATTCCATTTTCCATTCTGGCCAGCAGGGTTGGGTAAATTGATTTGGCGCTTGCTCTCCAGAGGTGGTCTCACACTTGCTGCCACAAGCTGGTGTCATCGTCAGACTAAACTAAACTGGGGAAAATGTTAACTGAAGTGTTTGATGTTAGCGCTCCTCCCAAACAGGCAGCCAAACTCCTAAGCTGAGGAGCCGACGGACAAGTGTACATGTTGTGTTGCCAAGGTGAAGTGCAACAAGAGTTTTAGTCCAGCAGTTCGATGTGCACTGACCAAAATACTTTTGCACCGCACCTTGTAATTTCTGTCCTTTTGGAATAAATGCTCTGGCCCCACTGCCAGGCCGCAAGTCTCACTTCGCTCAGTGTGGCCTGGCAAGAATTTCAACCAGGCTGCACAGGACTCGACTGACAGAGCTCTCCTTCTGTCATGTTTCATTATAAAACCTTCCTGCACTCGACTGGATGAAAATACCACTCATTTGGCTGTCAGTAATCTTTCAATCAGGTTTCTAACTTCAACTGGCAAAAATATGCAGCAGTTATTGTCAGCATTGTCAACGTCTCATAAATTACCCACAAAAACTGGTCAGACATGAGACATGCAGCTGCAGATTCACTTTTTACATGCTAGTAAAAACTCATTTGGGTGCTTTTGCCTACAGTGCTGTGCAAAAGTCTCAAACCATCCCTCATTTCTTCATAAATAGGTGCAGTGATTTAGTCAATATTTATGACTGCCTTTATTCTTTAACACAGGCTGCCTTTTGGTCCATTCTCTGCCAAGATGACCCCACACTGCTTCAGTAATTTTAAGGTCTGGGCTCTGGGGAGGCCAATCCGTGACTGATGGGGTTCCATTGAGTGTTTTTCTGTCCAGGTTTGCTTTTACTGCATTGGCAGTGTGTTTGGGATCATTGTCGTGCTGAAAACTGAAGCTGCCGCCAAGCAGACATTTCCAGATGGTGTTGCATGGTGGATCAAAATCCAATGGTTCTTTTCTGCATTCATATTTCCATCAATTTTGGCAAGATCCCCAACATCACCTGCCATACAACACCATACAGCCCCAAACCATGACAGAGCCTCCACCGTGTTTTACAGATGGCTGCAGACACTCACTGCTGCTCCTCTCTCCTGACCTCCTCCATACTGTTCATCTGCTCTAGATAGCTTTTTTAGGGGAGCCACTTCTTCTTTTGTTTTCCACTTCCTCTAATTTTTTATTTAAGGATGCATTTCACACTATTCCAAGATATACTACATTTTCAGCTTATAGCTCCTTGGGAATCGCCTTGTTGGCACGACAGTAGTATTTTAAACTGTTATGTTTGGTATTTTTTGTAGATTCATATAAATAAATGGAAACAAATGATGTATTTTTGTGACAGGCAGTCAGTAACAAAGTACCTAAAGATACAATTTAAAATTGGTTCTGTGCCGACTTATCTGTTGTTTGCTAACACAACACATTGCTTGAGTTAGCTGCATTAAGCAGTTTAACAACAACAATAAAAAAAATTTCTGAAAGTGGTCAGGTACAGGGAACCTTTAAAAGCCTTCCAGGAAGCCTGGAGAGCTATTGCTCAAGAACACTTAAAGAAATTTAAGTCTGGCACCTTGGAAGCAAAGAAATAAAGAAATGAGGAGTTGCTCAGTCAAAGTAGTCTCTGCTAAGGCATCAAATAAATTGTAGTGATTTGCAGAGGTTCTTATTTTCCTTGCCTTTGTGAGGTTAGAGGTTGGAAGCCACATCGCACGTGGGCTCCCACCTGTTATCCTTTGAGTCCAAGGCTGGGGAAACTGGTAGAGCCTCGGAGAGTGCTACCTGCCTGGCTGGCCGTGCCATATGGTGCTGGCGGACGAGCCGGCACCCGGGGACAATGCAGCCGTGTGATGGCAGGAAATGCACAGACACCGCAGTATATGTAGCAAAGCACGACAGAGGAGGAATGCAAGCCTCCTTTTTTGCAGACCTAACATGACTACATTCACCATGACAGAGACAAATGAGTGAGAGAATGAGAAATGAAGGGGTCAAAAATGCCCTTCAAATGGAATTAAAAGTTGCCCATCAGCTCAATTCTTCTTTATTGGAACAGATTTTTTTTCATACATCTCTCTGCGTCTGTCTTTTCTCTCTCTCGCATTTCATGTCTTACTAACAGTTCAACAAAAGAGCTCTGATAAACCTGTTTTCCTCTATAGTGCCACATGCTTCTCACTGAATTCAGCCCTTGCAGAGATATCATCAATGACACTGCGAGTCAGGTCTGTTGTCGTTTGACATTTTAAAGGCATTTCTGTTCCTGCCTCTGTTCCACGCTTGAAAAGAGTGATTGTGAAGCATTCAGAGGATTGATGAGGGCCTAAAAGCTCGAGCACAATCCAGCCCGAGGAATCTGTTAGCAGCAGTGAATGGGTGGGTGAGCGGGTGGGGGTGGCTCTCCTGTATTTTATGTGACCTTTTCAGAACGGCTCGGAGGATTTCGGTGCCATCTGCGCCCTCCGGGCACCACTAATCCCATTGCTGCTACACTCAGCAGTAATGGGTACCTTAAACCTGTGCAACATGCCCCTGATCTTAGTCACACACACTCATGGGAACACACTCATTTCTTTACTGCAGTTTTCATTGAAATGCATCTCATACATCAACCTTGGTATATATAGTGTGTAGTGTGAGCAATGGCTCATCCTTACCCCGGGCCTTTCTTTAGACTCTGTAGTTTTTACATGAAGGGATCTGCCACAGACGACGAACATACTGAACATAAGACACTCATATGAAATAATTAATCACTGCTGTATTAACAAATTAGTCATCTCAGAGACATTAAATAGTTTTTCTTCTTCTTGACATGAACTCAAATGCGCTGAATACGTATAAATTGCTGCTCTTGCTGCTGCCATTTCAGGCTCTCCATCTCAAAGTGCCTTCTTAGCCTGCTCTTCATTGTTCTTTTTTCTTACTTTACTCCGTAGGCTGAACTTTGAAGCACTCCCTCCTCCCTAAATGAGAGTGCACTGCCTAGGTATGTTTATTGACTCACTCATGCTGTCACATTCGTGTCAGCCTTGTCTGGGTTCTGAAAGAAGAAAGGATCTTTTGAGACAGAATGCTCTAGTCCCTGCTGAGAGGAAGTCTATTTTAGCTTTGGCTCCATGACAAAAACCTGAACACGGTGCATAAAAGAACTCCAATCCCTTGTTGGACAAAGGAGCTGCATATACAGTGATTTATGAATTAATTCTCACGTGTGAAGTGATACCTCGTAAGCACACTAATACGCGCGCCTCACCGCTGCCATCGGAGTCAGCGTTATTCTCGATATTGGTGATCTATCCTTGGCATTCTGTGTCTGTGGCAACTTAATTTCCACTCTTGTCATGAGACCTTGCAACGTGTCACAGGGGTTTAAGCAATTTGTTTTGTTTGACACTTGCTTCAGCGGCTTAAGTTTCCTGTCAAGGGTGCTGCAGCTGCTGGAGGTTTGCTGCTCTCTTTTTGTGGCGGTTCACCTCATTTTCCTACTCCTCTGCATTCCCTTGTGTGGAAAACCCCAACTCTTATGCCCCGACTCTGTTTTCATCTTCTCTTTCTGAGTGAGATGCAGTGGATGATCAAAGGCTTACTTCTTTGTAGAGGTGCAAAAAAAAAAAAAAAGACAAAAACAGTGAGGAGCCTGAGGATGTGGCACACATGTCTCTTAGGGATATTTGTTGTGGACTTTTGCAACAGTTCCTCATTTTACCCCCCAAATTTTTTATTATTTTTTTTACTGGTAATTAGTTTTACTGTGAAACCCTTAAACCTGACGCATGTTTAAAATTTAATCATCCATCAAGAGACCACTTGAAGTGAAACACTTAAGCACAAATTGTGATATTAAACCCCAGGGAAGCATTTATCCCTTTGCTGGATGATTCCCGTATAATTTGAAATCATTCTCAGAGGTAGGAGGTAATGACAAAAAGATTCATATTTGTGCTGCAAATCAAAGCGACCGCAGCGGGATGAAAGAAGCAGCAGACCGACGGTCCAGCGGTGAGGGGAGACCAGTGCCAAACTACTGGATTTGTGCGGCGTGGTTGCATGCATCGCTTGTGATTTATTATTGCGAAGCTTTCATGCGGGACAGTTTTTTGGTGTTTTTTATTAAACAGGCTGAAGTGTGCAGTGCTTCCCTGAGGAATGATTCATCACTGGGTTGCAACCAAAGCTCTCCTTTCTAATGTATGACCCACTGGAGCAGCCGGAAGAATTTGTCTACGCAATGCCCCCCTCCCGGTTTCTCCGGTTCATTCATCTTTACATTGATTTTAATAGTTGGGGAAATTGGGGTGGGGGTACCACTTTGAGGGATGGATGGTCTGCTGGCAAAAAAGTCTGATTTTATTTATATTTTTTATAGCTTACAAGGGAAACACTTTTACAGCACGGAGCTGATGTACTGTGGGAGACCGCCTTTGGGCACAGCCGAGGCAAAAGCCAGACTCGCGTTTAGTCCTGCCTGTTTCTCAGGCAGAGTTAGTGCACATTTTTGGACGCTGGCAACAACAGAGCGTGTGCAAATAAAGATCTTAACAGCAGCCCCCTCCTCTGCTTCAGCTGTGTGTCTCTGATCCATCAGATCAGAAGCAGAGTAAGGACGCGGTGACCTTCAGGTTTGGGGGGATGGGGTGTTTTTCCTCTGTAGTAAGTTACCCAGTGGGCTGAACTCAGCCTCTCCTCCATCAAGAATTCCCATGTTCCCATAGACCAGCGATTGTGCCTTAATGAATTCACTGAATACTAATCAGGCAGCCTAAGTCCAGGGGGTGGGGCAGGGCTTGACACAGACAACGTCCTGTATAAATATGCAGAGGAAATATTTCTCCCGCCGTCATCACATTCCTGCTCACTTAGAAGCACCAAATGAAAGTGAGGCTGTTCCATTTTAGAGAGATTTTGCGGTTTCATCCAATTTCATCGCTTGCTTCTGTCCTACTTCATCTGTCAGTTAATAATACTCGTTTGTGCCATTGCAGAGTTGTGACAGTTCTGTTTTGATTTAGCTGATGTCCTGGGGGTGCCCTGTAATTGTTTTGTTCTCACCGACTTTAGATTATTCCAATTCAGGGTGCGTAAAATATTTTGCTGCCGAGACCCTGTTTATAGAAATCTTTCAGGGCCAGTGGGCCAGAGGTTATATCCTCTAACATTAATCAACCCTCAACAGACTCTTGATCTTTTATGCGGGTCCCGTTAACCCCATGGACAAACTCTTTATGGCTCAATCAATCAGAGCGACTAGTTCTTAAATGTCCCGTGGTACAGCAGCCTGTTCCGGCACAGTGAAGCTGCCGTAACAGGGTTACAGTAACCAACATTCAAGACAAAGGAAAGGGAAGAAAGGAGTGTGCACGTGCAGTGACCTATGACCCCGGACAGTTCGGGCACAATTTGTGAGCAGGAACGAGCCCGTCATTGTGACCGAGTGAGCAAAAGCCTTTGTGGACACACGGCATTATGGAGGTGAGAGCCTCATCACTGAGAGCCTTATAATGACACAAAGTTAATTTTGCTGTGAAATTTCATAGTTTCATTCCACAAAGCAGCTCTCTAATACATCATCAGTGTAGCAGGCGCGAGTTTTATCTCCCAATTTAAGCTTCTGAAGACAGTGGTTCATGTTCATGAATACTGATGATCTTAAAAATGGGATTTTATAACTCTATTTGTACAGAACTAATACATGCTGAGGTTTGGGAAGTAACATATAATTCAGGGAGATCATTTTAATCACAACTTGAGACATGGTTGTAATTTAACCCTTTCTGACCAGCGACAGCGTCGCAGCATCCAAATCTTTCTAAAAATGGGAAATCTGTGACTTTTCCGACTCCTGGATGGAGTGAATATGCACTTCATGTGTCACTGTGTGGCAGGCAGGGTTGGTCCCAAATGCAGGACGCATGTGAACTGAGCTGAACTCAAACAGCTTCATTGCTGGAGGCTTACAAACAAAGTCCAAAACACGAAATACAAAATCCCAAATCCTAAGGTGTGAATGAAACTTGAAACACACAACCTCAGGTCTCAAAATGGAAACTCAAAATACAGAGGCACACAGCCTATAGGTAACATAGACGATGACACAACAACGAACAGGAGAAAACAGCAAATACACACAAGAGTGGAGACCGCTGGGAACAACAGGTGAACCAAATGAGACTAATGACACAAAGGAAGCAATACAACACGAGGAAAGGAATACACAAGAGGTGAGGGACAAAGACACAGACAAACTGTAAGGAAACTAAGAAACACGACTAGAGCGGTAACAAAAACCAGAATCAACACAAACACTGGGCAAACGGCCCAGAACCATCACAGCTTCATCATAATCTCTAATTCATTTTAGATTAGGCAGAATGGACATTTCAAATTTTGATAGACATTTCAAGATATGTGGTGTGACAGCCGGATGAATTATTGCATTCCAAAATTCCCATCGTGTCCAAGTTTGTCCATTTTGGTTAAAACTAAATTTGTTTTTGGCATCCACAGGCTTTTTATTTTTAAATTTATTTACTATTAAATTTCAGGCTGTAATGGAAACCATTTTAATGGGCTGGAAATGGTTTTTGGAGAAATTGAAGTTTATTTTTTGCTTTGTATTATCATCTGAATGCTTTTTTTTATGGCCAATCTGTCAAGTTAGGAGGTACCCAAGCATACACTGCTGTTAGTCCAGAGTTAATTAAGCAGAAGGCAGTGGGACAGTGGAAAATTAAAACCACCATGACGAGTGGAGCAAGCCGCCCATGCTTAAAGAGCATTGTTCCCACATCTTTATATATATATATATATATATATATATATATATATATATATCCTCAGTGAAAGGCGGTATTGGAAGGTCCCAGAGAACTATTGATTTTCATTCGTCCTTGTGGCTTTGCTATAATGTGTGGATTCATATGATCCACCGCTCTTATGGCACGAATGCCTGCTGTTGATTAAAGCTGTGTGGTTGTGGGAGGCACAAATGTAATAGAGGTGTTTGGTCTTCATCATCTGGGGCGTAGTAAAAAGAAAGCTGACCACCCTCTCAGTTTCCTTTACAAACATGATGAATAATCTCACCATTCTGTGTAGCTTTGCACTTTTTCCTAAATGGATGCAACACCAAGAAAAGCAAAGCCATTTCACATATTTGTGGTTGTTGTCTGTATTTTCTATAATTACCCATATAAAGTGCTTCATTTTCAGCCCCCCCCCCCCCCCCCCCCCCCCGCTAGCGCTCAACCCTTTGGGTTTTAATTTGTCGGAGTTCGTTCTCATCCAGCCAGTTTTATTTCTCTCCCTTAAATGTTTTTGATTTATTTTGCCAAAAGGCTTAACTGACAAATTAGAGACTGTTTATCGAGATGAACATGAAATGAACATAACTGTCAAAACAGGAATCAAGTCATCACATTTAGCTCTGACCGAGGAGGAAAAATAATCGTTAGTTTAGGAAAACACTTCAGGCGCTCTTTATTTCATCTTGTTTTACCATATCGGATGTTTTAACACCAAAGAGACTCAAACAGGCATCACTGTCATGTCTCTTTTCCAGCCACAGCGTTAAGAAACTGGACTTGTTTCTTCAGATGATATTATATCATTTGTGAGTCTAATGGACTCCCTAACAGCACTGTCCAAAAGACAAGCTTTCACCAGGAAGCTCGAGTTTCATCAGTGCAATTTACAACAACATCAGAGCATCAGCTTTATTTTACCTCAATACTTTCTGCCCTGTCACGGATGGCACAGCAATATAAAGCATTATAATGGTCAAACTTCACCTGAAATGGAACCAGTAGCCTTTTCTTAACATCTGTTTGGTTTCAATCTGTGGAGTCACTGGGGCAGAAAGCTTTTCATCCTCGAGAGGACAGGATAAACCTGATAATATAAGATTATAGGGCCACAATACCAATTCAGTATCATACAAAATGTCACGAGCACACACAGTCACATATAATCTGATCTCTGGCTCTCCATTTGCCCTTTTGTGTTGCTCTCAGATTACTTGGCGTGTTGCATAATGTGTTCTCATTTCTGCTATTCTGCTCCTCGAGGGCTCTCAAATGTCAATAGATGAAAAAAAGAGCCACTCAAGCTTTACTATGTAACCATTAATACATGAGGAATAATTTTTTAAGTAACTTTTTAAAGTAAGGACAGACAATATAGCTCATTAAATTAAAAAAAGTTTGACTTTTGAGGTTGTTTGTTCGTTTAGATGGTAAATCCAAAACTCTCACCAGCTTCCAGTTAGCTTAGCTTAGCATAGAGACTAAAAATGGGAGGAAATGGGTAACCATTTCAAAAAGCAGAATCTGCATGTGAAAAGTCAGGAATCTTTGTTTCTTCCATTTTAGGGAAATTTAAGAACTATGCTAGTCGCTCCAGAGTGTTTCCAGTGTCGTGACAAAGCTGATCAGCTTCCTGGCCACCAACTGATTTTATATTGATCCAGATATGGGAGTAGTAAAAAAAAAAAAAATCTTTAGAAGAAATTCACGACTAACAGACTGTATGTAGTTATGAAACATGAATAAAATGGTGTTTTCTCAGGATATAAAACCTTATTTACCTCATGTTTACTGCTGTATTTTTATGCTTTTTTTTTTTTTAATGTATATCTATCGATATTCTGGTGATGTTCATACACCCTTTGAAGGCTTTAGTGGTCCTAAGAGATCCCCACTCTTACTGAATGGTTTTCATATCACACCCACACAATGATGAAACCCTGGGAGTGAGGGTGACCTGTTAGTTTAGGGAATATTTGATTTTTGAGAGCAGCGTAAGGCTACTTAAACTCAATCCAGCTAAATCCCTGGTGGTAAGCTAGCCTGGTGTGTGTCCCAGAAGACAGCGTGAATGTAGTGGGCCGGGACTTTAAACACAGGCTGTGGAGTACTTTGTAGCTGCACTTGGCACTGGGAGTCAGTTTTTCCTTGATCCCTGAAGCGTTGCATTGTCTTTTGAAAGGAGGCTCTTTGTGTTTGCAGTATGGAGCCGCTCACATGATGAGCCCCAGTACTGTCAGAGGCATTTTGATGTCTGGCAGTGTCTGCGTGGAGGATACTAAAACATTCATTGCATATTTGGATGCTATTAACATGAATATTACAGCGTAGATTGCAGTGTCTTTCATTTCCCTCTCCCCAGAAGGCCCTGTGTTAGCATGCTTTCTGCTCATTATAAAAGGTAATTAAGACAGGAACACATTGCTGTAGGTATACGCTGGCTTTCGGACACACGGCGTACTCTCGTGCTTTTCTGTCAGGCTCTGTCAGTGGGAGGAGGGTGCTGCTCGACACATCAGATATGACCCAGTTAGAACGGCTACGCAGGACCCTATAAAGTGAATCCTACCCTGAGGAGGATTTCCATAGCCTTTGGCTCTGTTGTGCTCGACATACATCTCCTTCATTTGACTCGCTCTCTAAGACGGATGGAAAAGCCATCATTTTTACTCTGAAATTCCAGACTACCATGCGGATCATTTTTGTAACAGTTTGTTGAAGATTTTTAGCACATTTCCCACCTTTCTTTTAATTACTGAAATTTGAATTGAAAGACAGCTGGAAAACTGTTGCCCAGAATAGCCTGTGAGTTGGCTTTGATTCCATCTGTGTCATGTGCAAGCAAAGAAGCTTACTGTCACCACCCTGCCACCAAGCTTCAGAGTGATAATAAGTCATTAAAATATTGCAAGATAGCTCAAAAGCTAATCTTTCTTTGGACTTTGGTGGAAAAAAATAAGGCGGCAAATTGATAACAGTAGAAGTCAAGTGATCCGGGAATGGCAGGATTTCTAAGATACGATATAACTGTGATTTTCAGGATTTGGATTCCAACAGTAGTTCAGCTCAGAGGTGACTGCCTTTAAGAGAGAGGTTAAGGTATGCAGTGCATTTTAGGAAAACTAAATGAGCAATATTTGGAAAAGAAAAAGGAGAATTTTCTCTTGCATGCTGCTGAACTCCTTTTCTTGTTTTTTTTCCATGCCTCCTACTTGCCTTCTCATCTCCACTGAAAGGAGGGGGAATGGTATCCAATTTGCAGTATGAGATCAGAGGAGACATTGTTGAGCTTGCACAGAGGCACTGGTTTGTCAGTGGAAAGGGTGAGACATACAGAAAATATCTACGCCCTTGCATGAAAAGCTCATTCTCCGCACACATCCAGAAGATGTTCTCTTTTGAAAGTTATTCTCTGCGTATTTAGCACAGCCCATTTTCAGCTTGTGCACATTTTCTGCACCGCGCCGTTCTCCTGGGCCAGCAGACCGAGCGAGGTTTGATCATGCCCGATGAAGCAGAAGTTAATTTTGCTTGTGTAATTGGTGTTTTTATTAATTACTGGTTGTAGTAGGAAACTGTTTGACAAATGAATGGTGTGATTAGATAAGGGCAGCTCTTGATAGAATGCCTTTAGCAAAAGCACTGAAACAGATCAATAAAACACAAACTGCTCTTTCCGCCCAGGGCCAGTGATGGTGACTGATGGGCGGACAAGGAGAGAAGCGAGACCGAGGTACAGCAGAGCTCCACGGGCAAACCAGACCTGCTGTTCATCATTTCTGACTTATTTTTGGTCATCAAAACTGGTTATATTAGTCATTAAAGTAGATTCATTTTGACAGTTTTGGATGAACCTATAAGTACTTGTTAGGTGCTGTGATGCTGAGTTCTTCTTTGCATTTCTGCTGTGCTTTACATAATCCTGTGGTTCACTGCTGGATACCACGCTTTCCAAAACACATAGAGACCCATTAATATTAATGACTATAGATACATTAGTTTAGATTTTGTTAAGCTTCAGTAGTAGAAAATATTTGTCAGAGAAAATATCCTAAAGAAAAGTCCAAATTTTATCAACAAAACTTAGCAGTACCCCTTCATATACTATATATCTGTGACACTACAAGGGCATTACTACATTTAGTTGCCAAATAAAGAGAAGACAAATTACAGATTGTTAAACTGATTAGCCACTATGCTACTTAATGGTTGGTTGATGGATGCTTAAAGCACTATAATTCACTTTAGCTTACTTTAAAATCCTTCCTGAAGGGCAACTGATGTTCAACAGAAGGCGAAGAAGACAAACGGTGAGAGAATATATGAAAAAAGCATGAAGGTTTGCAGGATGACATAAAAAATAAAACCATGCAGGCGTCACATGAGCATGAAATAATAATGTGTGTGTCTGTTTTGACCTTTTTTGTGGGCCGGCGGTGGCAAATACCAAAGGGAAAATGGAGAGGGGGGGCGGGGGGGGCGTCATGGAGATGATGGTCACACTCTGAATGAATAGTCAGGCCTTGTTTGTCACAGAGCTCTGATCTCGCCGGCCGGGTCAGTAATGGAGTTTCTTGTGTCTAATATTCAAATTGTGAAGCAAATCATGGAGAAACATGAAACTGAGCAGAGGACTGCAGAGCGGCAGAGTTTCTGTGTGTAGTCAACCATCACGCAGTGGGAAACAAATTTATTCAGTATATTATTAGCTGTGACAGTGTGGCAGGTACTGTTTTCACCTTGTGAGTCTGTCTGTCAGTTCCATCATGGCACAAGACACCATCTGTCGTACTTTGGCAGTACTTTATATGTCGGTCAGGGTAATAATGACATAATTGAAAAAACTGCAGTGAAGGCGCCTGCGTTGACTCACAGTACATCTGGTATGGTGTGCGCATCGACACATGGGATGCACAAAGCTGTTCCAAAGGTTTATTTCTTACATTTAATAGATTGCTGAGTGGATGGTTGGTTGGATGGATGATTTTTTTTTTCTATGCGTCAAAATAACGACAAATAAGTACAATTACAGATCAAACCAGAATCGCAGTACTAACAGGCTGCTGAAAGGGTTAAAAAAATTCAACTTTCTTCACTAATACATTGACCATAGTGGCAGTTCCCTTGTCTTCAAGCTAACACAACACAGGAGCAGGATTTGACAACTCACTTTTTAGGCTTCTCCATTAGGTGGAAGTACCTGGTACCAGGTACATTTGTAGTACCTGCTCAGCCAAGGTTCCAAGCGAGCTGTGTCCAGTCGAAAATGTGACATCAACAGATGACTGGTCAGGGAGTGACATCACTAGATGAGTCATAAGAGCGTCTCCTTCACTCGGTGGTTGACGTTTGTGTTTGTGTTGCATACAAATGACGTCACGGGACTTTTGGACCGCCGTGCTGAGGCGTAACTTGATTTTAATGGAAAACAAGTAGAATACAATAGAACAGCATCGTGTCGAACCAAGTAGGTACTAGTGGAAAAGAGGCATTTGCTTTCAGTAAAACAGGCGCGCCAGAGTGAAAGGGTGGAGTTATGGAGTCCTTGGTGTGTAGATTGACAGTATATGATGTAAAATGATGGCTGTGGTGATGTTAGAAAGGTCTTGGTAGAGGTAAATGTGTGTGTAAATGTGTGTAGTTTTCATGAAAATTAAGTTTTAGTTGGAAGTTGGCTGCAGTCCAGCCCCTGAGTACCGAGTAAGGGGTTTTCTCACCTGTACTTCATTTACTTCGTAAAGTTGTAGCTTTTTTCTCCGTGATTTGGTTAACTGGGACGGGAGCAACAAAAGTAATTACACGGACAAGGTGCTGTGTTCTCAAGTAGTGGATCTATGGTACTCTGCCACATCCCAGAATTCAAAGCATACCTGTGGGGAAGGCGTGTACACCTGGTAGTTGGGTCTGACTGAGGTCAGACCACATTCTCACTGTAAATGAACAACTGGAGTTTGGGTGGAACCAGACCAAGACCGCCTCCTCCAAAGAGTCTCAGTGCAGTTTAAGTCTGCACTCGAGTGTGATTGCTGCGTTCACATCCACACAAATGAATCGCACCGAGTGGAGAACGAAGCAGTTCAGTTTACACGGACTTAATGGGTCGAGTGTGAAAACGGCCTGAAGGGCGCTGAAAAAAACATCTGTACAACAGATAAACATCTTTTCCAGCCGGTCTCTGTGCAGAAAGGGCACCTGCAAAGGTGGCCATTTTTCAATATAATACTAACTAAAACAAAACAATTGAATATTAATACTCGATACTTTTAAATGACTTTTAAATGACTGGAAAACCAATCAGCAGACTCCCAGTGAATTGAAGCCAAATGCCACTTGCAGCAGCAAATATTTATATGCTTCACTGTGCACATCAAATATCACATACTTCACATACTCTATTTAAATCCCTCCTGTCTCTGCACCCCCCCCCCCTCCTCCATCTAACCATCTCACTGCTCCTTTCAACTGAAACTCCAGATCCCCGTCTCACTTGCAAAAAATTCACCAACTTTGCCAGCAAAAATGCTCACACAGGAGTGAGCCCTGCTGAAAACGACTAAGCCGCTCCAACTTGAATGACAGCGCAAATCAAAATATGATGAGAAAAAAAGAAGCAGGCAGGGAAACTGTACATGTTATTGTTTGTCTTGTGTTTCAAATGAATGCGTGTGCACGCCTCAGCATGCAGGGACTGGTCTGTGATCAGATTAGTCGCACGGGGCTCTTTAGGCCGATGTGACTCTGTGAACCCGTGGCTGCTTTTCATTAAAGCTCAGGAAGATAAACACGGAGAGAACGGCGATGCGGTTAGAATCACGTTAGCATAATATTAACGTTTCATGCATTTCCTGGACTAATGAAGCACTTTATTGATCCCAATCCTAACGTGTCTTTTCCCATCATGTAAGTAAAATTCCTGCACATGCACTGACCAAAGCGTGTATAAATAGAGGCACAAGCCTGCCTTCCCAGGTGTGGTTGCTCTTACATTTTCCTGCCTCTTTTGGATGATCTTCCAAGCCCAAAAGGGAATGTCTTACATTAAGCCAGCTCATTCAGGCACATCCACACTCCAATTCCCCAGCCACCAAAATTCTCTCCAGCTTTAGCCTCTGCTTTTTTTCCTCCCCTGCCCTTTTTGGCCTCTTGAATGATAACCTTGAATGGTATTGTCTCGGGGCATGAAGGAGGGTAAAGAAATTCCTTGGGTCTTGACAGAGAGCAAGAAAGCTTGACAAAAGGCATCAGCGCTCCCTGAATCAGAGAATGTGGGGGGATATGAAAAGGGGGCAGTTTTTCATTCAGGTAAAAAGCATTGACAGAAGAAAAAAAAAAAAAAAAGATGGGGAACAATAGCTCAGCCATGCTGGAATAAAACACTTCTCTGTATGCTTTTTAAACCAGCAAAAATGTGATTTCAAAAAAGTGCTCGACTGCGATGATGAAATCCGAGGAAAGCGGAGGCAGAAGATCGCTATATTAGAGCAGATTTTCTGGATTGTACACCGATCTGTGGGACAGATTGTGTTCGGGTAAGTCCATTTAGCCCAACTCTTTCAAGTTCATAGAAGAGCCTTTCAGACAAGCTATTAGCCCTGACACAGCCATTCCGATAATGACCACATGGAGATCAATTGAAACTCGATCATGAATAAGTTGCCCGGCCTCATATATTCTGCACTGCACTCGCCATTCAGCCCTGTCCTCTTCCTCTTCACCCCATCCATCCCTGAAGCTTATCAAGCATCAGATGGCTGCCAAAGGCACTTAAACAAAACAACAAAATTGAAAAAAAAAAAAAAAAAGGCTTCACAAACAATGCTGCCTGGCTGCTGACAAAATGCAGCCAGGCAAACAAACATACCTCCCAGCCGGAGCCACACTTCAACCTCTCCTGCTCTCCCGGAAAGCTAAGGGGGAATCTTTAAATTTGACCTGGGGTCATGATTGATGCTGCAAAAGAAAGCATCTTTGGATCCTTAATCACCTCCGTGGAAAGCACACACACACACACACACACACACACACACACACACACACACACACACACACACACACACACACACACACACACACACACACACACACACACGGGGTCTGTGGATGATGGCAGTGGCAGCTTTCTCAAGTTTATGAGTTCCTGCGTTGCCTCTGCAGCAGCATTCTGGTGAATTCCACTAACTACCCTATCATGACAGTAGAGTGCTGAAATAGTGGGGGTTAAAAAAAAAACAACAGAACAGTTCACTAAGTAACAAATTTGGCTTCTCAGTTCAGCTGATTTTGCACTGGAGCAAAGTGGGGGGAAAAAGCATGCATGCAAATCTGTGCAAAACTTTTTAGGTGTGGGTACGAGCGACGATGAGCGGACCTAGCAGTTCAGCTGGCCACGGTTGCCATGACAACTTGCTCTTATGTTCAAAGTGTAGCTTTATACACACACACACACACACACACACACACACACACACACACACACACACACACACACCTCAGTAGTGAAAAGACACATTTTCTGCAGACTTTAGCCTAAACTTCATCATGGCACAAACTGGAGTCCAAGGATGTTTTGTGTTCGGCGTAATCTGAGGAATTCCACTAATTTTCCACTAAGTTTAACATTAATGCAGAAGTAATGCAGACAGGTTTAAGAGAGCGTCTACAGAGACAGTCAAGACACAGAAAGCACATGAACATAACGTCAACACATGTTGCTGTGCAAACATCAGGCAGAGCTTATGGGGACTATTATAGTTTATTCATAACGTTACACTCAAAAACCTTGCTGTGGTTACAATGTTCATAAAGCGTGTATCCAGAAACGCTCTCCCTGACACAGCCTCCTGTCACCATCGGCCCATCTGTGAAGAGGAATCTGCTCCATACCCGGAAAACTACAGCAGAAAATATGAGTGGTTATTAAAGTGACAGGCTACAGAATAGTTCATTTCTTTGGATGTTTACTAATTCTTTGCGTAAGAGGGAGAATTTATAACGGAGACATTTCAAATATGATGACTCCCCCCCGCCTCCCCCTGCCTCTGTCCGACCGTGCAAGCTGTTACATATTTCTCATGTTTGTCATCTTTCCCGTCAGTCTCAGGGTGTCATTCGTGTAGCTGCAGCAAAGGCTCTGTGACAGACTTGTGGTTTATTCCACTAACTGTTCTCATGACAGCTCAGTGGAGTCCTGCAATGATTTCATCATGAGACCATCTGCTCTTCATGTTCTCTCAAAGAGAACATTTCCTTTCTGTGCTTTGGGAAAAGCTACGAAATACCTCGGAGACATTAATGAAACAAAATGACTGAATTCAGGATTTTTAAATTCTCTCAAAAGAAAATCTGTTTTGCAGCAAAGAGAATGTGAAGATCTCATTTCCGTGCGGTAAAATACTCTTTATTGTTAACGAGCTTTTAGTGCTTTGTAGTGCTCGTGACTGTTGTGTGTCCATCACACCGGGACGTTTTGGTTTAGCTCAGGAAATGTGGGAACAAATTTGAATCAACGTGGAAAAGGCACAAAAGGTCGAGAAGCATATCTACAGCTGACAACCACATGCTAACTGACACAAATCCCCAGTGTGTTTGTGCAGATCAGGGTGCAGCAGTGTTAGCTTAGGACAGCATAATAAGAAGGATGAGAAGTATCTGACTACAACAGCACGCGTGCAGAAGGAGAGCCTGAGGTAGTTGCTTCTCACAACAGCACACTTCTTTCTAACAGCTTGGTTCATAAACATTATGTGAAAGAATGTGTTTTCTTTTTTTCCTCTTGGTAATCTTTTTCCTACATCCCAGTCACCAGCCCCCCCTACCTCTGGTTTTCAATAACCCACGTAGTGAGTGTGGAGGATGGGATTTGATGGAATTAACCATCTTAGGGAAAAAAAATAAAGAAATCAAATAAATAAAAGCCAGAGGAGAAACGTGGGACCACATATGATACTGAACTGATTTACACCTCAGCAATACGCCTGTATTTTTGTTCATCTGCTCCCACCGTGATTGGCGTTTTGAGACATCCGTCTTAATAGCGTTACGGTAACACGTGAGCGCGCTCATTGATTTCGCCCACTGCAGGGTTGCAGACTCGGGGGGTTTATCTCCAAAAAAAAACAACAGCCAGCAGTGACGGTTCACATGGAAACCTTTGATTTTAGGCGGTTACACAGTGAACCTCAGCTCTGGCCTTTGTTGTGGCAATAATTCCCCTCCCGCCTGTAGTCTTGGAGCAATTTTCAGCGTTCACTGTCATCATCATAATCTGACCTGATGTGGAAACTATGCAATGAAGTCTTTTCTTTTCCCATTCTTCTCTCTGTGGTGCCTGCTGCAGAGCAGAGGAACTTTATAGTTTTGCTCGTTTTAGTAAAAGAAAAAGTGTTAACCAAAGTATGATTGAGAATCCCCATCAAGCTTGATTTTTCAAATGGAAATATTACACCTCACTGGATAGAATAATAATATCTTTGGAAAATAGTCATTTTATTATTTTTTTTTTTGCAGGTTTTTTTTTTTCTTTCCTCTTTTTGCTGCAAGGAAATTCAGTTTGATTACATGCTGCTCTATCTCTGCATTACACAACACTTGAAAGAGAATTTTAAATTATGTTAAATATTAATCATGAATACATTATCATGCTGGCATGCTTTACGGTTTTTGCTATTACAAATTTGAATCAAAACATACTGGATAACATTATGTAACCGAGAAAATGTAATGGCTGCGTGAATGCTCCTGAATGCATCTTTGTACCTTTTAAAATAGTGAGTTTTTAGATTGGTCGGGTATCCATAGTGACTGCTTGAATAGGGATTTACATCAAATGCTCCTGTTGTACGTTGGCTGCAGTGCCCGAGCTAAAAGGTAGTATTTTTTTTAGGTCTGAAGGAGAAACTCGTCTGAAGTTTTCTTAAGGGTCTGAGGGGGAAACGGCTCAGTTTTTATGTATGAAAATCCCTGGATCCCCTCTGATCCTGAGCTGTAATGACACAGACTTGGTCAGAGCCTTTTGCTATCCCTTCATACTCATCAACATGCCAGAGTTTCACCCAATTGATTTTCTACCACATAGACAGCCTGCTTTCGTTGTCCTTTTGGCTGCAGCTAGGGACAACACAGATGTCTCTTTCACTCTTCCTACTCCACCTCAGATGTTAGTCAGTTTGTCTAGCCCATCCTCATTAACATGTGGATTAATTCCTGCTTGTTATCTGGTCTAGATGTAATAAGGCAGTCCTGGATGGCAGCGGTAATCAGGTTGGAAGGCAGCGCTTTCTTCCCTTCTCTCCCTCTGCTGCCATCATCACATCCCAAAACTGATAGCAGAGCAGACACATCTGAGGGGATTAAGCTAATGTGATGGCAGAGCCACCTACCAGGGGCCCCCACAGGGTAATTTTAAGAGACAGGCCTTGACATCTAGGGAATAACTTGTCAAGACCTGGCTGCAGGCAAATATTGAGGATATTAATCCTTAATGTAATGGCCTTGACTAGATTTTGCTCTTGTCTCCGTGTGCAGCTTTAGGCATAATCATAAGTCTCTTTAATCACTGACATAAAGAAGTCCCTCAAGGATTTTCCAGAGTTTTACAGTAATTATTGTGTACCAAAAATGCTTGTTTTTTTTTTTTTCCACTGTTGCCTCGGTGAGAAATTGCCAAGTTATTTGCATATGTTCTCGCTCATTTGCTTTGGCTTTATGAGCCGCGTGGCTGTGGAGCTTTGTTTCGTTGCAGCAAAAAATGTGACAGAGTGGTAAAATCACAGCCCGCGTCATGTTCCAAGGGAACGCGAGGTAGAACCGATGAGCGCAGTGAGAGCTGCCTCTCTGGCACCATGTGCCAAAACTAACAGGAACTAACAGGAAGTAAGAAACTGCGGATACGGAGAAAGACAAACACAGAGGTGAAGTCGCACGTGTGCCTGTATTAAAGAGCCGCAGCTCATTGTGTCTTTTTGATCGCTTTAATTAAATCATTGACCAACTAATGAGGGAGAATCCACACAAAACCTGAGGTTAAAATTAATTAAACCTTGCTTGATATCTGGATGAAACAAATAAGAAAGCACATGGTGCTTTGCATTTTTATTCAGAGTGGCGCCACCAGAGAGGCGAGGCCTCCTAAAAAAACAATGCTGGCCTTCGTCGAGGAGCTGAGCGGAGCTCCTCGGTGATGAGTTTGTCCTTGCTGCGGGCTTTCTTTCATAAACGGTGTCTTTTCAGCCTGCGGCCATATTTTGTGATATTTTGGAAACCCTCCCCAGTGATCGGTCTTTAGTGCGGTTCCCTCATCAAACCTGACTGACCGCCCTCCTCTTCATCTTGTTCTCAGGTCTGCTCATAGGGTCAGGCTGCGCACTCTACCCACTGGGATGGGACAGTGAGGAAGTACAACAGACCTGCAACAACAGCTCAGATCAGTTTCAACTAGGTAAGAGTCCTGCGAGGGAGATCCAACACACACACAAACACACACACACACACACACACACACACACACACACACACACACACACACACACACACACACACACACACACACACACACACACAGGCTTTAATTACCCACAGATGGCTCATAAATTTGTTCTGTGTTCACCGGATCTTTTGTTCCCAAGAACAGATGAATCGTGGAAAACATGTGAAACAGGGAACCAACATTTTGGCCTGCGTGTGTGCGTGTGTGTGTGTGTATGTGTGTGTGTTGACATTCTGTCTTTTGCCTCTGCCTCTGGTTGTCGTGTGCCCAAAAAAAGATATTATTTCTTGTTGTTTTGACAGATGTGTTGTTAAAACCTCAACAGAAGACCCAGTAGCTGTCCATTTCCAAAATGTTTTGCAGCTTTAAATATGTGCTGAGAATAAGCCGTACTTTGATTTGCGCTCTGCATGCAGCTGGTATTATCAGGACTATCTCACAGACAGTAATATGCTACTTTATCAGACACTAGGGAGGTGGAAAAGCTTTTCATACTGCGGTTGCTCCTTTATTTGATACTAATCAAAGAGTGTTTGGTTTTTCACTGGATGTACAATATTTTTTTTTTTTTTTTTGGGGGGGGGGGGGGGGGGGGGGCACTTGGATTAATATTCTTAACAGGCAACAGAAAAATACATGGAGATTTTCTTTTTTTTTAATGTCACTGGGTCAAAATGAAAAGGCTTATCCTCGCTGAGGCATGAATTTAGTCAGTCGATATTGCTAGAAGTGTCCCAGTTTTGATATTCATCATGCATATGGCTGGATCTTGACTTGATCTGAATGCTTAGTGAAGTCCACCAAAAACATTCAGTGTGGACCATGAATACCTAAAACCAACTTAAAAAGAAAATATAAAAATTAAACTGGCAGCCATTTTTGATAAACAGAATCTATATGAAGCTGTGTAACACATTCGAGTCTTATAATAAAGTTGGCACAGCCTGGTAAGTATAAGGACGTGGACAAAAATGTCGGCACCCAACTTACAGTAACTCCTGGAAATCAGACGTTGCTTTTGAATTGTGGTTCAACGATTTAAAAACAAAAAGCTGCAGTTTTGTCTCATCTGTCCGAAGGACGTTCTCCCTGAAGCTTTGAGGTTTGTCAGAGCTGTCCTCCTCGGTCGTCTTCCATCAAGTCCGCGGATGATGCGATCTGTCTGACACTGATGTACCTTGATCTCGGAGTTCACCTCTGAACTCTTTGGAAGTTGTTCGGGGCTCTTTGGTTCGTATTATCCGTCTCTTCAAATTTTCAGCTTCTTGCGGCCACATCCAGGGAGGCTGGCTGCAGTCCCGTGGACCTTAAACTTCTCAATAATATGTGCGGCTGTAGTCAGAGGAACATCAAGCTGCTTGGAGATGGTCTTACAGCCTTAATATGCTTGTTAGTAATCGTCTCTCTCATCTCCTGAGACGGCTCTCTGCTCAGCTTTCTGTGCTCCATGTTCACTGTGGCGCCAAACAGCACAGTGACGACTTTTCACCCTAAACAGGCAGACTGACTGATTACAGGTTAGAAAAACACCTGTGATGCTAATTACAGGACACACCTTAGTTTAACGTGTGCCTGTGGTCGTCTTTTCTAGGGGTTCCATCAGTTTTGTCCAGGCCAGTTTCATTAGTTTATTTTTTAAAAATATTCTGTTGAACCTCAATTCAAAGGCCACGTCTGATTTTAATTAGTTAATGTTTTGTAAATTTTTATTTATTATTACTTTTGTCACTTTCAAGTCTGACCATTGTGGGTTTTTCTTTCTTTAACAGAAGGCTACAACAATGTTGCTGTAAATCAGCTTTATAATATTACAAATATGACTAGATTTTCCCACATATGAATCATCTGTGATTTCTGCATTTTTGACGTCATCTTCATGACGTTTTGAAGGAGAGACCTCCAAGGTTATGCAGGCAGCCTTGAGTCCTACGTGAGTTTATGCAAAAGAATCAAATTAAAAGTAGCCAAGTTTGATAATAAATTTTAAAAAAATAATAATAAAGCAGCCTTAAAAAAAGAACAGGCTAGTTTAAATTCAATTTTGATTAATGTGCAGTTCTATATGCTGTAGTCATCCTACCAGCCGGTCACAGCAGATGACTGCCCCTCCCTGAGCCTGGTTCTGTTAAAGGGAGTTTTTCCTTCCCACTGTCACCAAGTGCTGCTCACAGGGGGTCGTTGTGACTGTTGGGTTTTCTCTGTAATTATTGTAGGGTCTTTACTTTACAATGTAAAATGCCTTGAGGCGACTGTTTGTTGTGATTTGGTGCTATATAAATAAGATTGAATTGAATTGAACCGCCAGATTAGCTTTTTGGGGGAATTTTAGTTCCATGTTATTTTCTGCTGCTTTCTTATTTCTTGGTTTAAAGCAAACAAACGCGTCCACACATTTTGATGTTCTCAGTTTCTCTTTTTTTGGATTTAAAATCCGTAACTAGGGCGACTCAGGACTAACCGTTTGTGCCACTGAGGTTCAGCAAAATTAAAGGATACGGTGCCAGGCGACAGACGTGTGACGCATATTTTTTGTTGATGAACATATTAAAACTTAATTCGGTGGATAGGCTACACATTTTTCCAACCAGAGAATGCAAAGAAGCACTTACAGCAATGAAAATAAATAAATAAGTAACCACAACTTGTTTCCTTGTTCATACTCATTCAAGTTTGTGACTGGAGAAGGGTGAAAGAGCCACAGGTTGTAGTATTTATGTCCCATTTCAGGAGATGTTACAGTGAACACACAGATTTAAGACCAAACAGCTTCACTGTCCTCTCTAAGTGTTGCCAAAAGAAAAAAAAATGCTAATTTTGTTAGTATGAAGTTAAGAATTACAAGTTAATAAATCATAAGCAGCCAAATGTAACAGGGACCCCAGCAGGAAACACTAACTCTGATTTCTGTCACATGAATTATGGATTCACATTGATTCTGCCATTCCAGCAGCATCTACACTTAAACCATCTCCACATAATTCAAACAGATTTCACCATTTTAAATTTCTACAACACGTCATCTGAACACTAAAAAAAAAAAGTTGGTTCAGAGGTGATTATGTTTGATTTCCTCTGCGGAAGAACGGGCACGTCTAAACTGCCGTTAACGAGCGCGTTTGGATCAAAACTCAACTGGCGACTCAAGTTTCCCGGTTTCATCTCACCCGTGTGAGCGCCGTGACAACACGGTGGCGACGAATGATCCTCTCGCCACATCTGAAGCCGTCCTTCACCGATTCATCGCTCGTTAATTAATTATGGAGGCACCAGTCAGTACTTGAAAACTCCAAACGCCGCTGCAGGCGTACGTGCTCATTATCATACTCGAGTCCAAAGAAGGAAAGCATGAAGAATCCAAGTCATTTCTTTGATGGGATATGTTTCGCAAACGGAAAATACCCTTGTCGTTCATTTTTAATTAATTAATAGATAAGCTAGTTAAGAAGTTAAGAAGAGGGGACATGCTTTTTGTTAAGTGACACAGAAAATGAGAGAGTTATTTTCAGTACTTCAAGTCTTGGTGGTCATTATAACATGTTCAAAAGAAGCTGAACCACAGTATCCGATTTCATAATGCATATAATTTCCTCTGATGATTATGCAAGGTGTGTCTAGAGGAGGCCACTTTATGCTTTGGGTTTTATTTGAGTTTCAGCATTTTGTAGCACCGCTGTGTTTTCCAGAGGACTCCGCGTTTCTACGTTTCTGAAAGTCCCTAATTGTGCATTTCCCACGTAGCAGACTGTTTACACATGAAGTAAAACTCTGGTTTTTTTGGCATATTTTTCTTAACAGCGTTAACTGCATTTCACAAGAAGCCGGGAATGTAGTATCCTGAGCAGGAATGTTAAGCAGTTCCCACCATTCCCTGCGCTTAACACTAACATGCTAATGCTAGAACTAGGGCAGGATCAAAGGTACAGTGTGGCGTTCTCATGATATGTTACAAACAAACAGAAAACATTTCTAATTAACGTCTGAGTGGTTTCAATGAAGCACGATTTACATAACAGATAAATTGTTATTCAAAGCATGCATGCGCTGTTAGGTCCAATTTTTTTTGTGTAGTTAATTTGAGTGGAGAAAACATGTGAGTTCTCCCTCATTGCAGAAGCAGCTTTCCTAAAAGGATGTATGCATGCAGAGCAAGCTGTGCCGCTCTCTATTAAAATCAAATGTCTTATTAGCTAAAGACTTTTTGGTCCAAATTCATCTAAAAAATTTTACTAGAGGGTGAAAAGACTTATTTTCTCTAAATCCTCTGCAGGTTCCTGTCAGATCGGCTGGGCGTATTACTGCACAGGGGCGGGAGCGGCGGGTGCCATGCTGCTGTGCACCTGGCTGTCCTGTTTCGCGGGGAAGAAGCAGAAGCAGTACCCGTACTGAGGAGAGCATCAGAGAGACGGGGTCGGGCGGAGACCTCGGGCGGTACGACAAAAGGGAGAGGACTGTGCGCGCTCACACCAGTACAGCACATCAGGCACCAAAGACATCGAGTCATTACGGTGCTCTGCACATCGTGGGACACTACTCATCTGACAAACTGCAGGGACCGTTTCATAATGCAGCACACACACACACACACACACACACACACACACACACACACACACACACACACACACACACACACACACACACAGCTTTGAAAACTGGTACTTCTCTTAAAAGCTGTTCTTAAATGAAAAATGTATGGACCAATCCTGTTTGTAAGATTGTTATATAACTATTTCTTTAATGAAAAGAGTATCCTCCCTGGCTCTCTCTTTTATTTCATTTTTTTGTCTTCCTCTCTTTGGTCTTTAATGTTTATGTGATAGTGTGCCCTGTGATGAACAGAAGTAATATTGCCTCATTGTTACGTGAAGTGTTTTTCGGTCTCCTCTTCATGACTCATTCTTGCCTTAAACACAAATGGAAATGCAATAATCCCTATAATGTAAAGCAATCCTACACTGGCTGCCTGCTTCCTCCACTCGGCCTCCCAAAATCTAAGCATAGTTTATTTAACGCATTCATAAGATATACATTGTGTATGGTAATGTATTTTATCATATTATCACATGTTTTGTATTCACTCTCAAATTTTTTTTGTCCTCATTTTTGTTTTGTAAATAAATGTTTATTGGAAGTGCGGATTTAAAGTCTTCTTTGGGCCACCGTCTACGCCCCGGAGCACAATGAACAGTCACGCGCTTGCATTCCTAAAAAGCTTTTTTTTCCCGTCACTTCTTGATCTCGATGGTGTTCATTACATGTGATAGTCCGTTTTGTTTTTTTTCTCTTCCTGATCAATAAAGAGGATAAGGATGGGCAGTGCTGTGAATTAAATTTTTCCATCTTATTGATGAAGTAAATCTAGTAACCTCTGGTCAGAGTGTTTGCCTTTTGATCAGGTTCCTCAGCTTCAAAGCTTCAGAGTCTGAAATGCAATCACACCCTGGGAAATCGAGGAGCTCTGCATCCGTCAGGCCATCAGTTTAATGTCGAGGGTTATCTCACAGCTCCTCGCCCTGCCTTCATAGCGTGAACAACAATAATGGCAACCTTTTCTCAGTAATTACCGCCACTGTCTGCGTGTCATTAGAGGTGTGAGCTGCACACAGCTTTTCAGTTCCTATTTTTAGCCATTTGTTCTGTTTTTCTGCCTTTGATTAACAAACACCACATCCGAGCTCAAGTGCATAAAGTCAGCTCATTTACAATGCAGCTGTTTGGCCCTCATTAGCATGCCCATTTTCTCACAATTCTCAACATCACCCAGATAATGGAAACACCCCCTCCTCCCCATCCTCACCGGAGAACCATCCCTCTCAGTACTTGCTCTGTTTAATATATTAGTATGGCTCCTCTGCCTTCTGCTCTCTCTCTCTGATCTCCTGTGCTGATTGATATCAGCGGCGATTGTTGCAGAGAGTCGACCAGATGCCTCATCAGCAGAGGCAGACACATTGGGGTCACGTTGGAGCATTCGTTGCTTTATATCTGCGCCCAGATCTCAGACTGACAGGATGTACCATTCAGTCTGAGGCCTTGTTACAAGTGGGAGGCTGATTGTCTCTAAACATGATAAATGAGTGGTGACTAGGAAATGCAGTCGCTCTCATCAGCTACTGAATGAAGACATATTACAACTGATGTAACTGGTGTGAATTTAGACTGACTCGTGCTGATGTTCACCTTGAGCTGTATATGTATATATATTTATGCTGTAAGAATCACAGGTTTATGCTCAGAGGTAGAAGTCTATTACAGAGTGGGTTAGATAAAGTGTGTGAAACCCCGATGGAGTCAATAAGCAAATAAAAGTTAGCCAAAGCCTGAAAGACCAAGTAATTACTTGCATGTACTAAAAACACACCATAACGACTACTAGCAGGATCACATCTGCACGCTTGTATACACTCACCGGCTCACTTTATTAGGCACACCTGCCTATATCCAGCGAGCAGGTGTTCTCTGGGTTTTAATGCCTTGTTGATGTCAGAGTTTAGAGCAGAATGGTCGGACTGCTTCGAGCTGATAGGAAGAGAACGATAATTCAAAGATCCACTCGTTACAAAAATGGTAGAAGAGCATCTCTGAATGGACAACATGTTGAACCCTGAAGGAGGAGACCACACCGGCTGCTGCTCCTGTCACCTAAGGACAGGAAACTGAGGCTACAATTCATACAGGCTCACCAAAAATGAATGATAGACGATTGGAAAAACATTACCTCATCCGATGAGTCTCATTTTCTGCCGGGACCTTTGAATAGCAGAACTCAGAACTGGCTCAAACAAAATGAGCATGGATACATCCTAATGGTTTGGGGACCCTCAGTTCCAACTGAGTATCCTTTAAACACCACTGCCCCCCAACCCCCAAGCATATCTGCTGACCGTGGCTCTTCTGATGGCTTCTTCCAGAAAGATAGCGTACCATGTCACAAAGCTCAAACTGGTTTCTTGAACATGAAAAGGAGTTCACCGTACTCAAATGGCCCGCGCCGTCATCGGATCTCAGCGGGATGTGGTTTCAGTGGGAGATTCAGATCACGGACGTGCAGCCGACAAATCTGCAGCGACTGCACGAGGTTATCATGTCAACATGGACCAAAATCTCTGAGGAATGTTTACGGCACCCTGTCTAATCTGCACCATGGAAAATGAAGGCACTTCTGAAGGCAAAGGGGGATTTTTTTTTTTTTTATTTGAAAGGTCAGCTTTAGTCAGTTTAACATAAACAATTCAAAGGGCAAACCAAAAGTACCCCAAAGCAAATTTTCTGTTTCCCAATTACTGTTGTTTTACCTTTAAGGAAAATGTCAAGGGAGGGAAAAGGAGAAATCAACAAAGACAATCATACAACCAAGTGAATGCTGCTGAAATTAGAGGCAGTCCAAACTGTGCAGGATTTTAGGAGGAGGATTACAACGCCCCTGAGAGCTTAACGCACCGCAACTTAAGAAGAGCACATTTCTGGATTCTCAAAAAAATGGTGAAGATGTTTTTCCAGGGTTTTGAACTCCCAGGGCCGCTGTAATTATTTAAGGAAGGGAACGCTAAATAACCTTCAGAGAGTTCAACTTAGGCTGCCACATAGATACATCAACAACTATTAATTCTTTCTAATTATTAGTTTATTCCCCTGACAGTACTCCAGAAAGATAATTGCTGCCCTTAAGAGCACCCGTGTTTAAAAAGGGTTCTGTGCTTCTATAACACCAATCTCCATAAAGATATTGAATAATGGATGCTGCTGCAGGATAGGAAGAGGGCCTGTATAAAAAGATAGCAGAGTGTCACCCTCACTTTCCCTCAAGAGCAGTTATTTTGTAGTGGAATATTTAAATGTGCAGGCTGGAGCATAAACAAAAACTGCATAACCAACTCCAGCGTTAATGCGCATCCCACACAACATCAAACACAGGTGAATCGCATTAACTAGAATCTAAACTAACTTTGAAGTCACTCCATCTTATTAATCTCAGATAAAATCCCACCTACATTTTCTGTTCTTTGTTTCCTACTGTGCTCCGCAGGTCCCTGCTCTACTTAAAGGAAGTGCCAATTAGCTGTGTATGTCTTCTTTTTTAGAGATCTGACAATTGCCATGTTAATATGGGCAGGGAAGTAAAGGGAATTCATGATAACACCGAGCAGACAAACCACATCAGCAAAGAGGATCAGAGGCTGTTACTCAAAGCTCACAGACAGGGATAGAGGGATTACATCTCAGGGTTCGCTGGTTCACCCTCAGGGAGATATGGAGGCTCTGGTTAGCAGGGTTTCTAAATTAACAGTTTGTTTGAGCTTAGAGAAAAGGTAAAGCCCATACGGAGAGAGTATATTTGAACAGAGAAAAATGTCTGCTCTATATTATTAGTACCTCTGTTTACCTGCCAAAGACCACACGCACACACACACACGTTTCCCAACGTGGTTTACCTTTTAAATGAATTTTGTAATTTATCGGCCTTTAAGAGAACGAGTTCTGGGGATGGTTGAGCCAGTGGGTTCAACAGGTGATCCAGCTGTGGAGCACATCACAGGTTACTGACGTCACTTGAGGCTGACGCTGTGGAGCCAAAGCTTTCCCGTTCGGCAACTTTGGCTCCTTCATCTTCACCTCTCTTCCTCACATCATCCTGTCAAATCGTTGCGAGGAGGAGCTAAGACGTGAGGAAGTGACACAGTGGAAAGAAGCAAAGTGATTTATTTGAATAATGAAAAGCACTCACAGTATCAAATGGACTGTGGCCAAAAACCAAAAAAAATCACATCCTTCTGGACCCTTTACAATTTGCATAGTACCTCCATAGAGCTACAGATGACACCACAGCCCACACCTTTCCTGCTTGCGTTAGACTGCTGGTTATTGGTTATTGATCACAGCTCAGCACTGAACACAATAGGTGGAGAGTGATGGCCTAGAGGTTAAGAAGAGGTTTAATGACTGAGAGGACGGCAGTTCAGATCCTCGGACTGACACGTATTGGAAAAATTGGACTGGACCCCTTGGACGGACGGACTGAAAGCATCTGGGAGTGCTTCAGAGAACCTTCAGACCGGCATTGAAAAATTGAGGTGAGAGTGAAGTACCGCCACCTGTCTCCACTCTCAAGTAGTACCACTGTGGGCCCTTGAGCAAGGCCCTTAACCCCACCCCCCCAAGTTGCTCCCTGGGTGCTTTCTAGCTGCCCCCCTGCTCTGCATGTTGTACCGCATGTACGATGGGTTAAATTCAGAGACTGAATTCAGCTGCATGGATATGCGACGTGTTTGTATGTGTAGGTTGCTCTAAACTGAGTGACCTCAGCCTGTAATCCTACTCAGGAGCTGCACCCAGCGGGACCGCTTGGCCCTAAAGAAGGTGGTTCACTCAGCTGATTGGACCATCAAGAGCACCCTCCTCAGTCTGCAAATCATTAAACAACGCAGAACAAGAGCCAAGAGGAAACCCAGCTTCCAACAACAAACTGTATGCTGGGCTGTTATCAGGGAGACTCTGCTGATGACCAAGACAGAGAGAATGAGGAAGGGAAGTTTCATCAACAGGGTCTTGTTATGATAAATTAATGTGTCTTAGAGCCTAAATATTAAAGCTGTAGAGTGTATGGAGTAGTAGAGGTGTGAGCTTTAGACTTCAGGGTCTGATTTACAATAGGAGAAAACACAGGTGACAGTGAGCCACTGGAAACAGTATTTTTCTGTTGTTACAAACCAAAGTGGACTCTTTGGTAAGACCTCTAATGAGCCACAACGCTTAAATCACCTAAATGGGCTTAACATGGGTGTGCATGGACTTAATTAAAATGTGATTATGAAGCATCAGACAGATGAGGATTATCTATATGCAGAATAGTGGTTAGTATGTGTTTGACATGAGCATGAACACCACTCAGGGCAGACCGATTTCTCTGCAGATTTCACCACGTCGGATCTCTGGCGCATCCACTTGGATCCTTCTGTTTTCTATTTGTTTTCAAGAGCAAATCTGACTATGTTTTTTCCAGACATCAGTAATAAAATAAACCTGCGGGCTGTGCGCCTGCACCACTTCATCAATTCCACATTTCAATTTCTCACGATGAGAAAAACACCCGAATCTCAGACGGCCTCCACGTTGCCTCCCTTCTCTTCTCCGTAACTTCATTTCACAAGTGCTTCCAAATTATTTCCTAGTAAGAGGCGACCGGCTCAGAGGGGTGGGAGTGAAAGAGCATGAGTGAAAAAGCGTTAGCATCCTCAGACAGATGTCTTCCTTGTGTGTACTTGCCATTGCCTTTCAAGACACTTCAGTCAAAACTCAGACTCAGAAAGTAGCAGGATTTCCAAACCTGGGTGAGACCTAGCTACAAGAACTTTATCGGTAGTTCCTAAATAACAAAAGTTACTGCCTCACAAATTTTACCTGAGATCTGAAATCACATCTCTAGGCAGTGTCTCAAAGAAAGAAAGAAAAAAAAAAAACACGGAGTGCTTCCTAAAGCTTGCAGAAATGACACAGTTTTCATTAAAGGCTGAACAGAATTCTATTGCACTGGAAAAGTAAAAACCAAAAAAATAGAGTAAAAAATTTAATCCAACTTCAAGGTCTTCTTGTTACTCAAAAAAGCAACCAGCAAAGTGCAAATATTTTCAGGGCCATATAGAGAACCTCCTCTGGTCTACGAGCAGCGTCCTCTGAGCTCCCGTCTAAATTGTCACAGCACTGAGGTGCTGTTGGGCGTAATCAACTCCACTATCAACCCTCTGCAGCACAGAAGCCTCCCGAGAGAAACACGCTGATTCTTTTATCCATCTCCAAAAGCTCGTGAGCACAGGCTTCCAGATCTGCCTCCATCTTAACGCTGTTTTTATAGGATACGTATATGAGGTGCTTCATCCACCTCCAAAAAGTTGTTTCAGTTGATTTACCTCAGGCGGTTTTGGATATTGTTAAGGCGGGATGGGAAAAAGTACAGGAGAAAGAAGCAGGGTGCAGCAACAAAGACTGAGTTATTTAAAACTGAGTGCTGAGTCTGATTGGGCCGGGGAGGTGTTGGGGCCAGGGAGAAAGGCTGGAGCTGGCAGCTTATGGATTTACCAGTGCAGGATGTGTGTGTGTGTTTGTGTGAGTGTGTGTGTATGCCTGGCTGTACTCAGGCTGGTGGAGATGTGTGATCTACAGTCTGTGGATGGAGGTATAGTGGTGGAGTCAAAGCCCCGTATGTAAGGCTGGAAAGATTACAGATGATTTGCAGCTGAAAGGCACTTCCCGCACACCTGATTCCACTTAGTAAAGTGAGAGCGAGGGAGAAGGAGAGCTGAAAATCAACAAGCTTCAGAGCTGGATATCTGCCTCACGACCAAGTGAAAAATAAAACACTTTCCCAGCAATAAAACGCCACACCTAAAGGAATGGAAAAGAACACAGCTATTGTTAGCAGCAAGATTTTCCTCTGGGAATCGCTCCGTGATTCTGGCACTCCGAGTTTATGAAGTAACTTCCTCTGGTATTTTGGTGGTTCTGTGGTAAATGTTCCAAAATACCGCACAAGTCTACGAGTACGAGAATAGTACCCCTGGAAAACATCACATGGTGTACCAGCAGCACAAAAACTCGTGATGTCTGTGACATATTTCTCATAATTTTTGTAGGCGTGTTAATTCTAACTGGTGAAATATGACTAAAATCTGCCCTTTTTTCCAGCTAACCTGGAAACTCTGCTTTCTTTTCCTCTTGATGGGATATCTTTGGTGCATCTCCCTCTGCACACACTCACACTCCTGCCTCTTGTTTTGTTGAACATTCTGATTATGATCACGATTCTGCTACTCTATCCACTTTATGAAATTTCTTTCATTTTACAGAAGCGATCCACGTTGTTTTTGCCTCATTATCTCTGGGAAAAAAAAATCCATCTTTCATTCTTGAGGAGGGCGCACAGGTCTCGGCATTCCACTGAAACTGTTTAGGTGATTTAGTTGTCTGATAATGATATTGTTATGTCTTTTCCCACTTCCTGTGTGTCTGAAAGGTGCTGTTAAGTTTCCCAAACCTGCCACAGAAGCTCTCAGCCACTAATGTCACCCAGGATGATGTGAACATTACAGGGAGCATTAGGGAAAGTACCACAGTACATATACTCACCTCTATAATGAAGTACAATTTTTAGGTTACTTAGCTTGAGTTTTGTCATTTTTATACTTTGTAGCTGTTTTTCCATTACGCTTCATGGGCACATATTGTCATTCTAGCGAATCTCCGTTCGCTTCAGTGACCAAAGAGATGCTGCTTCTTTGAATTTCTAAGTCATTCAGATTCAAATAGGTTATGCGGTGCTTCACAAACACCCCCAGATTTGTCCTGTGATCCTTCGGAGGGCAGCGACACCTGAGCTGTGAGCAGCTGCGCTAAAGGACCAAACTGTACCAGTACGTGAGCAGTTAAAACTAGCTGCACTGCAAGCAGTTACAACTGACAAATGTTGCATCGATATTAACGACCTACTAAATCAGTACTTGGGCAGTATGGTGGGGCAGTGGTTAGCACTGTTGCCTCACAGCTAGAAGGTCCTGGGTTTGATTCCACCTTGGCTGGAGTTTGCATGTTCTCCCCGTGTCTGTGTGGGTTTTCCAAAGACATTAGTGGGGTTAGGTTATTTGGTGAGTCTAATATGCCCACAGGTGTGAATGGTTGTCTGTCTCTCTGTGACAGGCTGGCGACCTGTCCAGAGTGCACCCTCCCTCTCGCCCTATGACAGCTGGGATAGGCTGAGTTTTGTTAGCAGGAGTTGATTCAAATCACACCTTGGTGATTGGTGAAGGATACTATCTCTGAGGACCAAGGAAGAGGGGCAGGGTGGCCATATCCCAGATAATCAGAACCCTGGTGTGAGGGAAAGGATGGTAATAAGGTGTTGCTTTATGACGCTCAAATGGACTTTATAATTCAGCTGAACTTTAGATCAGCCCTACATCACCCACACAGTGCACTGGATCATAGTTTTAGTTCTTTGATGCCTGATGATTGGATTCAATTCACTCATTTTACTCAGGTTTGTTCATTCTGTTTGAACAGCTGGATAACTTACAGTGGTTTGAATATACTGTGCTCATCATCTTTAATATTTCCTCCATGAAGTAGCTTATATCAATGAATATTAAAAAAAAAAAAAACTCGCTCCTTATAATTTGCAGTTTTTATTAAACAAACTTGCTCAGGGCATTCATTCTGAAGATTTATTATTGCTGTCCTAACTTTCCTCAGACTCGTGCCACCTGGGTGATGCGCTGTTGTAACAATATATTGCAGCAGTATTTCATGCCTGGTGTTTTTTAGATTTAACCACCTATAACACCTTTCTCAGGTTTATGGTTCCCTGATGGACTTTAGCATTCACCTTCAGTGACAGCGGATTTCCACTCGTCCCCATGACCGACGATTTGATGGCTTTCAATATACTATAAGCTGCTCCCAGAAATTAAATTGGTGAGACACTGAGGTTTTATTTTCATGCCACAAAAAGGTGTACTTATGATGTCAAACAAAAAAATTGAAGTGAAACTTTAAAATTTTATGACATAATTTCTGTTAAAGTAGATGACACTGAAAGAAGGTCATTCACGCAGGTTTTCTTTCTCATTTTTGGTCCTCAGCCCCCAAAATGCCCCCCCCCCATTTTTTTGTGTTCCCTTTCAAGAACACAAAGCTGTAAATATATCCTACTGTAGATGTCTTTGACAACCCCATCCACATATCATACAGACGACCTTAATGTCAGTGCTTTTAAAATTTTCATTGGCCCACAGCTGCTCCGTGCCCGTCATCCGTCATTCATGAAGCAGCCCAAACTGTACGAGTCACAGCATCTGATACTGTATGCTCTGATTCTGCATTTAAACACTTCCTGAACACCACAAACACCCACAGCAATGCCCGTCTGCACAAAATGTACAATTACCTCACAAATCGGATGGTGAATGTGTTGTAAAACAGCTCCCATGGACTAACTTAGACTTGCAAAGCTCGGTCCTCTGGTGGCCAGCACACTTCACATTTTAAGCAAGTTTTCAGTTCAGCTTGAGAAGCATTTTTCTCAGAACCGAGATTTAATCGCCAGCGAAAGTTTTGACTTCATTTCTTTTCTGATTTACTCGTTAAATTCTGTAATGCAACGTTAACAGCTTGTCATAAAGAAATAGCACTTCCACGCTGCATATAGTCCCCATCCGTTTATCAGTATAGGCTCTGCTGAGAGTTTGTCAGGGCTTCGCTCCAGACTAAATGAGACATCATCATACGTGCCAAAGTAAGGAAAAATGTCTATCACATTTCCCCAAACAGCTTGTGCAGCATAATCCAGACGCTGTAAACAAACTGTTGGACCATAATTCGTTATTGTTTTTATTTTCCTCCTGAGGAGGATGAGCTATTTGATGATAGGTGCAGCCAGAGTAATACCAAAGAGGTGGGGAATATCAGAAGGTAATGAAACAAGTAATTTGTGGTTCTGTGGTAAATATAGCTGTTTGACTATGAAGCATTTTGTGTGCGTGCTGTAGAAGATGTTGGGGGAATTCTGCTGATCATTAAAGCGCCACACAGGTGTGTGTTCGACTTTCAGCTCCTGAGCTACAAACGACACTTTTTTTTTTTTTTTTTTTTACACACCATTTACACACCAGCTCACTGATTGTCATCTGATGTGGAAGTTAATTAGCAGACTCAAAAAGATGCTAAAGCTGTGTAGTCCATCACACTGAATACCAAGTCTTCACATGGTGCTGGGTGTGATGTACTGTGGAGCGGTTTCAAAACTCTGCATGGGGCATGATCTTATATTTAGAATTTTACAGCTTATGGATATGAATGAAAACGAGTGAAATGGAAAAATTGCATCGTTTTTGGAAAGAATTTGACATCTGGTGGAATATCTCACAACTAATGAGGTTAATTAGAAACACGGCTGGGTGTAAAGAAAGCATCCTGGAGAGGCGGAGTCTTTTAGAAGCAAAGAGATTCACCAGTCTGTGAAGACTGCATGACAAATAATGCAACAATGTAACAGTAAGATTCTCAAGTAAACCTAGCAAATAATCTTTTAGCAATGCCACAGATAAGTTAAGACAATCAGGTTTGCTTATTTCAGCAAGACCATGCCAAACCACACTCTGCACATATAACAGCAGCGAGTCTCTGCAGTGAAACACTTCAAGTGCTCAGCTGGCCTGCCTGTGGCGCAGACCTGTCACCCGCTGAGATCATCTGATGCATAATGGAACAAAAAGATATGACACAAGAATGGCCTCGAACTGTTGAGAAGCTGAAATAATCTCTTGAGGAAGAATGGGGAAAACTTTCACAACCACAGCCGGTCGCCTCATTTCTCAGAGCCTCGCCGCATGCTGTTAGAAGAAGAGGTGATGCAACATAGTGGTAAAAGGCCATCGTCCTGCTTTCCAAACATGTTGCTGTCATCAAAAAAGTCAGACTGTTAACATTTGCTGTTTGTTTTTCTAGGATTTTCAGTTGGGTTGTCAAATATTTTGTAACGCAGTCACTAAAAATGACACGACCGGTTCATTTATTTTGAGACTCGCTTGCTTGGAGGATTAAGCTTAAAAGCTTCAGTTGCCTGATCAGAAAGGAGCTCAAAACCAGAACTCTCAAATTCAAACAGCCTACCCAGGATTTTGGTGAACATGAGTTCATCCAGTGTCAGCAAATTACAGGTCAGTAATTTCATGTTAGTCCTAAATTAAAATAAATCATCCTTTTAAATAATTTAGCTAATGTCATTATTTCACTATGACAGCCAGTGACAGGCCTTTACATTTCCATTATGGCCATCGTGTACCTCTTCTCCCATATCCTGACCCTGGAGGCAGACACGTTTGTTTTACTTGAGCTTATAATTAGTAGATGTTTCACAAGTAAGACTCACTGGCTCACTTTGATATCAATACCAGATCCCAACACTTTATTTTATTAATTTATTTACTTTTTTTATATTTCCCTGAGTGTATATAGATGTAGAGATAGTCACAGGGCTATTCAAATTCATTTATATATAGATAAAAATTAATCTTTTGCACATAAAAATATAATATAGAAACATAGTACCATATAATAGAATTAAAACAAGTGTGTAACATTAAAAAAAATAAAAATTGCAGCTATATGTATTATAATACTTCTATGATACTGCATGAAACATTAGTTTTAGAGATTGTGATCTGCCGCCATCTAGCGGTCACGCTGCGTAGCACAGTGGCGCCTCGTCCTACGTCATACAATAATAAGGAAGTAGTGGCCAGATAAACCGCATTAGTCTGGGTTGCGGTTATTTTTGGACATTTTTTTCTTCTGCATGTACTGTAAAATTTCCTGTGTGAACACTGAGGTCTAAAAGAAGCCGGCGGTGATGAGGAGGGACGGCTGCACCGGCTCATCCTGCTGTAGTAGTTGTTTTTTCCCCCCTTTGTGCTCTCTTTGTCTTTCACATGAAGCAGCTCCATGGAGAAATACTCACTTCTCGAAGTGATCGGTGAAGGCTCGTTTGGCCGGGCTGTGTTAGTCCGCTGTAAAAGCAGTCAGGAAAAATATGTGGTCAAGGAGATTCAGCTGCCAAAGGTATGTGCGAGCGAAAGCGGGAACGTCCTCACCTGTTTGGAGCAAAATGGACTCATTTGATTCAAATCTTCCCCGAGAAAGCGTCATGATTATAAAACGTTCAAATAAAATAAGACATGCTGGAATTCCAGGCGGGATGTTGCAGCCTGAGGTCGGATAAGGAAATGGTTTTTTGCGCCTTGCTGATAACCTATCGGACTGCTGCTTGCACTGAGACACGGAAGCTGTTTGTTGTCTATTTGTTTGTTTGCATTGTATGGAACATAATCATACTTGTATTTGCATTTTTATAGAATCAGTCCAAACTGGAGAGTTCCAGGAGGGAAGCCATCCTGCTGTCCAGGATGAAGCATCCTAATATTGTGGCTTTCAGGGAGGCATTCGAGGGTAATCACACACACACACACACACACAACCTTTAAAACTCATTACAAAACATTTATGTGCATACTACTTTGATTGTTTGGATTGCAAAATAGAAAGTGTGATTGTGTTTGTGTAGCTGATGACCTCCTGTGCATTGTTATGGAGTACTGCAGCGGAGGAGATCTGCTCCAGAGGATTAAGCAACAGAAGTCCCATCAGTTCAGCCTTGATAATGTACGCCCTGACTTCCTGCACTCATTTTCACAGGTTTTTTTTCTCCTGCTTCTTAAGATTGTGTTTTTATTGTTTTTATTTTCAGATCCTGAAGTGGTTTGCTGAAATGTGCACAGGCGCAAAGCACATCCACGATCAGCGGGTTCTGCACAGAGACCTGAAATCCAAGGTACAGTCGCTTTGAGGTATTATATTTAAGAATAATTTCTGAATTTTACTTTGCGTGTTAAAAAATTGGGTTTCATTCAGGTTAAACTTGCCGATACAGAGAGAAGAGTCGCAACAAGAGCACTCGCGTCCTTCTGCAACATTTACTGAATAAATTCTACTCTGTAATTCCAGATTTCAGCTCAACTACGTAATCTTAAAAAGTAAAAAAAAAAGGGAATATCTTGTAGCCCAGTATGTAAAAACATGCCACAGTGAAACAGAGCATCTGCATTCATCCCCTAATCTCCTATATAATTAATATATATAAATATCCATCCATCCATCCATTTTCTTCCGCTTATCTGGGGCCGGGTTGCGGGCGCAAAAGCCTAAGCAGAGAAGCCCAGGCCTCCCTCTCCCCAGCAAACTCCACCATCATCTGGTGGGACCCCAAGGCGTTCCCAGGACATGCCGAGAGATATAATCTCTCCAGCGTGTCCTGGGTCTGCCCCAGGGCCTCCTCCCGGTAAGACATTCCCGGAACACCTCACCCAAGAGGCGTCCCAGTCAACTGGCTCCTTTTCAATATGGAAAAGAAGCAGCTCTACTCTGAGCCCCTCCCGAATAGCTGCACTCGTCACCCTATCTCTAAGGGAGAGGGCAGCCACCCTTCGGAGGAAGCTCATTTCTGCTGCTTGTATTCGTGATCTCATTCTTTCACTACCCAAAGCTCACGACCACAGGTGAGGGTAGGGATGTAGATCGACCGGTAAATCAACAGCTTCGCTTTTACGCTCAGCTCCCTCTTCACCGCGACAGACCGACGCAGCATCCGCAGCCCCGAGCCATCTGTCAGTCTCCCATCACTCGTGAATAAGACCACGAGATATTTAAACTGCTCCACCTGGGGAAGCAACTCCTCCCTGAGCCGGAGTGGGCACTCCACCCACACTCTATATTTTTTTATATATATATATATATTAAAAAAATCTTATAGTGGGATGCTTGTATATTTCACCCATATGCTGAAAAAACTACTGCACTACTGCACGGCTTTGAATCTGTTTCAGGCTATTTCCTGTGTGCTGTTCCCCACACACACACACACACACACACACACACACACACACACTCACTGCTTTCCTGTCTACTTTGTGGTCTCACCAAAAACATTTAAAAAAATAAATACCAGTTATAATATCCTTTTGTTATTTGTCACTGAATATTCTGAAACTTTGCCAACACTGCTTATTTTAAATTTCTTGTCAGCCGAGCCCTTCAAATTAAAACCAAAAGTGAGTGGTTTCTGTTGGTTGTGCGTTGACAGAGTCTGATCAGTGGAATGAGATGAGCAATAATGAAACTGCTGATCAAGATAAGAAACCCTTTCCCCCACCTGCAGTCGCCCGCGCTTGTATCTTGTATCTTGCGTCATGTTTCATGTCTCTTTCGTGTCCACGCACAGAACATTTTCCTGACAGATGATGGGACAGTCAAGCTCGGAGACTTTGGCTCTGCGTGTGTCCTGAACAGGTAGAGGAAGTGACGCCGTTTGGCTTTTTTTTTTTTACATTTAATGCAAAGTGCCTCGTTTTTAAATGTGACTGTGAATTTGTTGCAGCTCGAAGGCTTACGCCCGGGCATATGTTGGGACTCCGTATTACGTGGCACCAGAAATCTGGGACAACAAGCCATACAACAATAAGAGGTGTGTTCCACTGATGGTTTTTCTGGTTCCTCCAGTTTATATCAAACAATATGAAGATGAAATGATTCTGATTTATAATAGATCAGCGCCTGTGTGTGGAAAATGTGTGTCATTGCAACAACAGCAGAAAAAATAATGTGCACTGACCAGCCACTTTATTAGGTACACCTGGCTAGAACGGGGCTGGACGCCCTTTTACTGCCTGTTATTTGAGTTACTCTTCCCTTCCTATCAGCTCAAAGCAGTCTGCTCACTCTCCTCTGACCTCTGGCATCAATAAGTCATTTTCACCCAGAGAAATCTTTTCCTCTGTTTTTCAGACCGTTCGCTGTAAGCCCTAAATATGGTTATGTGGGAAAATCCCAGTCGATCAGCAGTTTCTGAAACACTCAGAGCAGCCTGTCTGGCACCAACAACCATCCCACATTCAAAGTCTCTTAAATCACCTTTCTTCCCCACTCTGATGCTCAGTTTTCAGCAGGTCATCTCGACCGTGTCTGCGTGTGCTGAATTGCAGCCGTGTGATTGGCTGATTAGATATTTTCTAAAATTTTTATTCATTAAAGTTTTTGATACTTCTGGAATCCTTGTGCTCTTCACGATTTCAGAGACACGTAAAAATAAATCGAACTAAATAAAAACCACCTAACCACCCGCGTGGTTCTTATTTTTAAGAAGTGGCCTATTTTGAAAGGGCAGTTTGTTGCTTTGGTTACATGCAGAAATACTCTGTGGTAACTATAGTTCATGTGAACTCCTGTCAGACCTCCTCTGTAGTTATTATCAAAGAGTGTGAGAGAACTCTACACTACAGAAATATCCAGACTTACAGCCAAGGTTCTCATAGCGTGGCTCCAGGTAATATAAAACAGAGACGGTAAAAGTTTACAGTCATATCCTGGCTTCTTAAACTGGAACTAAGTCATTAAAAGAACCCCCAGCTTAGAGTCTCTCTGCAGTCTCTCTGTAAATGTATGCTCTTCCCCGACAGCATACATTTACATGTTATTTTCTGATTCAGCTCTCAGCTCAGCGGTGATTGTGTCATGCACAGGTTAACCAGTTCTCCTTGAATCTGCCAGCACATGATGAAATGTCTGGTGTGAATGAATAAGCATCTCTTTCTTTGTGTTCTGCAGCGATGTGTGGTCTCTAGGCTGCGTTCTGTACGAGCTCTGCACCCTGCGACACCCGGTACTGCCTCCTCTTCCTCCACCCCCCATGTAGAGTGGCTCTGAGTGTCTCCAAATACTGTCAGTGAATCACCGTGTTAAATACCTCTGCTGTCATCTCAAAGCACAGCGAGATACTGCAAATGCCCTGAATCTTCAGCTCAGTTAGATCATCTGTTGTGCACTTTCTGTGGCTCAGATGTTGCTTTGGGATTTGTTGTCTCTTCACACTTGACTCCTGTGTCCAGTTCCAGGCATCCAGCTGGAAGAGCCTGATCCTTAAGGTGTGCCGGGGTGCATACCCTCCCCTCCCCAGCCACCTTCCCTATGAGCTGCAGTACTTGGTCAAGCAGATGTTCAAGACAAACCCAAAAGACAGACCGTCCCTGCACACCATCCTGACCTCTCACAGGGTTTCCAGACTCCTGCGTGCACACCTGCCCTCCCAGGTAAAGTCAGTCTGTTAAACCTGATTTTATGGTTGCACATTCATCACGATCACGTGGTGTTACGGCGTGACATCGGCGTGAGAATTTAAAATGTTAGAACTTTCCCAGCTGTGGTAATCCTACATGGAATCTGACCTCTGACTGTCTGTTGTTTGTTCAGATGGCTGCAGAGCTCGTGTTATGTATTTGATCCAGTGCGCCGCTTTGAATCTTTCACAGGCCTTAGAGTCGGAGGAACAGGCGAGGCGTACGGGTCGGTGGAACAGAGAGGATGGGAAGAAGGTGGCTCATCTTCTGGGAGAGAAGAGCTTAATGAAAACATCAACATCTGAAGGTTGAGTCAGAGTAAAAAAAAAGGAGGGAAGTAGAAAAGATCTGCTTTCCTCCATTTTTGTGAAAATAACCTTTGATTGGTTTAATCACCAAAATATATCCTAAGTAACACTTTATCGCAGGTATGGAGCTACCGAAAAGCTGCTGTGAAAGCGGAGCGCCTCGAAAGCAGTGGTCTACTGAGCCACCAGACACCGTGCTGCAGGTTTTAGCTAATGCCAGTCTGGTTTCATCTCACAGCACAACTCGCCAGACCTTCACCGGTTCTACTCATGAAGGTATGATAGCAGCAGAATTTAATTTCCTGAAATGTCCAAAAAATTTCCTCTGAAATGTCCTCCGGATTCCCTGTTGCATTGCAGGGGAGCCGGAGGACAGCGGGCAGAGACGACGATGGGAAAGGAATCCTCCCGAGAGGCTTCTGAGTCTGCTGGAGAAGGCCCAGCTGAGCAGAGCCTCCAGCACCTTCATAATAAACAGAGGTCTGCAGAGTACAATACAGCCCAACTGTCAAAATCTTACTCATTTCAGTGACACCACTCATTGTTATAATGGGATCTTTGTGGTACTGGTCCTTTTTTTTTTTTTTTCCCTTTCAGGTGAAGACCCTCTGGTGGGACCCCTCTCCCATCCTCAGGGCGATGACACCGACGGCCCCGAACGAGAAGCGGTTGTAGACGAGTACCGACTGCAGCCGCGCTCCGATGACGAAGACACGTAAGTAGCAGTGTTGTGTTTAGCGCGCTACCATTGATGCAGATGTGACTGATCATGAAGTACGTCAGATGGACATAAAGGGAAGTAACTTCAGGCTATTTGTCCTCTCTCTGCAGGGACTTTGAAGAGGAGTCTCCCTGTGACTGGATGGATGAAGCTGAGAAAATGTTTTTGGAACACTAAAGCCTTATTCCTTCTGAGCCTGCATCATCACACTCTTATTATTGATGTTCAGCTCTCCTAAAAACAGTAACTGACACTGGATGTATAAATAAGGTTTTGCTCTTCAAACAGTTAACTTCTGAATGCCAGCTAACACTTTAACTGCATTTTGTTCGGCTTATCAGAAAATCTCGTGTACATAAAGGTGTCTGGAAGTTTTGTGTGCTCTGTTTAATCAGCTGCGTGTGCTTCAGGTTAGCGCCAATAAACATTCCCAGAAGTCCGAGGCCGTTGGGAAGTTTGTGTTTGGTTTGTCGGGAAAGCAGGAAATATTAGAGTCAGAAAGGTTACGTCTCCACGCTGTCACACCAATCTGAGCCCGCCTCCACCTTTTTGAAGTCTGTTTCCTCTGCAGTATCAAAAGCAGACTAAACATCTTGTTGGCGTTATGTGGCTTTTATTCTTGTCACTGAACAAAACACTTCGGGCACTTTTAGCTGCTTTGTTTTTAATTTTTCAGTGAGTGCTGACAGGACATGTCTTTTCCACAGTAGATTTTGACTGTGCACCACTAGGTGGAGTTGAAATCACTCGGGATCCCGTTGTGCAGAGTGGGATAAGCTACAGCGCGGCCACATAATTAACCTTTTAACGATCAGCTGTAGTGAGATAAATCAGTGAGTGCCCGTGCTGTTTATAGGCCTCCATGAAAATAAAAGTCTATGTTTTACTGGGACACTAAAGAGCATAAACTGGAGCATAATGTAAGGGAACAAGTGGAACCTGTTGCCATCTTTGGTTTGCCAAATGAGAAGCCTAACGGCGGAATAAGAGCAGACAATGGAATAACCACACGTTTGGCTGCAGACAGACTTAACCCACGCCTCGCCCATTACAGTTTGGGCTCAGCAGGCTAGAGATGCTACAGCCCCTTGAGTCAACAAAACCATAATGATTCACCAACAGTCACAGCAGAGACAGATTATCCTTCCAGTGGCTGAGACCTCCCAGTGGCTGACGCAAGAGCTCCAACGCCATGAGAGCCTTTGTAGCTGTGAGAGTCTTTTGCCAGATATCTGCCCCTGATGTGTTTTACTGAGGAAATGCAGGGCTGCGGCTCAGTGCTTATCACAAGGCCGCAATGAACCCCCCCCCTCTAATGCTGACAGTTCAGCCCCCCGCTTTACAAATAGAAATAGAAAAAAGTATCTCCATAGATGTCCATGTTTGGGAAAAGATATAGAAAGTGATGTAGCATAGCCGAGTTACAACACAACTCATGTTCTGTGTCCTGCAGATAGGAGGGTCTCCCATGATGAACTGGGAAGTGTCTTTATATCTAAACAGAGGGGCTGGAGGCGCATGAATTTCTCTAATAAAGTATATAATAAAAATAATCACTTGTTTAGTTTTAGTTTAGTGAGCACGCCTGTGCCTTCCAGTTACACCTTCACATGTGAGCTGATGCAGGAAGATCAGTGACTAAAAATCTGACTAAACAAAGTCGCCACAATAATCAGGAGGTGTAGAACACGTAACTGTACCGCTCATCATCATAAAATAATAACTGTGGACTGTGAGTCGGTATAGCTGATGTGCAAGATTTAACTTTGTTATAATGATTAAACTTGGTCAGGCCTGCCACAGCGAAACAACAGTCCATATAGAGAAGTGTGAACATGGGAGAGTGATACAGGCATCCGAGATGTTGGCAGATCAGAGATGGCATCTTTAAATTTCTGTTGCTCTCTTAAAATACCGACTCACACGGCTCCCATTCTCAGGAAGATTTAAAAAAATAAAAAATTTCCCAGCCTGATTGTGATCAAGAGCAAGCTGCCAATGCCACACAAGAGGTTCTAGGGAAGAAGCAAAGAGTGAAGACTGAACTGGCCGAGTGTGTTGCCTAACTTCCATAACAGGGTGTTATTATCAGAGGTGGCAAAAGTACTGAGATTCTGTACTTAAGTAGAAGTACAAGTACTTGTGTTAAAAAATACTTTGGTAAAAGTTGAAGTACTAGTTCAACTTCTTTACTTAAGTAAAAGTACAAAAGTACAGGCTCTGAAATGTACTCAAAGTAAGAAAGTAAAAGTAGCTCTTTGGAGGACGTTTTTGTGTAACGCAAATCATTCTATATTATTGTATAATATATTCTATATTATATTCTATATTATTGTAATAATATAAAATAATACATGATACATACATGAGAATGTAATACATGAGAATACAAATGTTATTCCAATCTAAATTTTAATCCTAATGAATGCACTCAGCTTGAATCTGTTCTGTAGGACACAAACTGTGAAAGGGAATTTAAACACAGCTCTGTTCTCTGTGTCCTCCATAGTAGAGGGTGACTGTGCCTCCACCTAAACACCAACATGAGGATACTCAGGGGTTACAGTGGGATTCAGAAGGTGGAGGAACCCTAAGATCAGCTGTAGTGGCTCTGCATGGGGAGAAGAATCACAGCTTTCTATTGTAGCTGCAGTAAATGATGTTGGTGTGCAGGCTGAGATCAGCTGACCTGCTGCTGCTCTCCTTCCTCTTTCTTACATCTTTGGAAATACAGCAGCTCTTCTTTTAGCTCGCAGACACACTGTGAGACAAACTGCACACACTTTGTGTGTTTGCTGATATTTGTTGAGCATTTAAAAAAGTTGCATTTATCTGCCACATGTTACTCCCTTTATGCTCGCTCCTCTTCAGTATGTCCCGCGAGCACAACTTACGGACTCGGTCCGGCCCGCTGTAACCCCTGATTATAGCGCTATAAATGATACATTAATTATGTGGGTTTGCGTATTTAATCCCTTTGTACCCTTACTGGGGTTAGGTTAATTGGCTATTCTAAATTGCCCATAGGTGTGAATGAGAGTGTGAATGTGAGTGTGAAAGGTTGTTCGTCTCTCTGTGTTGGCCCTGTGACAGGCTGGCGACCTGTCCAGGGTGTACCCTGCCTCTCGCCCTATGACAGCTGGGATAGGCTCCAGTCCCCCCGCGACCCTGAACAGGATAAGCGGAAGCGAATGGATGGATGGATGTACCCGATAAGCCCCGGGGATGGAGGATACATCAGTACGATTATTCCTCCGTTTAGGCTCAGATCGTTTGATGTTTGACGGCGCACTGACCGGAAATGCAAACTTCTCTCAGACGTGTTAAAAAGTAACGAGTCTGTCTGAAAATGTAAGAAGTAGAAAGTACAGATACTTGTGTAAAAATGTAGGGAGTAAAAGTAAAAAGTACTCAGAAAAATAAATACTCAAGTAAAGTACAGATACCTGAAAAATCTACTTAAGTACAGTAACGAAGTATTTGTACTTCGTTACTTCCCACCTTTGGTTATTATTATTCAGTATTTAACAAAGCCTTCCAGAAATATGTGAAACACTCTGTGCTGAGTCTCAAAGCCAAAGGAAATAAACAATACAGACCGATAGCTTTTCATTATATTATACTCTTTACTGCCTCGAATTATTTGAGAGTTGATGCAGTGTACTGCATTTTAATTTCCTTATAAAATCACCTTTTTAGTGACTTTTTTTAATTAATTTTTTTTTTTTAGAATATTGAAACAAAATAGCATTTAAAAAAAGGGGGTTTAACTCTTTGTTTACATGTGAAGGAGTTCCTGATATTTTGTTCATTTGACCACTGAGGCAAAAAGGGAAAAATAAACACTGAAGTTCGTGAGGCCACGGTGGAAATGAAATTATATTTCTCTAATGCGCTTCTGTGCATCACTGGTCTGACTAAAACAAGCACTGAGAAGAGCAACTGGCTACAATGTTTTCACATCACTTTTTGAGGCGCTCCCTGTAACTCTGCTGCTGTGTGTTTTGGTGACATTTGGTCTCACCTTTGTCGCTGAAGCGCCATCAAAACCACAAAGTCCTTGTTTGTTCTTTGCACGCAAGCTGAGCAGCACACATGACAGAAGAAAAAAAAAAAAAAAAAATCAGATCAGTGAGGCGCTCGTGGTGATGAAACATTTCCTTTCTCTTGTACTGTATTCATTTTAAAACATGCCATTTCCGGTATTTCATTTTATGCTCAGAATGATAGTGAAGCTGCAGCTACTGCTCAGGCCCTCATCTGAGTTCCCTCACTGATTTTCTTCCTGCCTATCCGGGTGACCGTCCGTCCTTATCAAATGATCCACAGGAGACCTTTCATTGTGTCCGTTTGGGAGAATGTCCACACTCCGACCCTCAGCTGCTGTCATCGCCCTTCGTGAAAAATCGACTTCCTAGCTGCGACAGTCTCTGTTCCCCTTTTGTCTCTGTTTTTGTGGCCTGCTTTTTGAGCACCCCGAGTTTCACTCAGGAAGAGCTCTGCAGATGCAAGATGACCCAGTGATCTCAGTCTGGCTACTGATTCTTGAAAATTCATCTTCCATCAGAGTCCTCTTTCAGTTTTTTTTAATTTACAGCATACTGGGGAAACTAATTCACTTGCCGTTTTACTCGTTTTATATAAATCTAACAACACTGGTTTCTAGATCTGAGTTATTAGTGGACATTTATAGCCTCAGTGCATAGGTGCACACCACAAAACCTGCTGCCTGCAGCCAGTAAAGAGAAATACTGTTTACTCTTTATGGGGAGCTGCTCTTCCTGTTAATAACAAAGCACTTAAGCACCGCAGTTGGGAGTCTCTTTGCAACTATAAATATGGGAGCTGTCATTGTTATGATTATTTCAAGCCCTTTGCAGTGACCCTCCATTGTCTGTCGTCCGTGTTTTGTAGTGCTGTATCAGACAATACAGGGCTCCTGCAGCCGAGCAAGGCTTTGTCATGGAACTGCACAATTCATCAGCCGCTCCACGTAAAAAGGTCAGGAACGGTTAAATCTGGATCCTGGGTTATGTGAAGTGGGATGCTGCTGGCTCCAGGCAGGTTATAGAGGCAGTTGTTGTTATAAATGCTGCTATTGTTCATAGCTTGCATGCCTGTTGACTCCCGATGAGCTGAGTCACCTTTAAGTAAGGTCACAGGCTCTGCTGTCTCCTCTGCCATCCTTCCTTTAAGCCAGTAATACGCTGACCGGCCACGTGGCAGCAACTCAGTGCATTTAGGCCTGTGGACACGCTCGAGATGACCAGCTGAAGTTCAAGCTGAGCTTCAGAACGAGCTGATTTAAGTGACTAGTTGTTGGTGCCAGACAGGCTGCTTTGGGTATTTCAGGAACTGCTGGATTTTCCAACCATCTCCAGGGTTTACGGAAAATAGTTCAAAAAAGAGAAAATACCCAACGAGCTGCAGTTCAGTGGGTGTGAAATGCCTTTGTGATGCCGGAGGTGTTGATGCCAGCCTACCTGAATATTGTTGCTGACCATATCCATCCATTTATGACTGCAGCATCTTCTGCTTCCAGCAGGATATCAAACCTCAAATCATCTCAAACTGATTTCTTGAAGGCAAAATGGGGGGCCAACCCAACCCAAGGTGTACCTAATATTCTTGCACATGCTTTTCTTAATTTGTGATTATATATTATGTGTTGTTTTATTATGTGGCTGCCAGTCTCAATATTGTTTTGTACACAGGTCTCTCATGAAAAAGATCTCTCAGTGAGACTGTACAGTATTTATGTTAATTTAGTTTAACGTACTTTAAGAAGTTTGTAGTGCAGTAAAGATCAGATCAGGGCAGCTTTGATGACACAAACATTATGAAGGAGCAGGTAATGGTATTGATTTGTAAATAACTGGACATGATTATTATATAATATTATACTGCAGTGTATTTCTAACTAGCCAGGCAGCTCATTATCTATATAAGAATCATAGTTTCTAAGTTATGAGGCTCTCAGTCGTTGACCAATAAATCATTAAGCTGCCCTTGGAGACCTCTGTGGATTTTTAATGGACTGTTAACATGACCCCACTCTGCACGCCTACAAAGTTTGATCAGAATTCATTCAAAAGGTTTCGAGCTGTCGTGTTTACAGGCAGAGCGACGTGCATGCACGCGAAAGCTGCCGAAACCATAACCTCTGTGGTGGAAGTAATGACACACAGTCCTGTGAGTGTAAATCAGTGGCAAACAAGACTTTGAACAGAGTCTCTGAAAGTGCTGCTGCTCTGCCACTTTCTTTGCCTGACACCTGAACTCTGGCACTCTTTTGGAGTTTCATTTGTTCTTTTGCTGCGACAGAGAAAAGAAGAAAATTTGAGTTTCTCTTTCTTTTTTTCACCTCCCTCTCCTAAACGTGAACTTCAGCGTCTCCTGAGTGAAGCAGCGTGTACCAGCTACTGCTTAGCTTATATCCTGTGCAAAAACAGTTTGCATTGTGGTATGGAAATAATTTGCTGCAAAACACTCTGACTCAATAGCCACAGCGAAGACGGGGCTGCGCCGGTCTGCCACTGAATCAGAGGAGCTGGAAAAACTTCTTTACGCATGAAAAAACAACTGATTCATATGAGATCTTATCCACCATTAGCCTTATAATAAATGAATTACTGAAACAACTAAGATTGGCATTAATCCTCGTGATTAATGATAGATTTAAATCATATTTGTATCTTCTTCATAGTCAAGTTGGAAGTTTATAGGATAAGCTAAAAAAAAAAAGCCAAACATTGAGCAGTAATGGCAGTGAATGTGTATTCTGACTAATTTCAAATATTAAAGGCCATATTTGCAGCAACTGGCATTCAGTTTTTTGACTCATTCCTGCAAAGACATGAATCATAACGATTCAAATACCTGGTCCCAAATGTTCATGAGGTTTCACATAAAGTAATAATGCATGAAGGTGTATCTGAATTCAGAATTATTTCTATAATGTTAGCTGAGTATGAGGTACGCACGCTTAGTTGAAACAACTTAACCGTGTCCTCTGACTGCAGCTTACATTTGTAACCTCCTGCAGTTCAAACAGAAGAATGGCCAAAGGCAGGTTAATGGGAAACATTGTTATCAGTGAAGAAACTTCAGCCACACATTACACCAGCAGTGTTTGCATCAGAGGAAATGTTTCACCCAAGAATGTCCTGTTCTGTGTTGGTATCTGCTTAAAAAAAAAAAAAAAAAAAGAGTATTTCTTCAGTCTCCATCTATTTCCGTGGAGATTTGAAACTATTTAATAAAGAAATTAAAGGAAAAACTCAGTCTAGTCTCAAATAACCAACTCAAGCAGAAATGGATCATGCACATTTTCTCTTGATGGCATTAACTGGAATACTACCACAATCAATACATGATTAGAGCATGACACTCATGAATCATTATGAAGCTTTACGTTGCCTTTGTGACCACTGGAGTTATCCTGGCCTTATCTGTGTACTACATGAGGCAAATTGCGTGGTTTGTTTTGGTGTAATGGAGATAACCTCTGGAGCCACGTCCTTCACACTCTGAGGCCAGAATGTCAGTAAATGAAGCGTATCTGCAGGATTGGGGTTTAAAATGATGGGGAGGTCATATTTTAAGCACACAGTGCCAAGTTTGATGAGGAATTTAATTAAATCTTATATAAATACTTAACCCTAACTTAATTTTATAGCACCAAATCACAACAAATAGTCGTCTCAAGGTGTTTAAAATAAATAATAAACGTAACAGGATCTTACTGAGAACTGTGGCTTTCAGATAAATGTGGAATTGCACCAATGGGGGAATTAAGCAGTGATTTTCTGTGGCTCCAGGAGACTGAATTCTGCTGAGGAAGAGAGGGAAGGTATTGTGCGGTCTGAGAGGATCTGGGGAAATTCCTTATGTGGAACGTGCTGACCTCAAGGATGACCTGTAAGCGTCAGCTTTTATGGGTGGGTGTGCCGGGGAGTGAGCTATGGGGACGTGTTTAGGAATGTGTACTGCAGTATTAGCGGGGCCAGGGTATCACTGGTAGTGTCTCGTGCACAGTGGAACGGAGGTGCAAAGGTTGACGGTGGATTTCAGGTCAGCACAACTTTTGCAGATCATCTCTTTAGTTACCAAACAACACCAACTTTGGATCTATCCACACAATTTACAGTATATACAGAAACAAGCAGTTACAGTTGTGGTCAGAGGTTTACATACACTCATCATGGGCATGAGCATCATAGTAATTTGGGGCTTTGTTCTTTTTCTATGGTGGACTGATTATACAGCATACATCTTTAATGACTTTTTGAAAATTGGGTGCACAAATTTTAATTTATTTCAAATTTTCTCTTGCCTTGAGGTGACTGTTGTGATTTGACACTATATAAATAAAAACTGAATTGAATTACATACAGCCTCAAATATGTACATACACCTCCACTAATATTTGTTTAAATATTAGCTGCACCTGGATTACTCCATGCTTCTGGTAACATCAACAAGCATACAGCGTCATTTCTGGCTAAATATTTGACCACTGGTTGTTTTTATTTTGGTAGAATTCATTTAAAGTGGTTGGTTTCTGGGCATAAACTCGGCTTTTAAGCTTAGTCCACAAATTTTCACCAGGGTTGAGGCTGAGGCTTTGGGGAGGCCATCCCAGAAGCAGTTACAGCAAAGTACAGACTTTTTAAAGCACAACCAAGGGTGCCTCAAAATTATTGCAAACTAAAAAAAGTCATTACAAAAAAAACTTTAAAAGATTGTAATCAATCTAAAGTACTAAAAACTGCAATAATGTGATGTTCAGCATTAATGCAGCAGCTTACAAAAAAGGAAATATGAAAATCGCAACGGTGACATCACTGGTTTGACTTCCTCTTTATGGCGCTTTCCTTCTTGTTTCTTAGAGCCAGAAGTGACCAACGAGAACGTGGTGTGCCAAGTTATAAGCTAGTTAGCAAGTAGCATTCACACAAATCCGTGCTGATAATTACGATATTCCAATCCAGCATCGTTTTACAGGGCTAGAATGGGCCACCTCACCAAAGCTGAAGCAAAGACATCTTTGACAGGCTGTTACAGTACTAACAATCCATATATTTTCTCAAATAATTGCATAGAAATGCTCCAAATTAGCTGAGGTGAAGCCTAGCAGACAGCTAGCTTCCCAGTTAGCGCGCACCTGTCACTCAGCAGGCCGCCAGAATAATGAAACCCCGATTTATTCCTGCTGTTAAAGTTGGGCATGTGCGGAGTGACTCATTTTGGAGCTTACCTCAAGTACCAATTTGCGGAACTGCAGTTTTCGGCATGTGAGTGCTGGCTTCATTTGTCACGGGCAGACGCCGCTGCTCAGACTGAAAAGAGCACAGCTGCTTTAATGGCATTTATTTAGAAAAACTGCGCTTGTGTTGAGAGGAAATTGTGTTGTCAGCAGCAGTAAAATAAGGACAGAATGATGAAAATCAATAATTTTGAAAAATCTCTAAAAAGGACATTGTACAACACATCTGTCAGTTTACATTATTATTTGCTACATGGGCACTTTGAAAGGACGTGGGGGCTCTTGTGTGGTGTGGCCCAGTGACCTTTACTTTCTCCCACAAGACAGTGAGTTTCGACAGTAAGCTGTTTCCTTTGGTTAGAAGCTGTAGCTACAGGAGAGGATTAGAGCCTTCACACTGACTGGACACTGTTTGGGCCCTCGGGAGTCTCCAGAGGAAGGACTTCCAGCAAAGGAAGCCCAGGCTTGTCCCATCAAGCGGCACACACCCAAAGTTAATGTCTGTCTCTTTTTTTAAATCATTCTCCAGTACAGTGCAATCCCAGTCAGGCTCTGGACACAGATTAGATGTTTCGCAGTGCGCAGACTTCACTGCACAGAGCGTTATCTGATGTACGGTGTGTCTATGACATAAATCTCTCAGTCCAAACTATGACACACATGATTCTGTGTCTGTGCATTTAAACAGGTGACTTGATGTTTACAGGAATTCCCAGGTGGTTTTGCAGGATTTCGTCACAATGTTAACCCTTCCCCCCCAAACAAAATCCCTCATCGTGCTGGGACTTGCGTCTGGGTTTAACAGGAAATCAAAACTGTGGCTACATTTCTAAAGTACTTCAACTTTTTTTTTTTTTTTTAAAGGGAATATCATACTCCCACCAGCACCTTCCCACTCATGCAACAAAATGAAGAACTGTGATCACAAAATGTATTTGCCAACTCTTTGTTATAGATTCAAATCTCCTGGCACAATTTCCTCAGTTTGGGCAACAGAGCTTTGTTGTCCATGAATCATCTTCCATCAGTTTCTGACACGTGTATTAATGTGAAACCAAACAGGCTGCGACAGGCTGAATTCATTCCTAGAGGTAGACTCACACAGTTAATAAAGACGAGGACTCGTGTGCACTGTCTCAATTTAATTTCCTGGGTTCACTGCTGAAATATACGGGAGACCGGGATGAGCTTTCCTTCTCTAATGAGCTGAATGGTCTTTGTGCCGCATGTTTTCCTGAACGCCACAGTATCCTGATGAAGGGAGTGTTTCATCAACATGCTGGTCATGCTTTCTGTTTCCCTACCAAGACATTATTCAACCCAAAGCTGATCTGGACACAGAACTCCTCCAAGTTTTGATAAGACCTGTTTATAGTGCGAGGTAACAGAGGGTGAAGGAGGATAATTTGTGTCTGCATGGCTGGTTATGTAGCCTCCCCACCTCCCTGCACACACTGTACCCATTCCACAGTTTGCTATTGGTTTAGTGCTGCCTCGGATTTTAGTGCCATGCAGCTGTGAGCAACATGTTTTTTTCAAACCACATCCTGATTACCTGAAGATTACCTCAAGCAGTGTTTTTATTACCTTCTCTTTCCCAGCCGCTGATAATGATGCTCATACCGATTTCCCATCAAACCTAAATGAGCCTGGAAGTATGAGATGTGTTGAAGCTGATTGTGAGATAACTGCAGGAAAACGGAGCAGATATCCGAACAGGCAGTGGCCATATCACAACAGCTACCCCCTTTTAAATATTTCCTGTGAGGCATGCAGGAAAAGGCCTAATTATCCTAAACAGAGGCCCTCTTTTCCCAAGATTTAGTCACTGTCATGTGACAGCTTCACTCAAATCTCACTACCTACCCCACCCGACCTCCCCTTCCCTGAAAGCACACATGCGTATAGTAGCAGGAATGACTCCTGACACAGACTGAGGGAACATCAAAGCAGCCCATCAGAGCATTGTTGGAGAAAACAAAGCGTAGATCCAGATTTGTTCTCGTCTCTAAGACGCCGGCAGCTTCTCAATCCAAACATTACTTTGCATGACCTTGGCAGATGTCAGCAATCCTAAATTGTTTGTTTATATAACGGCATCTCTACATTATGATAAATGTGAAAACTTGATCGAGCAGATGAAGCTGTTAATGTCACGCTTTCATTCAATCTAAGAAGTAGAAATGTTTGCTGATGTTATTAATATTTTCTTTGCACCCCTGACACAATAAAATCTCACACTGCAGGACGCTTTGATGAACAGTTTGTACGCGATGACGAGCAGTTCCCCGTCTGTGTTTTCTCATCCTGCGGCCTGCTGGGAAGGAGCGGTCGAGCTGATTAGATAACTGCTGTGGAGAGGATCCTGCTGGGATCATCTGAGGGGTTTAATTCCTGACTCAGTGACTTTATACCAGCATTCGACTTTTTCTTTTACGCAACTCCTGAGATTAAGCAACATGCTTTTGTTTTTTTTAAAAAAGCAGCATTTAAGAAACTGATAAGTTATACAATGAGTATACTCGTGTATACGAAGGTGTGAAGTAATATCGAGAATGTGTTTTTTTAAGTTTCTTTCTCTTGCAGCATTACAAGAAGTACAGCAGAAATAATATCAGTGAGGTTCTAATCAGCTTTAAAGTGTGACTTCCTGTTTGTCTTCCTCCATTGCTATTCTACTCTCTCCTGACCTTTGCCCGAGTATTAACAGCCGTGAACACGAGGTGGTCAGACTGCATGAGCTGAATATACAACCGTTATACAGTCGCACATAACGAGGGATCAGTGACGTGCAGTTGTTTTCTTGACCCTTAAAATGTTGCTAAGTAAGCATGTGGTCATGTGCTCATGACGATGGCCTTGTGTGTAGATACTTGTCTTTATAACAGCCTAGCTTTTTGACCCCGTCCTCGACTGAGACAGCCTCAGAAGCAGACGTGGGGTGGGTGGCGTCTGAATAAAGTGCTGTTGTCTGACCTTCGGGCTGTGCCAATAAAGTTAGGGTTGCATGTGCTGATGTCTTATCACTGGTAAATTTGCTCACAGCCTGAGTGAGCACGTGTGAAAGGCTTTCACAGAAATGCGTGAGCGATGATCTTGTAAACTCTGCTGCTGTTAGAAATTTCATCTCACGATGATCAAAGGCATCCTGATTCATTGCGAGGCAGCCCACTCGGTTATATTCACACCCTTGTAAAGTAGAACAAAGTGTTACGAGATGATAAAATTATTTTCTATCTAACTGAAGAAAAACCTAAACTACATTCTTCTAACTCTTGTTGATCCTCTTGCAGTGTTTAAACATTCATCATTACAGCACACATTTGAGCTTTCTTGATGCTTCTTAAACATTTACACATTACAAATTCTTTTTTTCTTTGGGTGACAGACATAAATAGTGTGCTTTTGTCAGTTAGCAACAAAAAGACTTCCTTCTTTTCTGTTTACAATGGAAGTCAGTCCCACTCCAGCAGATTTTTTACTTCCACAATTTTACAATCTTTGCACGCTCAACTCATACTTGAAACAATTTAGCAGCTGAATAATGTGAAGTTAGTTTTTTTTGTTTGGCTGCGTGCTACGACAGTCTTCGCCTGACTTGTCAACCCTGACGCTGAAAGTGTGGCTTCCTGACTGTTAATGTAAATGTAACGAAGCAGAGAATGTGGCAGTAATATTCGGGTATATTCCCGAGTTACCAAGTTAAACATTTGAAACCACTGAAATTTCAGCATCAAAGGCAAATTAAATGAAAAAAGGTTTCAGATGCAATCGTTTCCTTTAGATGTTACATTACTTTTATTTGTTGCTGTGGTGCGAGTGCAGCATGAGGAACTCAGTCAGTGCATTTTTGGTCATTGAAGACAGAGTTTATCACCCCAACACAAAAAAGGGCACTTCTGTGATCTATTTGTACAATTTAAAAACAAAAAGCTCTGTACATTTATAGCTTGATATAACTTTTTGTTAATTAAATAGCTAAAAGTCTAAAGTTAGCACCAGAAATATACAAGCATAAGAAGTAGTCAGTGTAATAACTGTCCCGTTGTTCAGTAATCACATTTCCTTAAAGGCCAGAGGCAACGGTAATTGTGCTTCACATAATTACAGCATACTCCACTGGAAACAGAAGTAAGTGAGTTGTAACAATGAATCCACAGGTGTTAAAAAGGTTCATGTGGTAATACTGCAGCAGAGGCCGTCAAGGACAGAGCCAGACATTTGCCCTGAGACAGAAACAGATAAAGCACTCCAAAAAAAAAAAAAAAAAAAAAAAAAAAATCCAGTCTTTCTCTCTTTTTTTTTTTTTTTAATGCATGGATGAGTTTTACCTTTTACATCAAATGCAGCAACTCCACGGTCACACTGAAGACTCCCTGTGAAAGACTTTAGCTTTGATATGACTTAGGCTGCACTGCAGATTGGAGGTGGCTTCTGATTGCAGGACCTCAGAGAACTTGCTGTCATAATAATTGTTGACCTGAGACTTCCTCTTGAAGGAGTTCTGGATGGTCTCTGAGGTGAAGTAGTAAACAATGGGATCAAAGCAGCAGTTGGAGACAGCAATGCAGAGGGCTATTGGGTAGATGGTTCGAACCACCGACTCCACGTCGCAGCCTCCTAATATTTTAGTGCGGACTAGAGCGTAGAAAACCAGATTTACATTGTAGGGGATGAAACAAAAGCAGAAAATGCTCAGGTGCACGATTATCATACGCAGGATTTTCTTTTTGTTCATGTTCCCACCGCGGCTGATAGTTTGGGGACGACGCAGCGTCTGCAACACCATGATGGAGCAAAATACGTTGAGCAGCAGTGGGATGAGGAAACCTACTGTCTCTATGAAGATCACCACTTTAGACAGGTGAGATTTCCACTGTTTGGATGAGAAGTTCTCAAAGCAGAAAGTGGCATTTTCTTTGGTGCTGTTTGAAGTAGTTTCCAACAGGAACCCCGTGGGGATGCTGCCTGAAAGCACCAGCACCCACACGGCAATACATACTATTTTAGCATTGCGCTTGGTTCTGAGCGTCCTTGAGCGAAAAGGGTGCACGATGGCCAGAAAACGATCCACGCTGATGCAGGTGAGAAAGAGCATGCTGCCGTACATGTTGGTGTAGAAGAGTGACACCGACAGTTTACAGAACGTGCGTCCAAAAGGCCAGTTCCGGTTGATGAAATAGAAGACCCTTAGCGGCAGCGTGAAGACAAACAGAAGGTCTGACACCACCAAGTTTATCATGTAGGTCGTGGTCTCGTTCCTCATTTTCAGAGAGCAGGAGAATATATAGATGGCCACAACATTGGTGATGAGTCCCACCACGAATACAATGCTGAAGACCGTGCTGTACAGCGGATATTTGAACAAATCATTCTTGGCACAGGAGTTGTTTGCTGCAGAGCTGTTGTCCATTATCATTATCAGGACAAAACATGCAGGGATGGGAAGTGTTTATGCAACAGCTCTTCAATGAAAGGCTTTCCCAGCACAATCAGATGAGCATGAATGAATAGAGAAGAAGAGAACAGTCCAACACTCTCAGTCTAATAGAGCAACTTTTTTCTGTTCAGCACAGCGGTCCATGTTAGAGAGGATTGCTGCAGATTTCCCTCCCTTTTCTTGATGTTATTTTGGGGGTTACCTCCGTTGAAAAGACCCCTCCCAGAGGACAGCGATCCAGGCTGGAGTGTCTTCCCCTCCCCCCTGCCCTGTCTCTCAGCCAGACTGCACCCCACAAATAAGAGGCTCAGTTTTACTCACTCAGATAAATCAGTCACAGAAATGTGTCTCCTTTTCCCTCAGAAGGTCCCAAATAATCACCCGCTGCTCGGTCCACAAAGAGAGAAACTGCACACACACATTCAGGTCCATTAGAGAAGTGACCTCATGGCAGAGTTCTTGTTCTCTGTCAAAACTCTGTCCTGTGTTTTTGTTCTTTTCAGCTCCAAAGCAGCAAAGCCGTCATCAGCTTCCCATCCCACACGAGACCATGACCAGAAATGACCATGTTACTTTCCAAGCAGAGCTCTGTGTGAAGGTGTAAACGTGTTTCTGTCTTCTGGCTGTCCTCAGAAGCTGCTTCCTGTCTCCTCCTGGTATTACTAACCTAGTTGCTCAACCAGTATTTCTCCCTTTCAAAAACAGCCTTGGGGTCTTTCTGCACAACACTCATCACACTCAGGCTCCACTTCTCTTTTGTGCCGGTATTACAGGCAGTTTTTGTAGTGCGGGGTAGGAGGGAGGGAAGCTGTAGTAACTCCTCCCGCTGGCTCTGGTCCTCCTCCTCCTACTCCTTTGTCTGCTTTTACAATCACAAAACATCAGTGCATTGAGAGGAAACTTAATTTAAAAATCAGCTCACAGTAACACTGAAACACAGTTATGATTAACATTATCTGTTTTTCAGTAAAGGTTAATCTTGTATATCTGGTTACTAAAAAAAAAAAAAAAAACTTGTAACAATTAAAAAAAATGTCCATTCATAGGGACAAGAATTATGGGTTAACTATGCTTTCTACAAACAGGCCATATATTTAGATAATAAAATATACCACACTGTACATTATGAGCTGAAATATGTCTATGATGGAAAACTCAGTACTGAGTACTCTACTGCACCTTACCTCAGAGCCTCAGTAGCCTCAGACAGCTTAAACACGTTCTCAGCTTCTTGATCAGGCCTGCGAGGAGCCAACGCTATAAAATGTCTGTGACAGCTGCTGCTGTGTCAGATAGGAAGCCTGTTTAGGTTTCCTGTCAATAAACAAATGCTCGTCTGAGAGATGAAGCAATCGATTTTTCTGCCAAATCTACTCTTTGTAGGTCTATAAGCAAGCAGAGATAACTTAAGCTGCTGCTTACCACAACATTTCCTGATGTCACTGCTAAAACAGGACACCAACCCAGAGATGGTTCATTTAGACTTCAGAGCTACCAAAAATAGTCCAACAAGAGGGTGTTTTATGGCTCAGTGTCGGTCTCTTTGTCGGTCTACCACAAAACAAACATCATCAAGGCTAGAAAGAAATGTGCAAGAAAATAGAAAAACGTGTACTATTGTCTTTCCCTCGCAAAGTTGTTCCATCCAGCACATAAAAACAAGCTCTTCGCATGCAATTATGCGGTCACTAAACAAAAACATGCGCCTGAAGCCCCTGGACTGTTACATTTCTCACAATGCCAGGAAATTGTCTGGCACCCCCAAGGCCTAGACCGAAGTCTTCGAATGAAAGCGGAGCTTTGTGACATGTGTTGTTGTGTAGTGCGGTCAGCAGCCGTGACAACCTCATGACGAAAAGCTCAAAAAACATCAACAACAAAAAAAGTACAACATAATTCACTTTTAACATTCAAGGCTTGTGACTTGACAGGATGAGGTGAGTGTGAGTTAAAAGTGTCTCAATATAACAGTCATCAAGACATAAAATCTGAGAGATGCTTCTTAAATACGGAGACTGAGGCTCACTTCAGTGGTTGGTGTGATACAAATTACTGCATACACATCCGTCCACCTCACTAAGGAACAGCTAAATGATACATTGGACACAATAACCCAAAACCCACCAAAAACCTGAGAAATGGGTGAGATAATCGAAACCATGTCTTGAAGAAATGTCTAAAATAACTAATAAATAACGTCTCGTGTTTGTGGAGAGCAGCCAGGCCGAGTACGACTCAAACCGTTTTCATTGTATGAATGTGGTGCCGACACCCACGAGCAAGTTAACCCACAGCACAACTGCAGCCCATATACACAAACCACAGGAAAAGCAGATCCGAACACAAATATCCCACATCTTTCTGTCAGATTCAAAAATTATTTTTAATTTTTCTTTTTTAAATGACCAAAGATATAAAAATTTGCAGGCGAACGCCACATTAGGCTCGTCGGATAGTCGAAACGTGCCCCCAGAAATCCCTGAGTTTGAATGAAATGTGAGACACAGGTGGTAATTACACATTTATTATCGTTATCTTCCTCTTTTCTGGAAAATTGATCTCAGTGTGAAAGCTAAATCAGTCTTGACATTTGAATAAACAGTTTGCAGCAAGCCGGTGGCAGAATGAAGGTCAGCACGCTCGCTCACGCGGCCTTATCTGCTGAAGCTTTGTGAAACAAGTACTTACTACCCACAAACCCCTCCCCCCACCACTGCAACTACAGTTTAACTACAGTATGAACTGTACCGAAAGCAAGCCCTGCTAACTTTTCATGTCTCTGTAGCTCTAAATTTATAATCCTATCTCAAGCTCTTGAGGTTTGTGTGAATGCATGCAGCCCAGCAACACAACAGAACACGAATTAATAGGGAACTTCGATATGAAGGCACTTAAGGCTCCACTGTTTATGAATCAGCAGTGAATTCTTTTATAAAGATCTCTTATTGTTAAATCTGTCAACTGTTATTTGTATCCTACATTGAACTTGCAATGTTACATGAACCACTACGTGTTGAATGGAGGGGGAAAAAAAATCATCACATACGATTACCGCAGGTCCTAGATTTGACTTACAGGGTTGCATGCAAATAAACTGCATGTACCCAAACTGCATTCTAAGGTCTTTAAAACCAGAATTTCTGGAGGTCTGGCATCACAGGAGCTGAAGAGCCTCAGCTGGTTTGTATGAACTGAACGACACTCTGATTGACCAGAAATTATTGTGCAGTTTTCATGTTTCTGCTTTCTTATTCATTTGCATACCCCACAGCATGACATCATCCTAAAAGCAGACAGTTAAACCACAGTTTAATTTTGGCTCATTGGTAAAACGCTTCACCGCGTGCATAAAGAGAACGAGCTCTTTTGCATGTCTGAATAAGTATGCAGAATAGCACCCTCAACTCCATCCAACGTAGAGAGATTCTACTACCGGAGGCAGCACAGAGCTCTTCACCCACTGTAACATCGACTGAGGTGTGCAAGGCCCTGAGGAGGACCAACCCCCGAAAAGCACCTGGCCCCGACAACATCCCTGGCTGTGCTCTGAGGGTCTGCTCTTCAGAGCTGGCTGAGGTTTTTACAGATATTTTTAATTTGTCCCTCTCCCAATCATCTGTGCCCACATGCTTCAAGTCCACCACTATAGTGCCCCTCCCCAAGAAAACCAACACAACCTCTTTGAATGACTATCGTCCCATTGCACTCACTTCACTTGTAATGAAGTGCTTTGAGAGGATGGTCATGTCCCATATTAAAGGATCCATTCCGGACACATTAGATCCCCTGCAATTTGCATACCGTCAGAACCGTTCAACTGATGATGCTGTTAATGCAGCCATCCATACAGCCCTCTCACACCTTGAAAATAAGGACACTTATGTTCGAATGCTGTTTATAGACTACAGTTCAGCTTTCAACACTGTCATCCCAAGCACCCTCCCTCTGCCGCTGGGTCTTGGACTTCCTTACAGACAGACCTCAGGCAGTCAGTGTTGGTACCAGGACATCAGAAACAAAGACAGTGAGCACTGGGACCCCACAAGGCTGTGTGCTCAGTCCTCTCCTGTACACCCTCTTCACCTACGACTGCATCCCCTCCCAAAGCAACACCTCCATCGTCAAGTTTGCTGACGACACCACTGTCATTGGGCTGACTACTGGGGGAGAGGAAGCAGCTTACAGGGAAGAGGTGGCCCAGCTGGTGTCCTGGTGCCAGGAAAATAATCTCTCCTTAAATACAGAGAAGACTAAGGAGATGATTATTGACCCGAGGAAGAGAAGAGACCAGCATGCTCCATTATTCATCAACGGGACTCAGGTGGAGAGAGTGAAGACCTTCAAATTCCTTGGCACCCACATCAGTGAAGACCTCACCTGGACCTACAACACAGCACAGACTGTCAAGAAAGCTCAACAGAGACTCTTCTTCTTAAGGAAACTGAGGAAATTCGGATTATCCCCCAAGCTCCTCAGCAACTTTTACAGATGCACTGTGGAGAGCATCCTGACAAACTCCATCGCGGTGTGGTGTGGAAACTGCACCAGTCAGGACAGGAAGGCTCTCCAGCGTGTCATCAAAACAGCACAATTCATCTGTGGTGCTGCCTTCCCATCACTACAGGACACTTATAATACCCGGGTAATAAAGAGGGCACACACCATCATCAAGGACCGTACCCACCCACAGCACACACTGTTCACACTCCTGCCGTCTGGCAGACGTTACAGGAGTGTAAAAGCAAGAACAACCAGACTAAAAAACAGTTTCTATCCACAGGCCACAGGCCTCTTTCCATCTTTATATATAATATATATCTGTATATATTGCACTTGCTTTATTATTTATTTATTTTTATTTTCTACTTTTACTTTCCTAATATACTAGTTCTTAAATTTTATTTTAACTTAGTTGCTTATTTCAATTGTTTGTAAGGCAGTCGCAAGTAAGAATTTCATTGCTCAGCATAACCAGTGTTTTGTGGTGTACATGACAAACTTTTTGAATCTTGAATTTGAGGTATTTCTAGGGCAAAGGCATGTTTGCAGTTTGTTTACAGGTTTCACAGATGCAGTGACACGGGACTCCCCAAAAAAAGTGTTCGTGTGGTGCTGCAGCTGACGATGATATGCAAAAAGAGAGTGACTCTATCACTCTGAACTATGCAAGCACCAACCACAGAGTAGCCACAAACTATCAAAAAAGCCTGATGTTAAACAGCAAATGTGTAAAAGTGCAGCTGTACTCTATCAAACCAACAGCTCCTTCTACACCGAAACATCAGCAAAGAGACTGCTCTATATTTTAGCCCAGACTAAGAGGAAAAAAATACTGTGGGTTACTCTTTATTTTGAACCAAAAAATAAGCAGTGGAAATTATATTAAGTATATTTACTCCTAACTTCGTCTCTACTAAAGCACAATTTTGAGGCACTTTCACTTGTGTATTTTCAGTTTTTGCTTTTGTAAACATCTTTTCTTTCTTTACTTCATTCATCATGATACTCATTGGATCAGAGGGTCTTATCATGCCCAAATAATCCATATTTGAAATAACATTTACCCACAGTGAAGGAGAATGCGTGCATGGCATTGGGCCAGTTACCGTTAGCGGCTGCATGTCCTTCCTCATTCTCTGCAAAATCATGTTGAGTAACCGTACATGATGTGCATGCGTTCCTTGGCAACCGTAATGTAAATTTAACCCATAAGCTGAGCGGGTGGTAATGGATTTGGAAAGGTGGTGGTGCTGTTATAGTAAAGTACTGAACCATATGCATCTATGGCATGAATTTGAACATCCTGGGGGAGATCGTTCGAGATATAGCAATTACAAGATTTTCTGAAAATTTGACCTCTGACCTTTACCTTCAGGCCAAGGTCGCAGAGATTCAGACTCTTACTAGCTGTATCTATGGTGTGAATTTTAACCTCCGAGGTCACGTTGTTCTGGAGTTTTGGCCAACGTTAAAGTTTTAATGGAACAGACGCCGCCGCCCACACCAAGGCGATGACATCAGCTCGACTTTTTCTAAAAACACGAACATGCAAAATTACCCTTTAGTAATTCCATGATTTGACCCATTACTATGTTAATATTTCAGTGTTATGGATGTTACCTATGAGATGTTGGAATTTCCCCAACTGGTTTAGCAGCAGGATCGTGACGCGTAGCAGTCGTCACACCGACTATCACAGTGATCCTCAAAGCCACACACTGAACATCATTCATTCTGGGAGTGTTCACCAGCTGGAATCAAGGACCTGAACTATGCTCTGTGAAGTGGAAGCTCTGGCTTTCATCATAACGTGTCCTCACACACTGACATTCAGGGAACAGCTCACTATGAAGACCTTAACCTTTCACTTTAATTTAAATTCCAGGAAAAGTTCAGTTCTGTTCTTGCTTATTTTTGACAGTCACGGCACATCGTATGTACTTGATTCTGTGGGCTCTTATTTAAACCGCATCCTGTTACTCTGTGAAAAGTATATGAAACCTCACTTGATGTGATACCGAGGAGGCTAATCAGGAAACATGTCAGCACAGGTTACATAAGAATCTCAAGCTCACCGGAAGAAGTGAAAACATGTCTGTTCTGCTTCTCAATACATCTGCCTGTAATACACACATTCAAATTATTGCCACCACTTACCAGGTAATAGCCATATTACAAGTTTTACACAAAGTAATGCATGCTTTTCCTTCTCTTATTTAAATGAATGACTTTCGGTTGCCAAAATCAAATGTTGTCAAAGGCTTTCGATACACGGTTACCACAGTGTGTTTTTATTTTTTTAAGAACACCCTCAACAACTTATGCTGTTATTCATTTTAATATATATAACCATTGTCATATATTCCCATTGGTGCCAAAGTCAGCAGCTTGCAGCATTTTCCATACAAATTAAAAACATTTGCATTTTTAGTAATTATCAAAATGTTTCAAAAACAAACAAACATTCCAATCAGCTTGTTAAAGTGATGACATTTAGTATCTATTAAATCTATTTAGGAATTCCTGATGTAATTATCTGGTAACTGCATTTAAAGACAGTGAGGTCCTTTATGAAACTTGGCCTCCAACAGTTGGCAATTACACTAAATCAGGACTATTTATAATCAAGGAGGCCTATAAAAAAAAAAAAAGAAAATCTTTAAAAAAAAAAAAAAAAAAAAAAAAAAGGGAAGGGAAGGGGGGGGACCAGAAGCTTGCTGCCAATATGTTAAGAATAATAAAAAAATAAAACTTTTGTAAACATACAATGAAATTCAACTGTAAAAAACAGCTGCACCTACTGCACAGTGTGCACAAGACTCGACACGTTTGTGTAAGTGAAAGGTTGTTTCCACCTGCGCACAGAGGGTTAATCTGAACAACGCATGGATGTGTGTGTGCGCTTACACATGCTGTAGCATGATTTCGCTTATAAATGTGTAACTCTCTGTTCCTTTTCCTACCAGTCAGCACACAGTGGCAGCACACAATTACTTTCTACTGCAGAACGGTGCAAAAGTTAACAAGTACAAATATCAGACACAAGCTTGGATGACATATGCATAACCACACTTTTTAAAAAATGAAAGAAAAAAAACAAACAACTTATGCAACAAACAGAATCACTGATCAGATTAAAAAAAAAAAAGAAAATGGGGGAAACAGGTTGTAGTTTTTGCATGTTTTTCCTCATAAAATAACTTTAAATCTACAAAGCACAATGTGAAGAGTTCATTCGTGGCTGACTTGCTTCATGTCTACGCTGATCGCAGCGCTACTATAGATTGATATATGCATAGAGGATTTGATTTACTAACTGTTAAACGTCATGATCAAAATGACGCAAACAAAAACCAAACAATTCAATCGCAGCAGATTATGTTTAGTGCGTTCAGCATTTTCAGGTATCCAGTCCAAGCTGGTTACTGTAACCCATCCGCACACTGACCGCCTCGGTCGAGAGACGACAGGCGACCACTGTGGCGCATCCTGCTGTTCAGCCTCTGCACTGTGTGCTTGTTACTGAACTAGAGGTGTCACCCAGTATTTACTTTCCACCCAGCCACTGTGTTTGGGCTAGCTTTAGAGCAGTAAAACTGAAGAATCACCTGGCGACTGGAGCCTTAAACCATGTCCCTCTCCAGTATTTACATCCCCAGTGCCGAGTCGCTGATCAGCTGGGAATTAACTTTGGTCTAGGATGGACTCTCCTCACTGAGATTAAACCTTAATGTGTTGAATCCATCACTACAGGAGCCCATTATCAGTTTTTGAAGGCCCCATAGCGGCTGGCTTTACTAATGAAGTTCTTGAGCAGGTCGTGATCCATATCTGCAAAGGCCTGGGTCTGCGTGACAGCCGTTAGATGATTCACACAAAACTTGAAGCAGAACTCCTCCAGGTCCTAAAAATGAAGAGGGCTGTCTGGTCAGTGCTGAGGAGTATAACTGACTAGCTACTGTGCACGCCTCCACCACCACGGTGTTTTGACTATGTGTCAGAGGCTATAAGCTTACCCGCGCCTCATACTTGACGGCAGCAGAGAGCAGAGTGATGGCGTTTTCTTCAGAGATGCCTCTCTTGATCGTTTCCTGGCACAACCTCTTCAGCCTCGTTTCTCGGTAGAAGGTGGCCAAGTCTAGCAACCCTGCACACACAAAAACAAACGCACACGTGATTCTGTTCAGGACTTGTGCACTGACTTGTTGCAGCATTTCCTTTGCTGTAGAGAACTGTGAGCCATGTCTAACTTTACCAATAGCGTCCTCTGGTGGCAGGTTTATAGTGTCAGTGTAGAGATACTCCAGGAAGGCTCTGTACACCAAGTATGAGAACTGATGAATTTCTATGGCGTCCTGGTCTGTTTCATTCAGCAGTGCACGGAAATGCTCACACCTGGAGGGGAAAGAAAGGAGAAGATTTGTAGCAAAAGCAGCTTTTTTTAAAACTTTGTCGTCACACGTCATCACGTGGAGCTAACAAAGTGCAGGCTTGAGCTGTCAGAAAACTGCATTACCAAATGAAAAATGAAATTAGCAAAAGGAAGAGGTAGAAACAGCACTTCACAATAATTGTCATGCTGAACTGGAAAAAGAGGCTGCAATTTCCATTAATTTTTTATCAACATGCGTCACGCTGGAAGCCTGTTCGGCTGCTGAAGTGACAAAATATACATCACCTGGAAACTTCACCAAGCCCGTTAGTGTTCAAAAATCTAATCTAAAATAAATATACACTAGTTAAAAACAACTACAGGAGTAGACAAAAGTTAATAACACTGGATACAAAGACAGAAATACCTTTTTTTTTTTTTAATTGATCTCCTGTGATTGTTACTCTTATAATGTTGTTGAAAATGAAAAAAATACATTTTTTCAAGATTCTTATAGACTATGCCCACAAATACAGCCCAAGTGCAGGATCTTACCTTCCTTATGGGCCCCTACATTAATTACTACTAATTATCATTTATCTTTTTTTTGCTTCAATTTTCCCCACACTGCTAATCTCTGATGCCTCAAAAACACTGCCTCTACCATTTCTTCTCAGGTCACGGTTGAACAAACAACCGAGTCTCCGCTCTCTGATGCATCTTAAACATATCATTTGCATGTGATCTTGCCAAAGCAGACGGTTTCCACTGCTGCATATTCGTGTGAGCCAGTGCACTAAGGTTAAAGCTGCAGACAGTCTGGCTCCTTCCTACTGACAGTGCAAAAGAGCAAGGGACTGGAATGCAGATACTCTGTGTTCAAGTGTGGTTATAAAAAGAAACACGGGAAACAATAGGCCTGACTTTGCTTATTCGAGAGTTTAACAGGAAGACAAGGAAACACTGTCTAGCATATGAAGTTTAAATATAGGGAAAAGACACTTTGTTAAATTCCTTATCACAGAAAGATTAGTGTCAGTGCTTCTGCTGCCACGATGGAGTTTCTATGATTATAAAATAAATAATTTTACATCTTCAAAGTGCATTTATATTCCCCTAAAAATCCCACAATGTACGCCAAGTGATCTCATTAGTGATGACCAGGCGCAACCGCTGAATGCAAAAAATACACCCATGTGACCAAAATGAAAGCCAGGATGGTAAAGAAGGCTGTTCTTGTGAGGAAGAAAACAAACTCACATTCATATTTAAAAAAAAGAAGTCAGTGCGGTGGCCCGACATTAGAGAGGAAGAGCTGCAGACATTGTCTCAGTTGCACAGATTATTATGTGCACTCAAAGGTAATGATGCACCACGTTACACCCTTCCAGCCACACAGCAGCTGCTCAAAATGTCACGAGGCTGGATTCGTTTTTCTAGACTTCTTCTGTTAATGAGTCTATACCCCCCCCCCCCAAAAAAAAAACAAACAAACAACCAAACAAACAAAACTAGAGGACTTTGAAGGTCCTTGCTTTCTGTACCTGATTTTCAGCAGAGCTTTGTGAACATGGATGCATTTTCCATCAACCAAGAACTTCAGATCTGAAATCTCAGGACTGTCAAACTCCTTCTTCAAAGACTGAGCGACTGTCAGGTAATCATCACCATCTGCCAAAAAAATAAACACAGGCAAGTTTTTTGTTTTGCTTTTAAAAAAGGGAATAAAGCATCTTTTGCTAAACATGACTTAAATGCATGACCGCTAAATATTCAAAGTACAGGACACATACAGGGTATGAAAAGAAGTGTACTTAAAGAGCTGCCTACAGGCAAGCGAGGGGTGACATCTTTACCCATCTTAGAGGAAGCAAAGGGCCACACATGGGCTATCAAAAACAAAATATGGCTACAGGTGACACTGAAAATATTACCAACATAAAGAAGTCCACCTAAATGCTATTTCAATATTTAAATTAGCCTACACCAGGGCTATTCAATTAGCGGCCCGGGGGCCACATTCGGCCCGCGAACCCCCTTTGACTGGCCCACCCCCTGACTGACCCAACGTAAGCTGCAAAAACGCATTTAAATCATATTTGCTGTGACAGTTTTTAAAATTCCCGCCCTTCCTCTTGTACTTGAACGCACCACTAGCAACGCCAGCCCAGAATACTCCAAGTGCGACAACCGCCAAAATATATCACTGACAGGTCAAAAACGTAAAATTGACAATGAAAATCGCAGTTTTAACCCTGCTTGGACTAATGAATGTGTTTATTTTACCCCAAAGACTGAACTCATTAGGTCAGCATTACTTTGAATATGCAGAAGAAGCTTTAATTTTATGGTTATTAAGTGTTCACTTGGTGCAGTTTCTTTTGTTGAAATATTTAATGCACTGCATCAGTTGGTCTTTCTAGTTCAACAAATGCACTTTTTCAAATACATCTAAAATGTTATAGAAGGGGGGGGGGGGGGGGGGGGGTCCATTAGCCTTACTAAGAGGAGTATAAACAAATAAGTTAGGCTCTCTCAGTGACAGGTTAATGCTCTTCAGTTTGTTCTGAGTTCATACAAACATTTGTCAGAAATGGAGTGGAAACAGAGTTTCCTGTTTATTTCTTAGGCCACTTGCAGGAATGTGTACCTATGACACACTGATATATGCATAATTAGCTCTAACCAGACACAGAGTAAATGTCACAGTGTCAGAAACATAATAACAATCCTCTAATTATTGTGAAAACTTGACATCTGGGACTCTTTTTTTCAGTTTTACAAATCCCCTCCAGGCTGGCTACTAAACTGTGTGACCTTGGCCTGCACTCCTCCCTGCGCAGGTGGATCTTAATTTTCTGAGTGGCAGACCACAGGCGGTACGTGTGGGCCACCACGTGTCATCTCCTCTCACCCTCAACACTGAGTTGAGCCCTCTGCTGTACTTCCCCTACACCTACAACTGTGTGGCCGCCTCAGATACCTCCCAGTATCATCATCAAGGTCGCTAACAACACTGCAGCAGTGGGCTTGATCTCAAACAATATCGAGACTGCCCACCAGTCTGAGATCAACCACCTAGTTGACTGATGTAAGGAGAATGACCTTGAGCTGAAAGTCTGTAAGACCAAGGAGCAAACAGTTGACGTCACCAGCAAACAGCAGGGGAGTTTCCACCCTCTCGGCATAAATGGCCCCAGATGGAGAGGGCGGATAACTTTGGATGTGTTTACGTCTCTCAGAAGCTGTCATATCCCTGCAACATTAACACTCCGGTGAAGAATCCCCATCGGGGCTCTGACTACCTCAGGCCATTAAAAGGACTTTAAACTCCCACTCAGTGTGCTCCGGAATTTCTATACCTGCACTATACAGAGCATCCTGAGTGGGAGTATCACCTCTGGGATGCTGCACCTGCTGGGACCACTTGGTCCTGAGGAGGGTGGTGCACTCAGCTGAGAGGACCATCAAGACCACCCTTCCCACAGAGAGAATAAGGAGGAACTTTTACCATCATGTTGCAATTTTTACTTTATTTTGTGAACAGCTGCAGGTACATAAGCATTTCACTGTAAATTATTATGGTCCTATAAAACTTACCAACTGAGAGGAGGTGCCACGTGACCGCTGGCGTGGCAAAGCAAGCAAACACATCATCTGTGCTGCTGAAATGAGTGAGATGGGGACTCGCTACAGCCTGACCTCGACACTGACCCCACATCAGAACTTGTCCGCTCTGCGTCTTGGCTGCTGACGTGTGGCTGGTGTGACACGCAGCCACTTCCACTATCCTGTCGAGAAACCCCACAAATCTATACTTAAGACACAATTTAATTCGCTTTCATTCAGTTGTATTTATATAGCACAAATCTGCAAGAGAAGCCACACTTCAGGGCATTCTAGGCCTTAAAATACACTATACTGCCAACAGTATTCACTCGTCTGCCTTCACACACATATGAACCTGAGTAACATCCCATTCTTAATCCACAGGGTTTAATGTGATGTGGGCCCACCCTCTGCAGCTATAACAGATTCAACTCTTCTGGGAAGTCTTTCCACAGGTTTAGGAGTGTTTATGGGAATTTTTGACCATTCTTCCAGAAGCACATTTGTGAGGTCAGACACTGATGTTGGAGAGAAGGCCTGGCTCACAATCTCCGCTCTGTGCACTATGACCCTCAGCATCCGCTGACCCCGCTGTCATTTTACATGGCCTACCACTTTGCGGCTGAGATGCTGCTGTTCACAATCACTTCCACTCGGCTATAAACCCACTAAAACCTGACTGTGGAACATTTATTAGTGACGAAATTTCACTAACGGACCTGTTTGAGACATTTGGCTACTCTGAGGATCTGTGACTTATTATGGCAACAACGTGTTACAGGTAATTTAAAACGGGATAAAAACAAAGCACTAACCTCTCCTTGTCTGTGTTTATCTGAATGGGGAGCGCTTGGTTACTCTTATTGCCTGTTCCCAACTGCCCATATGAGTTGGCTCCCCAAGCATAAACAAATCCCTCATCTGTCAGTGCCAGTGTGTGTGCATATCCACAGGCGACCTGTGTTTGGAAGGAAGAGGGTATTTAAGACGCATGTTAACAGAAATAACAAATCAAATACAAAGTTTAATAACGTTTATCCCTCTTTAAACTCTTACCTGTACAATGTTAACACCTTGGAGAGCAGCAATTCGACACGGGGTCTGCTGATTCCCATTGTTGCCCAAACCTAGCTGTCCATTGCAATTATAGCCCCAACCATAGATCTGGAAACAACAGACATATTCAGGAAATGCAAAAAAATTATAGTCATGATTATTTTGGTCACTACTGAAATTACGATTACACGCTGACTTTGACACAGTGAATACCTTGAAATCTAGTGCACTTCTACAATCTCCTCAAAATAAAACACTAAATTGAAAATAAAATACAAAATATAAAATAAATAAATATATAAATGAATTATAAATGAAACAAACAATAAAATAGAAAAGGTAATACCAGTTATCACGACTAATAAAACTAAGAAGAAATGGGACCAATTTATGTAGACCAAATAAATTTGCTCACTTTTTTGTGCCACAACATCCTGAAAGATCCTGTACATGTATGTAAAATTTATATTCACTTCACTCCAGTCAGTAACTGAATCCAAGAACATGGAGGCTGGCCCATTGTAGCCCAGAGCAAACAGGCCAGCACAGCAAATACTGGTTATACTGGGAGGGCTGCGACGCTCCTCTAATTTTTCCACTTCTTTGTACTTTCTCTCACATCCATTCCGATAGTTTCAGGAATCTCCCTCCAGGAATTTGCTGACATTTATGAGCCCCTATTATTATTATTATTATCTTAAGATGATGATTGTTATTCTCTCACTGACAATCTGATATTCACACTACTTCAAGCCACGACCGTGAGCTGTGTGGAGGTGAGAAAGTATACTAGGTTTGAACTTTTTTCCACCCATTTCTTGTGTAAAAACAAATGCAGTACTACTTAGGCCTTCTAAAAAAAGACTGCATGTTTTTAAACTATGTTGCATACTGTACCCCCTCACACTGAAGGTCTGCTTTTCAGTCCGTCTTCAAGAATGAGCATTCAGATCAAGTGTGAACACTGATTTCAGACATTGTAATTAAATGGTTTTTGAACACGTGCAGACCGATGTGACCCGTTACCTCTCCGTTGTCCAGTACAGCCATAGAGCAGAGCTGACCACAGGCTATGTTCACCACCACCTTGTTCTGCAGGCAGCTGCTGACTCGACGTGGTGTCGGCTGGTTGGCAGTAGAACCTGAACCGACTTGCCCGGAGTTGTTGTAACCCCACGCGTACACCTGGACACAACGATGAAGGTTCGCTTTGCAGAGAAATTCACAGATCAAACAGAAACAAATTAAGGAGAAGATAAAAATACCTCTCCATCAGTTGTGAGGGCAATAGTGTGGTGGGAGCCACAGGCCACTTCTGTTACTCTCTTGCTGAGGAGGTTGGTGGACACCAGGGCAGGGGTCAGTCCATGGTTGGTGGTCCCGTTTCCCAGTTGGCTGTAGCCATTGTGGCCCCAGGCATATACCTCTCCATCTACACAGCAGCAGGAGCAAGTTTATCCATGTTGTCATAGGAGTTAATATTTTATTAAAAAACAAGCAGACTATTTCACGATATAGAGCAGAAGTTAAGCAACACTACTTTTATTAGACATCATAGATGGACTTAATACAGCTGAATAAATGGGAAATTGAGTAAAGAAGATTGCACAGACTCAACTCCCATATGGCCATAATTAACTTTATGTACCACCAATCAGTGTAACTGAAACTGGGGAACAGATTTCTCCACATGCAAAGAAAAAAAGACTGACTGGCCTCCCTCAGATGATGTGGAGTTAGTTAAACATTACCAAATATCACAGAAAAACTGATTAAAGTAGTGTAAAGGTATCTAAGCAAATCAATACAGTACAATTACCCAAATAAGTAAGAATGCAAATCTCTTCGAAATCAACTTTCAGACTTTTTCATTTATTATTCTAAACACCAATCAGTAAAAGTTTCATTTGCATTTGAAATCCAACAGTTTGAATGCCTTTTTCCATATTTTGTCACATTACAACCACAAACATAAATATATATTTCACTGGAATTTAATGTGAAAGACCAACACAAAGTGGTTACAATTGTGAAGTGGAAAGAAAATTATACATGATCCAAAACATTTTTTATAAATATAAAAGTGAAAAGTGTGGTGTGCAAAAGTATTGAGCCCCCCTGAGTCAATACTTTGTTGAACCACCTTTTGCTGCAGTTACAGCTGCAGGTCTTTTAGGGTATGTTTCCACCAGCTTTGCACATCTAATGACTGAAATTTTTGCCCATTCTTCTTTGCAAAACAGCTCAAGCTCAGTCAGATTAGATGGAGAGCGTTTGTGAGCAGCAGTTTTCAGATCTTGCCACAAACTCTGGATTGGGTTTAGGTCTGGACTTTGACTGGGCCGTTCTAACACATGAATATGTTTGGTTTGAAACCATTCCATTGTAGCCCTGGCTTTATGTTTAGGATCGTTGTCCTGCTGGAAGGTGAACCTCCGCCCCAGTCTCAAGTCTTTTGCAGACTCCAACAGGTTTTCCTCCAGGATTGTCCTGTATTTGGCTCCATCCATCTTCCCATCAGCTCTGACCAACTTCCCTGTCCCTGCTGAAGAGAAGCAGCCCCAGAGCATGATGCTGCCACCACCATATTTGACAGTGGGGATGGTGTGTTCAGAGTGATGTGCAGTGTTAATTCTCCGCCACACACAGCGTTTTGCATTTTGGCCAAAAAGTTCAATTTTGGTCTCATCTGACCAAAGCACCTTGTTCCACATGTTTGCTGTGTCTCCAACATGGCTTCTGGCAAACTGCAAACGGGACTTTTTATGGTTTTCTTTTAACAATGGCTTTCTTCTTCCACTCTTTCATAAGGACCACATTTGTGCAGTACATGACTAATAGTTGTCCTGTGGACAGATTCCCCCACCTGAGCTGTGGATCTCTGCATTTGGTCCAGAGTCACCATGGGCCTCTTGGCTGCATCTCTGATCAGTGCTCTCCTTGTTCGGCCTGTAAGTTTAGGTGGACGGCCTTGTCTTGGTAGGTTTTCAGTTGTTCCATACTCTTTCCATTTCCAGATAATGGATTGAACAGTGCTCCGTGAGATGTTCAAAGCTTGAGAAATCTTTTTATAGCCTAAGCCTGCTTTAAATTTCTCCACAACCTTATTCCTGACCTGTCTGCTGTGTTCTTTGGACTTCATGATGCTGTTTACTCCCCAATATTCTCTTAACCAACCTCTGAGGGCGTCAGGGAGCAGCTGTATTTGTACTGAGATTAGATTACACACAGGTGGACTCTTTTTACTCATTAGTAGTCATCAGGCAACTTCTGAATGCAACTGGTTGCACTCAGAGAAAAGCACGCATGCAAACACACCTCTAGATTTTGTAGCACACTACACCCAACTATAAGTGTAATGTTTAAGTGCAAGCATGAAGGCCTAGCTCCTCAGAAGAAGTCTACTTTGAACAAAAAGAATTTTATTTTAATAATCTAAATACAATATGAACCCAATTGTGGCACAAAAATCGAAATAAAATATCTAAAAAAAAAGATTTGCATGTGTTGACTCATTTGCTTGTTATTCTATTCCTCTGCTTCCTGAGGACATTTTACCTATAAGACCAAAAAAAAGGTTTTGGAGCTACACCACCTGCAGTAGCGATAACCACATGTGGCCCCGTTCCATAGCTTAGGGATACAATCTTCTTTCCACACAAGACATCAATCCTGCGTGGCTCGATGGTACTTTGAAGGTCTCCGAGCCCTAAACAGCCGCTGCAGTTGGTCCCTAAAGCGAAGACCTGCAAAGAAAAAACATTTAAAAAAAGATTTTATAGCTTTTTTTTTTTTTTAACATCTACACTAAGAAATAAGAAAGATTATATCATTTTTTGTTTGTTATAAAATATCACAGAACGGTGAAAATGTCTCAATCTAAATATTCTTAGTTGATAAATTAATTTATGATCATTTCTACAGTGAAACAACCAAACTAAGCTACAGCTGAAACCAAGCTATAATAATCTTAAGAAGTAAAGTGTTTGTAAAAATATGACTGAAACAAAATTATAAGCAGGCATAACTATTGCGCCTACAGGCCCCACTGAATGTGACACACGACAATTTAAAGTGAAATCCAACAAAATACAATTTAACGGTACAGCTGACTGCTCCAAAACATCAAACAAATAAGCAAGGGTGGAAAGATTAGGCATGCATCACACCTTTCCAAAGGCTCAGGCATTAAGCCCATTGGCTAAAGATAGCCTCATTCTATCTGCTTATCCCTCTGCCTGGAACTGCACCTCACATCAAGCAGAGAGTGAGAGGCCTGAAGCATTTTTTTTATCCACTTCTAAACAAGAACTACTCAAAAATCAATACAAGAAAATGAATGAAGTCCGTAAGATGCTGCAAGACATCTTTGTGTAAACAAGAAGATGAAAGCAACCCCGCTTAAACGCCAAATGTTACCTCATCATTAACTGTGACATAGAGGGCTTCATTCGCAGCACTACCAAAGACACAAGCCTGCCGGATAAGCCGGAGTTCCTCGGGAGGAAGGAGCGCAAACACTGGCCACTTCCCCACGTCCAGCATACTATTCAGCTGTGGAAAAAAAGAGAAAAACACAAATAAACATATTTAAACCCAAGTCACTAACCCTTTAAAATAAAGGGAAGGTTGATGAGATAAAGTGAAACGTTGTCATGTTAAAGACGTTGATGCTCTGGTTATTAAACTGGATAATAAATACTTTCTGCTCTTTTAAAGAAAAGAATATAAAATTAAATATAAAAGTTTATCGTATCTGCAGCAGCATTCAGATGGGCACATGTAAACAACAGTTTTGTACATGGATTAACACGTGTACGCCTGGCTCAGTGAAGTAAACACACTTACTACCAGTGCAAGTAAAGACCACATTTTGTCATCTCCGCAGGTGTTACTGCTTTACACTAACTTATGTCTGACACAATATTTCCAGCATAACGGCTTCAAAATGTGCCATGAATGCACCGTCACACAGCTGTCTATAACTGTGTGATTAATTGAAAACAGCAACCAGCTAAATCAATAAAACCTACTCGTCTGCATTTCTATTATCATTAATTACAAGACCTTTAAAAGATAATTATCTAATATTGCTACTAACATGTCACCACCTTGTTAAAATAATGGCCTAAGTCATTTTTTAGCTAAAGTTTTATTTGTTGCCTAAATCTACTTTTCGATGTTTCGTTCAGTTTTTTTTTTTTAACTTTCCTGAAAAACCTGAAGAAAAAAAAAACGACTTAGGCCATTATTTTAACAAGGTGACGATGTGGAAATCCTCAGCTCGGTTTTTATTAAAAACAAAAACTCGTTTCATGCCTGTTTTTACTGCCGTGTCAGGCATATGTATCAGATGAGCCTAAACATGAAGTTGCACTTAGCATGAACCCACGCAGCACCTCCCTAAACAAACACACCACCATCACCAGCTGCTGCTGCTGCGGCTAAGATGTCCCACACTTCAAAGAGCGCAAATCAGCGTGTTGGCTTTTACAAGTCAGCTACCAGCAATGGGAATTATATTATCTCAAATTATCCCACAAAAACTATCAAGCTAATTAGCGCGTGAAGTGGTGTTGCTAATGCTTCTGCTGCTGCGCGCTCCAAGTGTTAACGTTACCTTCCAGCTAGCGGTTTAGTCCCCGACGTCGTTTTCTAATCAAAGGTGACGCTAAAAAAAAATGTCACCCAACATATTTTGCAAATAACCTCGCAGGAGACGTCATGCCGACAGACTGGTGCAGGTCTAGCTTCACGTTAGCTGCTGTGGCTGCACCTTGTTGTAGCTAGCTTTAATCGCTACACCGCCGCCTGAAAAACATACACACACACGCACCACCACACTTCCTCTAGCCACTTGGTGCGTTTACGGAAAATCGGAGCTGGGAACGTCAACTGTTTATGGGCAGAAATATGAAAAACACTTTTGTTAATATGCCAGTATTTTGTGTGGAACTTCGAGAAGCACTTGATGGTGTGAAGCAGATGTGGGTGTTGCATTTCTGACTGAGTTTTGAAGTACCGTTGCAGCCACGGACACAGGCTCTGTATCAATGGACAGGACATCTCCAAAAAATGAAAATAAAAAAAAGTGTAAAGTAAACCATTAGACTTTATCATAAAGTCACATATGCGACCCTAACTGACATTCATGGTAAATGGTAAATGGTAAATGGACTAGTTCTTATATAGCGCTTTTCTACTCAGTATGAGCACTCAAAGCGCTTATACAACCTGTTTTGCATTCACCCATGCACTCCCATTCATACAAGCACTTCCATTTTTACTAAGCTAAGTGCTTTTAATTAACTAACATTCATGTTCCTTTTACCCGTAAAAGGTTCTTATGTGCATTTTCTTTAAGTTAGTACAACTTCATGTGGATAGTGCATGGTTTGATTAGTTACTCAGTGCTCTCAAAACATTAATGTAAAGGTTCTCCTGAGGATCCGCAATCCCTACTCCAATAAATGTGATTCAAATGATCAAATGAGTATTAAATGCTGCAGGGAGAGCATGTAAAAGAAGAAGTCCCCAGGGAATTAGCATTATTGTCCAGCTACATAAAGTCACCCTTATAAATCCACTCCCTCTTCATTGTCCTCCTACATTTCCTTCCACATTATCATTCGTATTATTTTGTATTATTTTTTCTGTTCTGCTGCTTTCCTTGATGTTGCTCCTCCATCCTGCATTTCTTCTCAAGTCTAAAAATTTACATCCGGCAGTCAGTGATGCATGCACAGGTGTTTGCATATAACATACTTGAGTGTGAACTACTTGTGTATATGGGCAAGAAGTCTATGTGCTTTTCTAAAATCTTGTCTCTGCATCCTTACAGTGACATGTCTAGTGTTATTACATAAAAAAATAAAATAAAATAAAATAAAATAAAAGGCACAGTGTAAAAAAAATAAAATGTGGTTTGTTGCCTGAGGGCAACACCATGCTATAGAGGGGTAATATATTTGTATATCTACATGTGTCTTACAGTCTTACAATTTTTTATGTTTTCATCTTTTCATCATATTTTGCAGATTAAATCCATCTGTGTATGTTCTTTCTTTCATTCCCTGTTTTAAGCAATTACTGAACTATCTGCATATTTCACTGACTACTTATTAATCAGTATCTCTTAAAGAGTTACCTGGAAATTAATCTTGTTTTTTTTTTTTTAGACTTTATTTCATCACTTTTGGGGAAGATTTCTCCATTTGTGTGTGTGTGTGTGTGTGTGTGTGTGTGAGTGACTGAGTGAGTGAGTGGGTGGGTGAGCAGGTGATGCAAATGTTCTGAATGAAGATTTTAAAAAAGTGTGTATATTGTTTCTGTAATAACTATATGCATATATGAGACTGTTACTGCAGCACATCACGAAATGTGAAGAGCTTCACACAACAAAGATATAGTGAAGCTTCTTATGTAGGCAACTACACTGGGACTAGATTAAGCATGGTGCACTGTCCATGATGTTAACCCATTAACCGAGACTTGATACAATAGCACTTGAAAGCAGGTTTCAGATAGATAGATAGATAGATAGAATACTACAGTTTACAGGCAACATTTATTTCTAATGGTGTAAATTTCAAGTAACAAACAAAAAATTGGTCATCTATATTAAAAAAAAGGAAAACAAAACAATTAGAAAAAGATAATCTCTTTGAGCCATGCCAATGCATTTCCAAAATTAGTTTTGTTAGAGTAGAAAAAAAGATATCAAAATATATTTTTTGCCCACTAAAACGTATAGCACTCCAAACACAAGTGATTCAGTTATTTTCTGTTGAATGCAATGTTGGATTTCAATTATTGTTTAGCAGAAGGTTTGATATCACTTGTCCCATTCACAGCGTCAAATTGGCTCTAAGCGCTGTTTAGTTTTTCTTGATTCACGTAAAATACTGCGGTTCATTCTCATTATAATTAAGCCCTTCTAAGTACAAACCAGCGGATGGGGTAGTCTTACACGTAGAGCGGCGGTGGTCCCAGGACTGACCACGTAGCATTCTGAGATTCCCCCCGAACGACTTGGTTGGACGAACCGCTCACAGACACGTCAACCATAAGGTCTTCCTCAAAGTGATGAAAAAAAAATAGGTGGACAAATAAACTTCATCTTAACAGCACCGGATAACGACCGGCTCCACGGCACTAACAAAATTAGACATCGTTACGTTTTTTAAAAAACGTTTCTCTTTGCTTTCTTGTAATTTGGGATTCGTGATGAATTACCCGAATACGCATGCGCACTACGTCTTGTAAGCGATGGCGACATTCCTGTTTTTTATGTGAGGAACAGGGTTGGATGGAAAGTTATCTCGATAAAACCGAGCGTTAGGACAGACATTATCGATATTGTGCATCGTCACAGTCGCTCGCTAGCTACTTCGGTCGTTTTAAGGTGTTGTTAACGCGAGCCAGCGTTGTTCATGAGAGGACAGCATACTATCTTGCTAACTGTTAGCTAGGGTAGCTTACGCTACTATGTCACACTTTGCCTTCTCTTGTGTTTGTCTGGGTAGCTAGCAAATTATCAGCCTGAAGGTTCTGCAGAAAGTTGCTGGTCATCCAAGCTTGCTGACGTTGAACATTTCGGGGAAGAGCTGCATAAGACTCATCAGTGTGCATCGGCTTTCTGAGCGAGACTGCTGCTGTGCCAACTGACTGGGTGAGTAACGTTAGCTGCGCTTTTGGTAATAACTCTTGTTTTGCTACAGCGAGCAGCATATTGACGCTATCATTTTAAGGAAGTCGGAATAACCTGGAAGGTTACTGTTTGCCAGAACGCTGGTTACAGCCAGACTGCAGTTGGATAACTAATAGATATGATATAACGCTAAGCATACACACCTGTAGCCTGAGTAAACAGGATGGGATGCGAGGTAATTAACCTTGTTAAGGGAGCTAAAAGATAAATAAATAAAAAGCAGTTTTTCTGAATATATTTAGTGCTAAAACTGTATGATAGAGGAAAAATATATATATATATGAGGAGCTCGTGTTTGTAGCTTGCAGGGCTAGTAACGTTAAGTAAGTGAGCAACGACAAGGCGTCAAATACGGATGGCCAGCTGTTACCCAGTGTGCAGGTTTCTGGTACCAGTATTTCTCCGGGTGTTACTTAGACATACGCATTACTGTTGGGCCAATACTAGAAAATGACCTGCTATTAAACACTACTATTACTATTACTGCTATTTTGGGTGGCTGATAATTAAACTGCGAATGTGTTTTCTTGTTTTCTCCAAAACTGCAACTGAAAAACAGCTGCTGTGTCCTCAGTCAAATGCTCTGCGGCCACAAACAAATGTGAGGCACAATCAGGGTAACAACAGTTGTAACATCTGTTATATGTTGATATTTCGATACAGATTTTGTGCAATGCAGCTATAACAGGAGGTACAGAGTTTCTTCCTGATTATCTGACACTTTCATAGGTAAAGGGTTTTTTTTTTTTTGGGGGGGGGGGGGGGGGGGGGGGGTGAGAAAGAGGACCATCTACAGCTGCTCATATTTTAGTGCAGTTACTGCATCTATCTAATAATCACAATGTTCCACTTACCACAATCAAATTTGGAAAACGAATGATGAACTTTCAAATAATCTTTTCCCATATGAGGGGAAAAAATGACACTTTACTACTATAATGACACTGCATAAAAGGTGGGTGGTCAGAGGAAATGCAAAGAAGTGACTGTCATTAGGGATTTCCCTTTTGTTACGTCTCATTTTACTGACCTCCAGGTAGCTATGTCAGTGTGGTTTTGGCAAGTAACTTACAACTAGAACAAAATTATAGGGCATTCTGCCAGCTGATTGCAGTGATTGACTGGGAGGCCTCGGGAGCACAGAAGTCTACCATTCATCTAAAACCAAGTAATACAAAAATTGATCTCATGGCAGTCTCTCATGTCTGTAGAAATGGCTCTGCAGGCCTAGTTCACTGACCATCACACTGTAAACTGACTTTGTTTTTTAAGCCTAAGGAGGGGAGGGGCTAAAGCTAACAGATAAGCCAGATCACTGTGAGGTTTAGGCACGCATGCGCCGGGGTGTAATTAAGTTCAAGGACACATGTTCCATTTCTCTCATGGTCTTCTGTTGCTTTTCACTGAAATTTTGTTAGCCATGTAATGAGTGCATACAACTTTGATATATTAGTTCTGTGCCACTGGAGGGATAGAAACTTTCAAAGGTCTGACTTTATTATGCATTTTCTCTGCATTTATTGATTGCTAGAATTTAGTAATTAATATGACTCAGTGGTCAGCTTTTATTTATTTATATGTTTTATATTTATGTTAGGGTTTGTGACTATAGTTAGCAGTGTGATGGTTTAGAAAGGGTCTTTTTTTGAAAGAACAGATTGTTTTTCTCTACGTAATCATTTCCAATTTCTTTTCCCCTTCTCTAACTCACTGTGCAAACACTTTACAGCCCTGCTCTTATTTGAATGTTGATATCTGTCACGTAATAACTCATGCCCAATAGATTATGCCACTGTCTTCTCACTTTGTGATACAAATTATTTTTAATCCAATCGTAGGATCACTGGGTTATGAGTAAGCACAAACGGACTTCTCTTGTTTTCCTATTGATTATGCCTCTTTCCTCGTTGCTCTCTTTTCTTACATTGTTATTTAACTTCTGGGGAAAAGTGACACATCACATGGAACCACTCTTTAGTATCACTTTGCATGCAAACTTGGTTTGCCACCTCAGAACATACTACCTACTACTTAGTGTAGTACAGATATACTGCTTTTGCGTATATCTTGTCTCGTTGTTTGGCATTTGATAATGGTAAATGATAAATGGACTGCTATATGTCAGGCTTCTCCACTTACTGAGCACTCAGGCTGCTTTTATGGTGCATTTACAGACCAAACACATGCAGTTGTCCTACTCATAAATTTGGTCACACTGGAAACCCACAAATATTTAGTGGCACAGCACAATGCATATTTTCATCCAAGTCTGAAATATTTTAACTTGTGCGAATGAGGACTTGGGTTTGCTTGTGTCAACTGGATCAAATTTGTGTAAATTCACCTCATTATGTAGACCTGCATTTATCTATTCACGCACACATTCATACTAAGGACGTTCCTGACACCGAATTCAATGGTTATTAAACAAGAGGGGGGAAAATCTGACCAGTTGACTAGTTTAAAGTAATTAAATATTCAGTAAACAGCAGAATTGAGCTGATTGAAATGGACAGGGTCAAATATTGGTCATACAAATATGCATTTAAGAGCCATTTGAAATTGCTACCATTAGCAGTGCTAACACCAACAGCCTTCCTTTATTGCAGACTAGCGACCACACGCCTGTGCAGATAGTGGTTACGAGTGGTTTTACATTACCAGTCAAAAGTTTGAAACTTTTGTATGTCAGTTTACACTGACAGCACATACAGCTGCTCATTTTGTACACTAAACTAGAAGCATGCAGCTGTCATCTGTGTACTTTCACCTTTCTTGTTTACAACTTCCACTCAGAGAGAAAGAGGCACAAACATCTTAGAATGAGTAGTTCTAAGCTGTAATTGTCATTGTACATTAATAAAAGCATAATTCAATTCTTTAACTGACTAATATTTCTGGTACAGGCTAGTAAGGGTAGCTAACATTTAAACGTCACAGCTGTAATTTATACAGCTCCTTTGGCCTTTGCACTTTAAGCATTCTCACGCTGATACACTGGGAGGCAATTTGGTGCTCAGTATCTTGACCAAAGACACTTGAACATGTATACTAGAGGAGGTGGGGATTGAACCACCGACCTTGTATATACAGTGTCAATGTGAAGCATTGAACACATACTAATCAGGAGGAGTAAACAACAAATACTCTCACAGAAGGTCAAGTTGGAGTTTCCAAAGACTTTTACCTGCACGTCACTTTTTTATTCTACATTTAGTCTTGACTTTAGACTTGTTTTATTGCCACCCTAAACTCAAACTTTCAGAAAAATATCTTTCAGTGGAGTTTATGCTAGTGGAAATGTAGTCCACCGTGATTGTAGTCCACCATACCTTAGGACATCATCTGTCTGTTATTGCACAGCTCTCATACCCAAATACAATTTACAGCTTTTTTTCTTTTTTTAGTTTCTATTGTTGAGCATGACCCTGTTACCTTACAGAAAACCATGCAAACCATTGACTTCATTTAAAAATGCATGTAGGGAGTTGTGATATCACCAATTGTTTTGTATTAGAGCTGATCTGAAGTCCAGTTGTCCAGGACCTTAGAAATGAGGAAGAATGAGGAGTACACTTTTTTTCTTAAACACTCTGGAAACATGTCCCGTGACCTCACACCAAATCAGGCATGAGCTTACTGAAAACACAGTGAGCTAACATTAGCAAATTTATGCACATAACAGATCAGGTAATCGAGCTGCCGCAATAAACTTGCCAAGATATTACAGGCAGCATCTTGTTTCTTCTTGACTACAAACACATGAGAACTGTGTGTCTGTAGAAGAATCACAGCTTTCATCAAAAGCCCCAAAAGTCAGAATCAGTGGTGCTTTGGAGCTCAAGAGAGCAGCAGGTAAGCAAGCTGTCAGTCATGATTGTCAGTCAGTGGCCCACATGCAGACATCAGAGCCTTTTGTATGCCCTCAGATCATATGAACAGAGCAATTACTTCCAAAATGATCACCAACACACTTATCAGAGCACCCAGATGTAATAATTGAAATCATAAGAACTCATTAAAAATATTATTTATTTTTGTATTTCTTGGCAAACTACTGCTCTTTGAATATTATTCATTTGGAGCTGGCATCTAACAACAGTCATTGTCATTGCAAGGCATTCATCATCCTCATCTATAGTTGCTACACTTTTGCTACACATTTTTGACGTTGTAGCCAGCATGACTTAGCCACTGTGCCAGTTAGAACTTCCACATTCATCAGATGATGATCTTCCCATAACTCTGATCAGATTTGATTAGTTTGGTTTAATAGCAATCTTTAAATGCTGTATTATAATTTAGTTTGATCTGATTCCTGGATGTGGGGACCCAGAAGGAGGTAAGCCTTAGTCATACATGCTTGCTACTGTTTCTTCTGAGAAAGTTACTAATGCGCATTTTCTGCAAGCTCAAAATTGTGAAGCATCCTGGAACGTCATAGAGGAAGCTTGAAAAGCCCCACCCCCACCCCATGTGACTCTAAACAGCTTTCTTTGAACGAATGGGATGCCATTTTCAATTTTGTGTTCAGTTTGTCTTAATGTATCCATGCTTTGTATTTGGTACAGTGTACTGACATTCATATCCACATCACTTAAATTAGCCAACCTTTCATCAGTCATCCTATTAAGTTGCTTAAATTTTATAGCCAGAAGCAGTAAGTACCCCATAATGTTGCATCACTACTACATTATACAGAATGCTTGCGTTGGGTGGAGTATTATGGCTTTCATGGTAGTCAACATAATGCATCATGTTTTTAACTTCTATTAAAAAAAGAAATGCTTATAAATGTAGGTAAAGGTGCACTCAGTGCGTACAGACAGAGAGGAGAAAGAAGCTGCAGCCTGCAGAAGTTATAGGTAAATGTATTTATCAGCACAGGTCGAATCACTCCCGAGACTCAACATTTTGACGTCACAAACCTTTTTGGTACATTTCCATTGATCACTGTGTCTTTGTTGCAGCAGTACCTCTTCAGTGGTGTGAATGAGGGAGACATGGCAGACCACACGACACCTCTGGAGTCTGGCCAGCTTCTCAGCCCTGAACTCCCAATCCTGACCTCACCACCACCCCCAGCCATGGTCAATGGGGAGGGCCCCCAGCAGGTACACTCATTTTTTTTTCCCACTATTAGTCACACTTGCTGCCTTAAGTGTGTTGTGCCCAAGTTAACGCCTGACAAATCTGCTTTGGGATTACAGTTGAGGGAATTTGTTAGAAATGGTGCTTCTAATAGTTTATCTGATGCTGGATTTTAGGTGCTCAGGTGTAGAACTTCTGTGGGTTTGACCCCACATGGGGGAAAAATGGGTCTAATTACACGTGTTGTTTCTTTGTGCTTGTTAGAAATATTTGTGTTATTCTGTAAGGACTGTTTTGCAGAGTCAGAGATATTGATCCCATTGATTGCACTACATAAATGAACTCCATCAGTGAAATTGAGGAATTTTCGCTGGTGCACTTAAAGCACTTCTACTCCAGCAGTAATGCTCGAGGCAGTGACATAGTGTATTGTTTGGCCAGCGGCTTGTGTTTCAGGCAATATTAAATCCAAAAAGTGTTCGAGACCCTACATTTGGAGTTGTTTAATGTGACTGACTGTGTTATATTTGCTATAAACTGATTTTTTTTGTTGTTGTAGAGAAAAACTGTTATCAGATGAACTTAGATCTTCCTCTTGTGAGCTGTGATTTGTTTGGAGGTTTTGTTTCAGATGCTAAATAAACTATGCAGTTATAGTTCTTACTCAGCTCAGTACTGAAACAACCAAAATGGGTTTTGCTGCCCTCACTTCATTTGCTCATTGAACATATTTCCCATGCAACAGGTGCCACTTCTCTCTCAGTTTTGATAGCAGTTTTGCTATATATGTACAGGAAATAGATTGACACCCCGCCTCTACGCCCTCCAAAAAAACCCCCAAAAATCATCTCTTGTCATCATCAGAGTGAGACTGAGCGGTCCTGACAAGCCTCAGCGATATCCCTGTCATTTTGATGGTCACCAGTCCAATTTGTTTAAGTTTCTGCGATTTCCTGGGAGATAGCATGAAACCCGCAGTGATATCTTTTAGTCACTTCCTCAGTCTTATGCAGTTTGTCCTGATAAGACTTGCTAATATTAGCACTGCCCTTACACACATGCCTTTCCTGCCATTGCTGTCATTTTCCACAGTGGAAAAAACCCTCACCTGAATCAGGCTTTGTTCAAACGGAGATCAAATTTTGCTTGTGGTGTTCGGCTGTGAGACCGCTGTCCTCAGGGAATTCGGTTACATTGCCGCCTCCCACAAAGACCTTACACGATTGCCTGAACATGCCCTGTGTCAATGTTTAAACTGTTTTGAAAGGTAAGGGAATAAAATGCTGCTGTTTCTTCTTGGCCTACATCATTACACCCCCTGCTAAGATCAATTTAAGACTGCATATTCGTGATCGTTTTAAGTAACTTGCATATGAATCACAAATATCTGTGGATGGGCAATATGACCAAAAATTTGTAAAAAAAAAAAAAAAAAAAACTCACAGAGCCTTGTCAGATGTACATAAAACATTAATTTAAAAATTAAATAAAACAAATACAATATGATGATCATTTCCTGTTCACACACACCAGTGATGACAGAACTGCTATGTAAGGTGTGGTCTGCAGTGGGGACCAGCCTGGGAGCGTGTAGCAAGGCGAGGGATTGAACAACTAAAATCTGCTACTATAAACAAAAAATGCTGTTTTCTAATGATTGAAGACCTTATGTTTGGGCAGCACAGTATTGCAGTGGTTAGCACTGTCACTGCACAGCAATGAGGCTGGGTTTGTACCTCCTAGTCAGCCAGAGCCTGTCTGTCTGGATTTTGCATATCCTCCTTGTACCTATGGAGTACCCGTGGGTTTACATTCGGTACTCTAGTTTACTCCACAGTCCTAAGCCAATGCATGCTGGGTTGGTGATTATAAGTTGTTTATAAGTATGAATGTTAGAGTTTGTGGTTGTCTGCCCCTTGGTAAACCCAAGGTGGGTAGGTGGTTAGAAAGATGGATGGATAGAGCTGTTGTGTTACACACATTTAAACCAAAATATCAAATGTGGACTTTTTCTGCCTTGTAAGATTTAAAGATTACTTATCTTTGTTACAAATGATATTGGAATGAATGGCTTTAGATTTGGTCTCTTTATCAGACAAGCATGCTGCTTTTTCCTTTTTAATAACAAGCTATTTACCCTGCTATTTTCTTTTTATGGACAGAAATGGAACTCGTATGATAACTGCGAGTTACTTTTTTTAAAAAACATAATAAAAGTGAAATTTGGGTTGTGGATGAGCATCAACTAACAGCAAAAAAAAAATAACAATTTTAAGTATTAAGAACACAATGCTAAAAGTGGGGTTTCCACAAGGTAACCCTTTTGGGCCACATCCATTATGTATGTGTTTTTCAATGAAAGGATGACAAAACTGGATATTATGCAGCACATTTTCAAGGTCAGTCTGTTCCATCCATATCTGTCAGTTTAAGCAGTGCTGTATGGGTGCATGTCCTTGAAAATTGAGTGGCTTATTACATACCTAAGTAAGCAGTTGGGTGGGGTGTGCAGGTTTCCTGCTGGTCATGTTCTCCTTAAGGAAGCCTAATAAAGAACAGAGAAGTCTGGCTTATGGTGTTGCAGTGGCGCTTTCTTTTTTTTTTTTTTTTTTTTTTTTACGAGTAGACAGTGTAACGCTGGAGCTCAGAAGCACAGCAACCAGTTGCAATTTGTTCTGTTTTTTTTTTTAATATATCTATTCAACTTTTACATCAATGTCCTCATACAAGTTAATTTGTCTGCACGCCCACCTTGAGTGTCTGGGATTTTATTACATTCATGGGGTTTTTCTGGCACCTGGAGTAGGGGCGGTGACTTTGTATCTGACCTTATGTGACCTAATATTTGCATTTTCCAGTTATTTCTGACCATATGATAAACATTTAAAGTTCTATTTTTTATTTTTATCATTTTTGTGTGGGTGGTTTTACTTTAGGGCTGCCTAAAACCTCTTTGGTAGAGACCAAGAATGTCTGTAATTATGAAAAACTCTGAGTAACTTCCTTTTTTTTTTTTTTAACGTCTGAATAACTTTTATGCCTACAAATGAGGGACCTTTTATTTAAAAAAATTTTTTTTTTATTACCTTGTGCAAATGACACGTGGCACAAGAAGTTTGTGACCGATTTTGTGTCGTCAGAGTCTCGCCACATCCCGCCTGCGAAATTGAGCTGGAAGCAATACTGGCATTTTGCATTATTTGACGTAGGGGTTATCACTTGTCGTTGTTTGAGTGATGCTGTAAATCCAATGCGTGTGGTGTTGTGTATGATGAGGTGCATAAATATCATGACAGCTGCAGAGTGAGGAGCAGGAACCACTGGAGGGGTCTGGGCCCTGACAGAATGAGGCAGGACTGCAGTGACAGTGAAGAGGATTCACAGCGATGGCTGACCCCGCTATTTCTGACCTTTTAGTTAGAGAAGCTGCAAGGACACTTCAGTCTTTGTTCTTGTTTTTTTTTTTTTTTTTTTTTAATTATTATTCCAGTCTTGGCTTGGTATTAACGCTCTATTGGACCAATTATTCTGAGTCACAGAGGAAGCTGTAGTCTGGAGGTCATTACCTGAGATGATTCTATTTAAGAGATGACTTTGGCTACAGTGTGATTCACTGCTTCTTTCCATTTAAGCTCTCCTCCCCCTTTTCGTTTTTTTCTGCTGGTTTGTAGCTAAATTGGTAACAGATGAATCAGTCTGTTTCTGTCAATGTTTAAACCTAGCTAATGGCTTATGTACTTAGCTGTTGGCTGTGCTGATGGATATGTATATTTTCTTTTTTTTTTTTTTTTCTTCTTGCTTGTTACTCTTTTGTATCAGACCTGCCATTTAACGTTTCTGCGTTCTTTGTGCTTGTGTTTTTATGTTCTTCTGTTTTGATGGATTTTAGGTCTGTGTTTGTGACCTAACAGATTGTAGGGAATTAGTATCACTCCTTGGTACCGACTTCTTGCTGTGAAGTTTCTGTTAGGAACCCCCGCCAAGGATTCATCCAGCCTTTTGGGAAATGTATATAATAACTACTTATTTCAAGACAAAGTAGCACATTTGAGAGATGGCTTAGAAAGAACACTGAATGAAGAAACTGCTTTCACTCTGTGCAGATGCAGTCTTGTCGGGTTTACATTTTTCAACATAAGATGAGCTCTAAAAATGAAAAACCCGCTCTGTTCACGTATAACACTCAGCATTAGATGGTAAATACATAAACTGAAGAGGTGGCATGGCCATGAGTCTGTGGTCTGCTGGCGGCTACATGTCATGCGTGGGCTACTGTTACTGTGGGATAGTGAGACCTCACTCCCAATTCTGCTGTCTCTAGTGTCGGCCTTGTGTGCTATTGCCAGACACAGGAGACAGGGCCTTGGATATGTGCCTCTCATAAGTTGCCAGAGGGCTTGAGATGTTGTGACAAAAATGCAACCCACTCTGCTTGTCTCCTGGTCAGCCACTGAATCATCTGTGAAGATGGAGGTGAGCCCACTATTTGTCAACTATTGTGAGGGGGTGGACAGTGCGTGACTCAGCAGTGTTTAGGACACTTTCCACCAAGCCAATAAGATAAAACACACCATCACTGCTGCACCAATGTTCAGAACAGACACAAGTACTAGTGAAGCACTGGTACGGTATTTCTGAGCTGATTACAAATATCCATTTATCAGTACAGATGATTCAGATTTTTTTTTTTTTTTATGCATAGAATAATTACCATGTGGTGTACTAACTGTTGCAGGAATGACAGTTTTTTTGGTCATAGTATAAAAGACATACCTAACATGAACTCAGTTGCCATCTTGGCATTCTGAAACCAGATATGAGAAGTCATTAGCCAAAAGTAAGATAAGTTAAAAAGCACAACCACTAAGCTCCTGTTTTTGGTGGTGTTGCAATCTCATTTAACGACTTGTTAGCAAATGCCTTCTCTTTCCTTCTCTAAAACTTTTAAAACTTTACAGATTGGGTATTTTAGAACTCATTTTGCACCATCAAATTGACAAACATGTAGGCTAGAAAAACAATAGTGTGACTTCATATCCTTGGATTAAATCACGTTATGGCCCTGTTAACCCTTTAACGCCGGGCCATCGCTGCTGATACACCTGTTACCTGCCTCTAACAGCCTTTAACACCAAGCATATCGCCGCTGAGACGTCTGATCAAATGTACTTTGAATTACCGTGATTATGCGACCGTTTGTCCTATTGGAAAAATTCAAACAAGTTTTGAAAGCTGAGAAATTGCAATTCACACCCAACATAGAATTATTACGGTAACTGTTGCTGGAAGTCCGCAAACAGGGGGATATTTGAAATGCGTTCGCTGAAGACATTTTCGGTGTTAAAGCTCGGTGGCTGACAGACCTGTGGCATCATTCATCTTCCATCTGCTGCTAATGTAAAGAGACTCACTGCTTGACAGTTACTGCTGGTTGGGAGCTGGTTTTCACTTCACTGTGTGCAAGCATTCACCTAATTTTAAGATGCACAGACTTTGCTTTCTTAGACATTAGCATTTATTTAGGTATGTTTTTAATAATTTGCTGTTAACATAACTTAAAAACATTGCTGTGGTTTAAGAGAGCACGGGTTGACTGCAGGCAGAGAGGTTGCAGACATCTGCAACTTTTGGTTCTGCTTGTTTAACAGGTTTTTGTTTAATTGCTCTTTTCTAGTGCTCGGCTTTCTTGAACTTATGGAGGATGAGCATATTTGATAGGCTTCATTCTCCACTGTGGCGTCTACTCAGAAGTCTCTGCTCTGTGTGAGGAGCTTTGCCACGCCCCCATACAAACATGCAGTCACACCTGACACATTACTTTAAAATATGTATTATGATCCTTTAGAGAGCAGCTAGCAGGTTAGCAGGCTCAGTGAATAAATGTGTAGAAAGAAGTGGGGCTGGGCGATATTTTAATAAATATCGATATATTTTCATACGCGATGTAAGATGAGACAATATCGTTTATATCAATATATGTCACGTTACAATCATACTTGTAGATCCACCAGTTCACCTGTCTCTTCTTCCAGTTTGTCTCTGCACAGCTTCACACTGCCCCGTCTGCTCCCTCACCGCTTCACCCGTAAATCAGAAAGAAAAACAATGCTCGGTTATTTAGAGATGGTTTGGATTCAAAGTGTCAGATGAGCAGCAGAATAATGTATTCTGTAGAGAGTGCCGCAAACAAGTCCCGAGAAAAGGTTCAGCACTAATCTTTTCCACTATGCATACTGATGCTGATGCTAATGCTAATGGTCGTGTTGCTAGCTAACTGTTACAATAACAGCTGAAGTCCTCAGCCAGGCACAGCTGGCTAGAACTCTGCTGACTGAAGGCTGCAAGTTTGTTCATTCAGTCTGTTTACATGTTTTGTTATTTGTACAGGAGTACACACAGGAGGAAGCACTTTGGTGAAGTCTACTTCACTGCAGACTTTTAAAGAATAAGTCAGCCTTTTGCTGTTCTTGCTCTGTATCGTTTCTGTTTACATTTTAATAGCACAGCTGTGAGGTTTTTTTTTTTATAGAGGAAAAAAGCATTAATTTATTTGAGGAGCATTATCATCATGTACATCTACAGCTGAATGTTAATAAAAGTGTCTGGGTAGCTTTGACTCAGAAGTGCAGTTTTGTTTATAACTTTGGGGAAGAAAAAATATCGAGAAAGATGAAAAATATATATCGTATATCACCATTCAGCTAAAAAATATCAATATCATTTTTGGTCCATATTGCCCAGCCCTAGAAAGAAGTAATAATTAGATTTTGTCTAAATTTGGGGGATGTCGTCACATGAGGGAGTGCAGCCAAGCTAAGTCACTGGCCTCATTCAGAAATATGGAGACGAAATACTGGTGATGTGATATGATTATATTGTGCTCTTTATTTGTGTAGTAAGACATTTTTTTTAGGTTATTTAACAGAAAAAAATCTTTGTACTCATAAATATACATTGATTAGAGTGTAATTACATCTTCCAACAATGCATTCTCATAAATTTGGAATTAATCCATTAAAAATACATAGGAGCAGGCACTGGTTTGTGGAGCTGCCATTTTCCCCAGCCATCTTGAATACAGTGGCTGAAATGAACATCGCCGTTCTGCCTTATCACATTTTATGTATGTGGCTAGAGACCAGCAGCATAAAACAGTAGTACACCTCTCTCCTCCCCCACCACTGCTCTCTTCTCCCTCATTTCCATCACACCCGCTTACTCCTCACCTCAAGCCTCATCTCCTGAACTGAAGTCAAGGCTCAAACACATGAAAATATGCATAAACAAGTTTATTTATTCCCAGTATTGTCACAATTACTTATTGTCAGCAGATTAGATATGTAGCCCTCTCATCTCCAGACAGTTTTCAGTTTTAAGTGTCTTGAGACAGCAGTTTATAAACTTATATTTAAAAAATATAAAACGTTTAAATCTATCAGGGTTTCTAAGGTAGCTTTATTTAAACTGTAATATAAAATGTTTTTTTAAAAAAAGGGGGGGAGGGGTTAATATCTAGCTTGTTACAAGTTGTATTTTATTCTGAATCACATGATTAGTATGCTGCATCTTAAACTGCTTGGCAAAATGGTTGGAAGGAGGGAAATCTAGAAGAAAACATGGATCATGGAAAAGAAAAACACATAAATTTTAATGTGGCCATAACTGTGAACCTACCTGGACTTTTGATCAACCAAACGGTGACGGGGCTAGAAAGATGTCAGCCGGGAAGCAGACGTTCAATCCAAGGGCTGTTTTGATGGTAGAACAAAGTGCCTTCACTTTAATGAGAGATTGCTTTGGAAGGACTACACTCAGTACAGCACTTAACAAGTGTAGGCTATGTGGTGCAGGAGCCAGATGGAAAGTGCTTCAGAATAGCAAAAAAAAAAAAAAGTGGCGGTATGCCTGAAGTTACAGCACTTCATGTGAAATTTTCAAAAGTTGTGAAAGGAGCAAATAAATGAGTTCAGCACAAGTGGAGATCATGGCTGCAGGTTACTTAGCTAACACCAGCTCCACAGTGAAACATGGTGGTGGCAGCATGGTGGGGATTTTCATATATATATCGGTAATAAAGACCAGAGCCTCTTGAATATCACCGTGCTATTGTCATCATTTTTATTTACAGAGATGCACTGATTGTCTGGTGCATCTCTGTAAATAAAAAAAACTCGTCAAATATATTTCAGCAAATATATTTCTTCCATGAAACAAAAAGTAGCATGTACTAGACCAGGGGTGGGAAAACTTTTTTGGCTCTGGGGCCACATCAACTTTTTGAAATTTGACAGACAGGCATGGCCAGCACCAGATGCATGCATATCAAACATAAACATAAAAAAGCATTAGAGAGTTAATGCTTACGTTTACTTTTAGTGTGAGCAGTGTTGTTTTTGCCAGTGCGTTGAAGTCTGGTGTTAGTTTTGTTGTAGTAGTTCTCAGAATCCTCGCCATCAGTTATAATTATGATATGATTTGATTTGGGCAATTCTGTACCAATCTTGAGCGGGCCGGTTTAAAAAGACCAACGGCCGGGTGTGGCCCACAGGCCGTAGTTTGCCCACCCCTATACTAGACTGTAAATGTATTGGGCTTCTCCATAACACTAACACAGTAACCAAGAACTTACCTGCATTGCATTATTGTTTTGTTTTTAACACCCCCCCTAAACGGAGGCAAAGTCATATAATTTATGTATCATTTATAGCGCTATAATCAGGGCTAACGGTGGGCCGGGCTGAGGGCCAATGTACCTAAGTTGTGCTTGCGGTACTTCAGCATTTAGCTAGCACTACAGAAGAGGAGCGAGCATAAAGGGAGTAACATGCGGCGGGTAATTTTAAATGCAACGTTTCTAAATGCTCAACAAATATCAGCACAAAAAGTGTGTGCAGTTTGTCACACACTGTGTCTGCTAGCTAAAAGAACAGCTGCTGTATTTCCAGGGAGAGCAAAGAATGAGAGGCGGTAACTTCACTCAGATGGAAAAAGATGTAAGAAAGAGGAAGAAGAGAGCAGCAGCAGGTCAGCTGATCACAGCCTGCACACCAACATCATTTACTGCAGCTCACAATAGAAAGTTGTGATTCTTCTCGCCATGCAGAGCCACTACGGCTAATTTTAGGGTTCCTCCACCTTCTGAATCCCACTGTAACCCCTGAGTAGGGATGGCACGATACCACTTTTTTATGTCCGATACCGATACCGATATTTTACATTTAGATATCGGCCGATACCGATATAAATCCGATATTTAAAATTGATCCAGGCATTTAAAAACATAAATAATAAAAATTAAAAAAAAGAAGTAGTCAACAGTCTCTCACACAACAAAATCAAAGTCTTTTAGTTGTCCCACATACAAGACTAAGGAACAGGGCAGGCAGAGCTTTTTAGGCAGTGGCACCAAAGCTCTGGAACTGTTTACCACTCCAGCTCCATTTACCTGACTCTGTGGCATCATTTAAAAAATAGTTGAAAACTTTTCTGTTTAACCAGACTTTCTGGTCTTTGACTTTTTTATTCTTTTTTTTTTTAATATGGTAATGTTATGTTTTTAACATAGTGTTTTCTGGGGGTGGGGGGTGATATTGTGTTTTGATTATTGTACAGTGCTTTTCTGTCTGTGAAAAACGCTATATAAATAAACTTTACTTACTTACAACAATAACTATCACCTGAATCCTGTTGCTTCTGTGTGAGAAGGTGATGCTTATGGCATGTTGCAAATTTCATTAGGGCTGCAACTATCGATTATTTTAGCAATGGTGTATTCTATTTATATTGATTACCCAAGTAACTGGATAAGAACTACTTTTTTTCATATTAACAGTTCATCTGCATATTTTAACTTCCGCACTGCAGTTTTTCCCTGTGTGAAACAAACAGGGTGGATGGAGCAGCTACAAAGTTCTCTTTTCTTCACTTACTGATCAGGTGGTTGATGAAGGACCTCCAGCTGTTTCCCAGTAAAGGTTTATGGAGGTTACAGGGACGAAAAGGCTTCTTTTGGACACTAGAAAAACATTTCCTTCTGCTCCATCTGAGCTCGCCGGCTCCGCCTCTTTCTGCTTGTGCAGACAGACTGCACGTAAATCAGCTGACTGCTGCTGTTGTGTCATCAGTGTTCACGTGAAAAACTAGGGGCTGCGTGAGTGCAATCTTGTAATGCTTTATATTTACAAGCATTCTCCTAAATACGTTTCTACTGCAGGTTTATATTTAGTCACTAATCAGGGATTAAAGTATCAAAAATATTTTGACGGGGAAGGGGTTCTTCCTGTACCGGATGGTCACTAGTGCTAATAGCTGCGCTCGCTAGCAGTATGTCCAGGAGCTGACTTAGAGAAAAAAATAGCTGATTCTCAGCACAGCGAGCACAACACTCAAACGAGGCAGAGAGCGGTGGAGGCGGAAAAACATGTCAGCGATGATCGCTCAGTGTCAAAGGGAATCCGTCGCAGCGACGGAGGATCTGAGGGGGTTGTTTTCTAACTCAGGATCCCCCACTCCATTCCAGTAGGTGGTGGTAATGCAGCTCTAAGCTGGTTTGGTCAACCGCAAACCCACAAGAAGAAGAAGACGACTGAGCCCTGTAATGCAGCTAATGTGAGCGAAACGTTATTTAATGTATCGGATTACATTTTTTTATTTCTTTCCAATATCCGATCCAGTAATTTAGGCCAGTATCGGACCGATACCAATACTGAATATCAGATCGGCGCATCCCTACCCCTGAGTATCCTCATGTTTGTGTTTAGGTGGAGGCACAGTCACCCTCTACTATGGAGGACACAGAGAATAGAGCTGTGTTTAAATTCCCTTTCACAGTTTGTGTCCTACATAACAGATTCAAGCTGAGTGCACTCATTAGGATTAAAATTTAGATTGGAATAATGTTGTATTCTCATGTATTATTATTTTATATTATTACAATAATATATAATGAGGTTCACTTAGCTTTACACAAAAATAGTTGGTAGAAACATGCTCCAAAGAGCTACTTTTACTTTCTTACTTTAAGTACATTTCAGAGCCTGTACTTTTTTACTTTTACTTAAGAAGTTGAACCACTACTTCAACTTTTATCAGAGTAGTTTTTAACACAAGTACTTGTACTTCTATTTAAGTACAGAATGTCTGTACTTTTGCCACCTCTGTTGCTTTGTAGTAGTTTGAGGTAAAGTGAAGTTTGTTTGAAATTGATTAGCTCCAGCTTGATTGCCTAAGGCTCAGGAGAAGCTGTGGAGAACATTATGCTGCCTGTAACATCATTGAGCATGACCAGTTTGGTGGTGGGTCAGTGATGGTTTGGGGATGCATACCCATGGAGGGACACACAGGCTAGGCAGTGGCACTCTGACTGCCATTAGGTATCGGGATGAAATCCTTGGACCCATTGTCAGATCCTGGGGTCCTGGGTTCCTCCTGGTGCACAATAATGTCCGGCCTCATATGGAGAGAGTATGCAGGCAGCAGGGTTCTATCCAGAAAAAATTTCACAGGTCGGCACTATCAGACGACCAGGGTGGGTTCCCCTTCAGTACAGAATGGACGACCGTTTGCTAGCAGCAATGGCCACGCTGCTAGCTAACTGTGATGACAGCAATCCATTCCAGTAGCTAACAGCTGAAATTCTCAGCCCAGCATGACAGTACCTCAGCTAGGCGCAGAACCCTGAGGCAGTTCCCACAGGGTGAAGGAATTGATACCACTCAGTGGCCCCCACGCTCGCCTGGCCTAAATCTAATAGTACACCTCTTGGACATTAGGTTTCAGTCTATCTCAGACTGCCCAGGAGCTCTGCAATGCCCTGGTCCAGATCTGGGAGGAGCTCCCCCAGGACACCATCCGTCGTCTCATTAGGAGCATATCCCGACATTGTCAGACATGCATACAAGCATGTGGGGGCCATACAACCTGCTGAATGACTAGCCCACCGCATCTGTTTTTCACTTTTGATTTTCAGGGTGTCTTTGATTGCAGATTATTAATTTTCATTTCCATCAAACGATGTGGCATCCTTTCATTCCTAACACGTTACCCAGTCCATATTAGTTTAGATATACAACTTTTTTTTTTTCCCATTGAGATCTGATATGTTTTTATAGTGTTCTTAAATTTTTTTTAATTTAATTTTGTGGGTGTGTGTGAATGAGAAATCTCTCAAATAATTTAAAAGCTATTATACTATACCCTTTTTATACACTGACTTAATGCAAAGCTCAAACACCCCATGAGTCAGTAGTGTTTGGTCACTGTTCATGAGTATGTAGAAATATGATGAGACATAAATTGGAAACATGAAAACTAATTAACTTTGTAAACAAGATGCCAGTGGAAGCTATTGTGTAAACGAGATGTATTAATCTGTATGACCGACTGTGCTTTTGTAACATTCTGTAGTTGCTCTAATAAATGCATATAAAAGATTATCCTCGTTAAATTAATGGCGCAGAGAAGACCGTTATTTACAACAGCATCAAAACCTGTTTAACTTCTATTTTTTTTTCTTTCCTGTCCTCATATCCCCTTATGTAACGTTTCCAGGGGATCCTGGAGGGTGGAGAATCATTAAATTGCTTTGAATCATCATTGCACACGCAAGTGTATGCCATCAGCTGCAGGAAGACTGCGTTAGTTCCTGGCTAGTTCCGACACTGGCAGGATTTTCCCTGTGTCATTTGGCTCCTGCTTCCTACCCACCCAGCTGCTATCTCGCATCAACACACAGTAAACAATTAAGAGGAACAAATAGTGAGAAACCTGAACTCTGAGTCACCGACGGTGGAGAAACGTCAGAGCTAACAGCCACAAAGGCACAGAACAGGCCCATTCTCCTGGGTAATAAAACACAGCAGTGGCCACCTGTGAGACAGCATGTGCTTACTGATCCTCAGTGTCTTTGCATAAGGCTCGTACCTGGATGCGGATCTTTACAGCAGTGGGAACAAGATATATTGTTTAACCTTTGCTGCAAATTTATACAGCACTGTGTCCAGTGTAACTGATTTGTGTTGCTCCCTGTTGTGAATGTAACTGGGAAACCATTGCGCATTACATTGCTTAGTCATCTGTGTGAAAAGTAACCTTTGCAGCATCCGAGCACTTTTTCAGTCTGTCTACTTACAAATAAAGTTATAATGCTCTGGGTCTTTGCTGCATCTGGACATTCAATAATACATACTGCTCGGGTTATGCATGTGCTCAGAGGTATTTGGAGCCAAGCAGTGACACTGTGGATGCCCCCCCCCGCCCTTCCTTTTTTTAAAATTTAAATACCACTTCTTTCTTCTTCTGCCATTGGAGACTGTGGCAGCACCTAGGCTGTGCTAAGATTAGTCATTCATTCACTCACTCATTCAACCACAATATAGTGTTGGCTACACTAGGGAATAAGTGGTGAGAGTTGTTAATACATTTCAGACACTACATGTATACGCTGCTGCATATTTATACACCGGGTATTTCTAATTATTACTGTGGCTAAAACAGAATATTTGTAGCAGATTTTAGGTCATGAGCACCTTAAACTATGTTGTAATTGGCATATTTCATTGTAAATCAATCTGTCCACTCACTAAATCATGATGGAAACTGCAGCTGTAACTGTGCTATTATATACTGATATTACACATATTAATTATGAATGAAAGTTACCACTTCCTGTTACCCCTTGCAAATATTTCATAAGCAAGTGAGCTACCTAAGAATGTATCAGTAACATATTTACAGTTTAGACTGAGCAACTAAAGGCTCAAATATAGCTCTGCTGTTTAAATCCTGTTAAGAACCCTTTCACCTGGCAGAGGAGGGGATGAGCCATTGCACGGTTGAGGCATTTGAGAATTATTATTCTCACCAGGCATTCTCAATGGTTGGGTAATATTTACAGTTGAGTTTCTGAATGCAGAACGTCTGAATTCCCTGCTCATTTACTGTGTAGTGCCTAATATGATCAAACGGAGCCCTAGAAAAGTTTCAGAATTTGGGATGCCGATTGGACCTCACACACTCACACACGCCTACATTTTCAGAAAATGAGGTTTTCTTAGATCCGGCCATCTGCAAAACATTCTTTGATGTTAATTTACGCCATATTTTTATTTTTATTCAGGATCCCATATTGAAGAAGCATCATTTGACCACTGGTTAACTGCTGAACTGCTTGACCCTGTCATTGCTGTTTGCAGCTATATTTGGCAGTAAGCTTTCCATCTGAGCTTCCTGGGGATATAAGGGCTAAGTTTGTGCATGACACGTGGTGCTATCAAAAGAGGAACTTGTCTTATCTGAAAAAGTTATTTATCTTTTAAGGTGTTCTTTTTTCCATTCTGTAAAAATCTGTTTATGCACTAAAAATGTTATATTAGTGCTTATCAATCTAGAGTTGTTTTTTTTTTTTAATGCATCTTGAATGTGTGGCAGGTCCTAAGGTCTCATAACAAACACGCTGAATCCATTAGCTTGCTTCGGTAATGGGGAGATGATGTTTTCAGTTTTGTTTGATTTTGTTTTAAATTCAGATGATGATGAAGGTTAAATAATTACAGATGAATAAGTGGATTTTTGTAATACTGTGCTGCAGTCACTCTCCACTTAATTAGCATTTGTTCATAATTATTTTGTGGACACACCAAAAATAAAGAAAATTTGATGTCTAAAAATTGCATGGTTGAATGATTGAAACATTTTGGATAACAAAGCAAGTGAAATCAAGCTAAAGCTTTGCTATTCATGTTTCATTTTGTGCTTTGTTCCATAAAAGCCTGCAGGAAAAAAAAAAAAAATCCATAATTCAAAGAGTGTCAGCATAATGATCATTTTCATCCCTTATTAGTGTGTGCACTGTGTAAAGTTTACTTACTCTTATTCTTCCAAAGTGAATTTTACTTTAATTTTACAGAATCAAATTGCATGATTTTTGTTCTATGGGGGAGATTGATGTACTCTTGGCACGGCGGTATCAGTGACGCAGAGTATCTGGTAACTTGACACACGCTGATCAAATGATCAGCACTGTCGCTTTAAGGAATGATCCATTTAGAACAAATGAGGACAGATGTTACTGAAGCAGCGAGTACTTGCGAGCTGCGTGCGTTGTGTCACTGTACAAATAATTTCTGTTTTGTTTCGGTTTTGCTGCTTTGTGATCTTTAAAGACGGCACAAAACTCGAGGCTGGAATTGTCACAAACGCAGGAGCTCTGCAATTGAACTCCCACCACCTCCATCTCCGCTCACATTGATCGGAGTATTAAGAGGATGTACGGCATGTTGCTCTGTGAATGGGAGAGAGAGAGCCAGAGAGAGTATGAGGGGGAGGGAGAGAAGGGAGGGAGAGGGACTGTAGCGTAGTCGTATATGTCAGCCTCAGAAGCTGCGTGGGTCGCTCAGCTCCCTCACGCCATTGTTGTTGTTGTGAATAAGAGAGAACAAAGGACTCCCCGTGCTATGGACCCCTTATACCTTTGTCGGCTCAGCTGTGCTATGATCACACCCTGATGGAATGCTCTTGAAATTAACCATATTAAGGAGCCTAGCAGGCGTTAACTGAGCTGGCACACGGTCACAGAGTCAAGAGGGAAACTGAAGAGAGAACTGAGGCATCATCTAAAGTCCTTCTCATTTTTTTTTTTTTTTTTTGGTCCTGATTTCATGGGCTCATCTGCCTCCTTTTCCGGAGAGTGGCCACTGCTGATAACGTTTCAATCCCTTCTGTGAAGGTTTGGCGTGGACATCGCTGTGGCTTATTTGTTGAACGGGTTGCTGTGGATACTGACGGTAGGGAGGCTGCACTGGAGCCAGAGGCGAAAGTGAACAAGCCGCTTGCTGCAGAGAAAGCCGCTGTCGGAGCGGATGCTGCTGAACCGGGCTAAGCAAGCATGAGATTTATGAACTTCTTTCTGTAAATGCTACGTCCAGTGCAAGAGGCCAAGCTCCATATTAGTACAGTCTTTGCGTCTTGCCAGTTTCTTCCTGGACTTTATGCAGGAGTTCATGGAAGTGGAGGGTGTTAAAAGAAAACATCCTAGCCAGATGTGTTAGCATCGCAGGTCATGTGATTTCTCATGAGGGTTGGGTGAAATGGTGGAGGGTCTGGTAGACCCTGGAGCATCTTTTCCTTTCTGTGGCTGCGTGAACAGAGACGGTTGAATGAGAAAAAGCAATGCGGTCAACAGTAAGTAGCAGTCAAATCTTTTCCAGGCAAAATTTCCTTTGTTTGATTTTTATTGGCTGGCAGTGAATGCCACAGTATTGATTACAACTGTAATTTCCAATGTAAAATTTCATAAGGGGGCAATATCCTACACGGCATGTTTGCTTCACGTTGATGGGAGTGGAAAACAAACATACACATACAGCTGTCTCTGAAGTGGCCAGACTTTGATTCACTTAGACCTCCCTTGCCCCTCCCACCACCTCCATCATCTACACTTACTGCTGACGCTGCTTGTGTGGGTTTGTATGGACATATGAGGCTCTGTGTGGCAGTCAAAGGGCTCTTTCCTCTCCCTGCTGAGCACATGAATGGGAGCAGTGTCAGAGATGGAGGTGCTGATGATTTCAGTGCCTGAAGAGAGCCATAGCCAAAGCCCTTTGCTAGAGGAGTGTAGATTCTATGACAGCGACTTCTACAAGAGTGAGGTAACTAGCGCCCACACACAGTGCCAGGCAACAAAAACCTAGTTGCGCATGTTTTTGGAGTTTAAAAAGATAAGTTAAAAGAACAATCAATTTGAGGTCTTGATAGCTTCGTTTTTCTTAACCTAAGCTGACCTGTTATTTAATTGAAAGGAAAAAAAGGCTTTAATTTCCAAGGATTTTTGTTCTATTGTCAGAAACATGGAGCATGATTTGAACTGTCTTCTCACACCAAAATGCACATTTTAGTCTGTTTTTCTTACACTTTTTTTTTTTATGGTCTTTTGTAACGACATAAGCAGCGTGACTCATTGTAGGCTACGTAGCTGTGGGTACATGTCATGTCTTCATCAACCAGTTTCTCTTTCTGGTACATTATATTTAGCTGTGAAGAGAAACTGTTTGCCAGCAAATGATAATTCCTATTGAAATATTGATTAAACATTTTTTTTTTTTTTATGTTGTGTGTGTTTTTTTTTTTCCCACCTATTATGTGGTTTGAAAGAAAAATCACACTATATTGTTCCCGATCTGACTTCACTGAATTACACCTTCTTTATGTCATGAGACAATGTAGTGATTTCAAGTTTGTGATATTATCTGTTCATTAAGTATGACACTCTTTGAGGTCTTTCCATAGATTTTTGCTGAAACAAGAGTTTTAAACTGATAAATTTGTTTGTCATCTTGTTTGCTTTCCCACAGGTAATCCTGGTGCAGGTAAACCCAGGTGAGGCCTTCACTATTCGACGAGAGGATGGTCAGTTTCAGTATATCACAGGTAAGACGACATGCCGAGTCTAAATTTGAATCAGTATTTTCTAATAGTCCAGGCAGAATGGAGAAGGAGAAGTCTGTCTTTTATTTTTTTTTATATATATATATATATATATATATATATATATATATATATATATATATATATATATATATATATATATATATATTTTCCCACCAGTCTACTACACAGACCAACGAAGGGTGGAAGTGCTCCTGTGATAAGCAAACTCCTGAAATTAAAGTTAAGCATCATAACTGGATAGTTTTATTCAACATTAATGTCTCACTTAGTATAGTTGGAAATTAATCATTCTCTCAGCTGTATTCCTTGATGCTGAAATGTGTCATGCTTGTTTTAACAGCTTATTTTGAATCAAAGACTTAAAATTAATCCACAAAAAGGAGCAAAAGTTCGTTCTCCATTTAACCAGCTGCTTTTACACAGCTGTGCTTCACACTCACGGTTGCTAAGCGACATGAGCTACGCAGAGGTGAGGGCAGGTGACGCTGATATGAAGGCTAGCCGCTCACTTCCGGCCTTTGAGGTCTTTGTGGGCTGCGAAGGACGTGGGCCGGGTCCTTCGAACGATGTGGCCGCTGAATTTTTGACATCGTGCGTCGATATAATCTGTATGCCTGGAACTCGTGCACTGAGAAACGTTCCACGGTGCAAAGTGCGATTAAAATGCGTTAAAAATTTTAATTTGTTAATTTCCCCGTAGTTAATTAATCGAAATTAACGCGTTAAAGTCCCACCCCTAATATATATATATAAAATATAATATAAAGTTTTTTTTTTTTTTTTTTTAACCCGCTGGATGTATTTGACTCATGATTATTCATTAGTGCATGGAATGGAAACAAAAACTGTTATTTTCTCAATTAAGGCACACCATATGTTTCTAGCCTTAAAAAATTAAAGCAGTTCATACTATGGCATCTGTTAATCTATTTTCAGAACACGACCTTTTCCTCAGCATTTTAAAAAGAGATAATCAAGCATGGTGTTTGACTTTGTAATTTTCTGTATACATAATGCAGCAACAGTGTTTGATCAAAATTTAATTCAAGTTTCAGCATCACCTGCTACATATTAATGCACATAAAGGGTTACAGCATCCTTTTGCAGCAGAAATCAGCAGTAGGTGATGAAAAATAAGGCACCTAAACAACTGATGCTTGACTGAAGAGCCTTTTTGTTTGGCAGGTGGTAGAGGAGGCGTGGCTGTGGGATAATCACATTAATTTTCACTCCAGTCATTTGTTCTTGTAACATTTAATCACATGTGCAAAGAGACTGTGTTCAAAGAAAAATGAAAGTCGGAAAGTTTGCATAAACACAGACTTGAAAACTAGACTTATATGATTAGTGGGTTAGAAGGGTAAGTTGAGCCTAAAGCCTGTGTTTTCAGTTCACAAAGGTAGCCTGGCTATAGCACCATGGTGACTTACGCTCATAGCATTATCTCATTTGCATCAAAAATGTTGCATTTTACTTGCATTCCTCTGATAATTCCCCTGATTGGAGTAGACGGTGCTCAGCTGATTCACTTTGTGCGAATAAGAGCCTAATGGTGCGTCAGACTCCCCCTTTTATGCGAGCAGGCACGGATGCTGAAGCAGAAAGCCTGGATTAACAGAGAAAGTGGATAACCACTGCGATCGAACCCGTTATTTCCAATTCTGGTCTTAGGTTTTGTTGAGCCAGTTAACACAAAGAAAGCCTGGCTGTTGCTCTGTCGTATACCTCTCAGGTTTTTTTTACTGTACATTTTTGTGTGTTGTTTTTATAGAAGACCATATACTCGCAGACATCAGCTCTTTAATAAATCAAAATTTTACAAAGCTAACTTCATGTTTTGCAGGCGTTGCTGTAATTCTGATAATTCTACTTGTATGTTTATCCCTGAGGTCACGGTTGGGTGGTGGCATAATATTTTTCACCGTTATGGAAGTAAATGGGGTGTAAAAATTACTGTAGGAGGGTTACATTGAATCACAGATTTGCAGAAGTGTTAAAGTGCTTGATGAGTTTGTGTTTCTCAGGTTATGTTAGTGTAATCTGATTAACGAGGATCTTTTTCTTCTCTAGTTTCAGTTATTTCCTTCATGCGGAGCCATTCATCTGTGTTTTTTTTTTCCTTTGCTTTGAAAGAAGAGGGTGTTGGTCGGGAGGCAGTGACGTATTTTTTCAGAAATGATATCAGGATGGCAGTCATGTGTCAGAGCTCTCAGCTTACTCAGTGGCATAATTGCATCTTATGGTTCCAGTCACTACAGAGACTACTTTGAAGAATCTCTTTATATAAGATGTTTTTAGGAGAAATCTCATTGATTCACATTCTGTAATAGCCCTCACATGCCTTTGTGTGCATGAAAGTGTGTTGTGTTTACTGTAATCATGCTTTCTGTTTGCACCTTCCATTAAAACGTCTCTTCCTGCTTTACGAGCTTCCAATTTAAGTGAAGGGGGCAAAACCGACACTTTCTCCTTGCTTTTCAAACCATATCCTAAACTTTGTTTCTGAAGTTAATGAGAGGCTTCAGCAGTCTGAGATTGACGAATCAAATGGGACTCTTCCAGAGTTACTGTGGTTTCAGTGTAAAGTTTCTTCTTTTATTCTTGCAGACAGTGTTTGCCTCGTGAATCTGGCAGGGAGATGGTAACACAAAGATTCCTTCTGAAAACCGCAGTTAGTTTGGAAGGTATCCGCTTGACTTGTCAAACTCAGACTGCTGAAGGCCCTTATTACTTTTGCTGAACTTTAGAAGTGAGCTTTCCTTTGATCAGAGCCTGCAGACTTTGTCCCTCATCACTTAAATCACAAGCACATACGGATGTGATCTCTGGCTATTATGAGGAGGAGCAGTGATTAAAGCAAGCAGAACCGGTTTGTGCACTCATACCATCACATGTTTACAGTTTTTTAGAAGTGTTAACAATTCCCCAATAAGTACACTAAACAGAAAGCGATCAACATGTAGTATTTGTAGGAATCTAACATGATAAATACTTGAAGTTGGTATTTTTTTTTCCTCTTTATATTTTCCTGCCTCATCTCATTAAACATACATTGTCCTGATGGGTGCTGCCTCCGTAATCTATATCATAATGTAAAATAAACATATGGCATAATTACAGTGTTTAGTAGAGGAGTTAGGGCAAAAGATCTTTGAGTAAGATGTGTTACTCATTCTTATTTATCCTGACAGCAGTCATTTCCTTTTTCACAATTGTTTGTGATTGCGCTGGCTTTGTGACAGCAACAATGAAGTCTAGCTCTAATGTGTTGCTGACAGCATGAAGGGGGGTAAAAAAAAAAAAGTGCTGGAGTATTTGTAGGAGGGAGAGTTGTGGGATCATAATTATAAATGATAAATTGTAGTTGCCTGGAGAAAACATTGATCTGAAAATGATTTGCTTTGTTTATGGTTTGGTACGCGGGACATCCTGCCCTGTTTTGACTTTTTGGTTAGTCTTTTTTTTTATTTATTTTTTTTTTTTTGTGCTCACAGCTGCTTTTTTTTTTTTTTTGTCTTTTTCAAATTATGAATTTGATATAAGGAAAATAAAGATGTTAACATTGCATTAGTTGGCATGTGAATAATGTTTGATATTTGTGACCTCAGTAAAGGCATTCAGCATCGTAGGACAGATTTAATGATCTCTGTATAGACCCATGTTTACTGTCTCACTGTGGGAAGAAGCTGGTGTGTCTGGGACTTTGGTCTATACCATCTGGCTTAAAGAATGACTATGAGATAACATTCACCATGGATCCATATTTAGATGACAAAGGAGTGATAAAGTGGTGCTGCCCAGCCAGGAAACCATAATACAGTGTGTTCGCACCAGGGGCTCTTCTCCCTACTCCCGTCTACTGAGTTCTCACACCAGCCCCCCATTATGAGCTGAGTAAACCTTCCTAATAGGGAGCAAGCATGCATAGTTTTTCCATCAGAGGAGAAACAAGTAGCTGAGAGGTGCCACATAGATCAGTGTGACTGCTACTAACTGGCCTGTCACAGGGTGCACTCATCTCTCTGTGACGTGAATAGAGGGATGACTCACCGCTTGCAGTGCAAGGAGGGAGGAAGAAGAGTGTGTATGTGTGCGTGTGTGTCTGTTTGTGCATGCAGGCGTGCATGCATGCATGCATGTATGCACTGGTTGATTGATTTATTTTTCTCCCCTTGTTGTGCGTTCACAACATCTGTGTTTACTGGAGTGCCGGACGTGCACGTGTACGCTTCCATCGTTAACCCTAGTGTGTGCTGACAAGACAGCATGACGGTGTTGCAAAGCCAGAATGATCTGGTTTACACTTTATTTGAGATTTGCTTTATCCCACATCGATTTGTGTAGTCATATATTCGCATATTTTTAGCAGCTGAATGTACATAATTTCTGCGTGTTAGGGCATGACAGCCTGCTTGATAGGAACATCCAGTCTTGTTAAATGTAATTTATAGAAGGCATTTGCCTTTTGCTGGAGGCGGGACCTTAGGCAAAGGATCCTTGGCGTGGCCATTTACCCTCCTTGTGTTGGCTAGTCTCCTTGCCCCAAGGATACAAATGGGCATACCCTCATAGGTTCAGCCCACCACTCCCTATTTTGGCCTTTCTTCATCTACTTCTAGATGCCAAATCTGCATCACTGGAATCTGTAGCCACCTGATAAGCTTGGTGACTGATGAGGCAAGTCAGCATCGGAACCACTAGGTTGATTAGATCCACTTTTTTTATGTGACATAGCCTTGCGGTGATTCACCGTCACTTTGGATGATTCAGTCTGTGGTTTATAGCATAAAGCACTATCTAGTTCCACTGGGCTTATTGAGCCTGATAATGATTTGCCTTTTTCCACAAAAAAAAAAAAAAAAAAATCAGTCATTTTGGCATCGTGACAGGAAGCTAAAAATAGTGTGAACAGACCTTCATGTTACTATGTGCAGACACACACCTTACTCATTTTGTAGCCATGTTCGCAGTTTGATTGTTCAGTCTTTCTGCTTATGTGTTCCTTATATCTGCTGAGGCTGCCTCATAGCTATGAAACATTTCATTTGATTTCTGATGATCTCCAGGAAGTTACGGCTATAATATCCCGTGTCTATACTGCCAATAATGGTCTAGTCTGTCTTTTAAGAAGCTCTACAATAAACTTTTCCCATGATTTGTTTTTAGGATTGAGCTGATTTGATCCACTTCACTTAGCGTGCAGTATCATCAGCTTGAATTGTTTGAGCCTGTTAGCGCCTAGTTACCCTCAGAAAAACACATTTGCAGAGAGGCTCCCCTAGTTGGCATTTATACAACATTACTTACAGCATATATGTAAACTGTCACAGTGTTTACGTCTACAGAAGTAAAAAAGGGATTAAGGTAGAAGGACCTCCTGTATTCATCCTGTCTTGAATGGCTTTCTGTCCCCGCCTCATTTCCCAACACCGCGTTTAAATTTATGTACAGTCTGTGACGTAGCCTACGCGAGTGGCTGACACCATTGCTGCTATTTATACTGCCTGTACTGCTCTGCATTTTTGACACGGTTTGTCTCTTGAAATATAACATTTTCTGCCAGTCCATTTGGAAAAAATGTCTCAGAAAAGAAGTGGCCAAAAATGCATAGGAGGAAACAGTGATACTGAACAGGCCAGTCATAGTTGTCGTGGGCGATGTGTAGTTTCATTTCTAGGTAAGTACGCTTCAAGTGACAAGATAATTTAAGGCTTCATAAGGGTTTGGGGTTACAGCGTAGAACTATAAATCCCACGCTGCTCAGACCCTTGGAGTGAGTTTATATTGTAGCTAGTGGGTAGCTTGGACCATCATAAAACAGTTGGCCCCAGGATGCTGGTGGTATAGGCACTGAACAGCCAGCAGTCAGCCCATTATTTTAACTGGGAAGACACATACATTTGGATGGGCTCATATGATATCATTTAAGATTAAAACCCATGTGGACAGTTGTGGATGGACTTTTCTCGCCCACGGCACCCTCTCCCAAACCAAAGTCATCACATATGGTTTACAGGATTGGGCTGCAAACATCAAACACATTAGCACTTTCTTTTTATGCTCATCACCTCCCCCATCTAACTCCAAGGACATGTACACAAACATGTGCATGCATATCGTTCATTCACAGCTTCTGCAGTGAGTAGCTCTAAGAATGACTGAGCTTGTGACTCATTCTCCCACTGCTGTGTTGATACCAAGGGAAAGGGAGAAAGGGTGAAGGGGATGATGAAAGATTTTTTGTTGTTGTTGTTTTGTTTTTCATTTCAGTTTAGCAGGGCTGGCGTGTCCAGAGCAAGCTTGCTGCGTGTCTCTTAAGCTGTGTTTGTGTTTCTCAAATTGTCATATCTGGCTTCATGAGGTTATGTTAGGAAACTGGTATTAAAGTGAAATCTTTATTTCCTGGACATAGTCGGATAATTCATGATTTTTTTTTTTTTTTAAAAAGTGCCCCCTGTAGTCATGGCCCTTCTCTTGCTCTGGTTTAGTCTGGCTTAGAGCTGCATCAGCCTCTGATGTTCTGTAATAAGCACAAGCATGAAGGTTACTGACTCCCTCCCATCCTGTAAACGTCATTCATACCGGTGGGGGTTGCAAGAACCACACAGATCCCTCAGCGTATTAGGATATCAGACAAACTTTACAAATACCTAAGAAAAATGTGTTTTTGTTAAAATGTCTGGTTTACACACTGATCACCCCAGACAGCTGTTTCCCCCCTCTTCTCCTCTCCTCCTCCATCCGGCTGGATTGGTGATGGTTGGATGCTGGCGGGCATATTTTGGATCAGCAGCGTGTCTGAGGACGGCTGTACACATGCAGGCTCTGTAATCTGATGATAAAATGTTGCGCTTGTTGCAAATTACTGCCTTCTTAATTTGATGAAAGATAGCTCCTGCCTGCAAGAAAAATGTGCCATATCATGCAAAAAAAAAGGAACAATTTGCTGCAGTGTCATCACTAAAAATTCAGGTTATGGTTTTAAGTTGTAATTATTACTTTTTGGGATTATTGACAGTTCAGTACTTAGTCTCTTTCGCTTGCATGACTGTAATTATTTTCCATTGTCAGTAAGTCTGCTTGCATTCCCTTGCCTACCCTCACTCTCCTCTTTATTTGCCAATGGAGACAATTTATTAGCTTTAATTAATGATCAAGCCCACTCCATCTTTATAGGTGCAAAGTTCATCATGTTGCCAGTGAGAGCTCATTGAGAGCACCCACATGAAAATGCTCACTATTGTCCCCTCCGTGTGCTTGCCTGGATTTTTACACTCTTCTCTTAACCCAGACAGGCTCCACGTAGCTTATCTACTCTGCTTCTTTGTAGTTTCCAAATGTAATTGAGGGTTCATTTGTACATCTGATTAAACCTGACGCTGTGCTTGGATTGGAGCCATTATATCAACGCCACATCTGCCAAGTTTCCTCTTTTTGCAGTATGCGTGTGAAGTCCCACTTGACTGTGTTTGTTGTGGTCTGTATCCATTTTAAGATGAGAGGAAACAGGTGGGTGCTCAGAGTGGCCTCGGCTCATCTTTGTATATGTGTTTGTGAACATGTATGTGGCCTTTTTTCTTTCTTTTTCTCCTGGAGGAATGCAGTTTTCTTTCTTTCATGTGGCCACTTCCTCTAGAAGGCTGGCACTCCACGGCCACGTCAGCACAGCCAGTGCTTGGGTTGAGTCAAGGGGAAGGGGAGGGGGATGTGGCCCTTTTTTTTTTTTTTTTCCTGATCTCTGTCAGCACTCGTGCGTCACTTTGATGTAAAAAGAGTGGGTGCCCCCCCCCCCCCCCCCCCCCCCATTTTCCACCCCGCTTCTCACAGTGTGGTCTCCCATCCTGCCTCTTTTACCTTGTACTTTCTACCCCGTGCACGCCAGGTTGTTACACACAGAGCTTTTCATTCAGTACGAACGACGTATAGCATGCTGATGAGATTAATCAGATTTCCTGTTCCTCAGCATCGGCGGCACTAACTGAAAGTGCTTTAGGCAGTTGTTAGGCAGATGCGCCGCTAAGTACTGTTTGGCATGAGCATCTTTCTTAAAAGTGAGCAGAGTTAACAGTGCACACTTTGAACTCCCACTCAAATTATATTGTAATCTGAAATCATTGATGGCTGAGCCAGTGTGGCTGCCTTCATTCAGGCAGAGTTCTCCCATGTTACCTGAATTTTTGTCCTCAGAGACCCTGTGTTCTTAGGTAGGGAAATGACTCACTGCCTGTTTGCCCTTTTGATTTCAGTAACAAGGCCTATCTTCTGTCTTATTCAAGAAAGTTTATTAGCAGGGAGCAGGTGCCCTGCAAAATCATGGGCTTACGTAGTCATGCCTCCTGGAGGCTACTTCTGATGCATGTAGGCTTGGCTCGGTACACTGGGTCAGTAGAGTAAGTTCACTGCTGTGCTCTGCAAAATTCTTGTCTGTATTTTTATGTTTTTGTAAACACTTTAAAGCCTATAATACCAGACACCGGATGTGAGTATGATGTGATTCTAGGAGCCGTCTTTTCTTTGTAAACTGATACAAACTCCTCATAATCAGATATAGATTAATATAAGCCTCGCTTTCTCTCTGCATGCACCTTTACCATCTGCATGATTTTTCTCCCCTCGCACATTTCTCCCACAGCCTGTTTAATGATATTTAAACACTGAAATCATCAGATTTATTTCCATTCCTGACAGCAAAGCTGTGCTGCGTTTACACACAGGTTCACCTGTGCAGATGGACTCTGCTGTGTCAGCTTCAATGGTGCATCACTACAAAACTCGCTATAATGCCCGCCACTGTGTTAAGCTGCTGAGTACAGCAGTGATCTCTGGACCCGAGTCATTTTATGTTGAGGTGTTCGATGTTTACACTTAACTAAATGCTACTGCAGTCTAAAGCAGCAGCCTCCATGGTCCAGCCTTCATGAATGTCTCTTTTTTTTTCTTTTTTTTTTCTTTTTAAAGTTGTTGTTTTAACTTGGTGCTGAATGGTGCATGTACGAGCAGCAATGTTTCTGTTATTTGTCCTTAATGGTGGTGAGAATATCTGAAGCGGGCTGGCTGGCAAACTGGCAGCTGTCCCTATTTGTTCTCTAACTTGCTGTTAATCTTCCTTGAGAGCTGGAGGCTGGACTTTAGTGCTGAGGGAGGGCTGTGCAAGGTGAGGTGTTAGTGGGAGTGCGGGAGGCTATAGTCAAAGACCCGTTATGGCTGCTCATTTAGAATAGCTTTCTCTGCTTATTCCTCTTTTGAGGAAATGAGTGAAGGCGCTTCATCAGGCAGCTTCCTCAGAGGTCTGTGTATCTAGCGAATCCCTTTTTGCTCTCCTGCATGACATCTGGCATAGGGGTTTTTGTCTTAGGTTTGTAAGAAGAGAAATGTGTGAATGTGCAAACTTGGCTCAGAGGTCACTCGCTCTTTCTTTCTCCAAGGCTTTCTGCTGAGCTGTCTCTTCTCTGAGCTGAGCTAAGCCGTTGAACTGGCCCCCACAACAGAGCACGAAACTTTGTTCCTCAGCACTTTTGTAAAGTGGTTTTCTTGCATTTGCCAGTATTTTTAAAAATGCATTTCTTGGCCTTTTTTTAACTCATAGGTATTAAGAAAATACTCAGTGAAAATGCATCTGGTTTAGAAGAGCAAATCACATGTGTGGGGATATTCCTCCTATAGAGGTGTACGAGGCTGCTTTAGTTAAAATTGCCAGAGCGTGTTTATCCTAAGTGACTATATGTGAGAGGATTTTATGACTTAGACTTTAACTTCAGGAACTCTATTTATCTCTGTAGAAGTTTTAAGGTGATTGGCAATTTATTTACAGAAGACTATACACAACAAAACCGTATCCCTTTTAATTTAAAAATGTTCAAAATTTGGGACTCTGGGTCAGTTTTGGATCACTTATTAACTGCTGTGTGATGTGTCCTAAATGTGCTACATTTCTGGATTGTGGTTCTGGTTTGCCGTAGCTGTTGGGCTTGTATTACATTTAAGCCCCGTGTATAAGTGTGTGTAACTGAAAACAGCCTTTATCCCAAGGGAAGGTGTTTGATCTTGTTCCTGCCTGTCGTCTTCGTAGGTCCTGCTCAGGTTCCCATGATGTCTCCAAATGGTTCAGTGCCTCCAATCTATGTGCCTCCTGGATACATTTCACAGGTAGCCATTCATATGCTATTTCCCAGTGTTTCTGATTGACATCAGTCTGAGAGCAGCTTTGATATCTGCTTCCCATGCCATTGTTTTCCCCTCCTCAGATCATAGAAGAGAATGGAGTGCGGCGGGTTCTGGTTTTACCTCAGCAACCAGAGTTCCACCCAGGGGGACACTCCCCTCTCCACCATCCTCCTCCTCCACCCCATGCCCACATACCTGCCTTCATCCCACACCCTGCCATGATGCCCCCTCCACATCACCTGTACACAGGCATGCCAGGGGGCGTGGGTGACATGAGCTCCCAGTACATCTCGCAGTACCATCCAGCTCATATTTACTCGGAGCAGGGTGAGTTGTTCTCAGCACTTTATTTGGACAGTCTAGTTATACAGTCAGGGCACGTCTTAGTCTTTCAGTTGCTTAATCTTAGGGGGAATTACCTCATTGTGCATTTGTGTGTCCTTCTTATAATAATGTGAGTTTGTGTCTTTGCTGGTATTGCTTCAGTCTCTGCAGATTCTCACTCCCAACATGGACGTACGGCGTTGGTTCACAGAGATGACAGAACTAGCAAAACGCATGAACGTCTGCAGAAGAAACTTAAGGAGCGTCAAGGAGGTGGAGGAGGAGGGCAGGTGAAGGACAGCCCTCCCTCGTCGCCACAGAAGTCCTGCAGCAGTCCCCCTGCGGTGGACATTCATAACGGTATTGGAGGGAAAGGGCCGGAGGCAGAGCAGGGGCAACTTAGGCATACAGTGTCCTCTCCTGGCAAGCAGACAGGCAAGCGAAAAATCAGAGAGTCAGCAGGTAAGAGCATGAAAGGGTGGAGGTCTATCATAGTTTATATTATGGACAATTAATAGCTGGGCAATAATTATACTATTTAATCAGTCAGGTTTTAAAGTGCAGGAAAAAATAATTTCACATTGTAGCAAATTGCATGAGGTCACAATCTAGAAGTGATCTCCTACTAACAAAACAAGGTATTTTTAAAAGTCATCCAAGTATCAGTTACTTAGAAATATCTTTGATTGTGGCTGAACTCCTCATCTGACTCTTTTCTTCAAGCTCCAAGGCAGCAAACGTACTGAAGGTTGTTCTGAAATCATGAATTTCAAAGAAGTTTGACATTTTCAGAGTAATTTTAATAGAACTGACACATTCTGTGTTGGCTCAGCATGCATAAAGTAATTCAGTGTTAAATAAATAAATTTATTAAATTGATTATTAAACTGTGCAAGAAGCATACAGGCATGGCATTCGTAGGCGGGTAGATAATCTATCATAAACAAACACGAGCAAAGAATGAAGTCGGTCTTGCCTATTAAAATATTACCTGACACATTATTTGTCATTAATCACTTTGTTTTATTTGGGTTTCATTTCTTCTTCTCTCTTCAGAGCTCGACAAGGAGGCTCAGGCCTTACAGGCGCTCTTGAGCACCATCAATAAACCAGCGGTTGGTGTTCCTTTGTATCTTCCAGTGTATATATATATATATATTTTTTTTTTTTTAAGATCTAATAATGCAGTTTTCATGATTTTATGTGATTCAATTAACACTGTTCACAAAACTGAAAACTGTAATGATACTACTGTGTTGCATCATTAAACATTCTATTAACATCCGTGATGAATTCTCACTCGGCATCTTGCTAATGGAGTCAGACCCGCTGACTAACGTCCATGTGGGGATTTGTATTCCCCAGCGTGCCGCAGCATCTACGCGAGCGCTCAAAGGTTCGGATTTGCTTTGGACTAAACAGATTTCCCCCCACCCCCCAGCTCTCGCATGCTTACGTTACATGCTCGAGAAAGACATTTGTTTTCCACCAAAATGCAAGATTAAATGTCAGATTTGCAAAATAATCTGATTGAAATATTCATGCGAGATATGCAGACTTATTATTTTAAATAACTACTAAAAAATTCTGTTAGGTTCCCGGCAGCTTTTTAGATAGATGACGAAGAGAGAGACTGGAGTGCAACAGCAGCTGGATGGGAATTAGTAGAACTGCAAATAGAATTTGCTTGACCTTATAAGATAAGATTTGTCATACGCTGTTGGTACAGTCTGAGCTCCTTGTAAAAGTAGTGAGACAACATACGGGTCTGTTACGCGACTGAGAATCAAACTATGGTAAGGAAAAGGACTGAGGTGGCCCCACGGGGCGGATGGAAGGAGGTACAGACTTGACCTGATTGAGTTCTTCCACATATGAATCCCCCTGCAGAGTAGTTCAACCTATTTTTAAATCTCTTCCAAACAGAATGGGGAAAATCTCAGGGTTGCACAGCACATCCCTGCCAAAAGCTGAAAACCCTTTTCCCAGTGCGCTGTCAGCTTGCATATTTTGATCCCAGTCTTTCTTTTTTTTTTCCCCCAATACCAAGCAATGTGGTTGTTTTGGAAAATGCAAGAATAAGAAATTGTTACATATTTTCAAGACTTCAGAGCAGTGCTGTTTACCAGACATGTCTAGTTTTGAACCTGAGTTTTAGGGCAGTAAGAAATTAATAATGTGACAGTATTTTAAGAATCTACACCCTTGTACCGTGGTACAAGGAATACATTTTTTTTAATGTCCTGTTTTATGGCATGACACAAACTTGGTGCTGGTTCATGATGCCTTCATGCGATAGGTGTCAGACATCGAGGCCAGAGGAGCAACAGTGAGCTGGAGTGCACCCACCAAGCCAGAAAGTGAGAATGACCGCAAGGAGGATGACTCCAGCTTCCCGGAGCCTCTCTGCTACGAGGTCTCCATCTCAATTAGCGGTAAAGATGGGAAGTACCAGAGCATGTACTGGTGAGCATAACCAACCTCCACAAGTATCAACACCAACTGTTGTTGCAGATTTAATGTCGACTTTATCCTTATGTAACTCTAAAGAAGTTTATTTCTTTTCCCTTTGATGCAGCGGGGAAGAACTAAGTGCAACTTTAGAACACCTTCGGCCAGCAACAGACTACCACGTCAGGTGGGTTAAACCCTCCGCCTCCTTTTATGTTAAATCCAGTGTTGGTACTCAGGGGGAAAATATGTAAACATGTTGGTTTTTTTTCCCCCTCAGGGTCCAGGCAATGTGTAACTGTTTACAGGGAAGCCCATCAGAAGCTGTGAGCTTCACCACTTTAAGCTGTGAGCCAGATCCTCCCAATCCTCCCAAGAAGATCAGTGGGACCAAGAACTCACTTTTACTTCAGTGGAAGGTAAAAAAAAAATATATTTTTTTGATTGATGAAGCCACAGTTTTAAAGGTGGACAATGAGAAGCAGCAAACATACTGGGAGTTAGTGGTAACCATAATGGTAGACAGTGTTCACACATGTGCCCCCTTAAGGTGGAATAGTGGCTAAAAGATCACCCAGTTAAAATGCCTAGGCTTGCTGGGATTAGTAAAGAGGGTTATTTAAAAAAAAAAAAAAAAAAGGTCTGTTTCCTTAACAAATGTTACCAAGTCCCCTTCAGAGTAGTACTACTACTCCCTGTGTTTTCATTGATGTTGTTCCATGGTGAGGATTAATGATAATGGTTGCACCTCCTGAGTTTAGCAGTGCGCTTAACAAACAACCCTGCATGATCAGCAGACTTCACTGAATAAAATAAATCTTTAAAAAGTGTCAACATCAAAATGCGTGTGAAAGCTAGAGATCGCTTTATTGTAGTTTGTGAACTTTCTAAGAAATGGGACTGGATTTTTATAGGAGAGATGGAAAAATGTCCAGACTCTGTGTGCATAAATTCAGAATGTCAAAAAAAATAAGTTTGTATTAGACTGTTTATTAATATGTACATTTTGTACATTTAGCTGACTGAGATATTAAAAAACAAGCAAACTGTGTTTTATCTACAGGCTCCATGTGACAATGGTTCCAAAATTCAAAGCTACCAACTCCAGTGGGACGAGGTAAATTTTTATCTATTAAGAAACAGCATTCATGTTCAAGCAGTGTTCTGAGTTTCTTCATTTAAACGCTGTGCTCTGTTAAGGGGAAGGGCACTGGTGCTTATGAACAGTGCTACTATGGATCCCTGAAGCAGTACAAAGTGACCAAGCTTTCTCCAGCATCGAGATACTCTTTCCGCCTTGCAGCCAAAAATGACATGGGTGTAAGGTAGGTGCATTAACGTCCTGTTATTTCCTGAATGGCACGCTCTCTGTTGTCCATTATTATATTACTGTTTTCCTCCATCCACTGTCTTCATCTGTTTGTGTGTGTCTCACTGTGTTTCTCCTGTCTCTCTCTTTCTCCCATTCTTTCCCATCCTCTGTCTATCTCTGCCCTCTCCAGCGAGTTCAGTGAAGTGGTGGACCTGTTCACCTCATGCAGTGTGCCATTGCCACCCTTCCCTCCAGAGCTGGAGATGGCGGGGGTGACCTGGCTGTGTCTGAAGTGGCAGAGGCCTGCTAGCTCTCCAAAGGAGGATGACATCTTCTATAATTTGGAGATGGAGGAGGAAGGCTCGGTATGTCTCCTGTGTAAACCTAAAATCTTCTGAGCGTGTGGGATTGAAACTCATACGTGACACGGCAAAATCTGCAGACATTGTTTTTTATAAAATATTTAGTTTCCATGTGAAGTGCCTGCTGCATGCTTGTAGTCGTCCTTTAGATCCTTCTAAATCTTGATAAGATGCCTGATTGAAATAAATTAATATGATTAAACCGACACAGTCTTTAATAATAAGATGTCACAGTTGATTTTGTAGCTCAGAGGGGGAAAACTAAACGGTAAGGTCAAGAGATGTGTCTATAGAATTGCAGGAAGGGGTCAATGTCAATCCACAGATGTAGGAAGGGATGGGAGAAAATTTCAGCAGTATTAAAAGTGCTCAAGTGTAGGGACCCTCCATTGAAGCCGGTTTCTCCTGCCATTTAAAATATGCTAAGTCCATGTAGGCTTTCTTGGCCCAGACAGATTCCTTAATTACAAGAGTTACGCCTACTGGTTAAATAAAGGCTAAATAAAATGGAGCCGGAGGCCTTTGTCAGATGAGTAACAGAGAAAATCAAATGTCAAAAGTTGACGTGACAGTTGTAGCTGTTGTTCCTTTTGCCTGCACCTCAAGTGCAGGTAGACACAAAAACAAAGTTAGCTGCCAGGAACCACAGAGAGGTTTCCTCATCCCCTGCAGCTGTTCCTCCTGCAGACCACTTTGTTTTCTGTGCTGTAGTGGTTGTCTTGAAAGTCATTGCTCAACTGGTTGTTTTCTTGCTCCCTTTATCTTTTGTCTTTGTTTCAGGGGTATGGCTTCCAGACGAGCTACAATGGTGAAGAGCTCTCCTGCACTGTTAGGAATCTCCACAGGAGCACCAAGTACAAGTTCAGGGTAAGCGAGCCCTGCGATGTATGTAATCAGAAGGCTTTCTTTGGTCTCTAAGATGAGACTTTTCTTTTTTCTTTTTTTAAAGTTGTCACAGTTTGTAAAATATTAATAAAGTAGAATCCTTTAATTTGAAATAATTTGAACCCTCTCTTTAAATGAACAAAGTAAAAGGCAGCACATTTTATATATATATATATATATATATATATATATATATGATTTTTTTTTGAATAAAAATATGCACTTACAGTATCTTGCAAATTGCATTTCCTTTTTAAATACATTATTCAATGTTCCAACATTTTTGGAATCAGGGTTGCAGAGTGTGTGTGGAGGGGGCAGGTTTTAGGCGGAGAAGTTGCTGAGTCCAGTGTTGGCCCTGTGAGTCATCTGTTTTGCAAGATTCTGCTAGCAGAGCGGTGGGCAGCTGACAACATCAACAGGAGGAGCCAATGAGAAGCTAGTTGAGCAAAGTGTTTGAGCCCCGGTGGCCTTTTGGTTGGCAGGAACGTTACAGAGGCTTTGAACAAATAGTTGCCTTTGTCTATATGCCTTTATATTTCTGTCTCTTTCACCCACTCCTGCATGTCCAGTCTTTCTCAGTCTCTTTGTTGCGCTCCTGTTTAATTTTTAAATATTTACTAAAGAGTTTTAAGGAATAATCCTCACCACCGTTCTTCATGTTATTGCCAAAGACCAGTTCGAGAACACACGACACCCCTGATTTTAAAAAATGCGCTTTACTCCTGTTTGAGTCATGTTAAAAGATACAGAGCCAGCTTTTTAGGAGTTTACTGTGTCCTTTTAAACTAGACACTGTTTTTTTGGTGATAGGATCACGTCAGCTTGGACATCAATGAGTTCTCAGATCTAATCGATCTTAAAAAAATATTATTTTTGCACTAGCAATCCCATCGCCGCAGACATATAATAAACACCTGCCCGATTTCCCCAAACTGCCTTTGTGGTAGTTCGTATTACAGTAGGTGTTGAAAGACCACAATTTGCCAAGAGGATACGCACAATGAGACTTGAAAAACCTCACATTATATCCTCAGAAGGAAGTGGTGGGTTTCTGGTTTTAGTGCAGTACTCAGTGGCAGTAAATATAGAGTGCATAGTGACATCCTTTCAAATCCACTGCTGTTGTGTTGTGTTTTTTTATTATTGTTTTTTTAAATTATATTTTATTGCACAAGTTATGCCGTGTGACTATGTTTTACAACCTTGTCACCTTCAGTTTGGCTAAGCAGCTGCATTTCTAATCTACAGTTGCACTCAGTTTATCAGCCGGCGCTCGGAGCTGGATCACAGGTGTTCAAAGTGTCTCCCCTCTCATAATCGCTGTTATTTTCCTGCAGCGAGTGACAGTAACAAGTGCTCTTTTTCTGCCCCGTGTTTCACGAAGAAGAAATCAAATTAATTAATGGACTGATAATAGAATTTATCTCACGTGGCCAGTTGAATCCACACTACAGCGTTCCCAAACACGAAACTGTCAGAAAAGTATCACCTAAACAAGCTACCATATGGCTAAATGATAGAAATGTTCATTAGTCATCTCGAGGCATCCTCGCTCCCTCATTTCCAATTTTCTCGCTGCACAGTGTGAAGGCAGGCTGTGTGCTGTGCAGGTTTGTTTGGTACAATATGTGGATGAACTCTACTCAGCAGGCTCACAGAGATTTCTATATTATGGCAGAAGCGGCGCTGAAACGCAAACTCCAATAAAGCTTATTGTCTCATTTCATGATTGCAGCGCTCGTGGTGTCTAAACAGTTTTGTTTTGTCGATTTAAGTCCTCTTTTTCATATTGTGCTATTTGCCCGAGGCCATTTTAGTTACTGGCATACTGTTTACTTTGTGTCTTGGATCTGGTCTGTGTTGTTGTCAGGGAGAATGACCTTTATACCCTTGGTCTCGTTTACTACCTGGGCAAAAAAGGAGCTGATTTCCTGACGGCAGTTACAACTGTATTTCTGCACCTCCTCCAGGTGGCGGCATACAACTCGGAGGGCAAGAGCAACCCAAGCCAGGTGGTCGAATTCATCACAAAACCAGACATACCTGGATGTCCCTGCAAGCCTGTCCTCAGAGGAAGAGTCCTGCCCAGCAGCTTCAAAATGGCCTGGGGTGAGCTTTCTTACTGGGTGCCCTTTTGCCTTATTAAAACCTTTCACTCTTCATGTAGTTGACAGCCTGGCAAGTCCAGTTTACAATATCATTTTTCTCCCTGAGCTCTGCCTGGCCATATGAGGCGGATGACATCCCAAGCTGTCTGTGCTATAGATGACTGACAATTCTCTTCAGACATACGCATGAATCCTTCGTACACCTCACCGGACAAACACATCACTCACCAGTGAACGCGGTCTCTGCTTCCAGAAATGTCATAAAAAATGTTGTTTTTTTTTTTTATTTTAAATCTGAAGTTGTGAAGATACTTTGAAACGTTTCTGTGCACCAAGATGAATTCAAGAAGTGTGAGACACAGGAGGGAAAAAAAGGCGACACCCTCGGCCTGTCTTTCTTTATCTAAGTTTGCAAATTGTACTCGGAATACTTAAGTTTAGCTAATATTAGATCACAAGGAATGTTAAAGGAATTAATAGTGTGTGTGTGTGTGTGTGTGTGTGTGTGTGTGTGTGTGTGTCTTTAGACCCCCCTAAAGATGATGGTGGTGCAGAAATCACAAAGTACGTCGTGGAGCTGTCTGAGGGCATCAGTGGTGAGTTCCACATGGTGACTGTAATTAATCTGAAAATCGTTTGTAATTTACTGAAACGATTTTAATATAAAGAAAAATGTTTGTGTTTTCTCCTTTAGGCTCATCGTGGGGGCAGGTGTACTCAGGGCCAGCTCTGGAACATGTGTGTGAGGGCTTGAAGCCCGGCTGCTCCTACCAGACGCGAGTTTACTGCATGAGCGAGGGGGGGCAGAGCCCGGTGAGTCATTCAACGTCAGTACACGTGTGCACATGGTTGCGCACGTAGCCTTGTGTTTCACCACAGGAATTTTGAGTTTGATGCATCAGTTACATATTTATTTGATAGCAGGGAGAAAAGGGAACATAAAATTGCACCTGTTTAGTTTTTTTTTTTAAATAATATAAAGACTGAGATTCCTGTTATTATTAGGAACTGTGACAGAGATTTTGTTACCTTGTGACATAATCAGCATCACACCAGACTTCAGCGTATTTCATCTGCATTATTTTCCTGATGGCTTTATTATTATTATTATTATTATTATTAATGTTGTTGTTTGTTGTTTATGCATTTTTTCAGCTGTTATTCAAACTGTTATTGTGTGAGTAGGCAGCCAGTGTAGATTTGATTAACTTTTACACAAACCATCCTAGATATGCGATCTATTTATGGCGAGTGTTAATGGGAAATTGTCATTCAGTCAATCTCTTATGTTGGAGATTAGACTATGCTTCCTGGTGTGTAAGTACAAGACAAAGCCTGCTAATCGATTACCCCTCCCTGCATGTGTCAGAGGATGTTTTTCTTAATTAGTTCAGTTCGCAGACGCTCTTCATTAATTTCTTCATCAGCTGTTTGTGCATGCATTTATTCAAGATGGAGCTGGTAAAGAAACATGAGTCATGGTGGCGAGTTCCTGCTTTTTGGTGCAGCACAATGTGACATAACACTCACATGTTTTTTTCTTTTTTTCTCCCTTTTGTCAGTGAAGTTGAGACTGTAACTCACTAGTGAGAGAGTCTAAGTTTATCCATAAACACAGCATATGCTCGTGTCCTTTGATCGACGCGTTCACGTTTGTCTCCCCTTGTAGCCTGAATTGGTCCGATAAGCTGGTGAAAATGACGATCTGTGTCGTGTGTGTTTTGTAAGAGGAGAGCGTGAGAATGTGAATTTATTTTCTGTGGGTCTTAATTGGTGTGTTGTCTTCACTTGCAAGCTGTCAGAGACCCTGCAGGTCCAGACTCCCGCAGTGCCCCCGGGGCAATGCCAGCCCCCTCGGCTGGTGGGCAAGCCCAAAGCCAGGGAGGTGCAACTGCGCTGGGGTGAGTCATTCTCTCCAACTTAGATCTGTGTGGGTTGTATTTCTAGCTTCTGTTGATGCATTTATTTGTCTGGCCAGCTACCTCGGTACAGTAATCTCTGATTATGCAGTTTGAATTTTGCTGTTTGTGCATTTTAGCTTTGTTTATACACCCCCTCCCCCAAGTATATTGATTTTTTATAAACACTGGTTTGTACAAATTTCCAGGTCCGCCTCAGGTAGACGGAGGAAGCCCAGTGACGTGCTACAGTGTAGAATTGAGCGGGCCACAGTCTGAGGAAAGCAGGGAGGTTTACCAGGGTCCAGACCTGGACTGCTCTGTGGGAGGGTTATTACCTGGTAAAACCTACAGCATCCGGCTCAAGGCAGCAAACAAGGCTGGGGTGAGAGACTCTTAACACTGAATAATACAAGAAGGGATCTTTTGTTCTTCGTTTGCCATTGTGCATTCGACCCTCTCTGAGTAAATGCATCTTAGAAGTGTAGTACGGACATTTCTGGTTGTATAAAATAGCTTTGGTTGTTTTTGTGTGAAAAGTTCGGGCCTCTTTCGGAGCGCTTTGAGGTTACGACTGGCCCTGGGGCCCCCGAGCAGTGCAAGGCTCCCTCCACCACGTGCAAATCCCCCAGCTGTGTTGTTGTGACCTGGGAGGTAAGACTGGTTTATACTGTTTGTTTTCCCCTGTATTCAGACTCGAGTGTCACGTGCATCATTCTCATTCATTTCTTGTTTGGTATCTAGGCGCCTCCTTGCAATGGAGCTCCGGTGACTGAGTTTCGTCTGGAGTGGGGAGCAGCTGAGGGCAGCATGCAGATTTGTTATAGCGGACCGGGAGTCAGCCATGAAATGAAAGGCCTGCTGCCTGCAACCAACTACTTCTGCCGGGTGCAAGTGAGCGCTTTATCATTTACTTTTTCATTTCTCGATTTACACATCACCTTTGACTACATAAAGAATATTATCTTAACTTACAACCTTATTTCAGTGTGATTTAGTCTGAAGATCTGCTAATAATCCGAGGGACTCCCAGTAAAATGAAGAATAATTTTAACTTTAATTTGAGCTCTGAACATAAAACTGACACTAGGCCAGCAGAGTAGGAAATAACTAGAGCAGTTCTGCCTCAGTTCTCCGATCCTTTGAGGCACCAATTTCAGCATGAAATGAATATTTTTTTAATCTTAATATTTGTAATAATTTCTGCAGCCTCACTAAATGGCATCAGTTTCTTTTTTTTTTTTTTTGGAATATAATAACTTTTAAAGACGGTTTTTTTTGTGGATGTCATCTTTTGTATTGTATTTCTTTGGTGCATTAGATTTTTGATATGACTTTCTTGGGTCTAAAAATGTTTCCGTTTACACTGGAACTCCATCTTGTGGTCAAACATAAATGTTGTGCACGTGTCCTTCTGCACCACAAGTGGATATCGATGTCAGCTTAGGCTCACTCTTGCGTCTTGTCTTGTATTTGTCGTGCAGGCTGTGAACGTGGCTGGCGTGGGTCCCTTCAGCGAGGCGGTGTTGTGCCTGACGCCCTGCAGCGTGCCTGCAGCTGTCAGCAACATATATGTGCTGACACAGTCTGAGCTGCAAAGTTACGATACTCCGGTGGATGCAGATGATGAAGATGAGGAGGAGAGTGAATCCCAGCCATCACCGGTCTACTCGCCTTCCACCTGCTTGGGTATTTACTGGGATCCGCCATGTGATCACGGCTCTGAGATCACTTCCTACCTGATTGACATCGGAGAGCGACAGCCCATCACTGTCGGTCCTGTCACCAAACACATCATCCAAAATCTGCAGCCTGACACCAGCTACAGGTCGGTTTTTATGAAGGTTTCAGATGTAAGGAGCTAATGTTTGTAAATTATGTCTCAGCGCTCACATGGCTTAAAATGTGAATCAATTAGTCACACACACTTGTAGATTAGCTTGAACTGTGATGCTTTGTTCCGAAAGACAACTCAAGCAAAATGCAATTAGTTACATGTGTAACTCTAGGCTGCTGTGAAGAGGTAACTGTTCAGGAAACAGTTGGGCTCCAGGACGTAAAAGATTTTGTCTCAGGCTGGCCGTTCGTCTGTATTTCTGCCTTGTTCAGAATAATAAAACTAATCCAGAGTTGATGGATTAACATTTTAAGAGGGTTCAGATTGAATGAATTTATTTACTGTCAACTTTCATTGAATATGTACATAAGATACAAAGTCAAGGACATAAACTTCTACTCTGATGGTCACCATCATATTTCTTCTTCTTCCTCCTCAGGATCCGAATCCAAGCCCTTAATAGCCTGGGAGCAGCCCCCTTTAGTCACACCTTTAAGCTGAAGACAAAGCCCCTGCCCCCGCAGCCCCCCCGCCTGGAGTGCACCGCCTTCAGCCACCAGACCCTCAGGCTCAAGTGGGGCGACGGCCCAGCCAAAGCCACCTCAGATGCCCTTCAGTATCAGCTGCAGATGGGGGACAAGAACGGCAGGTTAGTGGGTCATTAGTGAGGTGAGAGGAAGCGATCTGACAAGAGAGAAACCGATAAGAAGGGAGACCGGAGTTTGTGCTAAAGCTTCAGATAACTGTATTCAGGAGGACGGGGTGATTGAAAATAACGCACCAGACAAATGGCCTTAGAAGCAGAAGGAGACAGGAACTGATGATCTGGCTTTTGCCACCGTGTTTCTCACCGCAGATAGAGATGTCACTCGAGTCATTTTGCTTTTTCTCATATTTATCCTTTGCTCGTTAAATCCTCTCTCTTCTTCCATGTTCCTGTCATTGCAGATTTATATCCTTGTATAAAGGACCATGTCACACACACAAAGTCCAGAGGCTTAATGAGTCTACCTCTTACACGTTCCGCATCCAGGCCTTTAATGAGGCGGGCGAAGGGCCCTTCTCCAATGTTTACACATTCACTACCCCACGTTCTCCTCCAGCTCCTCTGAAAGGTACAGTTTTTCTAGCTTTTGTTTTTTTTCTGGTTCGTTCTGTCTATCCAAAGCATAACAGTTATTATCTTTACAAACACTCGCTTCTTGACACTGTGCTCATCTTTTAACCTGAGTTGACCCAAGCTTGCATTTGAGTAAGACCCAGCTGCCGTATATATATTTACTTGTCTGCTCTCATCAAAAAAGTCGTGTAGATCAGCTTTGTGGTCTGGCCTCTGCCAGCCTCTGCAGAGCCTCTTTTGATCCTAGGCGTTGAAGTCAGTAATGAGGACGTAGGCTTTATTCTCAGTGCGGCACCTCTTTTGAATCAGGCAGTCATGTGCCAGATTGCCAGTGTTACTCAACACTGCCTGTTTCCACACACGGTGAAGAGGACTCTCAAATATAGACAGTTTGAATTCAGACGAGCCATTTCAGCATCGAGTTTAATGTCTAATATCATAATGGCACAGAGGACTTAAATTCTCCCTGCCGCTCTGTCTCTTCATGATTACCAGGCCGCTTTCAGCCAGTCCAGTACAACCACGGGGTTTTTTTTATTGTCTTTGCTCAAATTGCCACCTACCTAAAGAAGAGCGTGACTCATAGTTTTGGTGCTCTGCTAATGGGGAAAAGTCACATTAAGTTCTGTAAAATTCACCCTTTATCCATCAGCTTGAGTCACTGTTCATATAAAAGCAGGTACTCTCGTATTAAAGGATCTCTGAAGGAGCTCCATTTTCAAAAATCCCCTGAAGCTCACATTCAAAGTGGGAGTTTTTTTTTTATGTATGAAAAATGTTTAAGAACTTTGATGTCTCTTACTGTTTTGTCAACAAAGCTACATCAAGTTATTTTGTAGATTACACATTATTTGGGGCTCACTTCAAATAGTGTTGCGGTTACTTTGCTCCTTTTTGCACACGTCGGTTGCAGTACTGTACCACCCTTCAAAGGGAATCTCAGATACATTGAAGTTCAGTTTACCTGTGTTTACATGAAGCCCGTTCATAGACTGGATATAACAGACGGATATACCGATCAGGCATAACATTATGACAACTGACAGGTGAAGTGGATAACACTGATTATCTCTTCTTCATGGCATCTGTTAGTGGATGGGGATATATTAGGGAGCGAGTGAACTTTTTGCCCTTGGAGTTGATGTTAGAAGCAGGAAAAATGGGCAAGCGTGAGGATTTGAGCGAGGTTGACGAGGACCACGCCGTGATGGCCAGACGAGCATCTCCAAAACCGCAGCTCCTGTGGGGTGTTCCTGGTCTGCAGTGGTCAGCATCTATCGAAATGGTCCAAGGAAGGAGCAGCGGGGAACCAGGGACAGGTCACGGGCAGTCAAGGCTTACTGATGCGTACGGGGAGTGGCGGCTGGCCCGTGCGGTCCAGTCCAGCAGACGAGCTGCTGTAGCTAAGATTGCTGAAAGAGTTCATGCTGGTTCTGATAGAAAGGTGTCAGAATAAACAGTGCATCACAGTGAATGGGGCTGCATACTGAAGACCAGTCGGGGTGTCCGTGCTGACCTCTGTCCACCGCCAAGAAAGCACCAACAATGGGCACGTCTGGCCTGGTCTGATGAATCATATTTTCTCTTAAAATCACATGGATGGTCGGGTGCATGTGCATTGCTTACTTGGCACCAGGATGCACTATGGGAAGAGGGAAAGCCGGTGGAGGCAGTGTGATGCTTTGGGCAATGTTCTGCTGGAAAACCTTGGGTTCTGCCATCCATGTGGACGTACCACCTACCTAAGCATTGTTGCAGACCTTCAGATTAGCTCAATGACATTGCGTAGAGAGCTTCGTGAAATGGGTTTCGATGGCCGAGCAGCTGCATCCAAGCCTTGCATCCCCAAGCACAATGCAAAGTGCCGGATGCAGTGTTGTAAGGCCCCTCGGCCCCTCGGTCCCAGTCAAAGGAACTCTTAATGCTTCAGAAGACCAAGACATTTGGGACAATTTGATGCTCCCAACTCCGTGGGAACAGTTTGGGGATGGCCCCTTCCTGTTCCAACATGACTGCACACCAGAGCACAAAGCAGCTCCATAAAGACATGGATGAGCCAGTTTGGTGTGGAAGAACTTGGCTGGCCTGCACAGGGTCCTGACCTCAGCCTGATAGAACACCTTTGGGATGAATTAGAGTGGAGACTGTGAGCCAGGCCTTCTCTCTAACATCAGTGTCTGACCTCACAGATGTGCTTCTGAAAGAATGGTCAGAAATTCCCATAAACGCTCCTAAACTTTGAGGAAGAGTTATTTCTGCAAAGGGTGGATCATATTAAACCCTATGAGATGTCACTCGAGTTCATGTGTGTGTGAAGTTCAGAGAGCAAATACTTTAGGCAGTATTGTGTATCTAATTTCACTCATCAAAACTGAAGTGTAGTTTTGATGCAGACACCTTGGGCAGGCACACAGTGAACCTGCATTTATTTATTATTAGTTAGATATTTCACCCACTGTTGTCATCAAGGGGAAAACTATCCATAGATTTAAATAAGCAGTTGCAGTATTGCTCGCCCTCATAGTACTTTCTCATTGTTTTCCATCTGTTTTCTACCTTCACCCCGCAGCCCCTAAAGTGGAGCGTCTGGATGACAACTCCTGCGAAGTCACGTGGGAGGCCCTACCACCTATGAAGGGGGACCCAGTAATCTACAGCCTGCAGTGTATGACAGGAAATTCAGATTTTAAACAGGTACAGATGTTGTTGTTTGAAGGTTTCTTGCTGCCCCTCTGTTTGTGTGTGTTTTTTTTTTCTCCTGTGTTACCTTCAGCTGACCTGCCATTCATCACAGTGGCCTTTTTTATGCAGAGTGGGGATACAGATGGATCCCAGGGCCTTAATGTTTTTATGTGGCTTTGCAGCATTCTGTATTCCTCCCAGCTGGCTTTAAATTGCCCATTATGCAAAGGTCATTGATCCATGAGGTATACCAGGTGTCTAACCCCTGCCCACACATTCATCATTCTCAGCGGGCTCCGGCCATGTTAACATGAAATAATGGCCACTGCAGGCTTATGCTAATCTCACCACATCATACATGGCAATTGAATCGGGAAGCTGAAATATGTGGCTACCCTCCCTGTTTGTTTCCCTCTTGTCAGTCTCAGTGGCTTGGATTCAAAAGCCCATATTTAAGAAAGTAATTTTCATACTGCTGCTAGTATTTAAATAACTCTGCTCCTATAACCTCCTGCAGTAATTTTGTCTCTCCAAAAGTTTTTAATTTCAGTTTTTATATGCTGGGCTTAATTAAACTTTAGGCTTAAAATGAAAAGTTTGTTCACTCGTTAAAGTGTCACTACGGCAACAGAGCAGATCAGGTTCACAAGGCTGTCTCTAAAAACTTGTGGGTGTGTCAGCCGGGCAGACGGCTGAGGCAGATGGCGACGAACAACACGAGTCTAATGAAGTGAATCAAAAATACTGTCGACTGAAAATAATAAAAGCTAAAAGAGAGATATATAACTGTTTCATTATTTCTGACACTGAAGATCTGAAAGGCAGCATTCAGTTAGAGCAGCTCAGAAGCAGTAAGATGGAGGGTACCTCTCATCTGCTTTGTTCAATACACATCACAACAAGAGCCCCAAAAGAAACACCATTCTGTCCCGTCCTGCTTCTTATACCCTGCTTTTAATCTCCTCTCAGGCTTACAGAGGCTCTGCCACGTCCTTCAGCGTTCAGAACCTGCAGGCCAGCAGCGACTATCGTTTCCGAGTATGCGCCGTCAGGCAGTGCCAGGACGCCCCGGAGCTGAGCGGTCCCTACAGCCCTACGGTGACGCTCTCCTCCCAGCGGAATGATGCAGCGCTGGCCGCCAGCGTGGCCGGCTCGGCGTCCAGGACCGGCACGGAGTGCAGCCGAGCCAGACAGAGCCTGAGCGACGAGCAGTGCGCTTTCCTCCTCCTCATGGTTTTCGCCGTCATCGCCATCCTCATCGCTTTTGTCATCCAGTACTTTGTCATTAAATGAGCAGTCTGCGCCCCTGCCCCCACCCCCCCAGCTTCAGGGTTATAGCTTTACTCTCCCTCGCCCCTCTGTCTCTCTGTTGTTTTGTATTCTTTGTTTTGTACTTCCTGTTCTCCGGTTTCAACAGAGTAATTGCATTAGCCGAACTGGGGTGCAGCAGGAGGGCGGGCGAGTGGGAGCTAAATGGAAGTTATAAATTGAGGATGTAACATCTCATTTGGCACTTGTGATACCTTCCTGACTCTCCTGCCTTTGTCACCCCGCTCCAAGTTTGTGATATCTGTTGAGTGCAGATCCCTAATCCATCGTGATTAGCTTCCTGTGCAGAAAGAAACGGGATAGGGTTTACTTTGGGGAGGGCCAGAGAGAAGCGGCACGTATATAACATGTATAGAAATAGTCATTATTTATATTTCCATTTACATGTCCAGTATGAAACTCTTTTTTGATAGATGTGTTCCAAAAAATAGTATGTAGGTGTGTAAACCTATGTGCTGTTCGATCCCCGGGACCTGGTGGGCCAGTGTTTGCACAGTGAGGTGTGTCCAGATGTGTTTATTGTATGTAGTTTGTGCCACCGCGGTACACGGCTGGGAGGGCCTCAGGGCCACATGAAGGGACTTAAACCCCACACACACACACACACACACACACACACACACACACACACACACACACACTCTGGAGTTTGTTCGAGAGGTTTAGTGAGAGGAGAAGCTGAAGAGATGATAACCTTGTTCACATTATAGAACGTTCATTTAGCACTTTCCGACCTTTTTGATGTTGAGAATGTTTGAGGATGCAAAAATGACTGGAGAAATGTTAGTATATTTTTGTACAGTGAAGACGCAAGGATCTGTAAGTTTGAGGAGAAAAAAAAACTCAGTATAAAGTTAGAAAACAAAAAACCAAACTAACAGCGAATTCTAATTATTTTTACTATCATATAGTTATACTGTAGCTTGTTTTTACAATCATGCAGCTGCTTTACTCTGAAATATTGTTGTTCAGCACAAAAAATGTATGCTTTCCTGTATGTTCTGTTTTATTTCGTCCCCCGCCCCTCGGTAATTGATTTTTGCACCTTTAGTGAAAGAAAACTTTGACTGACTGCGTCTTGGTCTTGTGATGCATTTTATAGAATACACCTTGAGATTGTGCAAGCCCTACATGTGTTTTTGGGTGTTTTTAAAAGTTGTAGAGTCACGTGTCACTGAAACAGCTTATCAGCAAAAAATTAAAAAAGAATAAAAAATTACAAAAAAAAAAAAAAAATGGAGGGGAAATAGCACGAGTTGTTTCAGAGGCCTTAATTAGAAAGGAAACAAATTTCGGGTGAATTTTTTTTCCTTAATTTCTCTTCAGTTCTGATGGTTTTCCTTTAGTGATAGGAAACACTACAAATGTGTTTTTATTTTACTTTTTTGCTAAATTCATTTCGTGTTAGTAAACATGCGTAATCATGAGTAATTTCTGAGAAACGGAAAGTAGTTCCATGTATAAAAATCTTTATTTTGGTTTCTTTTGTCAAGTCATACATGTGTGAAGTATATTTTTTTATGATATTGAAGTAATATAAGTTAATACTCTCCAGAACATAAAAGGAAAAAATCCTGAGTAGTCACGAATCATCGAAAGCAGAAACAAAATGTGTTTATCATGCACTTCCTGTGAATCGAAATTTGCCTTTTCTCTGTGTGTTAAGTATTTGTAACAGATTGCGAGGCTGAGTGTTCAGTCGTGATCTGGCTGTAGAGTCTAGTGTTGTTTGGTTTGGGGGCCGATAACTGCTGTCGCAACTGTAAAAACGAAACGCAGGTACCTTGCAAAACGTCCTGGATAATTACATGATTTGGTCCTTCAGACATTCTGCAAATGTCTCCTCTTGTCATTTAAAAAAAAAAAAAATTCAAAATCCTATTTTTGATAGCGATTGCAAAGTGTGCCATTTTAACACCTCTTCACCCGGGGGCTTGCTACCTTTGGCTGGGGAGAGTAACAAAATGATACAAAAATGAGTAAAATATGCACAAACAGACCATTTTTATGTAATTTTAATGTTTGCAGTTACCTCATACACCGTACATTCCAAAATGAAAATTTGTTATACTATACATACTACCAGACATATCACTTTACAATGTTCATTATGGGAAAAAATGTATAATCATAAATATGTATCTAAAGTGTATCTGTATAGTCATGATATCTAAAACGGATCCGTGCACAATAAAAAGTTTATAATTCTTCGTCATGCTTCAAGTTTGTACATATGTGTGTGTTTGATTACTTATTGCTTTATAGCAAGACAGGCTCATGAGTGACTGGCTTGTGTTTGGGGGTCAGTTACTTATAAAAGAAATCTGGCCATAGATTGAACTTACTGTACCATTAACCTAACCTAGAAAAATTCACTTTGTTTTTCCCCAGTAAAGAACTGCTGCTTCTCTGGTGGAAAGTGGTTATAATATCCAAAATTCAAAGCTTTTTCTATCCTCCAGAAGGAGGCACAAATCTCCAGGAAGGACATCCTGTATTTAAAAAAAAAAAAAAAAAAAAAGCCAAACATGTATCCATCCACTGTGGCAACCCCCTTGTTATACAGTTGTGTTCAAAATAATAGCAGCACATTTAAAAACATGAATAAAGCTCAGAATCCTTATAATAATTTTTATTTACAGGCATTAGGGACGCTGCACATTATATTCTAAATCAGAGGTGTCAAACTCGCATCCGGCCACGCCCCCTACGTCCGGTCCGCTTTTTGATGTAAAAAATGACAATTTGGCCCTTTTGGTTACTTTTTGGACATTTCGGTAACTCCTCCTGTCAAAAAAGTAACTTAAAGGGTTAAATTGTCATATTTTTGACATAAAATCGCGGACCGGAAGTAGGGGGCGTGGCCGGATGCGGACCGCGCGTTTGAGACCCCTGTTCTAAATCAAAACATGTAGAAAAATGTATACATTTTCCAATTACTTTACAGGAAATGAAGAAAAATTAATGTTGAGCTGTTTAAAAAAAATAGCTATGTCTGCATTTTTCTTTTTAAACTCAAATATTCACTTTATGAGCTGAAAAATCTTTAGGAATCAGCATTCCTGTGAATCACTAAACTAATATTTAGCACCATAACCACTGTTTCTGAGAACTCCTTCACATCTGTGTTGCATGGAGTCGACCAACTTCTGGCACCTGTGAACAGGTATTCCAGTCCAGGATGATTTGACAACTTTCCACACTTCCTCTGCATTTCTTGGTTTTGCCTCAATAACAACATTTTTGACGTCACCCCACAAGTTTTCTATTGGATTAAGGTCCGGGGACTGACCACTCCATAACTTTAATTTTGTTGGTCTGGAACCAAGATGCTGCTCGCTTACTGCTGTGTTTTGGGTCGTCTTGTTGAAACACCCATTTCAAGGGCATTTCCTCTTCAGCATAAGGCAACACGACCTCTTCAAGTATTTTGATATATGCAAACTGATCCATGATCCCTGGTATGCGATAAATAGGCCCGACGCCATAGTAAGAGAAACAGTCGAATATCATGATGCTTGCACCACCAAGCTTCACTGTGTACTGTGGCTTGAATTCAGTGTTTAGGGGTCATCTGACAAACTGTCTGGGGCCCTTGGACCCAAAAAGAACAATCTTACTTTCATCAGTCCACAAAATGTTTCTACATTTCTCTACAGGCCAGTCGATGTGCTCTTTGGCAAATTGCCACCTCTTCAGCACATGCCTTTTTTTCCACAGTGGGACTTTATGGGGGCTTCTTGCAGACAGATTAGCCTCACATAGGCGTCTTCTAATTGTCACAGTACTCACAGGTAACATCAGACTGGCTCTGATCACCTGGAGCTGATCATTGGCTGAGTCTTTCCCATCCTGGGTAGTCTTCCGTTTTTGTCCACATCTCTCTGGCTTTGCTTTCCATTTTAGAGCATTGGAGATCATTTTAGCCGAGCAGCCTATTGTTTTCTGCACTTCTTTATATGTTTTCTCCTCTCCAATCAACATTTTAATCAAAGAACGCTGTTCTTTTGAACAATGTCTGGAACGGCCCATTTTTCTCAGGTTTTCAGTGAGAAATGCATGTACAACATGTGTTGGCTTCATCCTTAAATAAGGGCTACCTGATTGACACCTTTCACAGAATGAATGACCTCACTGACTGGACTCTATACTGCTCTTTTTTTTGAACACGCCCCTTTCAATTAATTATTCAGTTACACAGACTCAGGAGCATGCTTCTCATAAATGTTGGGTCTGTTGGTTTTCTATGACTCTACTAGACCTACTGGTAAATGATTTGCCATGTAGTAATATGATTTTTACCAAAAATATTGATTGATCTGGTTACTCATGTTGGACTGCCATTATTTTGAACACAACTGTATAAGGGAAACTTTAGAACTGCCTTAATTCTTTGTGACATCGATTCAACGAGGTACTAGAAAGATTCCTCAGATTTTGGTCAACACTAACGCAATCACGCAGTTGCTGCAGATTTCTCGGCTGCACATCCATGACAGGAATCTACCGTTGCACCACAAACACCCAAAGGCGCTCTACTGGACTGAGATCGGGTGGCTGTGGAGGCCGTCTGGGTACAGTGAACTCACCGTCATGTTGAAGAGACCAGTTTGAGATGATCTGAGCTTTGTGTCGTGGCACGTTATCCTCCTGGAAGAAGCTATTAGAAGATGGATACACTGGTAATACAGAGATGGGCATAGTCAGCAGTGAAACTCTGGTAAGCTGTGGCTCAGCTGGTACCAAGATCATCACACCACCACCAGCAGCAGCCTGAACCCTTGATACAAGGCAGGATGCTTTCGCATTTACTCCAAATTCTGAGCCTGCCATCTGAATGTTGCAGCAGAAACTCCTCAGACTCGTCAGACCAGGCAACATTTTTCTAATCTCCTGTTGTCCAGATTTGATGAGCCCTTTGTAAATTATAGCTTCAGCATTCTGCTCTTAGCTGCCGCAGCCCATCTGCTTCAACAACATGTTGTGCAGCCAGAGATGTTTTTCCGCATACTTTGATTGTAGCAAATGATTATTTGAGTTACTGCTGCTTTCCTACATCAACGAGGGGCTTCGCCTCCAGAGAACTGCCACTCGCTGGGTACGTTCTCTCTGCGCGTGGGAAAATCCCAGCAGATCAGCATTTTTTTTCAAATATAAACCAGCCCATCTGGCACCAACAACCACGCCACATTCAAATTCCCTATTCTGATGCTCAGTTTGAACCTAAGCATGTCTGTGCACCTAAATGCAATGAGGTGCTGGCACGTGATTGGTCAATTACATGTTTACATTAGCAAGCAATTGAACAGTTCCTGATGAGGTGGCTGGCAAGAGTATTTACTATAATGTGGGAACAGAAATCTTAAAATAATTAAGGTTAAGATAAAAAGTTGATCAACACGAGTCAGACATTGTTCCAAAAGCCCGACATCCAACAGAGAGAAACGAGGGGATTGGGGAAAAATGTAAAGGAACTCTGTTTCCTGTAGCTGTAAAAATTAAATTAAATTAAAAATAGCGGTGTGAGTCACACATTTTGCACATTTTAAACATTTGGCTGAGAACCAAGAAAAGGACCGACCCCGTCAGCTGCTTCCACAAAATCTGCTTGAATATAATTGCTTTATTTTTACATCAGTGTAGTCTGAACTAGCATTGAAATACCAAAGGTTCAAAAGCTCAGGGTCCAAAGCTGAATCTGGTGACTCAGTCCTAAAATCTGTTCGTCCGTTCAAAGGATGTGTGAGTAAGATGTGCGTGTCTGCACACACTCTGCTGAGTTACTGACCCAGAAAATCTGAATGGAAAAAGATTTTTATTCATTCCCTCTACTTCAGACATTAACAACCACGGATACAAGGAGCCCGCAAGGTGTGCAGTAAAGGGTGGGGAAAGAAAAGCTCATCTGGAAAATAATTTAAAAATGTATATGATTCAACAAATTTACATGGAGCTGAGCAGGTCTGAATAAAATTAATGAATAAGCAGCAGAAATAGGGAACAGGAATACAAAGCAGTTGTTTAAAATAATAATAATAATAGTGGAAAAAGTCTTGTTAGCTAAAATTATTAATCACCAAAATTGTTACTACCATGATATGGAAATGGATAAAATAACTATTTGCTAAAAGCAGTTTAAATAATTAGTTAATAAACAAATGAAATCATTGCTTAAATGAGAAAATTGGTAACAAAAAAGTATCAAATTATTAGCTAAGAAAAAAAAATGTTACTCATCTAGTAGCATTGATAAAATTTTGAAAATATTTGCTAAAAGCATGAGAAATCATTGGCGACCACTATGAATAAATGGACTTGTTGCCATAAGAAATGTCTTAATTTTTTCTTTCAAATATTGACTTTCAGCTTTGTTACAATTGTACAAACTCTGTTTCTGCCTTATGTTTATGTCTGCATGTTTCGATAAATCACTGCACGTGTGAAATGATTTCTATCAGTAAAAATTATTAGCTAATAGATCAGAAAACACGCATCCAATCATTCAGATGAAAAGGGTCACAGAATATTCATAATTCAGTGCTATAAGATATAAAAGGGACACTGCTTCTGTCTGGGGTCAGAGTCTGGTTCTCTGGAGTGAAGGTGTGGGCACGTGCACAAACACACCTGAGTGATACAACTGAAGACGGTGTAATTAATGAGGGGGAAAGTGTGCCTACTCATTTCAGTCGCTGCTTTCTGCACAGCATCGGCTCCTGCTGAAACCTTTACAAGACGGACAAACAAGCTTTCCCTGCGACAGAGCAGGCAGGAGGAGGGACCTTCATGCTGACCCTTTCGTAGGTCTGACCGGTTCATCCGGCCGTGAGTCAGCTCAGTGTAAACACACACACATACACCCTGATGTCAGTGTGCCTCTTTTAGCAAAGGTATCCAGTTGTAAAGGATGCGGTGGCCGTGAACCAACAGAGCAAAGCAGCCGTCACCTGAACTCTGGTGATGAATATTAGATCCAAAATAAGAAAACCTGTAAATTCTGCTCTCACGATTAAAATTTACTTCTTCAGGAATGTCATTTTCTGGAAGAATAAGGACAGTTCAGTTCACACAGAGGTAGGTAATATTCAAACTTATCAGCACTCCCCAAAACCTTAAAACTGTCTCCAAACCTGACGGATTAGTGGGATGTGACGTCAAGAGCACGGTGCACTACCTGTTGGAGGTCACCCCGAATTAAAGCTTTGATTCTTCTATTAAAAATCCTTCCGAAGCAGAAAAAGTCAAACAAGAAAAACATGTTTTAAACATGAAGCAGGATTTTACAGTTTTACATTTTGGGACACCTCTAAGTTCTGCGAGAGCTTTGCTGTCCTCTTTTTCACCTTCCTTGCTGAAGTTTCAGGTTCGTTGTGACGAGCCTGACTGGGTGACTTTAGGGTGAGCTGGTGGTAGTGGGGGGGAGAAAGATGGGCTGCTGGACAATGAAGCAGATACAGAATGCATCAGCTCAGCAAACACACACTGACTGAATCACTGAATTAAGAGCCATTTTTTATACGTTTATGTCTCACGCATTTGTGTTCAGCCCAGAATAACGTGATCCTCAGTCTTTTACCATCATCTGTCCTGTTATCATTTGATTATAGAGCTTACCCAGGCACACACACAAACAGCAGACAGCCACGCTGTTGCTCCTGGACTCCTCAGGGTGCCGTGGAGGAGGCGCTCCTCTTTTCATCTCTCACCACAGCTCAACTAGATATCGAGCACCAGGACGGGCTCTGCCACTTCAAACGTGAGCCTCTCGCCGCTGCTGTTCTCCACAACAGGGACTGCAGACATGTGAACTCAAAGATCGAGCTCAGTCTTCAAGGTGAGGTCACCAGCATAAATTTATTGTGCACCCTTAAGTTTGCTTTTAGGGTTTAGTGGATTGTACAAGTGGGTTTGCATATTGCTTCATTGAATTGTAGTGCAACACTTTAAAATCAGTCTGCATTTGTGTTACCATCATTACTGTCGCTGCTGCATTTTTATCATCTGTAGCGAGTTTCCAGACGACGTTTATACATATTTATAATTTACCCATATTCAGAGAACTGCATTTTAAGGTCTTCACATCAGTAGTGGGAAGTCTGTGTATTTTTGTTTGGTCCTTTAAGGTGCAATTTTTCTTTTCTCAGATTTCAGTCTTTATTGTGCCAGCGCCTAAAGAGATTGGCATGCCCTGGTCCAGACCCCAGGTGGATCTTCAAGCTGGTGGAGCAGAGGCCATGGACCAGTACAACATAGATGACCACCACTATGAAGGCTCCCTGTTCCCCACTTCCACCCTCATCCCTGTCACCGTCATCTGCATCCTTATTTTCATTGTCGGAGTGACAGGCAACACCATGACCATCCTCATCATCCAGCGCTTCAAGGACATGAAGACTACCACCAACCTCTACCTGTCCAGCATGGCGGTGTCTGACCTCATCATTTTCCTGTGCCTGCCCTTTGACCTGTACCGCCTGTGGAAGTATGTGCCCTGGCTTTTTGGGGAAGCAGTGTGCCGCTTCTATCACTACATCTTTGAGGGCTGCACCTCGGCCACCATCCTTCACATCACGGCTCTGAGCATCGAGCGCTATCTGGCCATCAGCTTCCCCCTCAAGAGCAAGGTGGTGGTGACCAGACGCAGGGTCCAGCGTATCATCCTCGCCCTGTGGAGTTTCGCCCTGGTCTCTGCAGCTCCCACGCTCTTCCTCGTAGGGGTGGAGTATGACAACGAAACACACCCAGACTACAGCACAGGGGAGTGCAAGCACACCAGCTACGCCATCAGCTCTGGACAGCTGCACATCATGCTCTGGGTGTCCACCACATATTTTTTCTGCCCAATGCTCTGCCTCATCTTTCTCTATGGCTCCATCGGGTGCAAGTTATGGAAAAGCAAAAATGACCTGCAAGGCCCGTGTGCGCTGGCCCGAGAAAGGTCACACAGGCAAACAGTCAAGATCCTGGGTAAGTAAGACTCTTTCCATCAATGCAGTGTGTTACGTGTGTCTTGTATGTTGATATCCAGCAGTAATCAGGTACAGAACAGAAAGAACATGCAGGTTTTTACAGGTTGTAAAAATGTCACAGTGATTTTGTAGAGTTAGACAACCAGCTGTTCCAGTGCTGTGAGCCAGTCTCACGTTTGCCATCTGCAGATAAACATTTAAATAATAACTATCATTGATTTTGCACAGAAGCATTTTAGTGTGTTCCACAATCCTGTAACTCTGTTTTCTCTGCTTTTATTTCTAACAGCTTAAATTCAAGAGTGACAAAATTATTTTTTATTTATTCAGGATAAAATGAGTCGAGAGGAAACATCTAAACTTGATTATTTCTTTGTTGTAACGATGCTTCCTGTCAGTAAATCTTATACTGCTGGAAAGCCTGTTTACTTCCCCTTAAATGGAGCCACATTTGTAGAGAAAACACGTTTGTGGTTTGAGCAGCAAAGTCGAGTATTTGCATCGCGCCCATGAAAAACCTGCCAAACAGCTTATTCTGGTGATTATTGCATCGGCTGATTGAAGGCAGAAGAAACAAGAAACATTAGCAAGTTAACAAAGTATTAATTTAACAAACAGGTGCCTCAGCAGCATGTGGAAGAACCGCACACAGCCACAGCTGCCTGGCACCTCCTCCTCATGCTGGTCACACACTGCTGGGACCAGGATTTGTTGCCGGACTAGTAGCGGACACTCAAATACACACATCCATCCATTTTCTTCTGCTTATCCACACAACACAAACACACAAAATAAATGCACCAGATGTACATGATCAGGAATACATTAAAAAAGTATGAAAAGCACCTAAACCATCTGTACGAGTTATAGTCTGAAGCCAAAAACAGGGGCAGGCAAAGCAGACACAAGCTCATTAAGTTGCAGTTGATCGTACAGCTGAATCCAAGCGGAGGGAGCTGCAGATCTGACTGCTGAAACGCGTCACTTTACAGCGTCATCCTCCCTTTTTATCGCTGCTGAGGCCAAACAGCAGAGGGTTTCTGGTGTCCTGCACTGGCTCTGCCGGCTTATGTGCCACACATTTCAGTGGACTGATTTAAACGTTGTTTCACCTTCTCTGCTTACCTTAAAATTACAGCAGTCGTTGCTTTGCTTCTGTCTTGATGGAGAGAGCGCTGGCGCCATGTGTGCTGTTGTTGATACCAGCTGGTTAATTATTCTCTTTTCTCTGGAGCTAATCACGTCCTGCCACTGCAAATACTGTTTGGCTTAATTTGCAGCTCTGGTAGCCTGTGCAGGAAACTCTGTTTTCCAGTAAAAGACCCCGGCCAGGCCCGTCCACATTAACTAAATGTTTAATCATGGTGCATCTATTAGGATATAAATGCTGTTAATTAGCTGAGCGCACACTGCGCGGAGCTCACAGCGCCATTTGCATCCTAAATTGGACTGCTGTCATCAGAGACCTGCATGGAAAGTTACATGTTACTGCAGTCATGTTTTAGATTTGTCATCATGCAACATCTCAGGAGTCTAATATGATCAGTGTTATTCTGCAGTATCCACTCACACTGTGAATCCACAATTAATGCCTTCAATTCATGGATTCATAGGTCATTGCTAATTAATAAATATTCAGGCAGACGTGAGGCACATTCATTTCTATTTTTATTACTGGACTAAAATTTACTGTCGCCATTACAAGCTGATAGTATTGTTTCCTGCAGGCCTTCTTGATCAATACTGATGACTCAGTGATTACCTCACCGACCGTTCCTGACTTCAGTCTTTGCTGGATTAGCGGCGTGTTTTCTGCCGCGTAGGCGCTCTAATTGGGCTGCTTACGTGAAACCGTGACTTCATTGTTGGTGCCAATTACAGTCTCCAGTCACTTCAGGGAAGCAGCGAGGAGCTCTTTTGATTTTGCTGTAATTGCTGCTGGTCATTAACAAATGTCAAGGGTGGCCACAGATCTGAGGATGCTTAAAGATCCTGAAAAACAATTTTCTTAATCAGCTCCTCGTTATGAATGAGCTCAACATGAAGACAATTTAATCTTTCAAAGTAATACTTTTTTTTGGCACAGGAGACTTCTGCATCAGTCTGATATATCTGTGCACACGTGTGAATTTAACAGACATAAATGACTAAGAAAACCCTAACTCCTCCCACACGATGAAGCAGATAATATTTAAGAAGTCTGTTCACCCAGAATAAAATAAGAACAAAAACCACATTTTATACCTGGTAATATCTTCATGCCCCTTGTGTACGTGGCTGGACTCAGGAAACAAACAGACATATTATGTGAAGTAATAAATGCTGAATCTCTGCCTGCCTGGATACTGAAATGGATGATGTGTCAGTTTGTTTTTGGTTTGATTTCTTTTTCACTAAAGAAACACTGAATGCACATTTGAAACAACATTTTATATTTTATTATTTGGGACGCGGATATGTGCAGAGACTTGATGGCACTTCCATAATGTTATGGCAGATGTAATCTGTAGGCAGTAGTCATCAGTGCTTACCTGCATATTAACCACATGATCCATGCAAAACAGGAAGTGACTGTGTAGAATTGTGGTGGTGCTAGCTGTAGGCTGTAGCTTTTAATTACTGCACAGACATCAGGGTGATATCTGTCTGCTTATGTAACCTTTATCCAACTAATTTATCTCTCCAAACTTTCCCTCCCAGTGGTGGTGGTGCTGGCCTTCATCATCTGCTGGCTGCCGTACCACATCGGCAGAAACCTCTTTGCCCAGGTGGATGACTATGAAACAGCCATGGTGAGCCAGAACTTCAACATGGCCTCCATGGTGCTCTGCTACCTTAACGCCTCCATCAACCCCGTCGTCTACAACCTGATGTCTCGGAAGTACAGGGCCGCGGCCAAGCGGCTCTTCCTGCTGCGCCAGCGGCCCAGACGAGCCCAGAGACAGCTCCGAGTAATCGATCACATCTCCACCCTGAATGAAAGCCTTACAGGGGTCTGAGAGGAGTCCGCACATGATGAGCTTGTGTGACTTCACCGCCACCTGCACCAGAATCTGCAGGGGGGTTCAGAGGGGGGGGGGTTAGGAGTCAGGAAGATGTTCGTTAAGGTCCTTTGGGACCTTAACGAACATCCTTTGGGGTGGGGGGAGTGCTCCTCTGCACTTCAATGCAAAATCACATATCTTATTTCTCAGTGTTGTTCTGTTCACATGATGATGATGATGATGATGATGATGATGATGATGGTCTGCCATGTCGCATTATCGATTTTGTCAATTTACAGTCCACTTGCAGTCTTCCTGCCTGTCATGTGCCCCTCATGCAGAAGTATTCACCTCTGCACTGCATACTGCTACACGCTCTTCTAGCTCTTTGCCCCTTCAGTTATCACCAATCCACTGCACAGATTAACAAGTAATCCCTCCTTGTTGATGATGGGTGATCTTTGCCACATGTCTAAGTTTTGATTGTAGCCAGTTAACCTGTTATCCTAACAACTATGTGTGTGTGTGTTTGTGTGTGTGTGTGTAGAGCATACACTTGATAAAAGCAGATTAGTATGAAAATGGGGTGCTTGCTGTCTGTGTGTGATACCACCTGAGCCTCGAGGCTCTAGTCTGCGTACGTGCCGGTCATCACATGTAAGATGACATGGCAATTATATTAAATGGGCTCCGAGTTAGATTTACACCGGCAGCCAGTGTCCCTGCATCACCGTATTCAAAATAATGGCTGCTCTAAGTGCATTTCAAAGAGGAAAAAAGATATTAGGTTGTCAGCAGTAGCAGAGCTTATTGCTTTTATTGCTTCCACTCGCATAATCTTGGCACATTGTACAATTCTTCTTAGGGTTTTGGATTAGAAACTGCAGTTTTGTACCTCATGCACTTTGGTGAGAAAGGCACTGTCAGAGTTATATATTTCAACCTGAACAATGTCTTAGCATCAAATAAACCCATTTTTTTTTATTCCTGGCTCTGTCTATCATACATCTTTTTCTCTAAAAGGCACTGTCATGATTTTGCCCGTGAATCATCGGCCTTTGGTTTGTACAAATACGAAGAGACACAGTCGCTCAGGGCTGACTCATCCTCATGACACTTTGTTTTTTACGGAGCCATTCATTCATTTGAAGCAGAGGAACTGAAGCTGAAGAGCTCATATCGCACAGACCACCGTGCCATCACCCGGGGAAAGATCATCAAGTGGCACAACTCCTCTGTGGGCTATTGTCTTTACTCATAATGAAGAGAGTGGCTGCGAGTGGGTCGTCCAGAGCTGTGAACGCCTCCCTGTGGCGTTCTTCACCTCACCTCAAACCAGTCAGCGATGGACTCCACAGTGACGTCTGCTTCACCAGTAAACCTCTAACAGCGCAAACCTGAAATATGTCAGCAGTAATTTGTCTGAGCTGTTAATATAGAAAAATATCTGATGTCTCCTCTTTCAGTAAATTACATTTTTACTGCACTTTTCTAGTCAAAGTGATCTCTCAAAGCCACATCCAACCGCTCCTTCAAAATGTATTTTTTCTGTCTCAAATGGTAAAGAGTGAGGTGCTTTAACAGAACACTAAAAGCATAGTTCCAGTTTAGAATGACAAATTAACCTAATGTGTATATTTTTGGACTGTCAGAGGTAAAACAGATCATTCTTGCTGTCAGGGGACAGAAATTTAACGGTCCTGTTGTCGTGGGACTGAGAAGAGAAGTGCTCAATAACCAATTTGGACCTTACTGGAGACATCATTTAAGTCTAATGATGGTTTCCACCAGAAGGGGGAGCCAGAATATGCTGCTCTTCACTCAGCTCCTATGAGCCATATGCAATTTCCAGCAACTTCCTGAGATTTCAGCTGCTTTAAAGCACAGAAACACTGTTGTTTGAGTTAAGGGCTCCTGGTTTCCACCTTCTCCCTGTAAGAAATCTTTACCAGCTTCCCCTTTTAGCTCATTTCCACAAATTATCAGCAACACATATTCACTTCCTGTTCGGCTCCCATGTCCACTGACCTTTGCATGTGGCTACAGGAAAGCTGTGGTAAAATGGGGATTATTTATGAGCGGGGTCTGCAGGACCAGTCTTTCTACAAAGCCTGCAGGGGCTCATTATCTTTCCTTCTGGCTTCAGTCCTAGGCAGACTGCTCTCTAATGCCATCTCTTTTTCTCCACGAGCCTCCCCAAAGAGAAAGCTTTTGCCACCCCAAGCTGGCTGTGAGGTCAATCATCTGTACCCAAATGCTCTCTCTGAAAGCTGCTATAATGGAGAGCCAAGGGAATCTGGTGACCAACAGTATTTGGGGGGTTTTAGTCATTTTATCTTATGTGAACATAAAAGCCTGAAATGGCTTGGGTAATTCAACCGTTCACAATCATGTTACACCACCATGAAGAGCCAGCCGGGCGGCAGTGCCACCCATGAGCTCTTGTTGTCACAGCTGGGTGACAGTGACACAACAAACACAAATGTGTCTTTCCCTTTTACAAACCACCGAGCACTCCCACAGCGCTTTAATGGCAGTGATAACGAACCTTAATTTGCTAATCACCTCATCCACTAAAGCTTTCTCCAAACAGCTACAACTATGTAACGAACCGTGTTCCATACCGAAGAGTCAATACCCTGCTTCTCTCTGCAAATTAGGGTGGTTTCCTGCAATTTAGAGGCCTGTTCCTATCTGCTTGATGTCTATTTAAGTCTTCATGAAAAGTATTCAACATTTGGTCAACAGAGAGAGTTTACATTAGGAGTGTCATACATGCCAGAAAGTCCAATTCAGTCCACAAAATTATTTATTTGTTTTAATCAAATGCACTGATGTTTTTGGTGTGCAGGGGTTAAAGTGGGATTTGGCAGGTGGGGGGACCTTAAGATCAGGCGTAGCCGTGCAGCGTGGGGAAATTCACTGCTCTTTGTGGATTTAGCCAACTGAATAAGCCGATGTTACACGAGCTTTATGGCTGATTTCTAACCCTTAGATACTATTGAACTAGTAAAAAAGGTAGAATTTATAAATTGATGTCTGCTACACTTGATGTAACCTAGTAACAGTACCCTAGATGTAACCAGTCTAACACAGAGCTTCACTGTAAACTTTATCACAATGCTGCAAGCTGACCAGTGTAGCCTGCACTAAACCGCCCGGTGTTTTCATGCAACAACACAAAATTTGTTTACTTCAGTTTGTTTTGCAAGATATTTCGGCAACGCATCAGATCCAATATCTGATTTAAAAACTGTAAAATAAATGAGGGCATTACTTACAGCTGTATTTGAAATATGAAAAAATGACTTTGTCAGTGCTTTTTATGTCTAATTTCCTTGTTTATATTGGTAACTAGGCTGTAGTCAGCATGATTTTACAAAGGGGTTGTTGTAACTGACCTGATATTTTCTTTATGGTAAATTGATTAATGAGTGTTTGTTATTCTGCTGCAGCAGTAACGCCGCTAATGCTTTTATTTTGAAAGGCTCAGAACGACAAGGCCGTAAATCGATTGTCGCAAACTGCAGCAGTAGCGCGAAGTCCAGTGTACAGAGAGAAGGTGCACTCCACGGTAAAGGACGGAGAAAAGAATTGTTAAGGCATAATTTTAAGCTCTAAAGGGTTGCTCAGCACCTGGTTGATGAGGGAACAAGGTTGGTATCTTCATTTTGTTGTGTCAATGCATATATAGTTATAGTTCACGAAGCATACAGATTGCTATTAAGTGTTGCAATTACGTTCGCATCCACTAGAGGGTGCTCATGTAAATTAGTCATGCTAAGGTTTACAAGCTTCGGTGTTGTGTTGTGTAAAGTCATAGAATGTTGGAACATGGCATATCTCGTTTTAGTTTCATGGTGCAGGAAATAATAGAAAACAATGTTAAAAGGTTGTAATTTAAAGCAAAGGAAAAGGTTAAAGGCAACATACTGTTTGAGTTATTAATGTATATTTATTCTGTATATTTTGTAGCTCTTACGGTGTGTTCACGTGCAAGGCATTTCAAATAAAAGGATCGTGAACCATCAGTTAAAGAGACCATCTTTTCAACCGGGACGCTACAGTAAGAGCTTGACACAAGCTGAGTGAGAGTTCGCCTCAAGCTGAGAAGAGCTCAACCCGTGCTCAGCACCGAGGTCCCAGCGAAAGCTGTTACAAGGTTCCAGCTCCACGGCTTCAATCAACATCTTCTGGGATCTGATGGTCAACTGTATTGCCCTATCTTCAGCATGGAAATATATGAAAAGGAAACAGAGTCCACAGAGGACCTCCAGGTGAACAAGGAAGAGGAGCCTCCATGCTCTGTTCGTCAAAGGAGGCCTACAGAAAAAATGCAAATATATCAGGAGGAGAAGGCCCATAAAAGGGAAAAACGACTTCTGAAAGTCTATGATCAATGGAAAAAACAAATACGTACAACACGAGAGCAGTTAAAAGGAGACATAACAAACAGTGAAATTGCCTCAGTCATGGACATCATAGAGAAAGAAAGAGACAATGTCATAAAGCTGTATGCAGAAATTAGGGAAAGCATTACTCCCTCTAGTGACACAAGGCGACTTATAGATGCATGCGACGCAGTCACAAAAGACATTATCAAGGTTGCACACGAAAGACTCTCAGGCATAGATGACTATGACAGCGGCAAAGTGAAGACACGCCTACGCGAGCTTCTTGAACCAGACTATGCTCAATCCATTTACAGTTCATCGGTCACTCACTCAAGTAAACCCTCATCTGCCAGTAAGTCAAACTCTCCAAGGTCAGTAGTAGCCGTAAAGAGAGCAGAGGCTGCCGCTGAATTAGCAGCCAAGGAAGCAGAGTATGAGGTGTTATTAGAAGAAGAAAAACAAAAGGAAAAGATTCAACTTTTAGAGGAAAGGCAGAGAAAGGAGCTTGAATCTCAGAAACGTGAGTTAGAGAGACTAAAGTCTGAAAGGGAGTTAAAGGCTGCACGAGCTAGACTGATAACTTATGATCAGGAGATAAAGAGTGAGAGCAGTGTTCATGTTGACTGTAGCAGAGCAGCTCAGAAGGCCCCCACAGTTTCTGCTCCCATTCAAGTCACTAACAGTAACATTGTATCCGACTCACCTCCACAAGCAAACATCCTTTACTTAGCCCAAGCATTACAGGACAGTGTCGCCATGAACAGACTGCCAATGCCAGAGCCCTCCACGTTCACAGGTGACCCAATACAGTTCATCGAGTGGAAAGCTTCATTTATTTCACTCGTTGATAAAAAGAACATCTCACCCGCAGACAAGCTGCACTACTTAAAGAAATATATAGGAGGTTCAGCTCGACAAATGCTTGATGGCATCTTCTACAGAAACGACAGTGACGCATACAAGGATGCTTGGGAACGCCTCAACCAAAGGTATGGACATCCATTTGTTGTACAGAAGGCGTTCAGAGAAAGGCTCGCAAAATGGCCAAAGATACAAACGAATGACTCTACAGGGTTTAGAGCATTTGCTGATTTCATTCAAACATGTCATGAAGCTATGCCCCACATAGAAGGTTTAAACATTCTCAATGATTGTGAGGAGAACCAAAAGCTTGTTCAGAAGTTACCAAACTGGGCAGCAGCTAGGTGGAATCGTCAAGCCACTCAGAGCATGAAAGAAAGTGGAAGGTTTCCAAGTTTAAGGGACTTTGCTGAGTTCATGTCTTCTGAAGCAGAGATCTTATGCAATCCAATCACATCATTTCAGGCTCTCCACTCTACAGACTTCACCAAAACCACCGGTAAAAGTTACCAGAAAGAAAAAGGGCTCATCTCCAGTGTTCTCCACACACAGGTGGTAACAGAGACAGAAAACACAAAACAAAGGTCAAACATTAAATTACCATGCATGCTCTGTCAAGACAACGGACACAAACTTCACAACTGCCCCCTGTTCAAAGGCAAATCACTTGTGGAACGAAGGAAATATGTAAAAGAGAAAAGGCTTTGTTACGGCTGTCTCAAGCCCGGACACAGTGCAAAGGACTGTCGTTACAGACTTGAATGTGAAATGTGTAAGAAAAAACACCCTACCTGTCTGCATGACTTCAACTACGACAATGCTAAATCAGCCACAAACCCAATTCAGACCAACACAGAACAGGCTGCAACTACCCTGTCACTCAATGTAGAAACCAATGAACAATGTGTAAGCACTTCCATGATCATACCAGTATGGGTTTCTTCAGAGCAACAACCAGGTAAAGAAAGGCTTGTTTATGCACTCTTAGACACCCAAAGTGACACGTGTTCATTGACCAAGATGTGTCTAATGATCTCCAGGCTAGGTCCACCCCAATAAGGTTAAGGCTCACTACAATGCTTGGTAAAGAGGCTGTTGTGCCAAGTGAACGTGTCTTAGGTCTTAAGGTGAGAGGCTACAACTCCTCAGAAATGATTGAACTCCCTCCTGCTTACACTAAAGACTGTATACCAGTTAATCGCTCCCACATTCCTTCCTGTGAAACGGCAAGACAGTGGAATCATCTTAAGGTAATAGTGAACGAGATTCCTTCACAACTAGAATGTGAAGTTGGGCTTTTAATTGGCTACAATTGCTCCAAGGCATTAGCTCCAAGGCAGGTAATCTTAGGAGGAGAGAACGAACCCTATGCAGTCCGAACAGCACTGGGCTGGAGTATTGTTGGACCCACATCATCCCACAGTGACTCTTTTACCATGTCTGCTGTGTGTCACAGAGTCACAGTCAAAGAGCTTCCTTTAATGACCCCAGCTGATGCACTCAAGGTTCTCGAGTCTGACTTTAAGGATGATAACAAGGATAACAGATCAGTGTCTCAGGATGACATTCTCTTTCTGAATACATTGAAGGAAGGCATTTACAAAAACAATGAAGGACATTATGAAATGCCACTTCCATTTAAGGAGAGACCTCACTTACCAGACAATAAGCAAATGGCCACTGTGCGACTTCAAAGCCTCAAAAACAAGCTGTTGAAAGACCAAAGGTACAAGGAGCAATATGTAAAATTTATGAGTGAAGTCACAGAGAAGGGTGATGCTGAGGAAGTGCACAGTGAAGCAAAGGAAGGAGAAAAGTGGTATATTCCCCACCACGGGATATATCATCCCCAAAAACCAGACAAACTCAGAGTAGTTTTCGACGTCTCAGCAAAATACAAAGGTAACAGTCTCAATGATCACTTGCTGTCAGGGCCAGATTTGTTGAACAGTCTAAATGGTGTTTTAATCAGATTCAGACGGCATCAAGTTGCACTGTTGTGTGACATTGAAAAAATGTTCCACCAATTTCATGTATATGAAGCAGATAGAGACTATTTAAGATTTTTATGGTGGACAGATGGCAACCTGGACACTGAGCCTCAGGAGTTTCGAATGAAGGTTCACCTTTTTGGCGCCACGTCCTCACCAGGGTGTGCCAATTATGGATTAAAACATCTTGCAAAAGAAAATGAGACACAGTTTCCCCTTGCATCTCAGTTCATAATAAAGGATTTCTATGTGGACGACGGTGTAACAAGCACGGCAAGCATCGAGGAAGCTATTCAGCTAGCTCAGGAGGCTCAGACACTCTGTGCATCAGGCAGCCTCAGACTACACAAGTTTGTGAGTAACAACAAAACAGTGTTGGAAAGCATTCCACCATCAGAACGTGCCTCCCCACAGCAAGCATGTGACCTGGCATTTAATGACTCTAAACTTGAAAGAGCACTAGGCATTCATTGGCACATAGACTCAGACACACTCAGGTTTCGCTTTCTTCCCAACGACCAACCTGCTACAAGGCGTGGCATCCTATCTATGGTTGCATCTCTTTATGACCCATTGGGATTAATTTCCCCCTTTATACTCACAGGCAAAAGAGTGCTTCAAGAGGCATGCAAACAAGGCACAAGCTGGGATGATCCCCTTTCCAGTGAACTAAGGCCAGTGTGGGATAACTGGAAAGCTGACTTAAAGAATTTGGAGAAAATCACAATACCACGCTGTTATGTTCCTAAAGACTTTGGCCAAATAGCAAAAACAGAGTTGCATCATTTTTCTGACGCAAGCTTGTGCGGTTATGGTCAGTGCTCATATTTAAGACATATAAGCAAAGATGATAAAGTGCATTGTGCTTTAGTTACAGCAAAGACCAGAGTTGCTCCTATTAAGGTAACAACAATACCAAGACTCGAACTGACAGCTGCTGTTGTCTCCATTACTGCAAGCACCATGTTAAAGGATGAGCTTGGATTGACACAGATTGATGAGTATTTCTGGACGGACTCTAAGGTCGTTTTAGGCTACATCAATAACGAAGCACGTCGTTTTCACACATTTGTCTCCAATAGAGTTCAAAAGATGAGGCTCAACAGCGCCCCCCAGCAGTGGAGATATGTTTCATCTGAGCAAAATCCGGCAGATATTGCCTCCAGAGGTTCAAGTGCAAGTGAGCTCATTGCATCAGACTGGTTCAAGGGGCCACAGTTTCTGTGGAACAAAGAAATCCCACCAGCTGCAGAGATTGACATGAACGTACCACTCGGAGATCCAGAGGTTAAAAGGGTACATGCACTAAACACGCTCAAAACAGAGAAGAAAGGTTTATCAGACAAGTTGACAAAGTTTTCCTCATGATACAAAGCCACTCAAGCCATAGCTCGACTGATTCGCTGTGCCAAGAGAGATAAAACAACAGGCCACAGTACAGTACAGGAAAGACAAAACGCACAATGTGTTATTCTAAAGGATGTACAAGCAACTGAGTATGCAGAGGAGATAAAGTTGCTCAAGAATGGAAAGGCACTTCCTCTCAAAAGCAAACTGTTTCAAATGGACACTTTTCTTGATAGTGATGGACTCCTTAAGGTGGGAGGAAGGCTCCAAGATGCTTCATTCTCCTCCGCACTGAAACATCCAATATTAGTTCCAAAGGGTCACCATGTCACTCAACTAATAATAGCTCATTTTCACAGTAAAGTGCATCACCAAGGGAAAGGATTGACAATCAATGAGATCAGGTCAAATGGAATTTGGATTCCAGGCATCAACAAAGCTGTTGCAAACTTCATACACCAATGTGTAAAATGTCGCAGACTCCGAAGAGGCACAGAGGAACAGAAAATGTCTGAGTTCCCAAGACAGCGCTTAGAGCCATCCCCACCATTTACATTTTGTGGAATGGACTGTTTCGGTCCCTTTCTAACCAAACAAGCTCGCAAAGTGCACAAACGTTATGGACTTCTTTTTACATGCCTTTGTTGCAGAGCAGTCCACATAGAAATGTTGGACGACATGACAACAGACGCTTTCATCAATGCGCTCCGCTGTTTTATAGCTATAAGAGGAGCAGTCAGTGAGATAAGGTGCGATCAAGGAAGCAACTTTGTTGGAGCAAAAAATGAACTGCAGGAAGCCCTAAAACAAGTGGACTCTAATCGCATTATCACATTTCTGGCCGAGAAACAGTGTGACTTCAAAATGCACACTCCTCATTCAAGCCATACAGGAGGTGTATGGGAAAGGCAAATCAGGACAGTTCGAAACATTCTGCGCTCAACAGCTTCACTTTCATTAGGCAGAATGGATGACGCATCATTAAGGACATTCTTTTATGAGGCAATGGCGATTGTGAACAGCAGGCCTCTTACAGTGGACAACCTCAGTGACCCAAACAGCCCCGAGCCTTTGACCCCAAATCACCTGCTTACTATGAAGTCAAAGGTAGCCTTGCCTCCACCAGGTAAATTCATCAAAGAGGACATTTATGCACGGAAAAGATGGCGGCAGGTGCAGTACCTGTCAGAACAGTTTTGGTCACGTTGGAAAAGGGAGTATCTCTCCAACATTGCAACGAGACAGAAATGGCACACTCCAAGGAGAAATTTGAAGGTTGGAGATGTTGTCATGGAGAAGATGAATGATTTGCCTCGCAATGAATGGAGACTAGCACGTGTAATGGAAACAGTGACTGACAAAGACGGACTTGTAAGGAAGGTAAAGATTCGCTTTGGAGAAAGGAAGATGGAGAAAGGACAGTGTTCCAGTAAACCTTCCATAGTGGAACGCCCGGTGCAGAAACTGGTTCTGCTATTAGAGACTGTTTAACTACAATTTACAGTTTAAGGTTCTTTCTTATGTGCTATGTGTTTTCATAGAGTTAAGGTTACAGGTCATTTCTTCATTAGGAAATCATTATCGCTCCATTTGTTTACCAGTTAAGTTCTAATGATTTGGTGGGAGTGTAACTGACCTGATATTTTCTTTATGGTAAATTGATTAATGAGTGTTTGTTATTCTGCTGCAGCAGTAACGCCGCTAATGCTTTTATTTTGAAAGGCTCAGAACGACAAGGCCGTAAATCGATTGTCGCAAACTGCAGCAGTAGCGCGAAGTCCAGTGTACAGAGAGAAGGTGCACTCCACGGTAAAGGACGGAGAAAAGAATTGTTAAGGCATAATTTTAAGCTCTAAAGGGTTGCTCAGCACCTGGTTGATGAGGGAACAAGGTTGGTATCTTCATTTTGTTGTGTCAATGCATATATAGTTATAGTTCACGAAGCATACAGATTGCTATTAAGTGTTGCAATTACGTTCGCATCCACTAGAGGGTGCTCATGTAAATTAGTCATGCTAAGGTTTACAAGCTTCGGTGTTGTGTTGTGTAAAGTCATAGAATGTTGGAACATGGCATATCTCGTTTTAGTTTCATGGTGCAGGAAATAATAGAAAACAATGTTAAAAGGTTGTAATTTAAAGCAAAGGAAAAGGTTAAAGGCAACATACTGTTTGAGTTATTAATGTATATTTATTCTGTATATTTTGTAGCTCTTACGGTGTGTTCACGTGCAAGGCATTTCAAATAAAAGGATCGTGAACCATCAGTTAAAGAGACCATCTTTTCAACCGGGACGCTACAGTTGTATATAAAATAATTACCTGTTTTGTATCCTTATGACGCTGCATTGTTGTACCTTCTCTGTGCTGTGATATTTATTGTGATCTCTGCTGCCCTCTTGGCCAACCTGGATAAATGAAGGATATATATAAAAGCTTTTACCTTGTGACAAAAATGTTCTTTTTGGCTCAAAATGACTTGATATCATTCATTAAGGAGATTACATGCAAACAAGTCATTTACAACTGCTTAAATACTGCCAATGACATTTTTTTTTTGGCGCCCTGCTGATGTTGTGAAATGATGCCAGCCTTATTAATTAGGAGTAAAAATGTCTGTAAAGTTAAAAATATGTTTAAATTCTCTGCAAGTTATTTTTGGGGTCAGCCATGATCAAATGACAAAACTGGGTTACTTGTGTAACACAATATTATGCTGCAGTAAATAATATACTTTTATATGAGCTGGTGTTGATGACATGAAGCCGGTCGTACTGATGAAGTTCACACAGGTTTGGTTTTAATTATTGAATATAAATTGTTGTTTATTAGATATATCAATGTAAATACCCTCCAAATTGTGATGTGGCACATTTGCATGTTGTGTAATACCAGTTTTTAAACGCTTAATGTTTTTGTTCACTTTTTATGTCCCAAAAAGATAACCAAAAGTTATTACTGATGTTTCAACTTCTGTGACAAGCGATTTTTTTGTTACAACTTTTAAAATAAAATATTGAGCTTGTAATTAATGAAAATGTTTATTTTTTTTATATTAATATATTATTCAGAATACATAATGCATGACGATCACTTGACTATAATTTTTCTTCATGCCATTATGTGTGAAGTCGTCGCATGGCTTGAGTGATGTCGTCCTTTATCATTTATAACTTCTATATATCCCATGCATATGCTAATGTTGCAGGCATTAGGCATAAATAAATTATGTCACAGGCTCGTGGGACAAGTTTTGTGCAGCAAGTTGCAGGCTGTAGTGTGTGTGTAACAATAAGTATATATGTAATTGTGGTTTATTGGTCCAACCTAATTGATTTCAAATTGGGCTGGCACTTCCGCTCTAGATCCTTTAGCTCTGGCAGTTCCAAACTCAGACCAGATTCTGGCTGTTTGACAGCTGAACATACAGAAGCGTCTACTTTAAAACAGAACCATGCAGCACACTGTGAGCACCATGAATGACTGACTTCCCTTGGTTCTGGACCTGTGCAGGACAGCAGGGTCCTGCACAGTCAGCTGATGGTTGTGTAAGTTACCAGCTGTGAGGATCCCCGACTTACATCAAACAGGAAATGCTAAATTCTCTACATTTAAAGCATGAGAAATGTGCACAGAGGGCAAGCTGCAGGAAGCAGTAAGGATGCATGCATTTCAAATGTCCTCATTTAAGGTTAGAAATGCCCCCCCCCCCCCCCCCCCCCCCCAAAAAAAAAAAAAAACACTCAGGCTTTTAATTACAGATATTTGTCTCCAATTAGTTCTAATTATTTGTCAAGTTAACTTTTAGCGACCCTGCAGGATGTTTACGTCAGATGATGCAACCATTAAGAAGCAATGCACAGAAGTGAAGAGCATGTAGTTAATGAGACATTTGTCTCTGATACTGTGGGAGAACACAGTATCAGAGGAGCTGAACACAGCAAAAAAAAAAATACTCACCGCCTACCTGATAACCAACCTCTCACAGATTAGTCAAATCACAGAGAAGCAGAAAAACAGCAGGTCAGAGGCAGGGCTGCCTTCAAAATAAAAGCTCCAAATATTGAGTAATTTATACTTTTTCAGCTGAAAGTATACTTATGATTTAAAAGCGTAAACAAATAAAAAAACTATTTAGTTCATAATTTATTTGGTAGATTATCTGCTGCTGCTGTTAAGTAAATGACTGAAACATTGGCCACATCCACACCACCTCACAGATGAGTGTGTCCCTGTAGCAGGCCTGAGATAAAGCATCCACTAGTATGTCCCCTAACATAAACTGACATTTATTGTAGATACCTTTGGATTCTCCTTCGGTTTTAATAGCAGCTGCCAAACGCAATTTCAAACGAAGGCCAAGTGTGCTTTATTTTGAAAGTCTCTAAGAAAAGTAGTGTTTTCAACCCGAGTGACTTGACAGCGTTGAAGGAGCCAACTGCGCGTAAAAGTTGTCCGCTCCTCCTCCGAGTCCATGAGGCTGATTTGGCTCCAGATATAAACGCGGAGTTTCTCTCTGCGCTCTCTGCGCGTCTCACTTTCCCCGCAGCCGCAGCAGTTTGCGCCAAGAGGCCGAAACGGAGAGAGGAAAGCAGGAGGGGACGATCTCTGGCACTTCGACAGGATGGAGGTAGAAACTATATGTAACTGTTATGCAGCCCGTGCTCTGAAGCCAGATGTTTTTAACATTTAATGTGGTTGTGTGCAGACACCGCGTGGTTGGAATTAAAGCATCGCAGGAGCTCAGAGTGTATTTGTGCTCAGTGTTATTATTGTGACATTTCTGGAGGAACTGGAGCTTGTTTAAACACGTGTTACACCCGTGGTTCATTATGTGCATGTGCTATGTCTTTATTATAATGATATTATCATACAGTGAGTGTATGATAATATTATGATGGAAAGCTGCACGTGATAGCTGTGTGACGTAATTTTAAACCCATTTTAAACCCCAACAGTTTTTTCTGTTGTTGACTCACAGATACACCAAAGATACACACTATGTTCTCCCTGTTTGGCTCTGTGTGTTTGAGCATCAGGCCAATATGCTTCAATAGCAGGTTTGTGGTCACAATTTCATAACACAGCAACAGTGTACAGGAAGGAAATGGAACTGATCTCTCACCTGCTGCTGTTTGGCTGCTGTGACAAATTTGTAGCGTAAATTGAGATTTTTTTTTTATTTTTTTTTTTATCATTTTAAGCCTTCTTGGAGCTTTGTAGACCTCCAGCCACGTCTCAGATCCCAGCCTTTCCTTTACTCACTGGTGCTGGAGCTAAAAAAAGAACATGAGCTTTTCTTTATGGTATAGGAAGTGTGCTCGAGCCTTCCTCTGCGCAGTTTGCTCACAGGTTTGTGGCCTCCTCCCTGCAAAACAAGCTGTTCCCTCAGCCATTCATTCTCAACCTCATGTGGCAAATAGGAAAACACCCTTTTTCCCTCTCTCTGCGGCACAAGATGAAGACCAAAACAGCTCTCGCATTCTTCAAATTTGCTTTAGATTTGGATTTAAGAGTTTATTCATCTTTTCCTGTAGCAAAAAGGAAGCACCTTCAAATCTTAAAAGATTAAAAGGTGGTATAAGGAACAAGTATTTCTGATATTGAATACTTCCTGGAAGCTGTTAAAAAAACAGAACTTGCATCCACCGATGTGCGTTTGATGAGTCAAACATTTTCTGGATGACACCGTGGAAGCACAGACCCGGACATCTGACCGTTACCTGTCAGCAGTTTCATGCTTCTGTTGATGACGATGCTCATTCACTGTTCCCACAACTGCCTCATTTAGTGAAGTGAAATTTGTCATTTTTGATTTGTCAATGAGAATTTCTGCTGGATGCCTGCGGTTCACTTCTCCCGAATCTCGGCATTTTCTGCGGTAACGTCCGCCTCACGCGCACTGTCATTTAGGCCGCTTCAGCTTTTTGGCTTTGAGGAGATCAGATGTTGATGGTGGTTCGAGTTTAAGAAAATCACGGCTCACGTTCACGTTACGTCATCCTCCCTCGAGCCGGCCTGAAGAGAAGTTCTTAAACTTTTTGTTTCTTGTTATGGAATTACAAGCGTGTGTGTGTGTGTGTGTGTGTGTGTGTGTTGTGTGTGGTGTGTGTGTGTGTGTGTGTGTGCAAACACCTGAGAATTAGTACTGTATATGTGTGGTGGTTTTCCTCTTATGGAAAAAACATCCCCACAGCTGGAGGACTGAGTATTTGAGATCGCCTTGCCAACCATATGGCGTGCACATTTATTATGTAATCCACAGTAAAGCGACCAGTAACACAGGAACTCGGTCTGTACCAGCCAGACGTTTGCTAATGAGTTAGTTTTTCCACTTTGCTTTACAACAACATGACGTTTAAATGGTGCCCCCATTATTGTTATTAACCTTCTTATGTACTGTGAATATTATCTGCGGGCCACCATGAAACCTGCCCTCTTGACTACTTTCATTTACACGTGCATCTGGGGCATTATTGATCTAAATTTGTGCTAATTTGCATAGTTTTTAAGAACAAAAATCAAGTTACTGAATAAAGTCAAATTCAGAAGTCTTTTTTTCTGGTTTCTTGACATCATTAACAAAGAAGAAGGCTGTGTTTAAAATACTTATTATAGGCAGGAGTCAAACTGGGAAGTCTGGTGTATTTAGACGCTAAAAGATATGAAACTTCCCAAGTTAATGACTTTCTCATTTAAAAATGCAAATATTATCACCATAATCACAGGTTGCATTCATTTGCACAAATGTCAGACAAAGTGTTGCTAAATGTGTGGGGTTTTAGAAAAATGATGCGACAGGTTTGATCTCGAGATAAATGTTCAAACATAAAACAGACCCCTAACTGACCGTGAAGCTCGCCGAATGCAAAACACCAACATCAAGGGAAGTGGAAGCCTGTCCTCGGAGTCACGCAGTCGGTATGGTTGGGTCTCCGTTTAAATCGCACACAGTGGGGAGTCTGTTCACTGTTTTGTAACTTTTACAGTTAATAAAATTCATTGGCGTGTTCAAAAGGCTTTAATAGAGTGGGATGGATAACTGATATTTGGACAAACAGCATCTTTAGTGACTTTAAAACTGATTCTTCCTGTTGTGCTTTTTCTTTTTACGTGACATCCTGTGAGCATGTTTTCTTCCTTGTGGCCAGACATGCTGGTAGTAACAGTAACAGGGTGAAAGCAAACCCTGTTTTATTTTGGCTAATTTAACGAGATAACCTGCGCTCGTTACAAAAAGTAACTTCTACTCCTCGTGATCCACTTTTGGCACTGCTTAGATTTTCTAATAATGTTTGCAGCGCATGTTCCTGGATGATGATACAGATGCACTGTATAAATGAGTGAGATGATTATTGTCTGCAGACAATAGTCCTCCTCCTGCTTAGTATGACAATAATTATAATAAGCTGGTGGCGGTTCGTTCAGCAAGAAGTGAACTGCAATAATAAAAAGACAACAATGGAGGCGGAAAATTTTCCACATAGTTTTTTTTTTTTTTAATATAATAAGTGCATTTATATTTTTGAAGCCTGGGGGACTCACACAATATGTGTGGTTGACAAATGGGTTTGATTCTGCAGCTGGCTGAAGCATTTTAATTGTTCCCATCAGATGTGAAACTGGCCCAGTTGAACCTAAAATGAGACTTTTTCTGTGTCCTGGTGCTGCACAGTTCTACTCTCTACTTTGCCTGAAGTTCTCACTCGGTTTGACTCACAGGAGGATATTTGCACCTTTACGACCGATCTAATGCTTCGTTAAGCCTCATAATCCCCTAAATACTTTGGCTGCGATTTACTGCAACACTTCTGTTGATCTTTTCCTAAACAATGTTGTTATTTGCAGCCCACACAGGCCCTCAGACTAAAAAGTCCCGCTATCAGGACGGGACCTCTTTGAGCTTCAGTTCAAAGCGATGCATGGGCCAGAGAGATACTATATGTGGGGTGGGAACTGCAGAGGAGATAACTCAGAGGACACTGCTATGTGGAAGCAAACACTCATGCTGTTTACCTTTAACACAGTTATGCCATGAATGGATACATGTAGACTGTGAAGATTTCATCGATATTTGAATGCTGCCCACATAACTTCTGCCCCAGCTCAGTTATTCGAGACAAATTCTCAAGATCTTCATCGTGACAGAGCTGACGTGGTACAAGGCTGCCTGTGCTGTCTTCGACATCTGCAGCTTCTCAAACATGCTGACTTTTCTGTATAAAGTCTAAAAAACCTAATTGCACAAAGATTTTTGAGAGCAGTGGGCCAGACAGAGGAAGTGGAAACTGCAACCCCCCCCCCAAACAAAACTATCATCATGAGTTTCAAACTTTCTTACAGATCTCCCTACAGAACAGTTAACCCATACTGCCTGCACCTCCTCAACCACCCTCTTCTAAATTTGGCATGTAGCCATGCTCTTATTTCCTTTTTGGCAGAAAGTAGTGCAAGCTCAATAAGTGCTGCAAGATGCTCATACTTTGCAAGTATCATTTTCCCAAGATAAGTTTCGCAATTTTGGGAAGATGTTGCAACCCCTTTAAGATTTTCAGTATTTAGGATTTCCTCATTATTGCTTAATTATTTAATGCACTATGTTGCAGAACTGTGGAAAATATTGGGTTTTAGGTTGTTGTAGTTTGGAACATGCATCTTTGGAGTTTGTGCGTGTACAGTCACATGAAAGAGTTTTCATAGGACTTTATGCTGCCGCGTAAAAATCTGTGTACACCCTCTGACTCAGTATCAATAGCTTGAAGTAATTGTTTTCTCTGTGACTTTATCAGTCTCTCACATCGCTGTGGAGGAATTTTGGCCCACTCATCTTTATGATGTTGCTTCAGTGCTTTGAGGTTTGCGTGCATTCGTTTATGCGCGGCTCTCTTTGGGTCCCTCCAGAGTGTTTCAGTCCGGTTGAGGTCTGACCTTTGTAGGCTTGCTGCTGTGCTCGGAGTCATTGTCCTGTTGCATGACCCAGTTTCGGCCAAGCTTCAGATGGCCTAACATTTGACTCTAGAATACTTTAGTATACAGAGGACTTCATGGTTGCTTCAATGAGTGCAAGATGCCCAGTTCCTGTGGCTACAAAACAAACCACAAGTCTTCAGAAGTCTTGTGGTTTGTTCAGATGCAACCTTGCAAAGCTAAGCTGTGTTCCTTTAAGTGAGAATAGACGTACCTTCATACCGGCCATACGTGTTCAACGTTTTTCTAACTCTAATGTCGTGAACTTTAACATTTAACATGCTAACTCAGTCCTGCAGAGTCTGAGATGTAGCTCTTTTTGCAGTCTCTCCGAGCATTGCACGGTGCGACATCTACGCCTGGGAAGATTGTGGCCTTTCATTAACACACACCTGAATACTCCAAACCAGAAAACTGCCAAAACGTCTGCTGATGATCAGTTAATCAAGTGTATTTGACTTTAGCAGCACCTGGCTGCTACTTACCCTCTTATTCCTGTAGAAGCAGTAAGGGGGGGTGCTTAGTTTAGAGTCCTGTGAAAAGGTGAAAAGAATTATGACTCAGTTTAAATGTTGTAGCAGGTTGATGTGGGGATAATTTCTGTGTATACTGCAGGGTAACTTGAACCTGCTTCAGATTTTATAACCTCACTGAATGAATAAGATATGAAACCGTCTTCAGCAAGTATAATATGACTGAAAACAGGTGACGGGTAGAACCATCCTCAGGCACATGTGATGGCGGTGGGGGAGTAAAGCCAAAGCGTAAGCTTTCAGTTGACACACAAAGAACATCCTGCTGTGTGGGGTAGGAGTGGGTGGCACAGTCTCGGGTCTGAAAGGTTTAGGTTTGATTGAGATGATCTAGAAACACATGCAGTTCAGTGCTCATATAAATATGAAATGGAGTTTAGAAAATGCCGGGGAAGAGGAAGAGTTGTGGAAAAATGAGAGACAGTTTAAATTCCCAATAGAAAGAAAAGAGAGGGAAAAGATTATGTTATATTTCATTCACGAGCTTCACGCACAATACCGCCGTGTCTGCGTCCTGTTATAAAATCCCTTCACTGCCATCACTACACGACTCAGGCTCAAGCCAAAGTGACAGAATCTGACCGCTGCGTACGAAAGGATTCCAGATCCTGTGGCACTCTTTGGAGCTACATAATTAAAGCGGGACTCCACCGAATGAAGTCATCCTGTGACGGATCCACAGTCCAGATGGTTTCTCATCGTGCTCGTTGGATCGGAGTGAATGAGAATTCCAGAACCTCGTGATAATCAAAGATTTCACGATTAAGTTCAAAGATTCAGGCAGTGCTGTTTACTCCTTCTGGTAGCTTTTGTTTCTCATCGTTCAGTCTCAGCAGCTCAGATCACTTTTCAGCAGGCCGGCATTATCATGCTGAAATGTCACAGTGCATTCTCATATTCACAATTTGTTTATGAATGCAGCTGAAGTCACTCTGGATTTGGCTCATCTGTTGGTGCATTTATCACATTTAAGAAAAAAAAAAATGTCTGTTCTGGTCTTGTGGTTATTCTTGGGAATTAAATTTATGTGCATCTTTTTGTTCTCCAGTTCATCTGGATTTTTTTTTCCCTTTCCTCTGGATGCTTATTAATAATTTCCCTCCCCAGACTATAGTACTACGCTGTGTCTGCAGCACCTCCCGTTTCCCTGGAGGCAGCAGCAGCTAGTGAATGACTCTGTCCCCTTTACCTCATCCCGCTGATTCAGGACCTTTAAAACACACTGGCACACGTAAGTGAAAACACACAGAGACAGTGCCAGTAATGGGCAGTGGAAAACTGAGATTTTCAGATGAGGGTCTGGTCCAAAACACATCATGTTTTTCCTGGAAAAGCAGCAAGCAAGAGAGGGCCTGTCTGTTCTCTTACCACTTAACAAGTGTAGGCAGAAGGGAGCTGCTCGCTGTGGTGCTTTCACCCTGGCAGAGCACACCGACTTGTGAAAACAAAGACTCAAATTGAAGCCACTGTGCTCGGTGAACTTATTGAACAAAATCATGCTGAACAGCCGTGCGCTGTATTTATCTTCACTTTAACCGACTGGCACCCCGGGCTCGCCAGTTAGAGATATTAGGATTCAGAGTTAAAGGATCCTGCGCCAGACAGCACCTCCTATCAGATCTAATTATATAAACGGCCTGTTGCTCTCAGACAACTGCACAAGCAGATATGCTTAAGATTTAAGCAGGCTAACATCATGTGCTTCTCCTCTCCTGCCTCTGGAAATGGGAATCACAGGAAGGAACAGACAGTAATTGGCTTTTGTGTGATCTGTGGCGTCTCTGTTCTCCTTCACTTCTGCCGGTCATTCAGTAAACCTCGTGTCTCCGTCCTCAGCCTGAAAAAATTAAGGCGCTGGTTGGCACTTTGCTGAACACAGCCACAGAGCATGTATGGAGTTGATAGAGGACAACGTATTGTTTCATTTATTCAGATGGAAGTGTCTGCTTTAAAGTAGTATATTTAAAAATTTTAGCACCTTCATAGGTCAGGTATTTCGAGACACTGTTTGACTTCTGTGGTGACCAAAGCAGCATCTTAGCATCTTCCTGGTGGCAAACGTGAGTCTCCAGTTTTGGTGCCACCATTAGATATTAAAATTTCTAATTCTCCTGCTATATTTTCCAAAGTTTTCCTTCTCACAGCAGGAAATGTTCCTCTTAAACTGTATGCCAGCACATGCCAACATCGCACAGACGTTTTAGTAGGGAGCTGGTAGAGTAATGGTCATTTAGAATATGTGATGTGACTGGGTCAGACATTTGCGTGTTCACATACACGTCCATTGGCTAATATCCCAACGAGTGTGACTGAAACGGCGGCGTTGTTTTCCTGGTATGACGGCAAAAAGTCGGAGAAAGATGGATTTTGATGTTTCTGTGTGTAATAGAGACTCACAACATTTGATGAACAGTTAATTTGGTAACTAAATGTTTGTGAACAGACGGTCACGCGTCGTGTTGCAGAAGCTGTGATGTTTATCTGCATGTGGAGTTTGTTTTCAGGGCAGTGTGGGTGGTGGTGCGGTGGTCAGCACCATCACCTCACAGCAAGAAGGTCCTGGGTTCAAATTCAAGTCTGAAGAAGGGCATGGTGGCCCGAAATGTTACTGACTGTTTGTCCCGGGCCGGTGGCCCCAGTGTTTTATGTTCTTGTTGTATAGTTCTGTTTTATTATGGTTTCGCTGTTTCTGTCTCCCTGTGTTCTGTTGTGCTGGTGCCTGTTATCCCTCTGTGTCAGTATCCCCAGGTGTCAAGTCGGTATGTACAATGTTAGGTCACTTCCTGTTTTATTTTGTTAGGTCTTTGGTCTGTGTGCTTTGGGTTTAGTTTTGTTTCCTGTGTTTCCCTCCCAGCTGTTTCCCATTTGTCCATTACCTCCTGTGTATATAAGTCTTGTGTTTTCTATTCCTGTTGTTGTGTCATTGGTTGTTGTCCGCTGTCCTTCAGGTATGTCTAGTTGTGTTAGGTCAAGTCGAGCGACGTCTAGTCAGTTTCACGTCTCTTCCCCGTCAGGTGTATTCCAGGGAGAGCTCATGTTTATTTCTGTATTATTTTCGTATGATTGGTGTAAATAAACGTGTGAGGAAATTACACCCGTCCTGGAGTTCTGCATTTTGGGGACCTCCTTCCTGCCTGCACAGCGGCCAGCCGTGACACTGTTTGAAGGTCCTTTTGTATCAAATCTTTGTTCCAGGAGCGCTCCGGTGTGCGGACTTTCTTCTTCCACTATTGTAACTGTTTTTGTTTCTGCACCCTTTTAATATTGGATGTGCGTGTTCGGCCTACAGAGATCTTCAAATTCAAATTCACCATCAGTTGATACAAGGAACATATGAAGCAGTTTTTGAATACAAACCTTCTTTTGCTGTAAGGTCAAATATCTGGAGGGTGAATTGATGGAGAACCTGAATCCTGACTTTGGCACAACTATTTTACAAACTGGACTAGATGAACGGGTTGATGGTTAAGTGCTGAAATATTAGCTGGGGTGGGGCTTTAGTGAAAATATGTCTGCCTGTATTTTTGCAAACAGTTCATTTACTATGACACTAAAGTACCCTTTAGTCTACCTCTGATCACTGGAACACCAGTCTTACTATAAGCATAAAAAGGCATCTATAAAGTACTATAATTGTTGTACTGTTTATGCAACCATCTATACGAGCTGTTTCCAGGGAACTTTTGATATGACCTGAGCCTGTGTTTGTGTATGTGCGTGTGTCACATGTGTTTTACAAGGTTATTCTTTCTTAAGACATGCTCGCTTGGCCTGCATGCTAGATTATGGTATGTTTCAGATGTGGTCTAACATGTCCAGGGACACGCTCTCTTAGGAGCTGAGGGGTTACAGAGCAGCGCTGTGATCCAGGATGCCTGCACAGCTCTGGTGCTTTTTTCCCAGGCCTAGAGCCCCAGAAATAGTTTGCCCTGCAGTGAAACATAGTTTCCCACTCTCCACAGAGCGTGGGGTCCCAGCTAAGTTAAACACATGTAGTAGTGATAACCCACCATAGGTCTCGGTTGGGGCAGCGATATCGCAGCCAGTGAAGTCATCTGTGGTCACGAGCTGAGAGGAAAAAGATGCTTTCATCCACTTCGTTAAGATGCTGACTTTGTATCTGTGAAATGTTGTAAAAGTCAAAGCTGACGAGAAACTTAATAAAACCACTTTTTTATATTCACGGACAGCATGTCGCATGGATTTGGGTATTATCACATAATAAGGAAGACTGTAGTTATATAGTAACTGCTGATGTGTTGATAATACATGCCTTGGACATTTTTACATTAAACATGAACAAAATTGCATTTATCACTTCATATAAATGCATATTGAGTGTCATTAAAAGCAGGAGTTTTTATGGAGCCTGACATTTATTTTCGTTCTGCATGAAGAAGCTCATTAAAGATAAGGGCTTGCCATAAAAGAAGGATGAAGGAATAATAATGCACCTCCAATTAGTTCTTACGGAGCTGTGCAGATGTTAAATCGCTAACCTGACATTTACGCATAGCTGTCAGTTTTACTTTCACTTGCTTCCCTGTATTTCGATCACTTGAAGGATCTTTGTTGGGCAAAAGCAAATTCAGTTTTCAACCTGCAGCCTCGACTTTCCTTCATCGAAAACATCAGAGCACAGATATCGAAACAAAGAGAGCTCCACTTCCTTTGCCTGCACGTGTTATGACTTCGTGTCCTGAAGGAGGGTTTTGTTTTCGAAGGACAGGAAAGAGTTAAACAATTAGAGGTTACAAAATAATGGGGCGGTGGGTGGGCGGTCACTTGTAATTATTTATCACGTATGGGAAAAGAGATTTCAGGAAAAGGGCTGGCTTTGGTTTAGAACACAGAGAAATGTTACGAGAGGCACTGCAGGGCTCACTGGTGCCATTACGTATTTGGGTGGAGGGAGCAAGGTGGTGAGGTCATGCTGAGAACAAGGGGGTGAGGAAAATAAGGCGTGCGATTAAAATGTGGAATGTGTGTATCCATGAAGCCTGGGAGATCCATGTTTTCTTGGGCCAGGGTTCAAAATGTGCAAGGCAGGTGAAGTGATGGTGCACAGCCAGGAAATGTGACAGAACTGGCAGCTGTGAGGAGGAGCGTGAGCTTTTTGGTGGTCAGTATGAGGGTAATGAGATGTAATAGGAAAGCCACAAAGACAAAGGGAGGGGCCCCGCAAGCAGTGACTACAATGCAGACCATTAAAAGGCAACATCGTGCACGAGAATCTGCAGAATGTAAACAGATCAGCTAATGCACAGTCTGAATGCTCATTTAAAAAAAAAAAAAAAAAGCCCCCAAAACTGGAAAAGTTGTTTTCTACCCTCAGATTTGTGCACATTTAAGTCTGACACCATCAGCCAGCTTATTACTCAAGCCGCAGTGGAGTGGGGTGAGTTACTGGCCATCAAAGCAAAAGCGCGGAGGAGGATGTTTAGCAATCAGCCTGGGAACAGTGGGAGAGGCTGAGAGTAAAGAAACCCAGGAGTGATAACAGTCTGAAGCAACAAGGACAGGTCCCTCCTGTCACACGCTGCAGCGTGATGCTGAACAGCTGCTCAGAGAGAGAGAGGGAGAGGGAGTGGGGCTCACTTCCTGTGTTTTGTAGATGAGATCCTCTGAGGCCCGTACTAAACTCCACACGCTGATGGAGTCTTGTTAAGAAGAAGGAAGCGAAAAACGTCTTTTTTTAAATTTTAGAGCATGATTTGTGTTCTGCTGTCTTCTGCACATGCCACGGTTATTAAAATAGATCGAGTTTTTAGCTGCCTTTGTTCAGTAAGTCACACCCCTTTGTTACAACACTGAGCTTCTGTGGTTCAGCCAACATGGGCGGTTTTTGTGTTATAATTGTGGAATTGTCACCAACCTTTGAAGTCTGTGTGTGTGGATGAAATCCGTCCATCCAGCCATCAATTTTCTTCCACTTTATCCAGTTCGGGGTCTCAGTGTGGACTCTCTCAGTGTATTTACATTTTCTTAAATATATGAACATGCAGTCTATCAAGAGAATCATCTTTTCAGTATTTTTCACCCATTTTTCTCTTTCAGAAGAATTCTCCATCCAAGCCATCGGTGGCTGAGCTGGCTGGAAAGTTCAAAGGTCACATTCTTCCGATGCCCAGCTCAAATGACGAGGTAATGCACTGTATTTATCTCATATAAAAATCTCTGAGCGTGTCTTGGCTGTGTAGGGCAGCTTGCACATTCTTAAAGGAAGTAGCCGGTGAGCTGTTGCTCCTTTCTTCAAATTCGCAGCCTCGAAGACGACCTCCGTGTTCCCTCAAGCTGCAGAATCAAAGGGACGATAACGAAGAGTCACATGTGAGTCATCGTGTTCGTTCGCTGACCTGTGCGCTCCGTTTGGCTTCCCCAGAAAACAGACTTGGATTTGTTTACTGTGCATTTTCATTGCAACCTCACAGTTTCAACACAGTGGATGGTGTACTGTTGACTAATGTGGTCTCTTATTATTACTTTATTTTTTGTTTTATTTTTTGCTTCTGCCTGAAACATTGGGAAACAGCTGTTTTTTTTCCTTGCAGTAAAAATACCAAACAAACCACACAAACATTATGATCCATTAAAAGCACAAAGGACAACAGAAATGCTACATAAGCATAAAAACAATAAAAAAAAAAAATCATGACATCCAATTAAATATATAATTATTCTTAGTATTTGGCAGGACACGTGCCTTCATACTTCTACTTTATAAGAAGAATACAAGCAGATGATTACTCTGTAATATTGTAGTATGTAGTATATATGTAGTAATATTAGCTTTTGTGATTTCATTGCTTGTTGGCTTTAACTAACTGTGTTCTCTAGCAGAAATCTGCTGTCCCACCAAATCCCATTAAAGTCAAAGTGAGGAACTCTGCTGCCATCGAGAAACTGCAGGTTGGTGCATCGTGCAATATGTGCTTAATTTGTGAATGAGGGGGAGAAGCTAAACCTCAGAGTCAGGAGTTTGTTTTTTAAAGCGTTGCTGCCCCCTGCTGTTCAGTTGTCACTGGTGCCTGAGCTGCTCACATGCAGGGAGGGGTGGGGGGGGGCTTGTCCCTGATGCAGCAATCTGCTCAGATTAATGAGCTAATTGGATCATGGACCACAGAGCTTCTGGACAGGCTCAGACTTGCCACTTTAGTTCCTTCAGTTAGCAGTTTCACACGGTGAGCAGCCATGGGACAAAAGGGCTGCCGATTCTCCTTCTTTCTGTTTTCTCCGGTGCAGGTAGGACACTGGCTGGGGGGATAACTCTGAGTGTTTGTAGTACTGAGATGGTAAAGAAGAGACTTTTAGCAGTGACATTTTAAATGGGAACGTGGCAGCTGCAGGCAGAGCAATATCAAGTGCGTATGTCTGTAAAGTAATGAGTTAAATTCAGTTTTTAGGGAAGAGCACTGCTCACACTGAGATTGGAAATATTCTCAGGGTGAAACTTTTATTTGCATATATTCAAACGTTCAAAGAAATGCTAGAGTTTAATTTTTACTTCATCTAATCTCCTCATAAAGTGAGTCCTATCTTCAAATAAACAGCCTCATTTCCCCCTTTTTTTAAATACTGTGGTTTATTAGTTTTTAAAGTGTCTTGGAGAATTTTAGTGTCTTGACTTCAGGATCTTCCCTCCCGCCCTTCAGGCCAACCTCGCTCTGACACCCACTGCTCTGCTGCCTTCACCAAAGACTCCAGAAGTCAAACTGCAGCAAGCACCGCTGTCCCCCACCATGCCAAGCAGCCGCCTGAGCCCTGCCCTGCAACCCTCACGTCAGTCCAGTGAAGAGGAGGATCCCATCAGCTTCGACAGCCCTCCTGAAGGGACCCCACTACCAAGCATCAACAAGGTAAACGCTGTATTCCCTCTTTGTAACATAGTTAGGCTGATTTTCTCTTAGAAGGCCAAAATGCACCCTTTTTATGTTTTGTGGTGAATTTTGCATAAGTTTAGTCACTAAATGACCAACGTGATCTGCTGTCACATTGACACCTGGAGCGTTTCTCACGCTAATCGCCCAATGAGCTGCGAAGCCACAGCTGGGTGCATGCCCCCCCCCCGTCCTCACCGACGAGCCTCTCAGTGGGTGTTCTGCATCGTCTGTTTGAGCAGGCCGGCCTCGGATAAGCTCAAGCAAGATGCCCCTGTAGTTCATGTGTGCTCCTGCTGGGTGGATTGAAGATGTAATCCCCTTAGCCTAGTTAGAGTCCCTGAGTGTTATTTGTTAGGTGCTGTCACGCATATGCTGATTAATCCTGAACAGTTAGCAGCATCATTTCATACTTGAAAACTTGCACACTCTTGTAGAGGTTAAGATTTGTGCCTAAAACCCGTGTTGTTGTTCATCTTTCCACACAGACTCGCGCACGGACTGTCGTTCAAAAGGCGCCTGCCCACGAGGACAGCACAGGAGGTCAGCTGGAGAGGAGGCAGGAGCCTCTGGGAGTGGACTGTCCCCATGTGAACTGGACAGCCCAAAAGAAAATGGGGTCAGGAGCCAGATTTGGACAGCCCAGCGGAGGAAACTGAATGTAGTCTTAAAGACGCTGAAAACAAGGAAGGGGACTGTGAAACAGCAACTGCTGACATGAAGAGCGACCACGACAACGGGGAAGAAATGGAGCAAGAAGCAGAACAAGACCAAAGCTCCGACACTTTCAAGGAGGAACGGCTGCCTTCGGAGCCCGCTGAGCAGAAAGAAGGTGACACTGAGGTGGAAAGAGACGCCTCAGGAGGCAGACCAAGGGGGGCAGTGAAAGGGTGTGAATTTTACATTAAGAAAAACAAATATATGAATAAGTTATTCAGTGTTTTTATGAAAAAAAAACTGTTGGAAGAGTTACTTTATTCAGGTTTTATATCTTTGTATCAGCTCCTATGTTCCTCTGTCACCTGCTCCTGGCTGAATAAGAAGTTTAAAAAAACACTGGAGAGTCATCAGAAGCAGCTGTTTGTGCACCTGGAAATGAGTATGGCAGCTGATGCTGTATCCCACGAGCACCGGAAACGCCCATCGTGTCGAGTCTGTGTGACTCCTGCTTTTTTTTGTTTTTTATAAAGAAAAGAGTGCACTTCCATATCAGGAGTCTCTGACACGTCCACACAAGTTTCAAACTACCACAAGCGGGGCTGATAAAAGTTGTATTAGATTTCATATATGTGTAAGCAGGAATATATAAATGCTTTGACATCATACCAAAGTACTTTAAGCAAAGTATATAATTTCAATGTAGTTTCTTTGTTTTATTTTTTTTTTTATGTATGTTGGTCTTTTATTTTGTATATGACAAAACATAGAATCACAGTGCTACTGTGGAGGGACAGAAATGATGCACAGAAATAAACAGCTTCCTTCTTATATGAAGAATAACTCTATGTTACATGTTTGCTCTTTTCTTTGGCCGGCCGTCAGCATGTTGTATGTCTGGTAGGCGTGTCTGCTAAGGAATCCGGGAGGGTGTGATTAATTCTGTCCAAATACAGACGTGGACAGTAGTATTACCCCGATGAAGCACCCTTACAGACAATCATAGTTCTGTTTGTATTTAGGAGTCCTGTCGTTGAGTCTCGTTGCACCCAACTAACATGGACACAGACTGCTTCTTAACGTTTATTATCGGCCATCTGACATATCTAATATGCTCCTTTATTAACACAAAATGGGTGCCACTTCTTTAGGTAAACCTGGCTACTACTGAGTTGGATTCCCTTTTTTGCCTTCAGACCTGCATTAATTGTTCATGGCACAGATTCAACTTTCCTCAGAGCAGTGGCGGTCCTAGCCTGTTTGGCGCCCTGGGCGAGCATCCCCCGCCGGCGCCCCCCCCCACAACACACACAATAGCGATCGCCGCACTACTACACTTGGGGGGGTAATGAGCGACTGCTGTGTGTGTATGTAGCTTTCTGCCATGGTCTGACAGACAGGCTTTAACAGAAGGTCCCCCCACCATCACAGGCACACTCAGAATTTCTTTTAAATTTTTATTTGAAAAAACATGGAAGAAACTGAAATATTACACAGCTTCTGCTTACCTTTATCTTTGCTTGTTTCTCCTCTTCTTCTTTTCTCTTTTTCCTAAACTGTGCACCTGATGGCTTTGACCTTTTCCTTTCCATCTGCCACAATTCGCCACCACCACCGCCCATCCCCAGGGTTGTCAGATCTGACTGACAGTTGCCAGCCCAACACAACAAAACCTCCACTGAAACTCATGTTAATAGCACCAGGTGTGATATATATTTAAATATACAAGCTTTGGGTAACTTGTTAAAATTTTGGCTGCTTTTCACCATATTTGGTAGGTTTTAGGAAGTTTTTATTGTAAAATTATATATCTATATAATTTTATAATTATATAGAAATATCTATATAATATTCCACCCCAATGTGTTCACAAGCTGCCCAATCTGGCAACACTGCGCCATCCACCAACATTTGTCCAAACTGTCTAGATTCGTATTTGTGTTATTTTTTTTATCAGGATTCGGGTTCACACAAATACTGTGTTTAATGACCATATTTACAGTATTATAAATGAAATGGGCTTTGTGTTCTATCAGTTGTGTGCATCTAATTTTATTAGACGCACAGATTCATTCTGTGGAACATGGGAGGAAAAAAAAAAAAAAAAAGAGTCAGTTTTGCATATCTCGCAAAAGTTTTGCGAGATCCTGAGTTACTTTTGCGAGATCTCGCAAAACTTTTCAATATTAGGACATACACTTCGCGTTAATCTTGATATGGCAGTGTCCGTGAGGATGAAAGGTTTGGCGAGAGACTGCCAGCAAAAGTCGCCTTTATTTATAATTCAGCGGTTACTGTTGGCTGTACCAGGCCCAAACTGTAACAGGCATGAATGAAATGAACCCGGCTGACAGTCTCACTCTCACGCCATCACTGCTTCACTCGACTCGCACCCCAGGCTGAGAGGAGAAGGGGGCGGGGGCAGCGCTGTGTGTGTGACGATCGAGTGAAGCAGTGACAGCGAGACAGAGAGAGAATCCCCCGCCTGCCCTTTTTCTTCTGTTACAACCTGTCTGACCATGGCAGAAGCTACATGCAATACACAGCAGGCAGAGGGCGCCCATTATCCCACAAGTGGAGCAGTGCGGTAGGCGCTGCTGCGGCGATCGCAATGCGTTGGGGGGAGGGGGGCGCTCATGCCGCCCTAGATGAAATGCCGCCCTGGGCGGCTACCCATGTCGCCCATATCAGAAACCGCCACTGCCTCAGAGATTTCGGTCCACGTCGGCGTGACAGGATCGCACGGTCGCTGCACGTTTGTGCGGTGAACTAGAAACTAGTTTGAGATTATTGAGCTCTTTGGGTTGTAACCACGCTGGGAGCAGCCGTCAGAAAACGGCTTAGCCTCAGTGTCTGTTTTTAGCTAACAGAAGTGGTCTTCTGCTGTTGTAGCTCATCTGTTTCCAGATGTGTTCAGAGATGCTCTGGTTATTTGAGTCACTGTTGCCTCAAATAACCAGCTCAGAGCAGCTCAAAGCAGTCTGGCCAACTGATTTTCAAACAGTGAACTGGATATTTTCTCTTTTTTGGACCATTCACTGTAAACCTGAGAGATGACTGTGTAGGAGAGTCCCAGCAGAGCAGCAGTACCTGTACGTTCAAAGTCACTTTCCTTCCCCATTCTGACGCTCAGTTTGAACTTCAGCAGGTGGTCTCGACCGTCTACCTGTCTAACAGTACTGAGTTGCTGCCATGTGATTGGCTCTTTTGATAACTGATGTGCCAATCAAAAAGTGTGTGTGTGTCGACCCCTGGTGGTAACCATGAAGAGGACGCTGCAGTCATTTTTGAGGGTGGAATAAAACTTCAGTTGAATGTGTAAAGAATTACGCGGTTCATTTGAATCCGTTTTTAAGCTCTTTGTCCAAATCAAATGATAACTGCAGGTTTGTTTGTTTGTTTTTTTTTAAATATGTGTTCACCTCAGCATGAAAATAAGTGAAAAGGTCACGAGTTCAATCTGAACCACTAAATTGAACCAATCCTGGAATGATAAATTAAAGACAGGTAAGTCAGTGCAACAGATGAACAGTAAACAGTAGTCATACTTTGGTTGCGCAAATAATTACGTATCATAAAAAGGCTCAATGAAACAGCTGCCAAAGAGTGTAGGACACCACCTGGAGGGAAAGCTCAAGCAAACAGCAGCGTGTCGATAAGGAGCGGCTCTCACGTCGTCATTCCTTCAAACGTTTCCTCTCCGGGTTGCGCTCTCGGCACCGCCTCTGCACTCCACCGAAACTTGAAGGAAGCGCACCTGTCGGGCCGGAGAGGGAGACGCCGTGGGTCCGTGTGGAGAACCCGTTTCCCAGAAGCTGTCAGGAGCCGCGATGTGAACTCGCTGACTGAGGGGTTTTTGTACTTTTTGTGAGCTACAGCTGAGGCGTTCGTGTCACCGCGGACAGTTTGGATTTATGAGCATTAAAAGTTGAAAACGGGCACTTCCGGGTTTGGAAGCTACTTGCTCCTTGTCAGCATGGAAAATATTGAGATAGAAGAATATCCAGATGAAATCGATGGAGCACCAGTTTCAGTTGTTCGTAAGGTGAGTCAGTGTGAATGTGTGAAATGATGTTTAATGACATTCCCTATATGAATAATAAAGTTAGTGATGAGGATATCTTATGAAACATTACATGGTTAATGATCAAAGAAAAGCAACTTTATTGTAACGAGTCCTCCAGCCCTATTTGTGGGAAAAGAAACTAAAACAAAATGCTGCTTCTTATCAGGTCACTTTGTATTATTTATTACCATTAGCACATAATACTAGTAAAATTATACTTATACAGAGCCATGAGTCCTTGTATTTTCATTCTGTGTATGGAGAACAAGCACTGACAAAAAAGATCAAGATAAATCTTTAGTAACATTTCAATGTAACATTACAATAGAGTTCCAAAGTCTTGAGTCACCACTTTTTTTTCTTTAGATTTTGCTTCCAAGGAGCCCGACTTTCCTGTAATTATTGAGCAACAGTTCTCCAGGCTTTGGGAAAGTTAAAGTTTTTCTTTGGCTGATTATTATCAGAGAAATGCTTTGTTTTTGCTTTTGTTTGTTTTGTTTTTTTAACACCAATCTGTGTATCATTCAAGCACAAGAAGGCACACCTAACTCCAAGGATGAATCAGTGTTGTGTGTAAACATAACAGACAACTTTTTAAATTCTGTATTTATGCACTTTGTTACTAACGGCACTAAAACGCACAATTTGTTCTCATTTCTTTAGTTGAATCCATGAAAAATGACAAAGATGACACAGTTTGGTCTAAATTTGTTCGTTTTCACCAACAAGGTGATTCTCAAAGAGCTATTAGTCAAAAACTTGGAGTATCTCAGCACTGTGTCCTTAATAAACTGAGGAAACTGGACGATTGGGGGGCAAATTAAGAAGCCTAAAGACTACAGCAGATTAACGGTGTCTGAAAGTCATGTCCTGCAGGTATCTAGAAATAAATCAAGCGCTGAAAGATGCATCTGGCTGTTCAGCTGATCCATTTCCTGTTTGCTGAAGCCTCATCAGAAATGTCTTAATGGAAGTGCGGCTGTCAAGAAGCTATTCTTAAAGAAACAGGGACAAAAGGTTGAGGTTTGCCAAATTGCTCAAGAACTGGACTGAAATCGACGACTCCAAATTAGACGTTTTTGGAGAAGGTGGGGAGAACAGCGAGTGTCTACAGCAAAACACGGTGGAGTCGTGTTTCAGCCGGTGGTGTTGTGGATCTCGTCAAACCTGGTGGAATTATGAATATAGAAATGTACCATCAGAGTTTGAGCCATCTGGAAAGGATTTGATTAGCATGAAAATGATCCCAATCTCCTCAGAGCCCAGACCTCAACAGTACTGAGTGGGATCATCCTGACAGAGAACAGAACAAAAGGCAGAACATTAAAAGAAGAGCCTGGAGAACGATTCCTGAAGACTGCTTAAAACAATTACATGAAAGCTGCCTCAGAGAGTTCAGGCTGTGTTTGAGAGTAAACAAACTCAGTTCCTCTCTTGTATATACTCCATTTCCACGTGTGTTTGTACATGTTTCCATAAATCGCTGCGGCTGTTACCCATTTTCTTAGTAAAAAATAAAGAAATGAGAGCTGACTCAAGACAGCACTACATCATCTTCATCTTTTTTTCTTATATTGCCTCGGTGGTGTGAGACTTTATCTTTTATAATCTACAAATATTTGTCACCTTATAGAAGGCAGGTAACAAAGACGGCGTGGCCAACAGCGATCCTGGTGCAACAGAGAGGGGCCCATTAATCCAACAGGTGAGCGGCTTTCACTTTAGGTTTTTTAAGCTGTTATTTGGTTCTGTTTCCAGAACGACAACAAGGAATTTTTTGAGCGTGACCTTTTGTGTTTCTGTCCAGAAGACAGAAGCAACTTTTCTGTTTCATGACTTATTCTATTTATAGTGAAGGAAGTGAGCAAAGAGACGATGCCTTCTTTTTGTGTTTTGTTAGAGAAATGGTACCAATGGAGCTCAGCCGTTCTCTGCACATGAAGCAGAGGCTCAAGAATCTGGAAAGGTATGAAAGGTGCTTTTTTTCCCTTTTATGGTTTGGAATAAAGGATGTTTACCTGTCCTGTTTATTTTCCATGTGCTATCTCTGCATGTTGGTGCAGTCGTGGCTGGAGGCATTGTGTTTTAACATTCATCCCATCTGTGCTGTTGGGCTAACCTTAATTTAAATAAAATAACCTTTTTTTTATTGTGAATGACTGATTAAAAATGTTGGTGTGTGTGTTCTGAAGTGGAGCATGCTGGGAAAAGGTTGAGTACTTGTGTATTAAAGTAACTGGAGTCGAGTAACTGTCATCAATTTCATTCTGCCTCTAGGGAAGCATCAAATGGCTAAAGGAAGAGCTGAATGAGAAAGTCTTCTGGGAAATTAGACTGTGGATGATCATAATCTTCGTCTTTCTTGTCATCATTGCAATTATTTTCATTTCACTGGCCATCTGTGCAGGTAAGGTCACCTGAGTGTGCTTTTTGGTGTATTAACATGTAAATGCATGAACAGAGCGATATGAAAGCCTATGTGTCGCAGGCAGCTTAAAAAAAAAGAAGCAGTTCAGAGCTGCAGAGCTGTTAATATCATTTGAATTTTTTTTCAGTGAAGCAGTTTTTCATTCGGTCTTTGACATGATTTCTCTTTGAGCAGCGATCCATGAGGATGAAGATGACATATTTGACCCTTCGTCGTTTACATTCCCTCATTATTTCGACGGGAGCTTCAAGATGCCAAACCAGCTCTTCACCGTGGACCTCGCCAACATTTCCTCCAGTAAAGGCCAAGCGCTGGCTGCAGAACTTAAAACAAAGGTTGGGCCAATTTTAAACTCTATTTCAAATGATCCACTTGATCTGCTCATGTTAATTGGTTCTATTTAGAACTTGCTACATGAGGACAAAGTTACTGAGTCAGCGGAGCACTTGGTGACCTCACGCTGCTAATTTATGTGGTCTACCCTTTTGTGGCTGAGTTTCTGCGGTTCCTGAAAGGTTCCTCTTTACAATAATACCGACTGTGGTAAGAGAGGGAAATTTCACAAACTGAGTTGTAACTGTATCCTGTTACAGTATCGCGCTCGCAATCAGTCAGCTCTGTAGGACAACACATCCTTTTCACAAATGTGTAACATCTGAATTCAAAGATTAAGAGATGCAGCCGCACGGTGGCGTGATGGTTAGCACTGCCGCCTCACGTCAAGAAGGTCCTAGGTTTGATTCCACCTTGGCCCGGGCCTTTCTGTGTGGATTTTTCTTGTTCTCCCCGTGTTTGCGTGGGTTTCCTCCCACAGTCCTAAGACGTGCAATTAGTGGGGCTGGTGACCTGTACAGGGTGCACCCCGCCTCTTGCCCCATGTCAGCTCGGATAGGCTCCAGCCCCCCCCACCCCCTTCCGTGACCCTGAACAGGATAAGTGGAAGTGGAAAGGCAGTTATTTGATGATAATAGTTAAAGTTAGTAGCTATGTTGCTAAAGCAGGGTATCGTGCAACATGTGCAGATGTCTGCACACCGATAGTTGCGAGCTTTGACCGTCCTTCAGCCTTCATGATATTCAGCTGTGTAATCTACCTGCAGACAAACATGGAGAAGAAAAAGAAACAGGAATGAAAACATTCTGGTTCAGGTTACAGCAGGTTTCTAAGGTAAACACACTGATTGTTACGGTTTCCTCTGCTGTGAACAGTGGAATCAAAAGAAAAGTGTGAAAGTATTAAATGAATGAATTCCATTTTTTTTAAACTTCTTTAGGTTTGATTCTAACCCCAAGTTGTAAAATATAATTTCATACTGTGAAGTTTTATCCTGAACTGACTGTAATAACTGTGTGGTTAGACTGAGCCATCCAGTCTGCTATAGCGTATATGCTATATGCTTTTATCTCCTACTTAAATTTGGATATAAAAGCAGTCAGCATTGAGCTGTGGGAGAAAGGTGGGTAAGTAGGGTAGTGTGAGCCAAAACCATTTCCTGCTAATATTTTCTCATGCATGTTTCATCCTGCCCCACCCAGCTCACTGATCTCTACAAGTCCTCTCCTGCTCTGGGGCGATACTTCTCTGAAGCAGAGATCTACGCTTTCAGGTACCGATTTGTCACAGTCAGAGTTTGTGAAGTGTGTATTTCAGTGGAACCACTGAAACGGTTTAATCTCCCCCCTCAGGAACGGTTCAGTCATTGCTGACTACAAGCTGACGTTCCAGCTGCCTGAAGAGGAGAAGGATCAGCTGAGGAATTTTACCCTGAGCACGGAGATGGTGTACAACGTGTTCAGACAGTTTCTTTATGACCAGGATTCACCTGAGTCGGAGCCAATGTTCATTGAATGCGATTCCCTACAAATGGTGTCGGGACGATGAGGACAAAAGTTCACACAGAGACCGGAAAACCGGCTCTTTTTGTTTTTACGTGAGCCACGTCACAAACACTAAACTCCTGGAACTTTTAATGTGATTGTTTTCCCACGAGTCCACATGTGATGCGTCTTTACCACAGGAAGCTATGATCATAATTGCATAAACCTGCTATGTTAGTCATGTGGATGATCTCATCCCATCAGGATTTTTTTTTTTTTTTTGTATATAACCCTTGTATATACCTCATTACTGTGATATATTTATGAAAGAAAACTGCTGTTTTAATGGAATTCAAAATGAAATTTATTTGTGTAACTATGCCTTTATTTTTTTTGGAGACATCACCTGCAAACATCCAGAAATATTTGCCTAGAGGGCAACAAACATGAGTAGAAACTTCACAGGGAAATTGGTTATTTGCATATTATTGCATATTATTGCTGCACATCCCAGATAAACTGTGCCCTTGATACACAAATCGTTTCATGTAGTAAGACACGTTTTAAACTTCTCCTCAGTTTTATTTCACATTCACAAGCTTCACTGTGTGTTAGGGCCACTTTCTTTATTGAACACTAGAGGGAGCACCCCCGGAGATTTTCTCTCTCTGGTTCTGTTCGCAGAGAATGAGAATTTAAATTATACAAATATTCCAGAGTAGGCAGCACATTATTGCAAAGGATTAATAGCAATTTATATTTGATATTTTTTCTGAAAGGGTGCTTTGTCAGTATGTTTAAGATTTTGTTTAAGATTACAGCTGTAATAAATGTTTCCTCTCAGATGCTCATAACTCTTCACTATGACTTGTTGCATTTCCCAAAATGTGTTTCTCAATTAAAAAAAACATTAGTCCTTCTTTTAAAGGGTTAACGCCAAAGTTGGTTAATCCTTCTTTTTTAAACTGATGCAGTAATGAAAATACCAAGAAGTGCTTCAGCGAGAAATGTTCTGAAAAGTCAGAGATTTACTGGGAAAATAAATATTATGTAATACATGAATTTCTGATAATTCTATGTAGAAAGAAATGCTGAGTTTTATTTCCTCTGCCAGCATCTATCTACTTCTTTTTTTCTAGAGTGGGAAATACAGATTTACATGTTCACACACATTCAGGCTGCATGACCGTCACATGCTGGTCAAAAGGTCAAGTTTAAGCAGCAGTTTCAGCAGCTCATTACCAGACATGAAACCACACCACCTTGTCCCAAATATTGCAACTATTGGCACATTTCTGTTTAGACTGAATCTATTGATCCAGACTGGACAAATTTAGTTGCTCTGTACTGTATTTAGGGTTACAAAGGGCATCTTTTTTAATCTGAGCAAACACTTTACTTAATATGCTGGCAGCAGTGATGGCTCATGTAGCGCTGGGCACCAATAGGTACTAACTGCTGTTGCTGCTTGTGGAAAAATGGCTCTTTCTACTAAATCCTAATTTAAGAAACTTTAATCGCCTAAAGCCAGATTTACTCTAACGAGCGATCTGAGCTTTGATATCTTTGTTTTGTTTTATTTGTTTTTTCCTTTCTTTTCTTTTTTTGGACTCCGCCGCAGGTCAGAGACCGGGCACACAAAGTTCAGTGACCAGGCGACAGCGCTGGAAGAACACGTGTTTGTGTTGGTGCAGCGTTACTCTGTATTCTTAAAACCTCATGCTGAGATTACATTCACATGGAAAATATGTTATTATTGAACTGATACACAACAGAATGCTGTGAAAGAGACTAAATGACTGATGATTGTACAGTATGAGAAACTTTGACAAAAACGTGGCAGACAGCTCCTTTTTTTTGTTATAACATCGAGCACAATAAGCCTGTAAGCATTAAACACTGTGCTGAGCCGTCAGTATGACTGAATTTTTGCTCTTTTACTTTTTGCTGCAGCTTTTGTTTGTTGCATATATAAAAATGTATTTAAAATAGGGCAACAGAAATGACAAGACTTTAAAATTCATCGCTTGCAGCGCAAAATCCAAAAATCAAAGTTGGAGTTAGGAAAACTTACATACATTCATGAACATGCATATTTCACACAGATCATGCCAGTTGTATGTACAGTAGTATTAAGCATGTTTATAAAGGGGATTCCCTGGTGGAGTCTTTGTATAGACAGATAATTAGATAATTCTTTGTTTACATTTGTAAATGATGCGCAGCAATGTGGTTAAATCTCTATGTGTCTCTCTGTCTATGTGATTATGTAAAATATGAACTAACATTTGTGCAAAAGTCTCAACCAACCCTCATTTCTTTATTTTTTACTAGGAATGTGCAAACATGCGTGGAAATGTAGTACTCGTGTATGGGGAAGAAGGCATATTTGGTGCAATCACCTTTATTCTTCAGCACACGCTGAACTCTCGGAGGCAGCTTTCTCTAATTTCTTTAAGCAGCCTTCAGGAACGGTTCTCCGGGCTTCTTGAAGGACATTCAGAGCTCTTCTTTGGATGTTTCTGGCTTTGGTTCTGCTCTCTGTCAGGATGATCCCACACGGCTTCAGTAATGTTGAGGTCCGGGCTCTGGGGAGGCCGATTCATGACTGATAGAGTTTCATTGTGTGTTTTTCTATCCAGGTTTGCTTTTGCTGCACTGGCAGTGTGTTTGGGATCATTGTCACATAGAAGAATGAAGCCACTGCCAATCAGATGCTTTCCATATGGTATTGCATGGTGGATGATGATACTTCCATTGATTTCTGCAACCTTTCCACTGGGATCGTTTCTGATGAGGCTTCAGTGTGTGTGTGAATGTTAGTCAGAAAAGCTCTTGGGCACAGATAGAGGTGCAGCATGAATGTGTGTGTTACTGGCTGAATGAGATTTGTAGTTAGAAAGCACTCTGGCAGCTACAATTATATTTTTGTGATAGGCTGGTTGTAACAAAGTGCCTAAACATTATATTTAAAACTGGTTCTTTGCTAAATTTGCTGTTATGTGTAGAGATGACATAGGTTTATCTTGAATTAGGTGCCTTTTTATGCTTGAATGATTCATGGGTCTGTGTTAAGTAGTCAATTATGCATTTCTCCGAAAGCCAACCCTGCAGGACATTCCTCTGGACGCTCCAATGGAAACTGGTTCAATCAAAGAGCACGCACTTTGCAGACATTTCAGGAAGATTCCCTGGTTATCCTATTAAAGGGTTAGGTCTCCTTTTAGCCGCCTCAAGACGTAAAGCTTAAGGAGGCTGTTGTTACTCAGAGCTCAGAGCAGACGCCACACTTTCCTCTCCGGATTCAGTTTCACCAGCAGCTCTTCACAGGTCTGTGGATAAAAGTCATCTGGAGTAAGAATGGGTGCCCACGGCTCCAACCTGGACGACATCCTGGAGGAGGACATGCACCACTGGTACACAAAATTCATGAGGGAATCTCCTTCGGGACTCATCACGCTCTTTGAGCTTAAGATGATGCTTGAAATGAACGGCATGACGGAGGAGGCCAGCAGCTACGTGGACCAGGTCTTCATCACCTTTGACATGGATGGGGTAGGTAAACACTCGCCCAGGACAACACATGAGCCGGGAAATGTTTCCAAAAAAACCCAACAAAACAAAGAAGCAGCGTTACAGAGTAACGCAGAGCCGTTTGTTGGTGTCCTATGTGGCACCAATTTTACACATTTTTAGGATGAAAATAGATTTTAGTTTTGAGTCTTTTAGTCTGTCACAAATCAAAGGACAAAAAGTTATACGTATAAAATTTAGTATCTAAATATCTTTTATACCTGCCTCTGAAATGATCTGCACTTGCAGCCCCTGAATAAAAGATACATGTTTAATTACTTGATTCTGAATTTTGGAAGTTCTTCTTTGAAGTAAAGTTTTGTTTTGGCAGCGAAGGATCAGAGATTTACGCTCCTTTCTCTTCATGTGTCTTTCTTACAGGATGGCTATATAGACTTCGTTGAATATATCGCGGGCATTAGTTTATTGTTGAAAGGGGAGATAAATCAGAAGCTAAAGTGGTACTTCAAGCTCTTTGATCAGGATGGAAATGGAAAAATTGACAAGGATGAACTGGAGACTATATTTAAGGTACAGTATGTCTTCTTTGAATTTTTCCTAATTAGATTTCTGCATCCAGAGAAGTTCCCTGAACCATGAAGATTAACTCTGAAAGTGCACTTAAGCAGGCATGGCACCTAAATCCAAGGGCTTCCTAATTACCCTGCTGGACGTGGCTTTCTCCACAACAGATCCTAAACCTCTGACTAAAGAAGCCATCCAATGATCACCCTGTTTATATCACGCCTTTGTTCTATTAATAATTATACACAACAACACTTTTCCCCAGTCAAATTCAAATCCGGTCACGATCTTTATACCCACAGTGCAATGCACTTCAACTTTCAACTGTTTTCAGCTGTATTAACAGCTGAAAGAAGCTGTAGTACATCCAGTGTGCTGAAATGTTGCATCTGTTGGTTAGTTCTTTGATTTTGCAGCAGAGTTTATAGTTTAAATATTCTCTGTTGACTCTTTCAGGCCATTCAAGATATTACCAGAAGCTACGACATCCCTCCAGAAGAGATTGTGAATCTTATATACGAGAAGATTGATGTCAACGGGGAAGGTAACAAAATCATGAGTGTGCATGCAGAATTAAACCAATGATAAAAGGCTTTTGTCTCTGTGACCAGAGCGACGTGAATACAAAACATGTGATTTATGATTTGTTTCCTTAAAATCATAATCCCCGAACATTTGAATGCATATTTACCTCTCCAGGTGAGCTGACGCTGGAAGAGTTCATCAGCGGAGCGAGGGAGCACCCTGACATCATGGATATGCTCACTAAGATGATGGATCTTACGCACGTCTTGGAAATTATTGTCAAGGGTCAACGGAGGAAAGGGCTGAACTGAGTCAGTGATCCAGAAGCTGAAGAGCTGACATCACACTGACTCGACGCACACTTCAGACTGCAAAAAAACTGACAGAGCAGCACCACACAGGCAGGACCTCTCTGCATGCCACGAGAATGAAACAGATCATTTGCTCTCCTCTTCTAACCTGCTTGTGCCCTCACATTCATTGTACAGTTTAACTCTTTTTTTTTTAAGGTTTAAAACATGCTACCAGAAGTATTTATTGAATCTTGTTTAAGATGAGTAAATTTGCTTTTCGCCTCCCATCGTGGGTCCAGCAGATTGTACAAAGTAAGGTGGAATGATCACTTTTATTTTATTCATTAGATATTCGAACTGGAGATGTTGTCCAGGCATCTTTGCTGATGAAAGGACCTAATGCCACAAAAGCTCTGAGATTCAGTTTTATCCATAACTGAGATTGGTTTAAAGCTGAACTTACTGACACTCACAGTTGAGTCCTGATTGGTGCTGATGAAGACTCCCAAAGCAAACAGCCAGTTTCTTAACAGTTATGACACAATCACAGTAACGGGGTGTTTACAGTCTATAGTCTACAACACCTGCGAGGATTGATGGTTGTTTTGTGTTGATGAACTTGTAAAATCTACAACAAAAATCAATCATTGGTCAATGGAGACAAAAATGTAAGAAATAATTGTGCTTGTGTACAGAAAATATAATGTTTTGCAGTTAAGGTTGCAAAGGTCCCTTAAAATCAATACATGTTTTTTCTTTGAGATGCAGGCAGAGATGTAACAGATCCCAACTCTGCAAAAAACGGAATAATTTCAATGATTAACTTTAAATGTGATACACAAAACTGACCACAGTGTTATGGCTCATCCAGCTGCAAATAGAGAAAAAATGTTAAACAAACAGAAAAAACAAAAAACAGAGTATTAAACTTAGGAAGAGACTATAACAGTTTGTAATGTAATAGCATGCAGCATTTAGAGGTATTGTTATTTGTGGGTCATCAGATGCTTGGCGACTGAACAAGCTCAATGACGCCATCTTCTGAGAACAGGATGAACTACATTTTATTACAGCCAAACAAAATTCAAAGTGTACTTTAAGAACTTAATCATGTCTATGGTTTATAACTGCTGAGGCTCATAATATCTAGTAAATGTATCACTCATATTTCATCCAGGGTTTCCTCATTTTAAATCAGCATAAACAGACAACAGAAGATCCGTGAGCTCCACGGAAAAGAACCTCGGGACATTTCCCGACTCATGTTGTACATAGCAATCAAAGCATGTCACCCCCCCTTTTGCTTTAAACATAATGGTCTTCGTGGTTAATGATTGAACAGGTTCATTTCAGTACACACCGGTCAGACTATTGTGAACTGAGTGGTGTAAAGCAAATAAAGATAAGGCTTTGACTCCACATGGCACTCTCTTTCTAAATGTATCGGATGATGCAGTTGTGCAACAGCACTGATCAACCCACCTCGGCTCATCATATAAACTCGCGCGCCTCACAGCTGCTGCACAGACTGAGCACACCTTCCACCTGTTCACCACCACCTCTGCACGGGAACAGCCAACCACATCCACCTGGAAGCATGCAGTCTGCCGACGCCAGATTCAAGAGAAACAGCCTGTTCCTGGCTCTGAGACGATACACCTCAGCTGTCAGCGAAATGGAGCAGACCATTCTCCTGCCAAGCCTGCTGCGAGACATGCCCTCAGACGAGGAGTGGGACTGCGAGGCTGCAGAAGAGACCTGCAAAGACCTGCACGGCGACTACTTGATGCTCAAAGCCATACGGAACATAGTGGAGAGCGGCCTAATTCCCCTGGACGATTGCAAAGCCAAAAACAACATAGCACTGAACGAGACCCTGACTCTGGAGCCTCTCTTGGACACAGACCCTGAAGCCCTCTTCCAGTTCCACGTGAGAGGGCTGTTTTCTGTGATGAGTGACCTCACCAAGAAGACGGAGAGCCTCACTGAGAAATACATGGACATTATTGGGGTGGCAAATTAATCACTAAAACTCAGAGATGTGGACATTAAACGAAACCACTGTTGCTGAAAGTGTGGTCTAAGTAACCCAAACATCTCACATCTGTCTGAACTGTTTACATCCAGTGACCCCCATGCTTCTAACTTAATAAGGAATAAATATGCATTGATAAAACTAATCAATACTGTCTCTTAATTTGCTTCTTGTAATGCTCCCTTTTATATAAACACATTTTGTTACGTAACCGAAGAGTTTTCTAAGTTTCAAGAAAGAAAAAAAGTCAAGAAAAAGTCAGTCATAAAATGTTCAATTTAGTTTTTTTATTTACACATTTATAAGTCACACAAATGAAAGAACGCGTTCACAAAAAGGCTGCTCCACACAGGTGGCAGTCGCACACGTTTCCTCTCTCACAGCCACTGACACTTAGCGAATGGGACAGAAAGGTTCAACAATCTCAGCAAAGGTCTTTTTCTCTGGTGAGATAAAAGAAACAGAAAGCAACAATTTGATTACAAACATGATTACAAAAATGTAATCCGACTGCACTTCAGTGCACAGACTGATTTCTTCCCGCCCGTGAGATTTCTCCATCACAACACTAACAGTTATGGTAAAGTAGCGTGGGATCATGGGAACTGTTACTATCGGCACCAACGAAAATCTGATGTGACTCAGAAAGAAGTTATTTTCACAGTCGAGGTAACGTGTTTAAGTTTTCTTCCTGTTGCATTTAGTTATGTCCAATAAAGTTGCATCATTTCAGTAACTTTAAGCTCGACAGCCATAAAAAAGCCGATGGAACGCTGACAGGAGACTGAAATGTAACAAATTATGGACTTCTCTGTGTTTGCTCATTGTTGAATACATTTTGAATTATGTAGGTACTCAATCTAAAGATACAGCATTAATCCTGTTGCCTTTAGACACCAGGATACATATTGCATATTTAAACACTACAGAAATTAGTGCACAGGTACAGTGCACGGGATTTCAAATCATTAAACTCTCAGATGACGCTATTATATTAAGTCTGTTACATGCAAATGACTGCCCATCTGTATACTACAAGGAGATTAATGACTTTGAAGTGTGGTGCGAAAATCACTCTCTCATTTTGAACGTTGAAAAAACTAAAGAAATTTGACCCTAGAGGAATAATCGATGGATGTACAGTAGAACAGGTCCGCTCATATAAATATTTGGGCATCTGTATGAACAATTTTTTTGTAAATGGGAAGAAGATGTTGAATTCTTAGCACAAAGGCTCCGTTTCCTTGTAGACTTTGAATGTTTGGTGTGAATTCCAAGGTTATGGGTACTTTTTATTACGTTTGATCGGATATGGGATACGGCCCGCTTACAGTAAAGCTAAAATCGAGAGTTGATAAGGATTGTTAAGGATTCCTCCCGTAACAGCTTGGAAACAAGCTGTTACCCTTAACAAGGTAACAGCTTGTGTCCAGAGTACAAGCTGTTACCTTCAGGGAGACGTTACAGAGCAAGTAGCTGTAAAACAAATCATTACACGCTCTCATTTCTCCCAACATCTATTGTGTTATTAAATAAAGACTCGGCACAGTTTAAAAGGTTTGGAGCCACGCCGACATGCATTTGATTGTTGTTAGAGATGGATTTTTTTATTATTACTTATTATCTTTTTCTCTCTGTTGTTTTTATTATGCAAATTGCAGCTGTGAAACACTGTTTATCCAAGACAAATTTCCCATGTGGGACAATAAAGTTTATTCAATTCAATTCAATTCCTGGAAGATCCCCTTGACCTCTGCGGGGCTATTGGAGGGTCCAAAGTTTTTCCTGTAGCGACTGAAGTCGTCGTGTTTCCCTGATTAGCATTAGAAAAAAAAAAATAGATTCTTAGACAACTCTATTCCTCAATTTTGGATTTTTTTATTTCCCACGTTGGCGGCACACAATTTGACGACAATTTTTATTGTTCTGCATTAATAGATGATCCTAAAACAGGACACCCACACAGTACTTGCAGACCTCATATCAGATTTGGACGTACATTGAGCCCATGTTTGAATTCTGTTTTTATATTTAATCTTTACACTGAAACCCATAAACAGCACCGAGCTGCAGCTGAGAGAATAAAAACTAAACCTGGAGCAGGTTATGTTCTGAGTTTTGGTTTAAAATCAGCTGGAAGCTAAATGTTTTCACTGATTCTTTTTATTTACAGCATGTTTTGAGTGTGAGGCATATTCTCTGCTGGGGAAATGCGTTTCATATGTGCAGCTTGTCAAGTCATAATTTACTAAAACCACTGAATGAAGAATAAATGTTACTATAATGGATTCTAATCTGCTGATCAGTCTCTTTTACACTGCTGGAATTGCAGCTACTAGACCACAGTTCCCACACCAATAATTCCTGTTCAATCAATAAAATTAATTTCACTTTGATCTGTGACAAACTGAAGCGATCTCTTTTATTAGGATGTGGGACAGAAACCTTCCATGTTTAAATGGATCCAGTTTAAAGTTTCACAGCTCTAACGTGCAGCTGTCACCTTAGAAATAAACAGCAGCACCGAGCGCGCAGTCAGTGATTAAGTGATTAACTTGAATTAAATGGTTTATTTTTACCACTCTGTGCACCAGATCACCAGATTAATGCTTTTCTGCAGCATTAAATGTATGTCTTTTTGCAACTGTGTTTTTTATGCTTGTTATCGATTTTTGATCACCATTTTATGCCTCTGATTGGAGTAGGTGGCACTCAAAGGAATAATTTTCTGTGCAAGAAGAGTTATATAATCCATGAAACACCCCTTTTAGATTTGTCAGATGCTGCCAACACCACCGCTTTCATGTGAACGCGCAGGGAAAACCCTGGGATAACTTAGCCAGCTTTGTGTGACCGTTGATCCTGATCACCAATGTAAGGGAGTAAGGGAACGTCATAGTACAGGGCCCAGCATGTAATTTCTGTTAGTGCTGGTAAAATACATGAAAGCACCCACTAACATGTGCATTAGATACTTCAAAGAAAAAAGTATAATGAAATGTCATCAGTATGACTGCTTAAGTGCTGCTAAGTGCTGAATTTTTACTGCATGGTTCTTAAATCTTAGATAAATGGACCAAAAACAACAACAACAAAAATCAAACACTGGACTTTCTCCTCTTTGAAATGAAAAACACTTAACATCTTACGTCTTCTGTTAAAGCAAAAACACTGAAAATTAAACTTACCCTTTGGTACAAATTTGTCCGGGTGCAGTCTGATGTACTCATTCATTTCTCGATCGAGTCTAGCGTAAGTATAATTTTCATATTTGGTGATATGGTAGCCAATAAACCAGCCAATGGTTGCCAGCAGGAACTGCCGATGAACACCTTAAAGAAAAGAAATGACAAAACCTTTATTGATCAGCTACAGCAATCATACTGACTATGCTCTTAAAGCACATAAATGTACAAGAGACTGCAGGAACCACAGGCCTGCACATTATGACGACTTTTCATCGATAACAGTTCTTCAACAGATGCAGGGTTAACCTTTTTACAGCGACCACAGGAAACGGAAGCGAAAAACTAACGTGTCACAGTCAATGATAACAACACTTCCTTTTCAAATAGGGAGAAACATTACCGACAAATTTAACATTGGACTTCTTTTTTAAGTAATTCAGAATTTGAATCCAACTAAAACCGTAATTTTAATGTATATGCTGGATAACGCAAAATATGGTTTCCAATTTCTGTACAATGTATTTGACTTTAACCCCCATTTTAGGATTACAGGGGAAGGTAAACACACTTTGCGACACTGTGGAGGTTTCATAACCAGTCACTGCTCTGCATCTCTCTGCTAACTTATCTGATGTCTTTCTTCTTCTTTTTTTAAAAAACAAACAAAAAAAAACTGCTGCATATGCTGCAAAGTAAAGCATCTGTCCCGTGAAGCCAAATGCTAAAATGCTAACCTGATTTCACCGGCGGCCTGTGCCTGATGGCGTTATCCAGCACGGCGGAGAACCAGCCGACACCCGCCAGCCACAGCGAGTTCCTGTTCACGACTCCCGGAGGAGGCAGAACCTTTCCCTCTTCTGGGATAAAGCCCATGGCGAGAAATGCGCCCTTCCTTTCACACTTTATTCAGTGATCTCCGAACTGGTGCTGCTCATCGGCTATCACCTCTCGTAGGAAGTCAAGGGCACAGTGTGCAACCGAACCACACGTCCGGGAGCAACCGATGAGACGCGCTTGAGTTCCGCGTGTTCTGTTTCCTAGCAACAGAACAAGAAAAGGGAAAGAGCTTTTTGTGTGAGCCGGAGATTAAAATCAAATAAAATGTATTTTTAAAAGTATTAAAAGTATCTGAAGTTTAATGTATATAATTAAAGATCCATACTGTTTGAGTTCAGCAGTTAAACGACTAACGCTGTTTGAGAGATCAGAAGTTGAAGGCTGAAGTTAATATTACAGTTCAGTCAATCAAAATATGAGTACAATCCAATACATTCATGTGTATTAACGAGATTTTCTGTTGATAAAGGCATGTATGTCCAAAATAAATTCTAACAAGAAAATAAACACAACCATTACAAAATAGTTCACATAAGTACAATAGTATAGCTCAATAACATAAAATACAATACAGCAAAACAAATACTTTTAGGAGCTAAAAGCGAATTTCTAATCAAAATCAATACAATAATATTAATAAAATTATTAAGTATATTTTATGACCAAAATAATTTTGCTGCAGGACTTTGAGTAAACATTGCATTGGGCATTTGCTCTCTGGTAACATTTACCGTGAAGCTAGAAGCATTAATACCGACCGCCAGTACTGCAGAACATGAGTACTGTCCTTTCCCAACATGACGCGTCTGTTATTGTTCTGTATGAGTTTTCCTGCTAGAATAATAATTTTAAAAAACTATAAACCTGTAGTTTTAACAGAATAAATACCTGAAGCTCTGCAGAATAGTACGCAGTAGTTTTATTTTATGCAGCATCAAGTAAAAGTGCAACGAAAGCACACACAGACTGAAGAAAAAACAGACAAATAATAAACAAAATCTGTTACATGTACATTTCACAAAGCTTATAAAGGTCTAAATAGCACGTATAATACATCATTAATAACATTTAGGAAAGTTGGCTTGGTTTACTGACCATTTTTCTTATAATGATTTTCAATTTTATCTTGACTAAAATGCAAGAAAAAAAAAAGAGGTCAAACACATTTGTCTAAAATTCCCTCTGAGTTTCTTCTTGGTCTGAATCCACCCGCAGCAGCCAGTGGAGGAAAAGCAGCTGGGAAACGCTCTGGTTTCCAGTCCGCAGAGCTCCGCATCCGTTTGACTCCTTTAAGCTTCGCTGGGTAAATTCTGTGTATTTTCTTGAGCGTGTTACCGATGGAGTATTTTTCTGAAGGCAGTAGATGTAACGCGTTACTTTGCATGTGAACTGATGACATCATTGAGGGCAGGCCTCCCCCTCCCTCCCTCCCTCTCTGCCTCCTCTATCAGACGGGCTGCTGCTGAGCTCCTGAGGACACACAGCCGGAGGAATTATGCCCTGCCCAGCAGCGGCTTTGCCCGTTTGAAGAGCTGACCTATGCATACCAAGTAGTTCTAAGTCCGGGGATATCCCCGTGTTTTTGGTAAGTGCAAATGATCTCTCGGCTCGGTGCGCAGGGCAGACTTTGATTTTTTCTCCTTGCTGCATCTGCGGATAAAAGGGCCAGAATCACACGCTGTAGCCGCTAGTTGCTACTGTTGCTAGCGTCACCCGAAAGGCTTTCAACTCTGATTAAAAATGCAACATAATTAGCCAGAAGTGTAACGTTGCTTCACATAACGACACGTGCAGGATGCTGCAGTTTCTCTCGCCTTTGAGGACGTAAAATGTTGGTGAAGATGGGAATGCGACACGGAAAGAAGTGTTTCACTTTACTGCAAGAAAGGGTTAAATTATTCCTTCAAAATGAGCTTCTCTGTAGCAACATTGTCACCCAGTGATCGCGTCTTCTCGCAAGCAACAGTTTGTTTCCCTCAAATGTGTTTTTTACAGTAATATGTTCAGTTTCTGCGCAGGCCCGATTCTCCATTTTTGCACAGGGGCGCGCAGGGAAAGGCATCGCAGAGCGAAAAATTGTGCGATATTGTCACTGTTTACATACATTTCACATGACGCTGTGTTGTGTGTGGGCACCGAGCAAAGAAACCGCTACAGCTTGGCGTTTGGTGCTTTGAGCAGGCTGTACTGTTTCAGTCTCCGTGACTGCAAGTGATGCACGGCCCCCAAAACTGCAGCTGACCAAAAAAGAAAGGGAGGAAAAACTTGTGCATATATATATATATATATATATATATATATATATATATATATATATATATATATATATATATATATATATATATATATAAATAAATATCAAAAATGAGGAGATTTAGTGCAGGAGTGAAGCGGAAATGTTTATTACCAAAGTACAGTGTCTGAATCCCGTATTTTATATCAAAAATGGCAATTTTACTACAAAGATGAAAACTACTCCATTAAAAAGAGACACATGAACTTATTTAAACCACGTAATTTCTTGAGAATAGTAGAAAGACACATTCTATTCTCTCTAGTGGAACTTCTCACAGCTATTTCAGTGAATAAGTAACATGGCTGGCTGGTATAAAAGGAACATCCCAGAGAAACGTGCAGGGTTGGATGGACCAGTCTGTAATAGACAGAAGTGTTCAAATTCTTAAAAACAATAAAATATTGCGTTTCTCCAGTAAGTGAAAAGGAAATACCTCTTTGTGAGTTAGTGTCTGTGTAATTCTGCTAATAAGCAGAATATGAACTCGAATCACTCACTGAAGGGGCATAGCTTACTCACTGTTTCTCCCATATGTCTTAGCCAAGCTTATTCAGCTCTGATTTTACTTGTGGTCTGAGCCCTGATGGTTACACAACCGTTTTTAGTTTCATCAGCATCTTTGGTGTGCGTCATGTGACTTCAGATTTATGCCAGTAGCTTGGAGTGCCCGGAGACAAGCAGTTTAAAGTTGGACTTTGCTTATCACCTCTTTCTTTTCTTTTTTTTCTAGTTTAGTATGAGTATGGAAGATTATGACTACCTGTTCAAAATAGTTCTGATAGGAAATGCTGGAGTTGGGAAGACATGTCTCTTCCGGCGCTTTACTCAGGTTTGTATCCTCTCTGTGTGTCTGAGTTTGTAGCTGTTGAATTGCACAGTGCAGGAGTGTTAAATTATAACGTCTGCTTCTGATTGTAGGGCCTTTTCCCACCTGGACAAGGGGCTACTATTGGAGTAGATTTCATGATTAAGACTGTGGAAATCAAAGGGGAGAAGGTCAAGGTGCGCCAAGGTTACATTTTGTGTGCAGTTTTAATGTTTTGTATCAGTTTGGACTGTTGCCTATTTGACCATATTTTATTTTGCAGCTACAAATATGGGACACAGCTGGACAGGAGAGATTTCGCTCCATTACTCAGAGTTATTACCGTAGTGCCAACGCCCTCATTCTTACGTATGACATTACCTGTGAGGACTCCTTCAGGTGCCTTCCAGAGTGGCTGAGGGAGATCGAGCAGTATGCCAACAACCAAGTGGTGACTATATTAGTCGGTATAAAAGCATTACTTTGCACTTTTAATAACTCACAAGCTTATCTTTGTCATCTGCATTGTTTTGTGTGATTTTCTTTTTACATTTTTTTTTTGTCATTTCTGAGAACACACAGTCCTTGCTCAAATCCATCCCACACATTACCCCCCCCTTATTCTCATCTGTCTCATTAAACACCCACCACTGTTTAGTCAGACTGCAACAAGCCAGACATGTATGTTTTTTCCCCTTTTGTTGACAGATGGATGTTGCGTGTTTTATAGGTAATAAAATAGATCTGGCAGAGAAGAGAGAGGTCCTCAGGCAGAGGGCTGAAGACTTTGCCGAGGCCCAGAGCATGCTGTACCTGGAGACGTCAGCCAAAGAGTCTGACAATGTTGAGAAACTTTTTCTCGACCTGGCCTGTGAGCTCATTCGAGAGGCCAAGCAGAACAAGCTGGATAACAGTGACACTGCCCCGATGCCTGGCGAGGGAAAAACTATCAGTTACTTGAGCTCTTAAAACAGATGTGTCAAAAACAACACATGATGTGTTGAATTTTAACATGTGCCGAATCAGCTCAGGGACAACACATGTTGTGTCATTTGTGACACAACTAATGTGTCTGTCATTTTAACACAACTATTGTGTCACTCAAATCAACACAAATGTGTGTTAAAATGTGTTATTTTGACACACATATGTATAAATGTGTTTTCATAGATAAGGTCAAATAAAAATTGACATTTCCATTTAAGGATATTAGAAATACTTTTATTACAATTAAGTACACTACAACAACAAAGTTGGGACAGCTCATGTAACATTTTGTAACTTTTGTAATATTCAGTGAACATGTATAAAAACATGGCAATAAAATTCATAAAAGAAATAAAAAGAATCTCTGCCCCTTCCAACAATAAACAGTTTTTCCAATTGCACTCAAATGGCAACATGTATTTACAATCTAGTACAGTCATCAACCAAGGTACAAGATTTTGTATCTTGGGCACACATACAACTCTCTGGTGCCAAAACTCCTCATAACATCTAAGGGATGCAAATCAGAAACATCTGCAAGTGTGATCAACTCATATTCACTTGTTTTTTGTACTGCATAAGCATAAAAATGATCATCAAAGTACAGTACATTTAGTATTTGAACAAACATGAGAATGGAGTCATTATGCACCAGAATATGAACAACTTCACCAAATAAAGGCTCCTCTCTGTGATCTGTTCTCAAGGGCAGTATGGAACCAGCTGTGTAGACTTGGCTATACACATCAACACTCGGAGACAGATTGCAGTGGGTAAAGAAATGTCAGTTTCTAGTGTAGGATACATTTTAGGGGTCTCCATGTTCCTTTTTGACTGCAAATTAAAACCCAATTAAAACCATAGTTACCAACAAATCACAGGATTGAGCAGGTTCTGATGCAGGCTGTTTATTAGACATCTTAGTAGCACACAAATAGTTAAAAAGACAGACAGTAGCATATGAAGACTGAGATACACACACAGAGAAACAGAAAGGAAGAAAGAACCTGTTGATCATGCCCCGGCTTCCTCATCACTCCCTCCGACTGAGGAGAGCCCGTGCAGGGATTAAGTATGAGTCTAAATAAAATCAAACTGTCCAAATGATCCATGGCGATGAGCAAGCTTTGTTGCAAAAAGTTACTAGTACTTAGAAATATACAAACACAAAAAACAAAGGACAAAAAGCAAAAAGGTAAAAGCAAGAAGCCCTCCCGGGAGGTTGTGCCTTAGTTGCTGGAAAAACAGACAACACGGACAAAGACAGTCGCTACATCTTCTCTCCTCTCTCTTCTCCTCTTCTAACCGTGGAATTTATACTCTTTCCCTTTCTTTGTCTAAGATTTGTGCTGAGTCTGCACTTTGCAAACTTTCATTAGAAACTGCCATTAATTCTACTGTCAAAGGCACAAACATCAACATTTTCATTAAGGAGCATTTTCAATACATCAACAAGACAGTAAGAAAAATTCATCACATTAATTGTCAGCCATAACCTCCTTGCGGCCATCCTAAGGCACTCTTGGAGAAGGATTTACAACCCCTCACACATATGCTTGACCAGATATGAGGGAGAAGGACCAGATATGAGGACGAAAATGAGGCCCATTTTGCCCCCGGACCTGTTGCATGGACAGCTTTATACTTTCTTGATTTGCATTTCCAAAGTTTTTGGCCGTGCTACACAAGCAAGTTAGCCTTCGGCTAGGTCCACTGGACAGAATTATCCCTATATCCAGTATAAATCAAAAAATGGGCAAACAGGATGACTGGTGTCCTGTACACAAACCCAAAATTGGGCAGTTTTATGAGTTGAGACCCCTTAGCATGAATTTAATGAGCAACAGGTTCATCACGGGGCTAGGGCAGAAGATGAGTATGCTTTGAGGATGATCTGAGAGGGCCTGCTGGTGACAGCAGACTATTAGGGAGGGGTAGCAGAGCTTCTAGGGCCCTGAACACAAATAAGAGCAACTCAAACAGGCCTCAAATTTTCCTCCTACACAATATGCATTTGTTACATTGTGGAAAGCAGTTTAGCTGCAAATAAACAGAAGTGGGAATAATAACTTTAAATATCAGTATGGTTGATAAAAATAAATCCCAACATTAGAGCTAACCTCAAGTGGCTCAACAAGACATCTGGTTTTTTCAGTGACCCCACAGTCACTAGATAGGCATTGGTCACACTGATTTTCTTGGATATGATAGAGCTATGCTTATAATGATACATTTGTTGTAGCTGGTGTTTGAAAGCCAATGTCTTTGAAACATTTTTGAAGTTACACATAACGTGCAAGTCTTTTGAATGGATTGTGCTTTGCTTCAAATCGCATGCACCAAAGTTTAGACAGAGGTCCAAAACGAACCATTCTTGGATAACGTATCATGAAATGATGTTTCGGTGTGAGATTTCTCTCATACAGCTGCTTGAAAAGAGTATGATGCTCTATTATCAATTGTTTTAGAAACACAGCAAGCCCTTTGGTAACAACTGGTGCAAAAATAATGCTGCAGATGTCATTTAATAAAACTAGTAATTTCCAGTGTTGACTCTTTCTATTTACACGATCGCCAAGTAAAAAAGGCAAGGATTGTAAAAGGCACCACATTTGGGAAGCCGTCTGTTTTACAGGATTCTCACCAGCTTTCAAGTTCAATATGACACTTGGCTTATTTACATTTCCACTTCCATAGGGAAAACCTGAAATTCTGTCATTCAGTTCTTCCAATGTAATCAACTTTTCCACATAAATGAAATGTTGCAGCATTAGTTTAACCTCTAGTGGAGCTACATGTTCAAGAATATCATGCATGACATCAACACTTGAGTTCTCTGTGACATGAAAATAATGTAGCTTATTCAAACAAGAGTCTTCTTTGACACCTGTCTTGCTTGGCTCATTTAATTCAACATGGTGCTGGTAATTTTTTTTTGTACGCAGTTCCACTTCATCTTCATCATATATTACCTGTGCATCTGCTTTGTCAATCATGCAAAAGTGACTAAATTTATTTGCAGAAAAACTTTCCAGATAACCACCAAGCATATGCAGTGCAAGGTTATCTGCTGTTAACAAGCAGACTGTACCATACAGGTGATGGTTTTGACCTTTTAATTTTAATGTCATACCAACATCTTCAAGAAGTTTTAGGTCCTCCACAAGTGGCTGCAAAATCTTCTTAAATCCATATACCTCTCTGTCAATTGAGTTGAAAAGAAGACATAGATGAATATTGGCAAGTGATGAATTGCAGCTGGTTGGCAAATTCCTTATGGTAAAATACATAGCTCCTAGCTTATGTTTTTTTGTTTTTGAACCCAAGGGGTTTGTTGTTTCCAGGTCATCAAAGTACAGTTGTAGCTGCAAAGCATTGGGGGACTTTTGAAACAACGGATGTGTAGAGAAATGTGACCCATCATAATAGTCACGCAATTTATGTCCTTGGACAACTGTCTTGACCACATATAAGTTTTGTATTCTGTCCATCTGATAAGCAATGTATTTCACGGAGGTGCCATATGAGGTTTTTCACCTCTTTGAAACCAGTCCCTCTGCATTTTGGACAACTGTACATTTTACTTGCAAGCTTTAAATTGTGCAATCAGTTCTAGCACTTTTGCCTTTCTTTGTGTGGAGAATGGTAGATCGTAGATGTACTCAAAGAATGTAAAGACAGGGCAGAGTTGTGGTGGATAAGAAAAGTTACAGACCCAGTAGAGTTTGAAAAGCTTGTCCACAGCACACGTGAGACCATCATCTAGAGGGATGGTGACTTTGTCATTCTTGGCAACGATACTGCCTAAATGACCGCAGGTCACCGATGCAGATCAGCTGGGGCTGATGATTCGTTGATGGAGCAGAGGAATCACTGCACAGCGATGCTACTCTTGTTCCAGGCTTAGAGACAAAAGATCACAAATAAAACAAATTTGTTAGTGAAATGATCAGTGTCTCTGACAAATTTTATATTTGGCAGATCTTCTACCAAGGTAAAAACATACCGGCACAAAATCCAGAAGGTACGTTATTGTGGTCTTGGCGCTACAACGACTGGCACCAACAGGGGGTAGTAGGTGTGTTAACAACACAAGCATTGTGTAACAAGCCTCATCTAAAACAGGGAAAAAAAAAGCCACAGTCAAATGTGTACTTTATGCTGTGGGCCACTGTAAATACACATCATCCACCATTTTATATAATAAGCAATATACCCTACTGTCAGTGGCTGGCATTATACATAAAAAGACTTGGCATTTCAAAAAAATTCCCTTTTAGGAAATACAGGTAACATTTTTGTTTGTTTTTTTTTCAACAAAATTAGTATTGTAAACTTTTCTCCTTTTAAAATATTATGACCTGAATTTAACAATTTTATATTTTAAAGATATTATTTTAAAAACTTCCCAAATTCCTGGTCTCACATAAATACCTTCGGTCATGTCTTCAATCCCTTTCAAAAGAGTGCGCAGCCTTGGTTCCATAGCAGCTACAGCTTTGAGTTTTGGCATGATGTAGGCCTCCCATCTATGAAGGAATAGGTCTGCCTCCTTTCTCTCTCCCTTTTCTTCTCTTTATTTTCCTCTTCTTCAGCCTGTCAGCTCTGGCTGTTACATAGTATGTGGAAAAATAACTCAGATAAATAAAATAAAGGGTTAAAACATCAACAAGAAGAGCCTATTGAGAACCTATAGAGCTCATCTTGAAATAGCAAATATGTTTGGCACAACAACGCATTCAGATCACAGTTCTGCTTGCAAGATCTACCAGACATGACAGGCTAGAAAAAAAAAAAAAAAAAAAAAAAAAAAGGAATAGGTCTGCCTTTTCACCAGTGAGCCTTCCAAAGTCTGAGTCCAGCTGAAACAAGGAAAAACAAAATAAGGTTTTGGAAAACTAAAAGTAGAACATTGTTGGTTCAGTAATAAACTGAAAAGACGAAAACAAGCAAACCTACCAGACTCGGCATGTCCAGAAACCGTGGATATTCACTTAATATCTCTGCGAGCGTGGGTGATTCTCTCATAATCCAGGCTCTGCGCTGGGTGAATGTTTTCTCCATGCCTGACTTAATTGCTGACAGGTTTTCTGAAGAGGGCCGCAACCTTTTGATCAAGGTGACCCACTCATTGGTGGTGTTGTCATTTTCAGTCTCAGTAGCATTGAATGTCTGTGATATGTTGTTTCACTTGTTCACTTACAAATCTCTCCCCTTGTCCAGCCACCTGGACACTCAGAGATGGGAAGGTGGCAATGACGCTCCTTGCTAAGGCCAGCTTGTCTTCATTAAGGGGATAACTGGAGGAAAAAAGACCACTTATTCTCAGTCATTTACTCAATTTACTCATACGACAGAATATCATATTTTACAGCATCAGTTCACAAAGAGATTTGTAAAGTAAAAAAAAAACAATTCCAAAGTGACAACAAAGAACAATACTTACAAACCACACTTCTCAACTAGATCTCCTACGCATGTCTTCACAAGAAGCTTTCTTAACTGCACTGACAGGAAACCTGTGGTTTCGTACTCCTGAAGAATCTGTGGAGCTTTCTTCATGAGTAATGACTGTAAGGGCTGACTGTCCTCTCCCCTATTAGTATGGGGCTGTGGAGGATAAATAATAGTTATTGCTGCAGTATGTTTAATGTCATCACAATAATCTTGAATCTAAGAACTATAAAGAAAAACTGAATAAAGTTGGTGATTTAATTAGTAAACTTTTCAACCAGTAAAATTACAAATAAATTCACTCTGTAAACAAGCTGAAACATTAAATGCTGATTTTAAATTAACATGAGAACAATATAAAAAATAAATATATTTTTCCAACTCAAACAGTACCTGGTTTTGATTAATCTCCTCAAGAGAAGCTTCCATCAGGGGCCCTCTAGTTGACAGGAACATGTGGAATCTGTCAAAGTCCTTAATTTCCACATTTGTGTCGATATCAGTGTATTCCAAGAAGTCAGATTTATACTTTAATATCCTGTCCAAAACACAGCCAGATTGCTGGGCAAGAGTTTGTTCAATAAGATTCTTGGTACTTGAAACATGAAGAATTTTTTTAGAAGTCTCTTTTTCATTTTGAAAAGTTGTGACAAGGACTTTGACAGATTCCAGATTGTCAAATGAAAACTGAAAAAGGGAATACACAAAATAATAAAATTAGTACATTTTAATCTAGATTATAGACTTGCAAAAAAAATACTTAAATTTGTTGGCTTTTTATTTCAACACCATTATGGTCATAAACACCAGACAAACTAAATTTGTTGGATTGCAGCCATCTTAAAAATAATGTTACACAGAAAAGTTTTTCCTGATCTCTAGCTCGATTGTTATTCATCAGCAAATAATTCCATGCATGTTAATAATGTGTGTTGTCACTAATAAATAAATATAAATACTTTTTGTTTTTTTTAAAGATGTAAGTCTAAGAAACTAGTAAATCTCATAGCCTGTTATCTTGGGTGTTGAAAAGAATGTGCTATTGTTTGTAGCATAAAAAGCTTATTTATTTGTGTTAAGTGTGTGCCTTTGTACCTGCTGAATACTGCATGCCAATGAGATATTAACACACTTGCAAATGTTACTCACAGCATTAGGAGGGATGGTATACTTAGGAATATTTAGGAGCATGGCATATTTGAGAAAACTTAAATTCTGCTATATGTTGCACATTTACTCGTACTCCAGTGTTTAGTAAGGCTTATACAAAACCAATATTGATTTCTTCAACTAAAATTTTTAAAACAGACCTACTTTTGTACATGAAATTTTACCATTTAAAAACACAACCACCTCCAGGATGGAGTAAAATAAAAGTAATCCAATTTCTTAGCCTTCTATGACTATTAGTATACTGTACAAAACTGAGCAACAAACCAAATTCCTATATGTCAGATTTTTGAAAGTTACTATACCTTGCGGTTGCTCCACGGTATCACATCAAACTTAGCACAAGGCTGACATTTTGCAATTACTTCTACATTTTTTTTGGGGGGGGGGGGGGGGGGGGGGGGGTTGCCTGATGAGTTTTACCGTAGTTTAGCATAAGTGTGCTCCCTAACAGCTCATATTATTTTTTCAATGAGGTCAGATAATCACGAGAAAATATTACCGGGGTTTGACTTTGCCACAACACAGCAGAAATGACAGGAAAACTGGATACTACTGTAGTGGATGCACATGAAAGGAGTCCTACTGCTTGACCATTCCACTTAAATTTTCGCTAGCTTCGTTGAGCCAGCTAACTTTGACACAAGCCCAGCATAACTTTTCAGAGTACTACCCGTGGTAGCACGAAAAAATACTATAACATTTTTTCAACTATTTATTCGGCAAGTTCAAATAAGACCAACATGTTACCATTGCATTAAAACAAATTAAAAGTACTTACGAAAGTGGCTGTTACAGACGATGCAGCCTCCATCTTTGCCTCCTTTGTTAACTTAGTCCGCAAGGCGGGAAAGGCTTCCTCCAATGAGAAGAGATCTGTTGGTTTAATCCCGCCCATTTATGCTGCCTTGATGTTGCTCCTTGCTTGGCAGTCTGGTGTAATCAGCTAACCCTTTCTTCGCTCCTAACCATTCTCATACTTTACAATTATTATATTTACTGTGAATATATTATATTATTGTGAATATTCAAGAATCCTCTGGATATTTTATTGACAAACAGAAAGTAAGCATGTATTAAAATTATGTAAAAAATCCTAATACATTAATTTAATGGAATGTGTTTAATATATTACTCATTAAAATGAGCAGCAAATATGCTTACTTCTTGTATTTCTCTATGTTTAATTATTCCATCCATCCATCCATCCATCCATTTTCTTCCGCTTATCCGGGGCCGGGTCGCGGGGGCAGAAGCCTAAGCAGAGAAGCCCAAGCTTCCCTCTCCCCAGCCACCTCCTCCAGCTCATCCGGAGGGACCCCAAGGCGTTCCCAGGCCAGCCGAGATACATAATCTCTCCAGCGTGTCCTGGGTCTACCACGGGGCCTCTTCCCGGTGGGACATGCCCGGAACACCTCACCCAGGAGGCGGCCAGGAGGCATCCTAATCAGATGCCCGAGCCACCTCAACTGGCTCCTTTCGATGTGGAGGAGCAGCGGCTCTACTCTGAGCCCCTCCCGGATGGCCGCACTCCTCACCTTATCTCTAAGGGAGAGGCCAGCCACCCTTTGAAGGAAACTCATTTCTGCCGCTTGTATTCGCGATCTTATTCTTTCGGTCACTACCCAAAGCTCGTGACCATAGGTGAGGGTAGGAACGTAGATCGACCGGTAAATCGAGAGCTTCGCTTTTACGCTAAGCTCCCTCTTCACCACGACGGACCGGTGCAGCGTCCGCATCACTGCAGAAGCAGCCCCGATCCGCCTGTCGATCTCCCGTTCCCTTCGCCCATCACTCGTGAACAAGACCCCGAGATACTTAAACTCCTCCACTTGAGGCAAGAACTCGTTCCTGAGCCGGAGATGGCACTCCACCCTTTTCCGGCTGAGGACCATGGCCTCAGACTTAGAGGTGCTGATTCTCATGCCAGCCGCTTCACACTCGGCTGCGAACCGTTCCACTGCGAGCTGGAGGCCCCCCTCCGATGAAGCCAACAGAACCGCATCATCTGCAAAAAGCAGAGATGAGACTCTGAGGCCACCAAGGAAGAAGCCTTCCGCCACCTGGCTACGCCTAGAAATTCTGTCCATAAAAATTATGAACAGAATCGGTGACAAAGGGCAGCCCTGACGGAGTCCAACACCCACAGGAAACAAATCCGACTTATTACCGGCTATACGGACCAAGCTCTCACTGTGGTTGTACAAGGACTGAATGGCCCGCAACAATGGGCCAGACACCCCATACTCCCGCAGAACCTCCCAAAGAACACCCCGAGGAACACGGTCGAATGCCTTCTCCAAGTCCACAAAGCACATGTAGACTGGTTGGGCAAACTCCCACGCACACTCGAATATCCTTGAGAGGATAAAGAGCTGGTCCAGCGTTCAACGACCAGGACGAAAACCGCATTGTTCCTCCTGAATCCGAGGTTCGACTAACGGACGCACCCTCCTTTCCAGCACCCTGGCATAGACCTTACCGGGGAGGCTGAGGAGTGTGATCCCCCGAAAGTTGGAGCACACCCTCCGGTCTCCCTTCTTAAAGATGGGGACCACCACCCCGGTCTGCCAATCCAATGGCACTGCCCCAGATCTCCACGCGATGTTGCAGAGGCGTGTCAACCAAGACAGCCCTACAACATCCAGAGCCTTCAGGAACTCAGGGCGAATCTCGTCCACCCCAGGGGCTCTGCCACCAAGGAGTTGTTTAACTACCTCAGTGACCTCACCCCCAGTGATGGTCAAGTCATCCCCCTCATCCCCAGACTCTGCTTCCACTACAGAAGGCGTGTCAGTGGGATTCAGAAGGTCCTCGAAGTATTCCTTCCACCGTCCGACTATAGCCTCAGTTGAAGTCAGCAGCACCCCCCCCGCACTATAAACAGTGTGAGTGAAGCACTGCTTTCCCCTCCTGAGTCGCCTGACGGTTTGCCAGAATCGCTTCGATGCCGTCCGAAAGTCTTTTTCCATAGCCTCACCAAACTCCTCCCACACCCGAGTTTTTGCTTCAGCCACTGGCCGAGCTGCATTCCGCTTGGCCTGTCGATACCTGTCAGCTGCCTCCGGAGTCCCACAGGCTAACCAAGCCCGATAGGACTCTTTCTTCAGCTTGATGGCTCCCTTCACCTCCGGTGACCACCATCTGGTTCGGGGGTTACCACCACGACAGGCACCAACCACCTTGCAGCCACAGCTCTGAGCAGCAGCCTCAACAATGGAGGTGCGGAACATGGTCCATTCGGACTCAATGTCCTCAGCCTCCCTCGGAATGCTGTCGAAGTTCTGCCGGAGGTGGGAGTTGAAGATCTCCCGGACTGGGGCTTCTGCCAGGCGTTCCCAGAGCACCCTCACAATACGTTTAGGTGTGCCAGGTCTGTCCAGCATCTTCCCCTGCCACCTGATCCAACTCACCACCAGGTGGTGATCAGTTGACAGCTCAGCTCCTCTCTTCACCCGAGTGTCCAGAACATACGGCCGCAGATCTGATGATACGATTACAAAATCGATCATCGACCTGCGACCTAGGGTGTCCTGGTGCCATGTGCACTTATGGACATCCTTGTGTTCGAACACGGTGTTTGTTATGGACAAACTGTGGTTTGCACAGAAGTCCAATAACAAAACACCATTCGGGTTCAGATCGGGCAGGCCGTTCCTCCCAATCACGCCACTCCAGGTCTCACTGTCATTGCCCACGTGAGCGTTGAAGTCTCCCAGCAAGACTATGGAGTCACCAGATGGAGCACTCTCCAGCACCCCACCCAGCAACTCCAAAAAGGGTGGGTACCCTGAACTGTCATTCGGCGCATAAGCGCAAACAACAGTCAGGACCCGTTCCCCAGCCCGAAGGCGCAGGGAAACTACCCTCTCGTCCACCGGTGAAAACTCCGACGTACAGGCAGCAAGCCGGGGGGATACAAGAATACCCACCCCAGCTCGCCGCCTCTCACCGAGGGCAACTCCAGACTGGAACAGAGTCCAGCCCTTCTCCAGGAGACTGGTTCCAGAGCCCAGGCCATGCGTTGAGGTGAGCCCAACTATGTCTAGCTGGTATCTCTCAACCTCACGCACTAGCTCAGGCTCCTTCCCCACCAGAGAGGTGACATTCCATGTCCCAACAGCCAGTTTCGATAGCCGGGGATCGGTCCGCCAGGGCCTCCGCCCTCGGCCACCGCCCGACACACATTGCACCCGACCCCTACGACACCTCCTGCGGGTGGTGGGCCTGCAGGAGGGCGGGCCCATGTAACCTCTTCGGGCTGCGCCCGGCCAAGCACCACGGGCTAATGCCTGGCCACCAGACGCTCTCCCTCGAGCTCCCTCCCCAGGCCTGGCTCCAGGGTGGGGCCCCGGTAACCCTATCCCGGGCAGGGTAAACTGTTCCCTTGTTTTTTCACTCATAAGGGTCTTCTGAACCGCTCTTTGTCTGGACCCTCACCCAGGACCAGTTTGCCATGGGAGACCCTGCCAGGGGGACAAGCCCCCAGACAACATAGCTCCTGGGATCACTGGGACACACAAACCCCTCCACCACGATAAGGTGGCGATTCACGGAGGAGTTAATTATTCCCCAAAGGAAAATATTTTTTGTGCTGCATCATTTATGAAAGTGATTAAATCCCGTTACAATACAGTAATAATGATACTAGAAAATTTTGAGTTAGGGTAAAAAGTTATAAATAAAAAAAAACAGAAAAAAAATACCAGTTGTTTTCACTGAGCGGAATTATGCCATCTGATGGCAGGAGGGAGTAAAGTATATCTGACAAACACAAACATGTGTTGAACTATTCGACACATACTGTGTGTTATACGTTTTGTTGCCATTTTAACACATTGTGTGTTAAAATTAACACAAAATGTGCTTTAAATGTAATAACACATATTTTGTGTTATTTTTTAACACATCTCTTATAAGAGTGTGACCATTTTTCTTATAATTATTTTCAATTTTATCTTGACTAAAATGCAAGAAAAAAAAAAGAGGTCAAACACATTTGTCTAAAATTCCCTCTGAGTTTCTTCTTGGTCTGAATCCACCCGCAGCAGCCAGTGGAGGAAAAGCAGCTGGGAAACGCTCTGGTTTCCAGTCCGCAGAGCTCCGCATCCGTTTGACTCCTTTAAGCTTCGCTGGGTAAATTCTGTGTATTTTCTTGAGCGTGTTACCCATGGAGTATTTTTCTGAAGGCAGTAGATGTAACGCGTTACTTTGCATGTGAACTGATGACATCATTGAGGGCAGGCCTCCCCCTCCCTCCCTCCCTCTCTGCCTCCTCTATCAGACGGGCTGCTGCTGAGCTCCTGAGGACACACAGCCGGAGGAATTATGCCCTGCCCAGCAGCGGCTTTGCCCGTTTGAAGAGCTGACCTATGCATACCAAGTAGTTCTAAGTCCGGGGATATCCCCGTGTTTTTGGTAAGTGCAAATGATCTCTCGGCTCGGTGCGCAGGGCAGACTTTGATTTTTTCTCCTTGCTGCATCTGCGGATAAAAGGGCCAGAATCACACGCTGTAGCCGCTAGTTGCTACTGTTGCTAGCGTCACCCGAAAGGCTTTCAACTCTGATTAAAAATGCAACATAATTAGCCAGAAGTGTAACGTTGCTTCACATAACGACACGTGCAGGATGCTGCAGTTTCTCTCGCCTTTGAGGACGTAAAATGTTGGTGAAGATGGGAATGCGACACGGAAAGAAGTGTTTCACTTTACTGCAAGAAAGGGTTAAATTATTCCTTCAAAATGAGCTTCTCTGTAGCAACATTGTCACCCAGTGATCGCGTCTTCTCGCAAGCAACAGTTTGTTTCCCTCAAATGTGTTTTTTACAGTAATATGTTCAGTTTCTGCGCAGGCCCGATTCTCCATTTTTGCACAGGGGCGCGCAGGGAAAGGCATCGCAGAGCGAAAAATTGTGCGATATTGTCACTGTTTACATACATTTCACATGACGCTGTGTTGTGTGTGGGCACCGAGCAAAGAAACCGCTACAGCTTGGCGTTTGGTGCTTTGAGCAGGCTGTACTGTTTCAGTCTCCGTGACTGCAAGTGATGCACGGCCCCCAAAACTGCAGCTGACCAAAAAAGAAAGGGAGGAAAAAACTTGTGCATATATATATATATATATATATATATATATATATATATATATATATATATATATATATATATAAATATCAAAAATGAGGAGATTTAGTGCAGGAGTGAAGCGGAAATGTTTATTACCAAAGTACAGTGTCTGAATCCCGTATTTTATATCAAAAATGGCAATTTTACTACAAAGATGAAAACTACTCCATTAAAAAGAGACACATGAACTTATTTAAACCACGTAATTACTTGAGAATAGTAGAAAGACACATTCTATTCTCTCTAGTGGAACTTCTCACAGCTATTTCAGTGAATAAGTAACATGGCTGGCTGGTATAAAAGGAACATCCCAGAGAAACGTGCAGGGTTGGATGGACCAGTCTGTAATAGACAGAAGTGTTCAAATTCTTAAAAACAATAAAATATTGCGTTTCTCCAGTAAGTGAAAAGGAAATACCTCTTTGTGAGTTAGTGTCTGTGTAATTCTGCTAATAAGCAGAATATGAACTCGAATCACTCACTGAAGGGGCATAGCTTACTCACTGTTTCTCCCATATGTCTTAGCCAAGCTTATTCAGCTCTGATTTTACTTGTGGTCTGAGCCCTGATGGTTACACAACCGTTTTTAGTTTCATCAGCATCTTTGGTGTGCGTCATGTGACTTCAGATTTATGCCAGTAGCTTGGAGTGCCCGGAGACAAGCAGTTTAAAGTTGGACTTTGCTTATCACCTCTTTCTTTTCTTTTTTTTCTAGTTTAGTATGAGCATGGAAGATTATGACTACCTGTTCAAAATAGTTCTGATAGGAAATGCTGGAGTTGGGAAGACATGTCTCGTCCGGCGCTTTACTCAGGTTTGTATCCTCTCTGTGTGTCTGAGTTTGTAGCTGTTGAATTGCACAGTGCAGGAGTGTTAAATTATAACATCTGCTTCTGATTGTAGGGCCTTTTCCCACCTGGACAAGGGGCTACTATTGGAGTAGATTTCATGATTAAGACTGTGGAAATCAAAGGGGAGAAGGTCAAGGTGCGCCAAGGTTACATTTTGTGTGCAGTTTTAATGTTTTGTATCAGTTTGGACTGTTGCCTATTTGACCATATTTTATTTTGCAGCTACAAATATGGGACACAGCTGGACAGGAGAGATTTCGCTCCATTACTCAGAGTTATTACCGTAGTGCCAACGCCCTCATTCTTACGTATGACATTACCTGTGAGGACTCCTTCAGGTGCCTTCCAGAGTGGCTGAGGGAGATCGAGCAGTATGCCAACAACCAAGTGGTGACTATATTAGTCGGTATGAAAGCATTACTTTGCACTTTTAATAACTCACAAGCTTATCTTTGTCATCCGCATTGTTTTGTGTGATTTTCTTTTTACATTTTTTTTTTGTCATTTCTGAGAACACACAGTCCTTGCTCAAATCCATCCCACACATTACCCCCCCCTTATTCTCATCTGTCTCATTAAACACCCACCACTGTTTAGTCAGACTGCAACAAGCCAGACATGTATGTTTTTTCCCCTTTTGTTGACAGATGGATGTTGCGTGTTTTATAGGTAATAAAATAGATCTGGCAGAGAAGAGAGAGGTCCTCAGGCAGAGGGCTGAAGACTTTGCCGAGGCCCAGAGCATGCTGTACCTGGAGACGTCAGCCAAAGAGTCTGACAATGTTGAGAAACTTTTTCTCGACCTGGCCTGTGAGCTCATTCGAGAGGCCAAGCAGAACAAGCTGGATAACAGTGACACTGCCCCGATGCCTGGCGAGGGAAAAACTATCAGTTACTTGAGCTGCTGCAACATCAATTAGAGAAAGCTCAGCCACGGGGCTGTTTTTAACTAAGTAGCCATTGACTGTAGAGGGTAGGTGACTGATCCCCAATACCTCCGTCCCACTAAGATGGTATAAAGCCACATCTTAGTCTGGTCATTTCTAGTCCCATGCCTTTTTTAAGCTCTACAAGGGAATTTGTTACCTTAGTTTGGCCTGCCAGGAGCAAGCGTTTTAAGATGCTACCATTTAGGAGAACGTTTGTCCGCAGTGTAACAGGATATAAAGCGTTAGCCTGATGCATCCGGGAATCTGAGTAAAGCTCTGTTTTATGATCATCATGGTGAAATGGCAGGACTTTTTTTTTTTTTTTTTCCTGTTGGGGTTTTAGAATCCATTTTCATTGAAAGTCAGTTTTCACCAGCAGTATTACGTGAGTGAAAAGCTTTGCCAGGTATTTTGTTACAGATCCCACGTAGTTTACAAAATGTTTAATGATCATTAGAGGTGATAGGATAATGGTAACAACATGTTTACATACAGAACATCTCGTAGATTAACAAGTTTGATTAAACTGTAAACAGAAACGTTGCAAAAATGACCCTAAAATCTGTTGCACAATCATTTATTTTCCACTACGGTTTCTTCTGCTCTGATATTTGTGTACGATTTGTGTAACTTTCATAATTTTACTTCTGAATCATTGTTTGCACCTGTCATTACATACTGTGAAATATTAGTTCCCAATAAATGAGTTTACCTGCTGCTAAAATGTGTTTGTCGAATAAAATAAACTGAAAAACACGTATAAATGCTACAGTATTCTGTGACGCCATTAATATTCTTTTTTTTAGTATACTTGCAGTGCTTGTGATTAGTCAGTTTATTTAGTATGAAGCAATTGGAAAAGCCGTCATCAGCAGAAATTGTGAGCTGTTTATTCAAATTAGCTTCTTTTTTTTTGAATGGTCATATTTTTGTTACCCATAGGCGTGAATATTTCTGCCTCTGTTGTTGCTGCCTAGCCATGAAATTATTTGAAGGGTTATGTTAATGTAGTTTTGTATAACTTGTTGTATTTCATATGCTTTTATTGTAAAATTTTCTCAATTCAGCATGTTTAGCCATTTTTTGTAGTGTTTAAATTTATCTTTCGTATATTTGCCATAACTGTAAAGTACTGTATTGCACAATGCCATGTACTGCACACTTATTTTTATTGTTATAACATGTTGTCTTTTGTTGTACAGTAGTACATCTTGGCACTTTGCTTCTATAATTTTGTATTTTTCCATAATCCCTTTGTAAAACTAGCAAGCATTTTATTTTGCCTTTAACCTTAAATTTTACAGCAGTTACTTGTAACTAATCCCTCGCATCTTCCTGTGAACTCTATGGGAAATACAAAGGAAACACTAATGGGATGTTGTGCTTCTCTTCCTTTATGTGTACAAAATGATCCCTGAAATATTCTGTATAACATTAAACCTCTAAATACTCTTAAAATGCGTCTTTTCATGGTGTTCACAAGAATTTTATTTTGAAAGCTTTGCCGGAAGCTCGGTGGAGCAGTGCAGGGCGAACCGGAAATGGAAGACTTATTTTCCAGTACATGTGGTACAGTCGTCTGTGAATACCAGAATATCTGTGATTGGTATTTCTTCAGAGCGTATTTGAAATTAAGTGTGTAGACACCTCAACGAAAACGTTAAATAATTTAAATATATCTTTCATTAGAGATGAACATCTTACTTTGAAGTGTCGCCGGAAGTTAAATTTGAGGTGCGGGGTCACATGACAAAGAACGGCAGGCAAGTAGACATTGATGTAAAGCTACTTACTTTTAGGAAGTAACGAGAAGCTTTTGAGTACTTTTTGTGCAGTTGTCTCTGTGACTACCTGAGTATCAGAAATTAGTATTTCTCCAGAAACTGCAATATTTGAAAGTAGTCAAGCGTACGCTTGTGTGACGTATTTCCGGTAATTTCATCAGTGAGCGTAATTGCTGCTTACTACACCAAATATAGCTTAACTAACTACATAATATGTATGTATGTATAAGAGATCGCAAGTGTGGGCAGTGGTGTTACTAGTATATTTCGAATGAAACTTCCATATCCTAAAACCATAAAGCAGCACTGTGAGCATATAGAACTCACATTCCCATCAACCACTGCAAGCTGTCTGCTGTAGGAACCATCTGCCGTCTGCTTCATAAACACGGGACAGCCAGCTGGCTGCAGCTAATTCAAACTTATTAAAATGTTTGTTAGACTTTGAACCCGATGTTTACCGCGCAGCTGCAGGTCTGAAGCTAAATGTAGGTCACGGGCCGCCCGGTAACACCTCTGTAGATGTGCTGACAGGGTAGTCTCACTTCCTTTCTTTGACGGGACGAGTCCTCCTCAGTCATCCCACTGCAGACACAGACACACGGCTCCTGCGACCTCGTTAATGATGCGCTGAAGATCAGTTTGTTGTGAGCTGACTGTGACGGTTACAGCCATGAGGACGCAGGTTTCGGACAGGGCTGCAGCGACCTGCATCCTAATGTTGTGTTTGGTCTGTTTACACGTGACCGCCCTCAAATCGCAACTTTTTACCCGGCTGGGTGGGCTGCCTTACTCCCCCGAGCCTCCAGTCAGCTATAAAACATTTTACTTTGACCAGAAGGTGAGTTTAAAATTGATCAAAATGTACTTTTCGCCTTATTTTACAAGTCTGTTTTACACTGTTGTGTTTCTCTTTTACTTCTTTCTCTTTCACTTCCCCTTGAAATACATTATTTGTGCCTTATTGGGAATGGATTCAATAGTGTAAAAGGGAAGTGAGCCCAGTGCTTTTGACATAAAGCAATGTTTTCTGAAAATATAACAGACTTTCACTGATTTACTCACCTTTTAATGCCACCAACATGAAAATACTTTACTTCATTGTTTTGTATGTGAATAATTGCACCACTTGCTCTTTCTAAAATTCCCACTGCACTTAATTCTATAAAGGTTCATGTGTTGTGTCTGCGGACAATAGGTGTTTCCATCTGGCTTCCTGTAGTGAAGGGAAAATCAGATCACAACTGGCTTGGTTCCTGCCAGCAGATCTGTAACTATGCTTCCTGGCTCCCTGCCTAAAGAGGTCTCCAGGGCTCAGTGAATGTGAAAGACTTTATCTCAGGGGGTGGGTTGAAAGATCTTCACTCAGCTTTTTCATGTTCCATTTACGGTTACTTTATGGAGATTAAGGTTGCATGCTGCAGGTGTGTGCCGCAACACATCAAGCCACCAGGTTGCTTCAGGCTGTGGAAGCAAAACCTCTGAAGGGCATTGGACATTTTTTGGTGTACTGGTTACTTAGAGGTGACTCTTTATCTTCATACACTGATTATTAGCTGCTACACAAACTTAATACAGGTTAAAATGGTTTCATATTTGCAATATTATGCCAGTTAGTTAAAGCCAGTCTCCAGCTAACTCAGACTTTTTGTCAATTTTGCAAAAAAGTTTCCAAAAGCTGTGAGAAACCAATCCACTGCATACAGGAGTGAATGGAAACAATCCAACTAATGATACAGGCAGAAGAATAAAGCTAGGATAAGCTCTTTATAATATAGAAATTAACACCTGTTTTTTATGAATTGTTAAAAAAAAAAAAACAGGAAAGTACGTGATGCCACTGTTTATAGTGAGCATTTAATAGAGCAAAGAACCAACCAATTAATAGAGAAAATAAATCACATGTAGACTAAGATGTATTAATAAGTAACAGTTCCATACTATAAATAATGTGTCTGCAATAAAGAGTGTTTGGGTTAGAGGAAAAAGCTCCACACCTGGTCCAGCCCACAGCATCCTGTGCAATCAGCCAAGCTGACAAAAAGATAAAGGCCATTTCCTCTCTTCTGACACCCACCGTCCCGCCTGATGTGGTTTATTTAGCCGAGCAACAAGCTTCTTCTGGACAAGTAGGACAAATAAAATCCTTGTACTGTAAACTACTTTTCAGTAGCAGTAACTACTCTCTTTTAGCAGAAAAGAAGCATCAACCATGCCATCTTTTTCCTTTTCTTTGAAACTTGATGTGAAGAGAGCACCAGCAGACGTCAGGAAATCCTCCCAACTGCATTCTGCCTCAAGACAATGAATGGAAATGTCCTTTAGCATCCTTCAGATGAACTTTAGTGGAGCTTGTGCTTAAGTTGTTTCCTTCATGTTGCCATTTGCGGGACAGCAGATGCAGCCTCCTGTCTCGAGGAGTTGTTAACACAGCGATCCCGTAGATGTGCAGCACAGGGTTTGAATTTTAATCAAACCAAACCAAAGAGTTGCTGCTTGCCGCCCCCACATGGCGGCGCTAGTAACCAGGGCGTGGATCCCTTATGAAACCAATCTCAGAGGTTTTGTGATGCGCATACTGAGTGGGTGCAATTGATACAGTACTCACCAGGGGTCCTTTTGGTGAAGCGCTTAATATATTCAACCACTTTAGCTGTGCCATTTGGGGAGCAGTTTTTAATGGTAATTTTTTTTCTGCATTACAAGAGAATGAAATGCAACATTAAAAAAAAAAACAGGAATAAATTAAGGGGGAAAATAATGAAGCAAAATCTTACAAAGTAACGCTTTTATCCCAGAACTCCAACATTACACTTTGGTTGCCCAAAACCACCGACTCCTACCTCCCTGCCAAGCTGCTGAACTTTTCCTTTAAACTAACTGTCTCATGATCCCATCACACTTAAAGCACTGCCAAGTGTGAAGGAGTCGTGGGTTGAATGAACACATTGTGGCCCCAGAATCTTTTTGCTGTCATTGGCTCATAAAATTGCTGCCTCCTTTGTATCCACCGAGGAGGGAAGAGAGCGAAAACGAGGCGAAAAAACAAAACGAAACATTTTGTGTGTAAGAATTGGGGTGTGGGGGGTGTGTGTGTGTGTGTGTGGGGTAAAGGGTTGGACCACTCAGTAGCCTCATGGGGCTGCCTTCCCTGTGAAGTTGTTGGTTTCTTTCTGCCTTTGTTTAATAAAGAATACAGGAAATATGGTTGAAAGGGGAAGATATCCCAGATTCCCTGAGGTTTTATGAAAGGATATTTCAGAGCCCATCTTAAGTGGAACTAATGTGGCATCCCTTAAAGTGGCTCCAGTGTTTTTTAATACAAATTGGGGCTAATTACCCCAGAATCCAACCTCAGGGCTGTCATTTCCCAACACCACGGCTGGCACGTGGCCAGGTATCCAGCGATTACACCGACCTCAAAGCAGGCTCTGCTCACTGGACTGCACCCCCATCACTTTAGTCTGATGACAAGTGTGACCAATTCCTAAAGGGTTTGCTTTTAACAATCTCTAGATGATATTTTACATTTTGTGCTGCTGGCTCAGATTTTTGCTCAGCTGCTTTGTTTGCTGTGTGTCTCAAATCTAGACAAATTCCCGCTTTAAAAGCACTTTGAATGCTAATCATTCGTTTCAGATTTTCAGATTTCCGGACAATACTTCACGGCGCTCTTATCGAGCTACTTCCCTCACAGTCGCCAAATTCAGATGCTTGCTATTGTGTTCTGTTTCTGAACAAGATTTTATGGTAATTATATTTACTGTCTTTTTTTTTTTTTAAATTGTCACAGATTGACCATTTTGGATTCCTCGAGGATGGCACCTTCAAACAGAGATACCTTCTGTCTGACAAATACTGGCAGCAGCCCGGAGGACCCATTTTGTTCTACACTGGAAACGAAGGCGACATCACCTGGTTCTGCAACAACACCGTAAATATCCAGCCCCTCCCTTGTGTGTTTACATCACACATAATCCTCGGTCTAGTTCGGCACCTGTTGTTCTCTCTTTAGGGCTTCATGTGGGAGATTGCGGAGGAGTTGGGCGCCATGCTGGTTTTCGCAGAGCATCGTTACTATGGAGAGTCCCTGCCATTTGGACCAGACTCTTACAGTGTAAGTGAAGCTGCAGAGTCACGCGTGCACATCTAAGTCTAATTAAAATCTGATTAAATATGTATGGTTGCATTTTTTTTTCTCCTTTCTGGGTTCCAAGTCAGTAAGTTCAGTACAGTATTAACAAGAATTGGTCCTTAGAGGCAGATAATAATGCAGACGCACACACATTCTTTGCAGGAACTGGGGCATGTGGCAGACTGAGGTCTTAATATGATTGTCAGCTGAAATACATTTCACATCCTTCATATTAAATGCTGCTTGTTGTTTATTTGCAGGACAGCAAACATCTCAACTACCTGACCTCAGAGCAAGCCCTGGCAGATTTTGCAGTGCTGATCCAGAACCTTAAGGGTTCTCTACCTGGTGCTCAGCACAGCCCTGTTATCGCTGTTGGAGGATCTTATGGAGGAATGCTCTCTGCCTGGTTCAGGATGAAATACCCCCATGTAGTTGTTGGGTAAGATGCTGGTGCCGTTATTATGAAGTTGTTACAGGATGTCTTAAGTATCTAAGACATCATATAGAACAGCAGCGTTATCTTACCCTACTAGGGGATAATAAAGGGAGAGTAAGGGAGTTCAGATTTTCTTTTTCATCCAAAGTGGGTGAGTAAATGTCTAACACCAGATGATTATTTGAGCTAGCATGATGGATCTGTGCAGTCTGCTTCACAAGAGGCACAGCATGTGTGAGACATGAGGCAGCAGAGCCTGACTTATCGTTCTTTTGACTTCTTTGCCTCTTTGTCGTTGCCGTTTTCCCCCCAGAAAACATATTCACAAACACAACAAACACTAAATACCGAGGATGAATATGAATGTGCGGTTTGTGTCATTTGGAGAAAGAAAAAGAAAAGATTTTGTTTCTTCTTCTATTTCAGAGCTCTGGCATCCTCTGCGCCAATCTGGCAGTTCACTGGTATGGTGCCATGTGGAGACTTTTACAAAATAGTAACACAAGACTTTGCCAAAAGTGGCCATAACTGCGATGCGAGCATCAGAAAGTCGTGGAAGGCTATAAATAATGTCTCTTCCACAGGTGAGTTGCACTGTTATCGGTCATCCATCCATCCATTTTCTTCCGCCTATCCAGTTCAGGGTCGCGGGGTTGCTGGAGCCTCTGCTGGCTCTCATAGGGTCAGAGGTGGGGCACACCCTGGACAGGCCAAATTCACACCTACAGCCAACTTAGAATCACCAGCTATCTTACCTCATGCATGTGTTTGGACTGCGGGAGGAAGCTGCAGCACCCAGGGAGAACATGCAAACCCCACACAGAAAGGCCCCAGCCTGCATCTGAATCAGGACCTTCTCGCTGTGAGGCAACGGTGCTAACCGCCACCCCGCCGTGCAGCCTCTGTCTGAAATATGTCTTCTAATTTGAATTATTTCTAGGCCATAATCTGGCTGTTTTACTAATGCTGCCACATTAAACATGTCTAATCAGGTTATATGTTTATCTTTGCAAAAAAAAAAAAAATAACTGAGAATTTCAACATGTTAAAGTCCACATAGGTGAGCTACTACTGGCATGTGTACAGTCTGGAGCTTTTTCCACTAATCTAATGATGTAATTATTCTTTGCTCTCTTTGATTAAGTGTCTGGTCTTCAATGGCTGTCAGAAGAATTCAGTTTATGTGCCCCTCTTAAAAACAAAAATGATATCTTCACCTTCAAGAGCTGGCTTCAGGAGACCTGGGTGAATCTGGCCATGGTGGACTACCCGTATGAAGCGAACTTCCTGCAGCCGCTGCCTCGCTGGCCCATCCAGGTGAAAGCTAAGATCCAAATTAGTATTATAATTATTGGTATAGAAATCTGGGTATGATAGGGGCTGCTCTTCATGACCCCCAACACCCCAGAAAAGTAGTAAAATAAAAGTTTTTTTATGTTATACATCACTTTATGTGAATTTTCGGTTTTTACTTTATTGTTTGCCTTTTGGTTAAGCAGCTAATTTAGCCTGACAGGCTGCCCTTAATTGAAATGAATGTGTGATTCAGCCGATTGTGTTACAAGTGTTTGTTGTGGTCTTCCAGGCTTTTGTTTACAACAGCTGTCAACTAACTTCATTAATATTCATAAGGATCTTGTTTCTTTTAGATTTTAAGTATTCTTTAGATAAGCGGCTACAAGTAAGCCACCGTTCTTTTCTTCGGGCGCACCAATGGCCTTTTCATTTGCACACTCCATCAGATCTCTGAGGTGTTCCTGTTAGGGCGCTCACACGGCGCCACAGAAAGAGGTCATTTGCCCAGTGCGGCACATGAGGCTGTCGAACAAAAGTTCACTGCACAGCGGGATTGTAAAAAAATACTTAACTGGACACTCGACGAGGAAGAATAATTGGTTTAACAGTAAGAAAAATGCATCGTGTAACGTAGGCAAACTGCCATCTGTTGTTGTGTAAGAGCTTGTGACGGTACAGCAGCTGTTTTCCCGAGGCCGATTGACTCGGGTGAAGTGTATTCTACCAGTCACCCTGGCACGTCACGTGTACGAACCGAGCTCCGCTGCTGACCTCCGGTTCTGTGCTCGGTGGCTCGGTACCCCCCCGGGAGGGGCCTGCGCATGCTTTAAACCGCTTCTCTTGTGAGCCGTTTTTGGTTGTTTACCATTTGGCCGATGAATAGATGGTGGAGCATCATTATATGTGAAACAAACACTAGATGGTCATTTTGAGGTTTTTTTTTTGGCTCCTTGCCTTTAATGTATGCGACCCCTATGGGTGGTTTAAGCGGTTTAGGCAGTGGGTGCAAAGAGGAGCTTTTTTAATGACAAAGCTAATGTGATTATCTGAGTGAGTGTGAGAACGGGGTATTGAGGGCTTAGAGGAGGGAAATCTGTTGGCAGAGATGAATGTATAAGCCTAATCCTATCTGAAAAGTAAGGAGAAGATGCTTTAGAGCTATTGCGGTGTTTTTTTTTTTTCACAATATAAATCTTTGGTTGGACATGTCTGTGGCCCTCCTCATCCATCGACCACCAACTCCTCCCCAGCCTGCAGACAAAGGCCTTAGTAACAGACTCCACACTAGCGCAGCTCCCCTCCAACCTCCAAACAAGAAAGCCCAGTTTCTCTGCTGCACAAAGAGTGCAGAACAACAGCCAACTCCGCTGCTGCAACCATAACAACACACAGCGCAATCAGGCAAGAGCTGAAACTCAAATATTGATCATTCACGCTATTAATTCTGAAAGCCAACCCGTGGTCACACAAAACAATAGTTAAGGAGAGCAAAAACTTTAAATTTGAACTCATTTAGATCACTGGCTTTAAGTAAATGGATTTGTTTTCCCTCCGGTGCCAAGATTGGAGCAATAAATTCTAGTTCATTCTGGGGAATTTCATATGCAAATCAGGCGCCACCACGTTTTATGTGGAAAAACACTTTACGGGCCACGAGAAAGCAATCTTTAGTCTTGTAAACAACTTTGATGGACTAATGTTATTTAATGCATGCAGCTTTTTATAGCTGTAATATCGTGATTAAACTATAATGTAATTAATCGTCTTTGTTTTGCTTTTTAACATGTTTTCAAGGTGGTGTGCAAGTACCTCAGCTTCGATTCTGCCGTGTCTGACTACCAGCTGCTGCAAGGTGTCTCCCAAGCAGCGAAGGTTTACTATAACTACACGGGAAGCTCTCCCTGCCTGAACACATCGCAGACGGCAACCAGCAGCCTCGGCTACCTCGGCTGGTTTTACCAGGTGCGTAAAATCGTTCAGCGTCGTCACGCTGAGTAAATCGGGTGGCTTTTCCTGTCAGAATGAATATGTATTCAATCCCTCGTCCACAGGCCTGCACAGAGATGGTGATGCCCATGTGCACTGATGGCGTGCAGGACATGTTTGAACCCGAGGAGTGGAACTTCCAGGCCTTCTCCGACGAGTGCTACGCCATGTTTGGCGTCAGGCCACGGGCTGACTGGGCAGGTGCAGTCTACGGGGGAAAGGAGATCTCCTCTCACAGCAACATCATCTTCAGGTAAGCATTGCTAGAAAGATACCAGACTTAGATTTCTTGAGATTTCCCTGTTTGTCTAATGAAGCAAGACTAAGTTAAGTGGAGATTTTGACTTCCTTTTATTGTAGGGAAATCACAATGGGGGGAAAACACACGTATGTTAAACTTAAATGGCTCTGAAGCGCTATCACAACCTCTGATGTGGGCAAAATTAGGTTCTGTGCAGCTACAGCTTTTGACAAGGTATAAAAAGATCTTCAGAGACTCGATCGGTGGATTTTGAGAGCAGCGTTTTATAACTCTGTGAAAACTGCAAAAAAAGTCAGCGTATGTCATTTTTCAGCATGACGGCAGAGACTGCCGCTGGTTCAGTCACTTCACATTCACAGAAGTATCAGATATTACAGTACAAAGACAAAACACACACTGGGATCGCTTACGTACTGCGAATGAACAAAATATACTCTTTCCTCTTTCACATTTCAGTAATGGAGGACTCGATCCCTGGGCATCTGGTGGAGTCACTTCTAACATCTCACATTCTCTGGTTTCCATCATGATTCCTGATGGAGCCCATCACTTAGACCTGCGCTACAGCAATGACCTCGATCCACCCTCGGTCCGCGCTGCCCGGGCGTTAGAGGTGAAGTCTTTCCGGGAGTGGATTAAGAAGGCTAAAAAGACACATTGCGCTGCACCGACCCACTAGTCCCCAAAATTCTGCTCAACTAAGATATTGCTGATATCTGAGATTTAGCTTTAAGTTGGGTGATGTGTTTTTTTTTTTCCTGGTGCTTTCTCTGCCATTATGCCAAAGCTTGTTTACTTTAAAAAAAAAAAAATCAATTTCACTCCTTTTCTGTGTCAAACATTCAAATTTGAAGGGCTCAATGACAAAAAGTGCTGCAAAGAAATAAACCTGTTTGTCATAAAACTGCAGTATCCACTAATTTGATTGTGTTAAGGTGTTTTATCTCTCATGTGAAGTTTGCCTCCGAGCTCGAGTGCTCCTCTTTTGGTTTCCATTTATTGGAAAATTTGAGGTTTTTCTATTTTTTTTGTCACTCTCATTGATTAGCTGCTGTTATTATTCAGGCACATCTCTTAAAGTTATTGTAATATGCAGATTAAAAAAGCCTCAGGGGAACATTTGGGCACCAAATATAAAGCCGATCCATTCTGAAGGCTTCTGCTGCACTTGGTGTAAATATGAAACTCGATCTGTTTGTTGTTCACAGAAGAACACTGCCTTCCCTGCGTTTGATCGTTTTCTTGATTTGCTGTAATTCCCAAATAACTGTCAATGAAACTGATTAAAAAGCTACAGATTGACTGTCATCTAATCCTCCTTATTACGGATGTCCTGTGGTTCTGCCGAGCAGACTCCTATATTTTAGAAAAGCCGGCCGGGGCCTTCAAGTTTCCTTTCCACCTCGCAAGAACAACTACACGTGCTTGAGATTTAATAAAAACCCAATCGGAGGAGGCCAATAAAGTGAGTGGTGGGAGGTTATTGCAGCTTTCCCTGCTGACCTTACCCCTGCAGACCAACCTGTGGGATCCCCCCTCCCCGGCACGCATTAATTCACTGGCTGCCATTAAAGCTCTAAATTGAGGCACCGAGGCAGCCCATAGACTCTGGTTTGTCCCCCCTGCAAGTAATATTATTAATACAACTCCTGCGGTGCCGGGGTAGTTGAGAAAGGTTGATGGAAGGTTAAGAGTGAAGCGGTGAGCGGTTGCAGGAATCAGTCGGGATCCAAGAAGCTTTTTGTAGTTCGCTTTTTCTTTATTCGCTTTTTTAAAATGTCAAGATAAAAGACTCAAATGCCATGAAAATACTAAGACTAACCAGCACCACCGCTAATGAAAACATGTCTCCCTGCTTTGTAATTTTCTTTCTTTCTTTTTTTTTTTAACCCTCTTCTTTTAAAGCAAAAATCCCTGACATGACACGACCTTGTGATGCAGATGGGAAACATGTCATGCGCTGGTATGCGGGTTGATTTTCAACCAGGAGACACAAAGGCTGACTCCTCAGCGTTTTGTCACAGGCTTGACTGAATTTCAGACGCCTCAGTAGGAAGAAACATAGCTAAACATGGGGGAGGGTGGGGCCTCGGCCACTAAACGCTCTCCTTAAACTTTTCTCAGGACTTTGAGAGGTCATTAATTTTGCCAGCGTTTTCTAGGTCTCTGACACTGGCCATCAATCAGAGCTGTTCTAAGTATGTAGTCAACCCCAGATTCTGAGTATGTCCTTGCTCAGACAGGGACCACACACACCAGTAGGAAGAGATTAAGCCTGTGCGTGTCACATCACGTTGTAGTGAGCACCTCACTCCCGTGGGGCTGGGTGCTGCTGAATCAGTAAATACCCAGAGGCGCTGAGGGTGCGGTGGGAATGTTTAAGAATATCGCAGCGATGCCTGTTTTAGGAAAAGATGCAAAAGATCACTAATCTGCACGTCCCTGCTACCAAAACAAAATCACTACTTTTAACTATTTATAAAATAAACATCAGTTTGTTAAAGGATTTTATCAAATTATGTACATTTTTAAAAGCCTTAGGTGTAGGAACCGGTCAAAGCCTCGCTTGTGTTCTCTGTATATATATCTGTCTTTTTGAGCTGCTCTGCCAGAGCCCATCCCCTCTCGCCCTCTCAGTCTTTATGCAACAATGGAAACTTGTTTCCGGGATCCGTGCGTCAGGCTCTGTGATGTGAATGACCCACCAGCACAAAAGCCAAGACCCCCTGACTCGGAAAAAAAGGAGGGGATATAGCTGCCGTGACTGTGATGATGTCACTTTGCCAAAACTGTGCAGCTAGCAAAGAGAGGAGGCGAAATTGGATTGGGCAGGCATTAAAAGCTCCTGCACTGAATGCATGAGATGCCCTGATAGGGCTGCAGCTGTTTTCCTCCTGTTTTCATTAAACTGTTTTGGGGCATTTATTTTGAAAAGTACATTTCACATGCACTCTTGTTTCTTTGCATAATATCAAAAAAGATTTTATTTAGTAGGTGTATAAACAGCAAGATAATCTCTGTTTTGTATCCACTTGTTTTCTAGATTTGGGCTCCAGATAATTAGTGCTATCAGTATCGCTGCCCTTTTTCTCCCCTAGAATTACCATAAGAAAGAATTTGCCACCACTTTAGACTTTTTCATGTCTCAAAAACCCTAATGAGTCACCGCTTCACCTCAAAAGGGTCTTCTGAAAGAGGAAGGATCTTCAGTTGTTATCTGTTCAGTTCTGCGCCTGCAGCGTCTCTTCAAATAATTAATGAAGCTTTAATGTGATTCGAGGATGGGGCAGGTAGGAACGTCAGCACTGCCCTGTAAACAGAAAAAAAAAAAAAAAAAAAATATAAGCAGAGCGAAAGAGTGTCTCCCGAGCTGATCACTCCAAAAAATGCCACTTAAATTCAGATAAGTGCTGGCAACCTAACAGTCTGGCTCCAGGACACATCCTCCATTGTATTCGCTGCTGGCCGAGAAACTTCCTGTAAATGTGTTATTGTTTACAACAGAAGTTTCATACCCAGGATTTCTTAAGGTCAACATTTCTTCTGGCACGCTAAGCCTGAACTGCACTTTATTCCCCTTTAATTTAACAGCTCCGGCAGCTTTTCTAGTTAAATCGACTGTTCATTATTGAGACCCATTTTACGAAGGGGCTGTGAGGTGCAATTTAATGAATCTCTGGCACAAAGCTCCCTTTCAGTGCTGCGCGAAGAATAGAGGCTATTTAGACCCTGTAGGGCTTTATGTCAAAGGCAGCCCATAATAGTTGTCAGGCCAGGGCAGAAATTCCCACTGGCCTGGGAATGCACTAGAAATCAACTTTTGCCATGAGCAGATTAAGACACAAGCAAGCAGTTGGGAGGATTCTCCCATATAGTGGCATCTGTTTGGATGCTAAGATTTTCCCACAGAAAAGCAGACTTCCTCAGTACTGTACCGCTGTGATAGTTTTATCTCTGTGCCTAAATGAGCAGTAATTAGATTACAAGTGGTCTAATTGCTTTTATTTTTGCGTTTTGAATTATTTTGAGAAACACAGAAGGAAGACGTGAACAGTGGTGTTGATTAGTTTGAAGGTTGTTTTAATTATTATTTTTTGTGTAAGTATAGTTTGTTCGACAGCCACAGATGTAGCAAAAGAGGATCTTTAGTTTCCAGTCTAACAGAGATCATTTTGTATTACATTTCTGCCTCTATACCCTATCCACCGTGATTTCCTTTCTTCTCACTGTTACAGTAATATCCTCGAGTTTCATGAAAGCCTCTTTGGTTCAGAGCACACACAAACAGTTAAACTAGAGGGGGAGAGTTCTGACAGAGGCTATTGTCCTCAGCTCAGCAGGGAATTTCAGACAAATCCCTCTTAGATGCAGGTGGTCGGGCACAAGCAAAGAGTTAAGTCCTGCGGTCCCGTTGCCCCTCCTCTTTGATGTTCTGACATCATCTGTCCAGCCCCCTGAAAGATCTCCTTGCTTTCCTCAGAGCTCGTCACTTCTACTCTGGAATGTTTACAGGAACTTCATGAGCAGCATCAGGACCAAGTTTTTATCAGAGGAAAAAAGGCATGCTGTGAAGAAGTTTTGGGTTCGAGGATCACAGCGAGCGCCACAGGTGTAGCCGCCGGGCTCGACAGAGTAATGGCTGTTCAGACTGCAATCATGAACCCTCAGTTCATGAATTTCTGCTTCCCTGGTTCTGTGATGGAGTATGATGTGGAAAAAAGTCTTGATGGGAGTCTCCTGGGTGAGACAGAAAATGATGAGGACTACAAAGAGACCACTAGAGATTTACTGAGTTTCATAGACTCAGCCTCCAGCAATATCAAGCTGGCTCTGGACAAGCCAGTGAAATCCAAAAGGAAAGTCAACCACCGGAAGTATCTGCAAAAGCAGATCAAAAGGTGCACTGGCATTATAACACCCGGAAATGTAGCCGAGGCTCCAGTAAAAAGACAGGGTTCATCACTGACTCAGCCGAGCGCTTTGCAGAGCAAAACTCTACCCAAGCGTGATGGTGTTCAGGCCAACTTGCAGAGCAAAAGTTTGGCAGCCCTCTTCAGCCCCGTGAAGGATATAAGGGGCGAAAAGACCAAGAAACCCCCACTGAGGCATCGCAACCTGCCCCCTTCTTTTTTCACTGAGCCTGCTAACTGCTCCAAAGTCAGCTCAACATCTGGGATGACTCTGAAGGACTTGGAACGAGGCAACCCTGAGGCTGCAGATTTCTTTGAGCTCTTGGGGCCTGATTACAGCAACATGGTCAGTGAGCAGGACATGTATCAAGGCATGCCTTTCCGGGTGCAGCCAGAGTTGGGAGGGCCAGATCCTGCTTCCTATGATACTCATCATTTAGTCGGCGGTCTCCTCTACTCAGAGCCCTGGACTAGCTGCTCAGGACCCTCTAAAAAAGTAGGAGAGACCCTGCGTACAGGCCCAGCCCAGCCTCCTGTCTACTGTCAGTCTGAGGCTGCTACGGGGCCCATAGAAGACAATGCACTGTGCACTTTAGCCTTCCCAAACTTCTTCACAGACTGCTCCATACCTCAGGTCACCTATGATTTAAGTGGTGGTTATAACAGAGCTAATTATTCATCTCTATGAGAGACTGACAATTCTGTTATTAGAAAGGAAGGCTGATCAAAAGCAGATAAAATTACATGTTTAACGGTAGTTTATCAGATCAGATTTGTTTATGTGTTGTGACTGGAAAGCATGTAGTATCATCAACAAACTGTCAACAAAAGTAACAGGATACAAAGTGCTTCTCAGCGTCTTTCATTCAAAGTTCTGCTCGATGTCAAAAAGATTCACATATGGATATGATTGTCTTTATCTCAGGCGGTTTGCACTGAAATAAATGAAAATACATCTGCTGCTGTTTGAATGTGTAAATCAGGCTTCGGATTATAACATTTATATCTTTAAAAATGAACACACGAGCATCAAAAATACTTGTTGGTTTAGTCCACAAAGGGCACTTTTTTCCTTCCTGTTAGTAACATTTCTGTGCAACATAAACGGGACAACTAATTTTCACCATTAATTTTCAAACAGTGATTACAACGATGTTGATGTTTGTTGGATGAAGTTTTATAGCTCTGAATTTATTTTCAGCTGGAAGATTGTCGACAATGTATCTAGCTATTGTAATAAGGGGAAATAAAGCTGGCCTTTATTACTGTGTGTGTCTGTGTTCAGTGCGGGAGGCGAGGTTTAATAAATAAATCAAAAGCCTTCCATGAGTGAAGGTGCACGTATTTGAAAAATACAAACACAAACACCCCCAACATTTTGATAATAAAGCCTGTGAAAATCTTTACATTTTTTATTATCATTTAACTTCTTAAGGTTTCAGTAAACACAACTGCCACACAGCTGCTTTTGACCTTTAGGCAGACAAAGATCCAAATAAGGTCATTGTGCTGGTAGTTATTCTTTCATTTTTTTTGCAGACTTTTAGGTTAAGTTGGGTATTTAATCTTGAAACCCATCAAATCATAACCTCACAGGAGGTCTCTCTCTCTCTCTCTCTCTCTCTCGCTCTCTCTGGAGATTTGAATGGCACACTCCTCCTATTGGTACACACCATTACCGCCCCCTGCTGGCTGTTAAAGGTTCATCATTAACATCGAGGCAAAGCTCGTCCTGGAGCAGACATTTGGCCTGAATATCACTCTAAAATCTGCACGAAGTGACAGTGATTGAAAAAAAATAAGACTCTGTGAGACTGTGGCACAAAAACCGATGGTCTTGAGGGTCAATCAAACTACAGCTGAATTCTTGGGTCTGTGAATCCGAAGATTTTATGTAAATGGGAGAGAACATCCTCATTGTTCTGAGGTCACAAATACCAGAGTCATCCCTGCAGCTACGCCACACTGTTTCCAAGGCCTCAGAAAAGCTTCTGTTGAGACATTTCACTGCAAGCAGATTAATTTGAAGCACAGTTACTGTTTTATTTTTACTTCCGTAACCATGCACAATCTGTCTCAACTCTGTTCTCTTCCACACTCTTTATATGTGCACACATTCATACAAAGATCTGCCTTTAACTGTTCAGCAGCTCAGATCAAGTTCACGAGGTTTTTACCCCCCCCCCCCCCCCCAGTTTATGGACCACCAATTATTTTTGATACTTTCAGTATAAAAAATAATATTTGTCGTCGGGTTGTGAGCAGTTACTTAACAAATGCACTAGATGGCAGTATTGTTCTGTTGCAAACCCAGTGCCCACCACTCCCATCCAGACACCAATGATATATGGCATCATGCATGTAATTGTAGCCTCCTGTGGTAAGAGCTGAGTCGTTATTCACACACCTGCTCATAAAATGACTCAGTCATGAATTTAGTGAGTTGCTGGGGAATGACCGGTTCTAAACAGCGATTTTTAATCTCTCAGCTTTGGTTTAAAAGGATCCCCATTCACCATCACTAAGATGCTGCAAGCATAAAATATGAAGGTGCATGTAACCATTGTAATGCATCCTCTACTATGAAGCTAATATTGCGTGCCAGTCTTTTGTTTTACCTCCTGCCAGTTGGCTTTATTGGAAACTGGTCAACACTACCCATGCCACACACAGGGAAAAACAATATCTGGCAACTTGCAGTGCAGCAAACTATACCCACAGAAGGCGTATGGATTTTCTGTCCCCGAGTTATCATCAGCTGATACATTCAGATTCGGCCCCTCTGCCGATGGAGCCGCTGCTGAATTCTGCTTTCATTTGTGGCACACAGGAGATGCAATGTTTGTCAAAGGGATTAACAAGATCTGTGTTAGTTCTGACCTGAATACCAAGAGGCAGATATCTCAGTAAACTAAATAACAATCAGCAGATTATCTCGCGTGGCATATGACGTCTTTTAATGCTAAAAAAAAAAAAAACCCCAAACACAAATACAGCATTTGATCATGTAAAGTGTACGAACACGTATAAATTCAATAGATCCTGCACTGAAATAAACCCCTGTGCAGATTTTCAGTTACCATTGGTGCACAAAAGTTATTGTGCACCAATGGAAGTTGAGCATCTCCTTCCATGTTTGCCCTCTCGCTGACCTTTCACAGCTACTCCTCATGTCTTGTTAACACCACAAGGCTGAAAGCACTGAGCAAGATGGTATTCACAAGCCTTTATCACCCCTCTCCATGACAACCTTTGTCACCTCTGCATGCTTACAACCGAGGGCAAATAAATATTATAAAAGTGTGTAACATTACTGAGGCATTACCATTATCTTAAACTAATTTCCTTACTGGGACTTTTACAAATTAGAAATGCGGCATGAATGCTGATAAATTGCTTAATAAAATTAATTGAGAATTACTCCTGATATCAGGTTGTAGCTTATCTGCTTGTAAAGATTACATACTTATTTGAAACTTAACATTTCTCTCAAATACAAAATATTATACCTCTAATTGCTAATCTGTACTCTAATGCCAATGAGTGCCTTTCTATTACCAGTCCAGAGAGCCACTGATGCAGTCATTCTTCCTTCACCTCTCCAAAGACTTCCTTTCCGAGTCTTCAAACAGATCTTTCGCCAACAACAAACTGAACTTTAAATCCTTAAATCTGGAAGTGCAATTTCATCATAAAGCATGTTGTAGGCTGCTTCCCATCTTTTCAAGGGCATCCTATTGCAAGTTCTTTAAGGACTGTAAACAAGGTCAGCGCAGAGCGATATCTTCACAGTGCGCCCTGCAGTTCTCACATCTTATTTTGCAAGTCCTCAACCAGCGAGAGCAGAATTATAATCAGAATCAGGTTTATATTTGCACACAAGGAGCGTCAATCAAGAAAGATACAAATAAACATGCATCTGCTGATCAGTTAACATTGAGTCGGGCTCAGAGGAGATCTCCACCTGACCCCCGTTTTGTCTAAGTTGCTTAAAGATTAAACAAAAGATGGTTTGCTTACAGCGCAGTATATTTATTTCCATATGTATGTCATGTCTCACTGCTTTCCATTTAACTCTGCATTCATTTTCAGCAGCTATGACGCACTGTTTTCTACCTCGAGGGCGTTGTGGGTATGCTTGCTTACATCTCTGTGTTTTTGTCAGTGTGATAACAATTGCAAGCTGTGCAGCTGACAAAAGTCTTGGCTAGATTAAAGACAATGCTGCCTCAAAATTTTTCATCTCCAGCAGATGCTACTCATCCTGACAGATACATCTCTCTCATGAAAATCACACTGATAAATATCAATCTAAAGTCAGATGACAGATTTGGATATGCGCTGCTGCTGTTATGACCTTTCACTTAAACCTCGAGCTATTAAAAGGCTGCAGGAAAGCCGAGTGACAGCGTTGCTATGCTGCATGCGATGATGGCTTGCAGATATTTCTTTTCATCTTTCAATAATTAACACAGAATAAACACAAAATATTATTACTACTGATGTCTGTGTGTGTGTGTGTGTGTGTGTGTGTGTTACCTGTTGATTCCCTTTCACTTTGAAATACCCATCCATCCGTCTTAGTCAGGGTCATGCTTCGGAGACCTAAGTATCGGTGGCATGTTTTAGCCAAGCAATTTCCTCAGGTTTCTCTTCTCATAGTTGGTCATGCTCCATCAGAGTCACAGCTAGAGATCCTGTGCCCCCTGACAACAGCTAAACAGAAGCTTTAATACAATGAATATCCCCGGTATTTTCCAGGGGCCAGTCCAGCTCTCGGCCCCCTGAATTATTCAAGGTGTCTGTCTCTGTGGTTAGCAAACACTTCCTGATGTCCCCTTTCTGCCACTGTATTTCAGCCACTATTTAAAGCACAAGATGACGGGTTAAAGTAACAAAGAAGACGTGCATTTTAATTCTTTTTTGTAAATAATGTAGATCATGTTCTCAGCTGGCAGTCAAAAAACCCTTGAACTTGTCATGTCACATACTCTCTTTGATGGGTCGAGTGAGCCATCAGTTTGACTACAAATGTTCACAAATGATACCACAATGTGAGGCACATTGTTATTTTCTAACCCAAACTGGGCGCATGTGCCATGCTGTGCACTAGTTTCCCAAACTTTCTTAATTTCCTGTCTTTGATAATTACAAACAGGAGAAGCAGCGGGGTGTAACTGTCGGGCTACTCCAACAGCACCTCAGGAGACGCGGTCATTAGCCGTTTCCAAATACCCCAAACACATTTTGACAGGTTTGGCATGTTCCCGTAGCCATCTCAACATTTTCCTCGTGGGTAAAAAGCGTGTCCGTGCTCTGTTAACAGGAATAAATGCAAAGTTTGATAATTGCTGTAATTGCTCTTAATGAGGAGAAATACAGAATTCTTATAAACTAAATAAGACATTTTAATTTGACGTGTGATTGCTCAGAAAGTAGTGCAGCAGCTCGAGCAAAGATGGCTTCAAACGTACAAGCAGTTAGCTGTGCTGCTTTTTAAACAGCTGTCCAAAGCAACTAGGCTCTGTGTGTCGCCTCAACCAAGTGTTCCCAGATAAAACAAATCACAAGTGGTTATTTATTTACTCGTCTGCTTGTTTGGTTTCTCTGATGTTCTCCAGCACTGTGTGGAAGAGGCTGCATGAAAATGAATTTAGGTGGCAGTTGACGTTCAGCAGCTCTGTGAAGAAAATTCCACGTAGATCCTTCCAGAGACGGCACGAACTGTTTTACTGATGCCACTTCTTCACGTTCTGCTACATCCCAGCAAAGGAAAAATAACCAAACAAATACCATTTAGAATAATGCTAATGCAACATTTTCATGGTTAATTATCATCTTTTGATGCATATTGAAATGTAGACATCATCACACAACAGGAGTGACAATCCAATTTGGCACAATGACCAATTTCTGTTGGTCAAAACATGATTACAGCTATAAAGTTATTTAGTAATAGTAGGTAATTCCTCTGTGGCCTCGTTATTAATACTCTGAGCTTCCGAGCAATCAAAAGAGCACTCATTATAATTGGCAAAATTGCTAATTTAACAGAATTAGCTGTGAGACTCAGCAAGCTGTCACTTAGCCTGCAGCCATGTTCGGTTTTTACTCTGAAATGCAGTCCATTTGTGCTTGTGTCCAACACCTCAGAGCGAAGAATAAAGAAAAAAAAAAATCTGTGTTTTATTCCATTATTATGCCTTTACTGGCTTTTGGTAACAGCAGATTCGAAAAACAAGGTTGTTGCATAACACCTCTGCTGAGGCCTGGATATGTATAGCCCTCTGTGGCAATGCAATGCAGCCAAGTCTGTCATTGCACAAGGCACGATAACACTTCTTTGTGCAAATTCTGCTTGTCTTCATGCAAAGTGCAAACGCGAGTAACATTCTCGCCTCAAAATAGATGTTACTTTGTGAAAAATCCTCAAAACTGACTGCCAACAAGGCCCACAGAGCTGTTCAGTTATGGAGCTGTAGTATGTCTAACTGCCTTGCAGAAATAATCTCTCCATTACACGTCCTGACTTACGACTCTTAACATGCTCTAAAAGAAAATTTGTCTCCGGCTGCCGTCACGTGCAAACGGTCAGAGATGTCAGGGTGAAGGTACATTGTGTTGACTCTCTCTATCACACTGAGGACATGATCTGATCAGAAGATATAAATGATATGCCTATCATGCGAAGGAGAGCAAGTTGTATTATACCACCTGCACATCCCTCGAGAAGCATAATAATCTTTAAAAGCAGAGACAATCCCATTACCTGTCACAGATTTATTCCCTCATAATTGCTGGAGCCTTCCCTTCGGGAGGAATAGGGGGTGAAGGACGGCAGACTCACCGATACCAGGCTTATCTTTGGGAGAAATCTAGGGGACATCTATTTTAGTCTTGTCACTCCCGTAGTGTGGTTTGGCTGTTCTCAAAACCTTGAAAAAGGATTTTGGTATGAAACGGTGCTGCAGCAACACCCATGCATCAAGACCTGATGCTGAAGACCAGCTATTACCCCACTACAGCTGGACTCCACTGGATTGTCGATTGCATATATTAAAAATCTGTATGTGGGCCTAAAACTTAAAAACTCGAAAGCTTAATTCCCTAAACTGCACAAAGCGTACAGCCTTTGTGTGACTGTGTGTTATTAAAAGCAATATCTCAGCAACTTTTTGACAGACATTGTCGAAATTTGGTAGCAAGTTGGACAACTGGCAAAGAAAAAACAATGGAAAGCAGCGATTTTTTTGAACAAAGCAGTTGACCTGATTAATCTGTTGGCTGCACATCAATAAGATTCTGCTCTTCTTGTAACATTTTAAATTGAAAAGAGATAATATAAATCGATTCTTTCTTATCAGGTTCCAGGTCATGCTGGAGCAGGCTAAGCAAAGTCTGTCTCGACTAACCAGATGCGGCTAACCAAGCTGGTCAAAGCGAATCACTTTTGTTCACACTTTTCTGCAACAGCAAAAGCATCCGCACCTCTGAGAGCTGACCCGAGAGACTCTCTGTCACCGAAGATCACACGGTCCATACAATTGTTTGTTCTGCTCCTACAGCCCCGTTTGTTCAGCTTTATCTCCAAGCCAACCCAATTACAGAGCATCAAAATACCTCGGGTCTTCTTGTCCACTAAATGGCTCCGAGTTTTTCTTTCTTCCCCTGACAAAACAATAAACAAGCCATGAATCAACAGAAGCAAAAAGGTACCGCGAGCTGCTGAAAGCTGAACACAATCACCCAAAGCCTCCAGTCCTTGTACACATTATATAGGGTTCTGTCTCTTCACAACAATGCAAATGGATTAAATTAACAAATCAATTGACAGTACTGTAGTAGCATAAATCATTCAGAACCAGCCAGCATAAATCATATTCCAGTTCATTATTGTTCTTTCATGTTATGACAATTTGTCTCTCTCTCTCTTTCTTTCTCGTGATTGGTTCTTTTTTTATTCTAGAGGAGCCAATTTAATGCTTTCATCACTGAAGCCCCTCATTTGTTCAGATGATTTTACTAATGTCTGAGAAATTGTTGCGTCCAGGCGCATGCTTGGATGAGAGGGCTTTGTTTGCTTGCCTGGTATTTGCGGTGCATCGGGGTGCAGGTAGAGCGGCGCGATTCAGTGAATGATGGCACGCCCCTGTTTTTAATGAAGTGTTTATCTGCAGGAAATGTTTGATGTTCGCCTGTGGAGAGACGGCGAGGGAGAGCGAGACCGCCGTCTCGTGACATGTTGTTGTGTCTCATTTGAAATGCGCAGATTTCTGTAAACTTTAAAAGTGCAATAAAAGATGAAAGAGGAATGAGCTCAAATAATTTATAAGATTTAGGGGAATTTGGAGACGTCAACTCTCGGGGTTTCAAATATTGTTTCAGTTTCCTTTGTGCTCTCGCCTGTAAGATCTTTCATCTCTCAGCGTGATGCTTAACTTTTCCTTCGGGAAAGGATCGTAACATTTACGGATCCTTCAGGAAAAATCAGGTCACTGCCGCAGCCACAAATATGGCAGTAATAGCACATTTCCAGTCCACTGATGAAGGACATAATTTACATTGTTTAACACATTTCAAAAATAGAAGTAAACATAATAAACTTGGCTCTGAATAATGAGTCTGAGTGTATTTTTGTGTCACGCCTGCAGGAAAGACGTCACTTTTCTTGATCATTGTGAATAAATACTTTTCTCCAACTTAAGTTGAACTGTTTAGCAGAGACTTTACTTTAAACTAAGCTTTAATGATATTCAGGAGTATGATTGCTATCTGGTGAGGCCGCGCTTTAAATCTTTAAATGCCGCTGAAACATCTGTTATCTGAAGTGCGTCTGATACAATCAGCTGTTTAACCTAATTTAATCACAGCAGTAGATTATTCCTCATTAACAAGTTGACCAAAGTCACTCCTATAACTCAGTTTTCCAACATATCTGCTTTGCAAACCTGAAAGGTTTATCCAACAAGCTTGTGCACAGAGTTTTTCTCTACCATCTAAAGGTAACAATGTGTCTTCCATGTACTCAGCAACATTTGCTCACTCACTATTTCCAAGCAGTCGGTGTTAAAGCAATGAAATTATAAAGACACCACGCCTCTTTATGTCCTTGTTCGCTTTTGTGATATGCTAATGTATGCATATCAAGGGTCCATTAGCATCTCTGTCCCATGAGATATGTCTGCATCCACTGATTGTATTTCTGGGGCCAGAAAATTCATATAGACTAGCTCAATTTTTTTTTCTTTTTTCTCATCTGGTAAATTGTTCCATTAGCCTTCCTCCGAAAAATAATTCTAGGCTTTCCAAATACCAGCCTATTCTCCAGCGATATCAATAATTATTACTAGTTTCCGACAACACAATTACATGTTGGAAAGACGTGCGTCTAAGTGCTCTGTGCTGCAGAATACAGATCGCAAGAGAATCTATTTTGTGTGTGTGTGTGTGTGTGTGTGTGTGTGTGTGTGTGTGTGTGTGTGTGTGTGTGTGTGTGTGTGTGTGTGTGTGTGTGTGTGTGTGTGTGTGTGTGTGTGTTAAAAAAATTAAATTAAAAGCATTTATTTTATTTCTCTTTTCAACAGAAATTCGAACTAGTAGGATTTCCTCAAGCAGAAATTCATGTGCACGATGACGTCCTCTCAGAAGTTTGCAAATATCTCAAACTTTCCCTGAAACCGCGCTGGCTAACATCTCCAAAGCAGATGCTTGTAAGAGGTGAAATCCTCTTGAGCAGCTGCATTCAATGCTGGTTCATTGACCATACAAAGACAAATGACTAACAGCTGTTTGACTAGCTGCACTCACAACTCTAAAGGTGAATTTCCCTGTTTTACCGTATTCCTGTTCCCTGTTGTGCAGTCTTCCATCTAAACCCTGACAACATGCTTACTCATAACATGCAAACCAACAAGATTAACTGTATATTATAACATGTGGGGTGCGTGGTCCCGTGTGTGATATTATATTTGTGTCAGTCAGCTCCTTTTCTGTGTGGAGTTTTCATGTTCTCCCTTTTCTTAGTTGTTGTCTGTGTGCCCAGGCTTCCACAGTCCGGATGCACGCTCTGTAAGTTAAACGGCAATTATAGGTAGGTGTGAGAGTGTTGGTTGTCTGTCTCTCCAGCCCTGCGATGACCTGGTGATCAATGCAGGGTGTACCCTGCCTCCTTATCAATACAAGCTGGGATAGACTCCAGCCCTCCCACAACTCACTGCAGGATAAGTATAGCTAATGGACGAGTGCCTCATCTCAGTGATTTTACCTCTTGCTGTAATGCCTGCACTCTATGGAAGACGGTGCAGTTATGCACAGCTTTGGAGGTAAGGTCAAGACAACTGCTTCACACGAGCCTGTGTGCAGGGATGACGGTATGATGAATGTGGAAAAACTGGCTATAAAAGTAAGAGTAAGGAATTATTTACATTACAGCAACAAAACTATTGGCTCATCAATGAACCTCCAACCCTAACCTGTTAATGAGTCAAATATTTAATCAAATAGGAGCTCAAATCAATAGATTCTGATCCTCAACATGAGGACTCATTAATGTGTTCTATTGACATTTACACCGACATGCAAATCTGCATACAAATGACGGCGCATTAACGCTGCTTCGGTCAAGGTCTACCTGCTGGTGTCAGGTGAAATCTTCACATGCAGAGCACTGCACTTTAGAAAACATACAAAATAAATCAGCACTCCCGCAGAAGCTATTCTCATTATGGAGAATAGTTCTTTAAATTTTTTTTTTTAGAGTAATCTCTTTTAGCTTCATGTAAGCTCTAATTCTATCAATCAGGATAAATATCATCAGTATGAGTGTAGTCTTCTGTGACCTTTTCAGACTGCGTTATGATAGTGAACACAATGAGAAGGTCAGCGTGTGTCCTTTGTTCAGGGGAGAAAGCAGAGCACAGTGTGAGCTGCTCTAATTTAAGATATTAGAGCCAAAGCTGAGGAACACATCGATGTGGAAAAGCTCACACAAACGAGCACAAAGCGGACGCTCCGCATGTTTATCCAGCACTGTCACCGATCACACGCCAGGTAAGATGCACAGGTGTGAATGATAAATGTCAAAGGACAGTTGGACTGGATCGGTTGATTGATTGTGACAGATTTATTTGGACTAATTTAGCTCGAGTTTGATGCGAGACTTTATTCTGACTTGGCTTAAAGCAAAGAAGTGGAAAACATTTATGTTTATAATATTTCAATTAAATAGATAAAACTGCTGTTAAAGAATCAGTTCATTATAGGCTAAAAACTTCATCCATCCATCCATCCATCAGTGGTGGAGGGCCTGGAGCCTATCCCAGGCAGGGGACACCCTGGACAGACTGCCAGTCTTTCGCAGGGCTAACAGAGACAGACAACCCTTCACACTTATATTCACACCTACAGGCAATTTAGAATCACCTAACTGGATGTCCACCCACTAACTGGTTGTCTTTGGACTGTGGGAGAACCCACACAGACACTTGGAGAAGATCCAAACTGGACACAGAAAGGACGGTGGATTCAAACCCAGGACCTTTTTTTGCTGTGAGGCAACAGTGCTAACCACTGCTGCACCGCACTGCTGGGCGGGCTCCCTCTCCGTAAGCGCCGGATGTGACCCGCTCTGGGGACAGTGGCAGGTGGGGAGTTTGACTGGGGCGGTACGCCTGTCAAACTGTAACGCAGGTGTCCTGAGGCGAGCTCAGGGAGGACAGAAACCCCCCGTGGAGCAGAAGGGCGAACGCTCGTTTGATCTTGATTAAAAAACTCACTGTGACAGAAATTTTTGTTACTCTCCAACTGAACTGTAACACCAAATTAAGAGCTTTTTCTGCCTTCATAAATATATATTTGCCCACAGCAGCTCTATTCATGGAACAAACTCAGAGCTCTGACTCACCTGAGCTACTTAATTCTAGTCAGGTAAGGCTGAACTTAAAACAACCCCAGCTTTGACTTTATTAATTAATTTCCTGGGGACTTTTTATTGATTGCAAAACAGTAGCTGTATAGAGCTGCTGGCGTATGTTAAGGGTAAATATAATACAAATATGCAGAGAAGAGCCTTGGGCTGCTGAAATTAATTTCAACTTGTTTGTCTATCACTGACAGAAACAAACAAACCGGTTTAGCAGCTTATATGAGTTTGATCATAAAATGAGACCGTATGATGGTTATTGTATATAATGTTTGTTGTAATGAACTGGGGGGTCCATGCCAATTATGAATTAAAAGAAGTGCATGAAAACTACTTGTCAGGGGGCCAGTCTTTTTTTTAAAAGCTTACAAAATAATGCATATCGACCAATCAGCAATGGCTGAAATATCTCTAAAGGTGAGAATAAAAAGACCCTTCGGGAATTAAACGAACGTCCCAAATCAACCTAATGGGCCGAGTCTTAAACTCAGGAAATATCTGAAACATAGCCTTCAAATAATGCAACACTTTTTCATAACTGTCGCTCTTCTTTTTTGTTGGACTTCTTGCTCATCACAGTGCGCCGCTTTCAAAAGAAAAAAATTGCGATGTTTCGGATCCAGTTAATTAAAAAGGACTAATGGCGAAGCCGATTTATTTCATGTCTTTGTTTTCAGTCGGAGCTGGATGTTGAGAAGGAAGGAAGGTTGAAAGGGAATCCTTTACTGTTTCTATTAATAAAATCCTGGAGGAGGGAGGAAGAGCCTAATAAAGAAGGATGAATTTCAGGTGCAAGTACTTTTCCTGATCTTCAGGAGGAGAATAATGAGTTTCTTTGTTTGACAGTTGGTTCTCTGTGTGGATGTGTGAGTTCCTTTTGTTCTTTTCTACATATTTAAAGTAACTTGAACTCTTGTTTCTTGAAGGCTGTTGAATTTAGGCATTAGGAAATATGTTTATCTTAAATATGTTAATTATTGCAGCTTAAATTAACCTAGCTATGCATATTTAATTTGCTATGAATACTGAGTGATACTATTAGCTCTTTTACTCGGATAAAGCCATCAGCAGTCAACAAACCTCATCATGAATTCTGTCAGATTCGTCACCTGCACGCTTTGTGTCTTCACCTGGAAACTGGTGCAAGCCAGCCAGCATTATAATAATATTAATGACTTATCTTGTCTTGATGGACTCATTACAGTTCAAGGGATAAAACTATTGCAGAGCACTCTCTCTCTCCTTTTCTTTCTAGCTGTCAGTCATCTCATCTCTGTCTAACCACGCCGCCTAACTACACTTAGTGCAAGCACTTAATAAATCAAGCAAAAATATTTCACAATTATAAATGGAACTAAAATGAATTTTACAGCCAGGTGTGACATCAAATCTAAAGCTCTGCTGAAAGCCATTTTTATGCAGTTAAAGAACATAACAATCTAGAGCTGCCACCACTTTCACGCCATCTGCAGTGGGACACCATCTGTTGGCCAGTAGATGCTTTTGTATGACCTCAGCAGTGCGCAGTGCGCATTCATTTAACCACTTCACTGTTCACAGCGAGGCAGGGTTTACATCATCCTTCACCACATGTTAAAATCGTGCTCTTCAGCAGAAATCACGCTTCGGCGGCAAAATGTGGCATTTAGCATACAGTGAACTGTGGACACGCCACTCACAGAAGAAACAGAATAACTGCACTGTGGTGGCCGAGGTGTGAGGTGTGACTGGAGGTCAAAGGTGACACTGAAGCACATTCTGTTAAAACCACTTTAACCTGAGTGTGCTTTTTAAGCTAAACTACATATTGTAATTCTGCCAGTGTTTTTGGTTGATTTCAGGCTAAAATGCTGGTATGCTGGTAAAATGTCAACTTCATAAAGAGAATATTTTCCGAACGATAACACTGTGGAGATCTTTGTTGTAGCACATCTTGTACTTGAAGTTGTGATATTTGCACACTGACTGTCTTGTATGTGTAGGTGTTATCGTGACATTTAATGTTTCCAGAACAAAGCACAAGCAGCGATAACAATAGCACTAAAGGGCTCTTTTTTTTTTTTGCACATAATGCTGTCTTTCTTTTTAATTTTGTAATTAACATACATGAATCTTAAGCTCATCTTAATGGAACTGTGTTGGCTTTTAATTAAGGACTATTTTAAAACTGCAATGGGATCCGCTGCTATCACTCCCTGTCTGATAAATGCAAGGGCAGGGGAAATGAACATACCCCTCCCTGAATTAAATAGATTCAGAGAGAGGTCTGAAGATGAAATGCTAAAATAATAATAATAAAAGGCTGAACTTTATTACTGTAATGTATTGTATGTCACTGCATGCCACTGGCTTGACATGCAATGAAAAAATAAAATAAAAACCAATAAACATGCTCTTGTCCTTCTAGGATTTTGTCTGATCCCTTCCTCTCATATCTTCTTGCCTCACTTGATGCTCCATCTGTCATGATTGATAGAAATTACACAGTCATAGTAGACAGAGAACAATCCCACCCCATATCCCTAGAAAAGATGATAGCAGGAAAGGTGCTTTTGTCACACAGATTTAAATCAAAGCAGCAGCCCAAGAGTTCCTCTGCGCTAGAAGGTGAAAACAATATCAGAGGTGAATAGTTTCACTTCGAATAATTCTCCAAATGCACATGACATTACACTTTAATGAGGCTCATGTCTATGAATGTAATCTCTGTGATAACTGTGCCGTGCAGGCTATATTAGACGCACTGTAATGCATTGGTACTGCGTTGCGGTGGAGGCGGTGCACGTGAGGGACACACTGTGTAATATCATCTCAATGTCATCCCAGAGATTATGGTGAAAAAGCTTTGGAGTTACTGGTGGAGCTGAAAGTGTGAACTAATAATAGCATGAACAAATAATGCCTCATCAACTCAGAGGATGAGAATGAATGATCAAGGGAATCGCCTCTAAGCACAGCTTTAAATGGGTGGGTGGGGGCAAAGAATCCGCCCTCGTATACTCGTTACATTATTAGAGATAATCAGTTTGTGGAGTTCAAAGTATTATTTTGTGATGAAGCGTTGGCGTTGGCTATTTTTGGTAAGCTCGTGCTCCCTCCACATGCCCCGTCAACTATTATTCAGGTGGTAATTTTATATGATTTTTTTTTTGCAGAACTTGAAACTGCCTCTGAAGGGAACTTGTTACTTTCAATCAAAGGTGTTTGCATGGGATTAGGGTGCAGGTACAGCTTGCTAGCCAGTGCATGATTGCAGTCACACGTGCACTCAAAGTACGAGGTCTTGTGGCTCAGCTGGATGCTGATCTGCACTCTCAGAGGTTGTTTTTCTCCCCTGTTTTTTCTTTAGCTGTTTCCCACTTATTACTTCATACCACTTAAGCAAACCAAATGGACAAAATATGGCAGAATGAATCTTTTAGCCATGCCCAAACCAAACCCAGGCCCGAAGAACCGAACGTTCATGCACGATGGTAAGACCAGAGTAAACATGGTGTGTGCATGTCCTCTGTGCTTTAGCAGATTAACACTCTGCTGCTATCATTGTCAAATTCTAAACATCACATCTGAACAGGAGAAGAAAGGTACACATGCCAACAATCGCGCTGGCGTTAACGAGTTTTCTGTCGAGTTTTTCGCAGGCTGGCCGGCCTCTGGTCAGAGGTGCCCTTGTGTTCTGAAGTGCACACAGAATTCAAGGTCTGCTAGTCCTTCCATGCTTTGCTGCTTCCTGCTGCAGGGAACGGGAGATGCTTTATCATGATGATGAAGACCTCTTTGCTGTGGATACTGATGGATCAACACCAAGCCAACCCCATTTGATATTTTTTTTCCTTCTGTAATCATTGTGCAAATAATTAGCCTCTGAGGAAAGACCTTATGCAATACTATATGTGGGACAAAACACTGATATGGCAATGCATCATATTCTTTCCTCTTGCAATACAATATTCTCACCCTGTTGCTATAGTACTTTTTTATTTTTTAAAATGGAGATGCTCTAAATGACAATTTGGCTTTTCAGAGTAAATTGTCCTGCAATATATCAGAATTGATACATCCTGATATCATTAGTATCACGGGCAGCATATTGTGGTGATATCGTATCGGGGTCGCTGTGGCACGCTAAACAAAATCTAACTTAATGTGTTCTTAAAGGCGATTAAATGGCATTCACATAATACACTGTGAGCCAAAGCTGGTAGTGACTGTATGAGCCACTATAGGAGCACACACACACACACACACACACACTTTGTGAAGCTGATGTGATTCTAAGGCTCCCAAAAGGAGAAAGTAAACTGAAAACAAAGGATTTTGGGAGGGGGGGGAAGCAATGAATCACACAGCTGGTCAGTTACAGTGAGGGTGCGTTGCATACATTTTTCTTTTTTCACATATATATGTCACCAGTAGGTTCAGCACCGGCCTCACTCGGTTTTAAGCTGTGAGTTTTAAACATGTCGCCACAGTTTTCCCGTGTTCTGCGTAAGTGATGCTGTGTTACAGCAAAATGATATATTGCCATAAAATATTTATATCTGCGTGTGTTCTAGATGTACAAAGATAATGCATAACATATACCCAGTGGAGCTTTTTTATCTGTCCATTTGTCAGTTTTTTAATATAATCCAGCCACAAATCGTGTGATATTCAAGTTTTCTTGTAAGCTAAGAAACTTGAGTTTGTCCTTTTCCAATAGCTTTTCTAGAAAAGGACAATATTCCTCTGATCTGCCTTTAATAATATCCCAAAATGAAACTTATACTGTATTGTATTGCTGTATTGTACTTGTACTTCAAAAGGGGATTGGAAAAACTAATCTCAGCAAACAGTCATAATAATGTTTGCACAATCAGGAACAGAGAGAGGAAGCGTGTGTCTATCTGTCATAACCCGTTCACAGTAGCTTTTTTTTTTTTTCTTTTTTTTGCGTATTGATTTTGTCAATAAATCTCTTCAGTTTGTTTCTTTTCCACTCCCCCGTCGCTGATCGCACTGATATCTCTCTCGCTGCTCCTCTTTAGACCTTCCCAGGCAGCTGGTGCTCTGTTTGCTTTACATTTGTAGCAGCATAATGATCACAGATTTGTATAACATTACAATATGACACTTGTCCATATGCCAGTGATGTAATGCGAAGCAGCTGCATGTCACAATGAAGCATATTCGCTCCCACCATAATTAACCCAAACTGTGGCAGCCATCACTTTCTCAAATGCAGTTTTATCACATCTACTGATTCAGGGTTCATTTACTTAAATCCACGATGGCATAATTAAATCTGTTTGTTTATCAAAGCACTGCGCTGCTCATGCTATTCACACTAGACCTGCCCCAGTAAACACACCTACTATGCATCTTGAGCAGACGCACTTACGTAACTGAATCATAATGTTGCACTTAGATCTCCTGCTCTCGGTAAATGATTCACTTGCATGTTGCCTTGATGCTCCCTAAACAATGTGGTGTGTCTAATTACAGCTCAATTATCTGAATTATCAATGTAGAAAATGTGAAAATCTTATGTTGGTTTTAAACGCCCCTCTTGGAGCTTGGCATTTCTGTCACGATCACAGCTTTGTAATTGAATGGGTTTTGTCTGCACATGGATCATTGCTTTCAGCTGATTAAGGAATGATAGGAAAGACTATATAAATCAAAGACAACCAACCCAACTAATTAGCTGTCCTTGCCATTACATCTACTAACAACTGCTGGAGGAGGTTTCTCTTACATAATCAACTTCATTATTGGATTGTTTCGCTGCATCTTGTAATGGATCACATCTGAGAATAAGCCAGCTAAGCAGAGTGGGAGAAAAGGCACATTGTGTCATTAAATTCCCTGTAATGTCATATCTGAGCAGCCTATGAATACAGGAAACATTGTAGCGCTGCTGTAGGCCAAAACAAATTTAGAGCTTTTTTTAAAAAAAATACTTGTTCCCAAGGGCAAAGAGGACACCGGGTCATTTCAATTACTGAGTCTGGTGAAGCACTGTGATTTGATTATAATTTGTCTTTATATCAATTAACAAACCTTGACAGCAAAATTACATCAAGGTACAAACTAAAAGTATGAAGGACATGCTGTTACTTAATGATTTAATTACAGAATTATACAATGACTTGTCATGAATACAAAACAACTCCATTCATCCATGTGAGCGACACTCGTGACTCAGTGCCTGAGCGATAATCCTCTAACTGCAATAAAATCTGTGACAACTGTCCGCGTTGAGCAAAGAGTGCGCCCTCAAAAGCTTCACCTTCAGACTGAGACTATTATGTTTCTCCTGATATGGGGCTGATGCTAATCAGTGTGGATTGTATTTTACGCCTCAAGGCAGGAAAATGTGCTGATGAGGACCCCTACAATAAATGAACCATATCATCTAATGGCATCTCAGCCCACCTTGTGACTTCCTGGGGAAAAGGAAAAAAAACCCTGCTAAATGTCACGGGCAGGCAGAATGCACATGTGAGATAATTAGTGAGAAGCGAATGAGCCACAGATGGATTGGTCAGTCGAAATTACTGCTGATTGCAAACTCAGAGGCCTCTTGGACTCGCTGTCACAGGTTTCCACACTGGTTTTTAAGCAGAAACCATCACTGCTAAAATCTAATGACAGAGGAGCTAAACTGCCTCTGAACTCAAAGGACTTCAAGAGGGGGAAACTTCAGGAAGTCGTGCCTCGTATGCTCTGTACTAGCAGCTGTGAAACTTTAGTGTATGCAGCTCTAAACACAATACGAGTCCTACAAAGCCCTAAAGAAGTCTTCACTGGGGTCCATCAGCAAACGCAAAGCTGCTCTTTCTTCAATACAGCTGCAGTATTTCGAAATTTGAATCACAGATTGTGAGAGTGACAAACTGATAATTGTCAATACCCCGTTCATAGGTTTAAGCAGCAATTTCCCACTAATTAACCCTCCAGGGTGAATGCAAATTTGCAACTAAAATAAATACATTTTTTGGCTCCGTTCTTATCAGCTTTACCTCTTCGTCCTGAGGGATGGCACACCTGACATGTAAGTAAACTCTGTGAATGTCCAGATGCTGGGGAGTAGTGGTGTACATGGCTCATTATACCAGAAGAAGGGAATCCATCTGCCTTTCTCTGATGACTCTCTCGCTCATTCAAACCGGAAGCACTTTTTCTTTGACACTTTCTTCCATCAGGGAGACCAGCCAATTGGGACAGTTCCCAAATCATTACGGACTTGAAAAAAGAAATGTACATAGCATTCAGAATAGGACCGTAGGGAAGCAGCTATGGTATTAGAGAAAGGAAAACAGTTTCCTGTAAGCAGCAGATTATGAAAACATTAAGCAACAATTACCGTAATGAGAGTTACTGAAGCGGCAAGGTAGCACACAAGCTGTGTGCATCTGGTTGCCGCATCTGGCTGCAGTGGTGGAGCATCCAAAGGGGCAGGGGGAGAGGCGTTCATTTGTTATGGCCATCTCTTCCCTGTGGATGGAGAAACGATGTGTCAGTAATTGTCATGTACTGAAAATGATCTCGTGCCGCATGTTGATGCACACACTGCTGTAGACGCTAAGCGCACTGTCAGAAAATTCGAAGATGTCATTTAGGATAAATCGAGGGAATGGCTTTCAGTTGGCAATTTGTCTCCCTCCTTCTGTGCTAAGAAATTAGCACGAGATAGTACTGAAGTGGATGTGAATTGCATTTAAGTCTTTTATTTTTATTTTGGCAAAAACAGAGAACTTTAATGCAGTTAAACAATGCGGCAATCTAACTTTGTTTGAGGCAGAATGTCTCATGTGTGGAAGCCATCTTGATCGGGAATATGTTATAGAGAAGAAGGTCCGTGCAGCTGGTGCTTTATTTATTAACAGACTTGCTTATCACTCCTATCATCAGTAGCATTTTTGTGTCTCCCATACATTTGGCCACAGGAGCAGTATAACCATTTAATTTCATTAAGATAATTAAACAATTTTCCCTCTGAAACTGTTGTTCTCCCAGCCAGAGACGCTGCATTCTTATCAGCCCCATCACTGGGCTCTTCTGAATGGTCCTGACCCACATTATGGTCCTTGGCTTGATCCATAAGTCTGAAATTGCATTCAGCAGTAAGTGCATCACATTGTAGGTCACTGACATTACCAGTAAATATATAGACCATCTGCAGATCCTCTCTAATACAACAAATTGCATGATGAAAGTAATGATCATAATAAACCTACATTTTGTATTTCGTTGTTTCGCGTTGCATTCATCCCCCCCTTCCTGGTTTGTCTCTGGCAATTTAGTGTACAATACTGAATCCTGCCCTCAGTGCACCCAGCAGCCCATTTAATCAGGGAGCAGGATTAAGGCTGAGCAGCCCTGCACCAGACAAGATGTACAGTAACGTGAGTCTCTACTAGGGACTCAAGATGGATGGGCTGGGCTATAGTCTGGATGGAACGCCTCCATTGGGCTGTTTGGCCTGGTGGAGCCCATCAATCAGAGCAGCACCAGAGGTCTAAACTGAGGCTGTGTAATGATGCGAACAACATGTGGCCGAGCCATCCCTGGCTGCTCAGGTGTAAGGGTCCGCCCTGTCCAGCAGTCCCCTCAGCTCCTTCGCCACTATCATCCATCAAATACTGGCCATATTCGCACAACGCAACAGATTCCAGTGAGTCTGAAAAGATAACGAAGATAACTTAGAATCAAGCTGAGTTGTAAAAAGAAATTTAACCCCTTAGCTTTTTTTTTTTTTTCCCCCTCCAGTGTAGTGGTATCCACCCCAGCCATTACCCCCTGCACCCTTTTTAGTAGCTTGCTTTGGGAAACTCATTCATGCGAGATTGGGTTGCATGATGCTTGGTAAGCACTGTGTTTGTGTTTCTAGTTTTTCAAATGGAAAGCAGTGCAGTAGTGAGGACGAGACAGATCACTTTTCCTTAATAGCAGTTTTACAGGAAGTTGCCATTAGCCATTTTTATGTGCCCCATACTTAAGGCTGTGTAGATGCTTCAATCTTTCTATAATGTTCATTAAAGGACATATTTTATTGCACATTATGTGCTTTACATCCCTCACACAAACATATTATGCTCCTGGATGAAGGTGGCCTTATGAGTGCCATAAAACGGGCCTCATGAATATGAGCGTAAAAGCTGCTGCTCAGTCTGGACTCAGTGCGAAGGGAAGGTCATTTGGTAGAAAGCATGCGCTGCAAAAATGTATGCTTATAAAAATGTCTCTGGTAGAGTTTCCAAGCTGCTAAAATACATCTGCTGCAGCCTAATGGACTTCTTTTCCCTCACTGGATGCTGGGTTGGGTTTCAGTATGTTATGGCCCTGAATTAAAGCAAACCCATTCTTAGCTGAAGGATTTGTTTCATTCTGTCATGAGGTGGGCAACACCTTACCCCCCAATGGCCCCAAAATTCCATTATGAGACAAATATTGCAATTATTTTTGGTTTCATTGCCATCATAAATTGAGAGAGCATGTGGGGTCAGCAAGGTAAATGAGCACCGGCAAGTGGGCTGTGAATCCTGCTTTTGTCTCCTGCTTGTCATTACACAGCTGCACGCAGGACCTTCTGGTATTTGTATTTCCATGAACGCGTTATCGACGGATGTTAAATCAGCTAAGCATTTTCCATTTTTCTTAAGTAATCATTGCTGAATGATTTTCCAAGAAGGCAGTGTGTGTGAATTGCTGATAATTGCTTTATGTTCTGTACTGATGATTACTAAGGCATGCAGGCATAGCAATTCCTGATTAAAACCTCAAATTGGATTTCAAAACTAGGATCTGAGGTGTGAGGAGGGCCTTAATACAATGCATTAATATGGATTTTAAATTCTGTTCTTTCTCCTGAATTTTAGCAAATCATTAAGAAGCATGCATTTAAAGGGTTTATTAATTTGATATTGATTGTTTCATTTACATGAGGAGGGATTTCACACTTTTCTAAAATTGAATCAGTAATATCCCCTCAAATCCTTATAAGCCTATAAACCCCAGAGAAAGAATATTTCCTGGTATACTTGTAGCACCTCCACAGCCACGTTTTTTTTTTCTTCTTCTATGTCACATCTTGTTAATCTCATCCATATTTGGGCATCTAATCAGTGAGACCTTTCTGAGTGAACTTCATAATTAAAGAATGTATTATTATTATGACTTTAATTACACAACGATGTAACTTTGTCTTAATTAAAAACACCCTTCCCCAATGGGAGCCTGGTTTGACTGGCTTTTGTGGGCCAGGGTGCAAAAGCAATTTCTTACCCTGCATGAGCACAATTATCACAAAGTTCACCTAAAGAACTCCGTGACCTTGAAATAAGTGAATGACAATGGTGGTCAAGTCTTTCTACCTATCAAAGCATGCAAATTGCAAAATTTTATGCTCCGTTACTGCTTGTAGTCTCCTCGCAGCGTTTCACATTTCCTACACTGTGTCCACAAAAAAAGGGCTCACGGCTGCTGTAATCAGGGGGTTAACAGCAGCTTTTCATAAAGGGTGCTGAGGGTGAACGTCCTTTTTGGAAAGAGAGGGGCAATGTCTAGCGATTATTAAGATGTGTTGCCAAGACATAATGGGGTTCCAGCACATTACAGACACCTCTCCATGTCATTGGGTTTTGTCAGGCATAAAAACAGTCATTTTACTAATATGAACAAACCATTCTTCATTGCCATGGTAATGATTGGGAAACTGAGTGCAGTCCAGTCGAGTCATTACTGTGTCACGGATGACCAGTCTCATTTGCTGTAACACCATAGATGGCACTGTTGCACCGCTGACAGGCTGACTGACAGCACGCTGATGCACCAGTGAGTGAGCCCAGATTGTTGCTGTCACTCCAAATCCGTGCATGCACCAAAAAGCTGTTAACTACCAACATCGTAAGGCTCCTTCTTAAAAAGAAAACAAGTGATTTGGTTTTGAGTAGCAGATCAGAAGTGTGCAATTTTGTGGCGGATTCATGTAGTGAAAGAACATGTGGAGTTTTAATAGGATGTAATGATAAGGCACACATTTGGCCGATCTGGAGACTAAAATATTAATTTCCTGTGAAGCTTCAGGTGCTTGTTTGCTGTGAATTATACACGGGAATATGATTTGTCGTTCACCTTGACAAGCCCATTTTCTGCCCTGTCATTCCATCTGTGCGAGTTTAGCATTGCTATATGAATTCCTTTATTATAGTGAGCAGCTCGTGCTGATGGTCAGTTCAGCCTCTTTTCTGGAATTTAAATTGCAACATGTACAAATTTCCTTGATTTAAAAAAAAAAAAAGAAAATGAAATGAAATGAAAAACATTTCTCTATCTTCTCATCAAAGATCATATCATCATATTTTTTTTTTCCAGGACAGAAAAAAACCACACATTAAGAATATTATATTAAGCTCCAGTATTTCCATTCCATTATATAAGAACCATCAGCTTGGATCTGTCCAACAGCTAATGCATGTGAACAAGGTTTTGAGCCCTAATTAATAAATATCCAGTGTCCTTTGGAGATGTTTTGAGCTGAATTTCTAAAAGATATAGTGCACTTCAACGAGCTATTAAATGAGGCAAGCAACCTGTACGTGGCAGGCCACACAGGCCTTCACCAGGGCTGTGTGGCCTGTCTGGTGGCTCTCCAATTTAACGAAGTGATGTTTTAATGAGGCTGGATCCAAGGGATGCCAGCGCTGTTCTCATTCAAGGTCCCTGCTGAAAAAAAAAAGAAATATCAAGAACACCTGGCACTGAATACATGAATGCCATAACAGCATACCGTGGCTCGCTCGCAGACACGATCCCTGTGTTATCCGCATCAGCGTGTTGCTTTTACGTCACATATTAAATGTGATATTGAGCTGAATCATTATCTGCAATGAGGGTAACACTGGACTTGCCACTTTCAAAACAGAATAGGAATTTTAAATTGAATACTGACGTAATGACATTCAGAATTAGGCAATGAAAACATGGAGCTGCCCGTCCCTTGCAGTCTGATTGATAAGGATTACCTCTACACCACAGCCGTAACAAGCATATCAAGAGACTTGGCTCCAGTGCTTTAGAGTATCTCCACTCTGATGTGCACGATCACACAGAAGTGTGATGTGTTCAGAAATCAAGGATGCTCGTGCTCATACACAGTGAGACTGGCCTCATTAGGGCCAGAAAGTTCTAGTTTTGAGACTTTATCCATGCCAAGGATACCAAGGGTGTATGGATCCTTTTCTGAATCACATTTGCTGGGGCAAAACACCCCCCCGTACAAACACCAGTGTTACTTTGATATGATTAGGATACTGACTCCAGGTACCATAATAAAGATCTAATCATCTACTAAGAGGAGATGGGCATTTTTTTTCACTGAAAGCACGACTTCTGATCATTTCTTAAGCTCCATCAATTTTGCGTTTTTTGATTGTGTAGTGGTTAGCATTATTGCCTCACAGCATGGAGGTCCTAGGTTCTGTGTGCAGGGTCTGGGTACTCAGGCTTCTTCCTGCAGTCCAAAGGCATGCATGGGGTTAAGTCATTTGGTGAGTCAAAATTAGCCATAAGTGTGAATGTGAGTGTTAACGAATCCTGCCTCTTGCCCTGTGACAGCTGCAGGAGGCTCCACACCCACCCCTTACACTGAACTGCATAAGCAGAAGAAAATGGATGATGGATTATTTGCCAAATAGTAAAACTCAACATAATTTTATTTATTTTTGCCTCCTGTTGCATCCTGCATGTGGCTCCTAACTTTGATGCACTGTGACAATGATACTGGCTCCCATATTTAGCTGTCTTAATAAAGCACATTACTCCAGACTGTCGTGTAGAAAACAGCTTGAAGTGCGTGGCAATGAGAGTGGAGATCGTAGCTTTAATAGACTATAGGCTATTACTGAATTATCATTAAAAACACATCACTGAACCGAACTGCCTCCGAGTGACGGGAAGCTGAACCCTTTCAGCCATACTTCACATTGTTTATGTTGTGGAGATGCTTTCAACTTTGCAAATATGCAAATTTGTGGCTGTGGTTGTTTAGTCTGTTTTCTTTAAGAGCTTGTTAATTAACAGAAAACCTGAAGAAAAATGACTGGGCTGCTTACATCTAAGAGCATGTCAAAGCTAACGAGCTCTTTATATTTTACATATGCAAAGTTGAATCATTAACATCAGTGTTGGTTTTTGGATAGACTCCTTCCATCACATCGACAGGTACTGTAAAAGTTTTTAATTTCCTAATCAAAATAAAATGAGCTTGACATGCCTCCTCATTTTGTTAAGTAAACCACAAATATCAATTTGTTCCATAATGATGTTAGCGATTAGCATAAGTAGACCAAAATACAGATGAGAATATAGTAATTAAACATGGAAATATATGATAATAAAACTTAAAAATCGCGAGTTCACAGAAATATCAAACCTTCCTCGTTTAGATGAAGAAAACACTGCTGCTTTTTGGGAAAAGGGGTTAAAATCATGCGGGGAATGGATTTTTATTTATTTCTTTATTTTTGGATGGTCAGAGGATCCTGTTTGTGCCTTCAAAACAGCTGTAAGTGCTTTTAAAAGGCCGCGCGTGTTTTTGAAAGATCACTGAAGAACACGGGCGTGTGGTACGAAGTGATAAAACACCGGATATTTTAACTACAATTCTTCATCTGTATTTTCCACTAACCTCTTGAAACAACACACTAAATTGTTTCAGCATGAGCTTTTCGGATTTGAATGATGTGTTTTCTTTAAGCTGCTGTGGGAAGACAAAAGGCATATACATACATTTAGCTTAGTGTAACAGAGCAATTGCCCTTTATGCTGACACGTGTGTTTTGCTGTACTTTGCTGTATGTAGGTCACGGCTGATTTCAAGTCTTGGACATGAGGTTAAGTAGCCAGAGGATGTGAGACTCGAGTGAATAATGTGTTTTCCTGGGTGAGTTTCTGACATTCAGATGCCTCTGCAGAGCTCTACAGTGTATGTACAGTAAGATTTCTACCACCAGAAAACTCACAAATTGAATGAGTCTGAAATTTTTGCCAATTGTGCACCAGAATAGTCATAGACTCAACGAGGTGCTGGAAGCATTTCTCAGAGGTTTTGGTGCATCGCATGCCAAAGGTGCTCTGCTGGATTCGGATGTGCTAACTGTAGAGGCCATTCGGGCGCAGTGAAGTCACTGCCACGTTCGAGAAAGCAGTTTGAGATGATATGAGCTTTGTGGCATGGCGAGCTATCCTGCTGGAAGCAGCCATCAGAAGATGGACATGGTCAGCAGCAATAATCAGGCAGCCTGTAGCGTGTTCAGATGGTACTAAGGGGCCCAGAAAATATCCCTCTCACACCATTACACCACCACCTACAGCCTGAACCCTCGATACGCGGTAGCATGGATCCATGCTTTCATGTCTGACACTGCCTTCTGAAAGTTGCAGCTGGAGCCAAAATTCATCAGATTCATCAGATTTCAGCCAGCAACAAAAGCAACTTGTGACATCAGTGAGATCCAGGGGGGCATTGGGGGGGTGCACGCCACAAAATGCAGACACCTTTTGCTTTTCCAATTAATATATCACACTTTTTCCTTCACCGGAACGAAATGTTACCGCTGACTAATTAATGTTCCCAAAATCTCTCTGATATGCATACACACACAAACAAAGAGATATTTTCTTTATTTTTATAGGGTTTTCAAATAGGTTTTGTTTGCAGTGTTTGAAGCCTTTTATCTGTAAAAAATATGGATAATGGAAGTACGGTTTAATCTTTTTAATTTGTTTTATTTCCCCGTGTTGAGAGAGATATTTTATAACGCGGAGGTATTTTCATGATACATAATTGAAAACTGTGACAAAGGCAGTCTCTTATTTTTCCATCCTTTCAGTCTGGCAGACAAAAGTCTGACAGGCTGATGAAATGGAGAGATGGACTTCTTCTCCTCTGCTCAGATTTAGTGATGCTCTTTAATGTCAACAATGGATTACAAGGCCTTATGAAATGTCGGCGGTCATTTCAGTACAAAACAGAAATAATCAATTGTATTCCTTTCTTTTCATTAATTTGGGGAGAATTCAAATGTCTTTCTCTAAACTGGGAACAGAAGTTAATCAAATATAGTGGGATTGAGAATATCAATCATCTGGTCTCTTCGAGGGTCCGTGTTGACTGCCAGAGCACATGTCGTCATTCATTTTGAGCCAATTCACTTGATGAATAAACAGCTCGGCTGAGTGTTTGGCACCCGTTTTACATTTACATAAATCTAATTTCAGCAGGTGAAATATTCAAAGATCACCTTTACCCCAAGACAGCTTTCACTCCAGATGACACAGCCATCTCCAAAGAATACTTATCAAAGCAGGCTAAAGGGGACCGGCGAGCTGTGTTAGACTGCTCAGTGTTAATTGCGTGTGTGTTAAAATCTATAATGACAAGGTCTGGGACAAATTTAAGATCTTACACAGTGATTAACATTATTTCCTTAAGACAAGAGTTAATTTCCATGTCATTTTTTGAGACAGTGTTGTGATTGCATATATCTGTCACATTGCTACAAATGAACTGCATATGCATTTTGTTGTCAAGACTCTTATTAACAGAGCTTAAGACTAAAGCGTGGATTTTTTTTAATTTTTTGCATAAGTTTATTGTTTTTAGGCTTCTGTAGGCTGCAGACCTCATTTCTTAAATTGGGTTGAAACTTTCTGGAATTTTTCTGTTTCAAATAAAACTGTGATCTTTGTTAATATGTTACCACAGATGCTGGTAGACCTGTAGGAAGATTATTGGACAGCTTTGATGTGTGAATAACAGAGTTAAGTGCTGTAAAGAGATTGAAGGCTATCTTGAAGTTAAGAGAAAATGAAAAACAATAGAAAGCAGTCGAGAGAGAGTCACACGTGATTTGGAGTGGGAGCTCAAGAGTATTCTGTTCACAGAAATGAGATAACTTACGAAGGCAAGCACATGGCAGTATTAGGTGGTTAAAAAATGATACCTACTTTATTTTTACTGTATCACTATGGGCATTATGGACACCAGCTGCTTCAAAAAGGAATACAGGTGTGTGGGTGGATGCGGGAGGGCGGGGGCAAAGCTATACTGTAGGTCTGAAGTTCAGACTGAAACAATCAAAGGAAGACTACAGAAAAGACTGCAGTTAGATGGATCCTTTTCTTGTGTTCTTACACTTGAGATTGATCTAAAAAGACAGGGAGCTTAGCAATGTGATATTGAATGCTTGTGCGTGGTTTTAGGTATTGTTCCAACAAGAGGACCGTTTTAGCAGCACATGCCGTAATGCTTCCTTGCAACATAAAGCACATCCAGAGGCTTTTTAATGAGGTACCTGTCAGATGATCAAAACCCGTTCCACCAGCCAATTTCGCATGCTGTCTTCAAGATAACTGATCTTCTTTTTAGTGCAACTGTTGGGCTGCTATTAATTTTAACTTTACTGAACGTGCTTACATCAGTGAATATTTACAAGCTATGATAACAGTCGCAAGCCATGAAATGTTAACAGTGACAAAATGACTTTCTGGAATGACTGATACGGTAATCCTAGGACGCCATCGCCCTTAATTAACACAATGCGATCTGCTTTCTGATGGGGTTCGGATCATGTAGAATATTGTAAATCTTCACTTTGTGCACTAACTGTACTGGAACTCTGTATTCATCTCAGGTTCTTTCTATTACATGGCTGATTGACCATGACAGATCCTCTAGCGCTTAGATTATTTTGCTATGAGATGAAGCTGACATTTGCAATAAGTTCCCACTGAGATTTTCACTCTTCTGATTCAACTTTAGCATTGCTGCTTCTGATGAATGAAAAGAAATGTCCTCAATCTCAAATCCCCACCTCAGAGCCCTAACGTGGTCAGTTTTGTAGATTGCATGCAAGTCTGCACTTTGAGATTGGGTGCTTTTATATTTAGTGTTTGTTTTGAGGGAGTGAGTGGCTGTGAGGCACAAACTGGTTGCAAACTTGACTGAGACTCAAATTGTCATTTTGAAAGTGACAAGGTGCTGATTTGCCCGCCTGGCACTGAGCGATTGGACATCACTGTTGACAAATGGGCAGTGGAACAAAACTGGCAGGATGCAAGGGAAGACAAAATGCCTTCAGCCAGAGTTTTTTCTCCTATCTGTTATCACAGCTGGACAACAGCTAGTTAAAATTCCTGAATTTACTGAGTATAATCGTTTTGCCGCCAACTGTTTCTGTGTCAACCACGCTTCTAGCTAATATTTACATACTGTATTGTTACTGGATATTCAGACTGTGGTCTTTGTCAGATATTCGCATGACGTTTATAGAAACTGGGGATCCAAATAGATTTAATAATGGATTTCTGTTACGTTCAAAGTAACATAGTTTTCATTTCTTTGGTATGATATCGGCAGCTGCAGCAGCTGTTTTGCATGGTAAAATGAAAAGCAGAATTATACTGTTCAGCCACAACATTAAAGCCCTGTCTAATATTGTGTATGTCCTCGTTACGTGGCAAAAATAGCTCTGACCATTTGGTGCATGGACCTCAGGTGTTGCACTGTAGCAACTAGCACTAAGATGTGGAATCGTTTATGTCCTGTGGGCTTTGGGGTGGGTCCTCCTCAGTGTGGGATATGGAGAGTTTGTAGGCCAATTAAATGCTTTAGGCTTCCTCATCCTATTGCTGAGCAGTTTTTGGGGGGAGTGCATTTAAGTATTTAGGTGGTACGTGACAAAATAACATCCAAATAAATTCCAGGATCACTGCATTGTAATCAAACGATCAATGTTACTTAACGGTACTAACTTACATGTAATTAAGTGGCTTTTTATAACTCTGGAATACAGTATAGGACTGAATATACGACTGCCTAACAAGCCGAAATGTTGTCTGTGGGTGTGTAGACTGTTCAGTCTGAGGAAAGAAGGGCAGGCCTGAGTGGGTCAGTGGATGCCAATATAAGATAGTTGTAAAGGGATTACAGAGGAAGTGATGACATGCAGATTGCAGTCATTTCTGCAGCATTCTAATACAAATTGGAAAGAGCAGTGCACTGGCTTTCTGGTTGCACTGTGTAATACATGAAAAATCAATTCAACAATTACCATTTCTTAAAATGAGTCAGAGCGGGCCATGTTCTGCACCTCCTTTGCCAAAGCCGCTGTACAGAGCTGTGGCCACAAGGTGGTTGGTGCCTGTCATGGTGGCAACCCCCAAACCAGATGGTGGACACCAGAGAAGTCTAGCTGTCAAGCTAAAGAAGAAGTCCTGTTGAGCTGGTTTGGCTTGTGGGACTCCGCAGACAGCTGACGGGTACTGGCAGGCCAAGCGAAGTGCAGCCCTAGCTAAGGCAAAAACTTGGGTGCAGGAGGAGTTTAGTGAGGCCATTGAGCAAGGCTTTCAGTCAGCCTTGAGGAAAATCTAACAAGCTGTCAGACAACTCAGGAAAGGGAAGCAACTTCCTGCTCATACTGTATACAGTGGAGATGGAGTGCTGCTGAACTGAAATAAGGATGTAGTCACGCAGTAGAAAGAATACCTCAATCCCACTGACCCACCTCCCGTAGTGGGAGCAGAGTCTGGGGATGGTGGGGAAGACTCAGTCAAAAAGCTCACCCACGGCCAGGCTCCCAGGGTGGAGATTTAACACCAAGGTCCTTAAAGTTACAGTGTGTAAAATAGTCATGCTAGATGTCAGTAGATTGCAGCCAATTGAAATTTGTTTTTTTACCCCTCCCAATTCAAGTGCGTAATCCTAGCTAAGGTAGGCATCATGGTCCTGGGTCATTTTCACAGTGTTTTGTGTTTTTTTGGTTTTGTTGAGGCCCTGATGTTGTCATTCTCTTTGTCTGCTTCTGGTTTAGATTCTTAGCTTGTAGGTTTTGTAATACTGAGTTTTATATCTTTAGTTTCTGGTTGAGTGTTTGTTATACTCTCAGAACTTCTTAGTTTAGTTCTGGAGTTGTTCCTGGTTACCATTTATTGCTTTCCTTGAGTCTCTGTCTAATCTAGCTGTCAAGTCTACATTTGTGTCATGTCTAGTCACTTCCTGTATTGTCTGTCTGGTCTTTAGTGCATTATGTTCTGCTTTGCTTCCCTTGTCTCGTTAGTTTGATTCAGTTCACCTGTTCTCCCCAGTTGTGTTCTGTTTTCCCTAATCACCCTGTGTGTACTGAAGCCCTTTGTTTTCCTCAGTTCATTGTTGTTTCTCATAGTGGGTTTACCTGTTCCAGTTTGTTTGTGTAAGTGCAGGTTCTACTACTGTTTATTTCCTGCCTCTTGTCAGCAATAAAACCTGGGATTCAAGTCCACGTCTGACTCTGAGTTCTGCATTTTTGGGTCCACATCCTGCCTGCCTCACTGCCGTATTGTGATGGTAGGTGCCACAGAGCAAACATGTTTTAGTCAGCCAAGAGAGTTTAAAAAAAAAACCTCATAGAGGTTACAGCCATCCAGCATGTTTCTACTGCTGTTCAGACTGGATCCAGTTTTTTTCCTATCTGTGAAAGGCTGTCAGCCCACTGTTAACCTCAGCGGTGAGAAGCATCCACCTTTACTCTTCACTGTTGCACTAGCCAATAAAGGCAAAAAAAAAGGCCAAAAATAAAATTTTAAAAAACTTGTGTTGAAAGTGCAGACTTCAAACTACATGCCAGTTTTTAAATTGTGTTGATAGAAAAAGTAAAACCAGAGTTATCAATAATTTATGCCATGCTTTTTCCTGTTTGTTCTCACATGAGACTCGTTTGGTGCAGGAAGAAATGGTGAAAACGGGATCTTTGCTTATTTTTTGGCAACATGCGGCATTTGGTTGCTGAGAAAGTTGTGGGAGTGACAGGGTGAAAGAGAGACAAAGATATTGATGGTGAGTTCTGAAATTTGAGATTTGTGTGTCTGGAGTGTAAAGTTAGAGTGCAGTTTAGTGTGTTGTGTAGTCATGGACAAGGCAGATGCTGGTCAAAAAGCCACCTGTCATGGTCCTGGGTCCATGGACCCAGCGTTTTTGTTTCAATTTAGTTTTTGAATTGTTACCTGTTCAGTGTTTCTTTTGTTTTGATATCTAGTTCTCAAGTGTTTCCTGGTGTATAGTTTCTAGTCTTTTTCTTTGTCTTACTTCCTGTTTTAATTTGTTCTTCTAGTCCCTGTGTGTTTGCTTTACTTCCTTTGTGTCATTAGTATCATTGTGTTCCCAGCTGTCTCCCTCATCAGCCCTCATGTATTTATTAATAATTTTGTTCAGTTCTAGTTCATGCTCAAGTTAGTTTCAAGCAAATAAAGTGGGAATTTGAATTTGGTTTTGTCTGAGTTCTGCATTGGGGTCCTCTGCCACAGCTACTACATGACGCCACCAAAGGCAGACTCAAATGTAAATGCTGTCTCCAGGTGTACAGCAGAAGTAACACACCTGGAAGCATCAGGCCTGTGATTGGCCCTCTGTCTTCTGGTAGTTCTCCTGGACAAGCTGGAGGAGTTGGCTGGGAAGAGAGAGGTCTGGGCTTCTCTGCTTAGGCTGCTACCCCCGCGACCCGACCCCCGGATAAGCTCTTCCACTTATCCTGTTCAGGGTTGCGGTGGGCTGGACCCTATCCCAGCTGTCATAGGGCGAGAGGCAGGGTACACCCTGTACAGGTCACCAGCCTGTTGCAGGGCCAACACAGAGACAGACAACCATTCACACCTGTGAGCAATTTAGAATCACCAATTAACCTAAGCCCAGTAAGTGCATGTCTTTGGACTGTGGGAGGAAACTGGAGTACCTGGAGAAAACCCACACAAACACAGGGACATGCAAACTCCACACAGAAAGGCCCGGGCCGAGGTGGAGTCAAGCCCAGACCTTCTAGCGGTGAGGCCATAGTGTGTGTGTGTGTGTGTGTGTGTGTGTGTGTGGGCGGCTGGATGGATGGATGTAACTTTGATGTTTGCTAAATTTGTACAAAAGTTTTTAAAATTCCAACCTACATTTATATTTTAATAGTTTGTTAAACACGTTTTCACAATAAAGAACTTTTATTTCCGCTTGGATTTTTTTTATTTTAAAGGATACCAAACAATGCTGGGGGGCAATGACTAATTTAAGTATTTCAGCAAAGGAATTGGTTTTATTCTTCATAAGGACCTCTTAACTGTATCCAATTAAACTCTGTTAAACTAAACTGTTAAACGGTACCAAGAATCTTGGTCCTAGTCTTCGGAGGGAGAGTAGCAGGTCAAAATAGTAATTCAGCCTGAACAAAAATTAAACAGGAGGCCACTCACAAGTATCAGTGACAACTGGAGCCATTGTGACTTTGAATTAATGCATGATGTTCCTCCAAATAGACTCCAGTGGAGTTGGTCCTGGTACTTCACTCTGCAGGGCAGCTGATGCCGATGATGGCTCTGCCCTCCACAGTTGGCACTGATGTCTTTGCTTGTAGATCAGAATCCCCTGAAACGCCAGGACAGCAGCCTTTGAGTTTTATTATAACAGATGGTTGATGCTCATAAACTACCACACTGTAGCAGTACTTATGACTTGTGAAAACCTGGAGTAATTAATGGTGATACTTATTAGTGTGACTTGCCACTGACTGTCTGTGTCTTGGTAATGTGAAGTTGTATTTCATTTAAATTCCAATCTCTAACAGAGTTGAAATTGTTGCTAAAAGTGAAAGATGTGTACCTCTGGCTCTATAAGTGTAGTGCCGACTTTGTCGTGTGTGCACAATAAAAGAGGAAAAAAAAAAGATCAATGCATGTAATAGTTTTTTTTTTGTTTTTTAAGCCAAAGTGCATCATTGCCGCTTCAATGAGTTTGGGCAGAGACCGACTGAAATCAGGTTTGGAGAGTTTTCTCCTTTGTTAATCTGAAAACACCTGAACTTTCAGCTCCATGTCTGAACAGCCCACCAGTAACGTTTAAAACACTCATTTATTGAAAAGCTTTCATAATGTGGACATATGACAATTTGTTTTTATTCCCTTTAACTATTTCTGGGATTTTAAAGTTAGCTTCACAGAAATAAAATAATTAAGAAAGGTGTTATATAAAGAGAGGTTATGATACTGTCAATAACCTGTTCTCTGGCAGAAAATTCTATATGGTAACTCAGATCATAGACCTGCAGAAGTAGCAGTGAACAAGCTGCAGCTGTTATAACGCTCTGATCTGCAAGTGAATAAAACAATTGACCTGATGTGATCTTAGTCACCAGCTGACATTACGTTTCAAAACGCCAACCACCAGAAAATGATCCAAAAGGCACCTCCAACACTGCAAAGGACCCGATCCAGACCATAAACTGGAGAGAAACAACAAAGAAAAGCAAAAGATGCACTTGAAGATAAAAAAGCCTTTAAAAGGCTGTTACCTAAACTCAGTACTAACTCCCTGACCCTTCTCAATCACATTAGTCATGAGGAAATCAGAGAAGGCATAGTAAAATACACATCTAATGCTTTATGTGGTTAGCTGATATTTAATTCGGTAAAGATTTATTTACTCACCACTTTCCACCATTTCCACTGAAATCCAACAGTCTGTTGTGCCAAAAAGCGATCGTCTGCTAAAAAGTGATTTCTGGTATTTGCCAAAAAAAATGACTGCCTCTGTTTAAACTGATGTAAATGGCTTGTTGGCCTATGGCTGTCAAACACATCTCTCATTAATGATATTAAATCATTCTGAACCAGAATCAGTTTTTGGCAACGTGACTTTTATATTCTTTATTTATTTGGGTAAAAAGTGTTAAATGTATTTTTAAAGAATGATTTGGCCAGGAGGGGAACAGAAATAGCAACAAATATAATATCAGAGTTCTATCAAGATATTCTAAGAGGCCAAACATGACTAGATTTACTATAGTGTAAGTAGAATAACCCAGAGAAAATACACTCAAAATGTTTCAGATATGCATAAATGCATAATAACACATACCAACCTTTTGCTGAATGATCATATCTGATCATAATATGATCAGATAGCGAATATTTGAAGCTTTTACAAAAAATAAAAAGTACCATAAAATTAAAGTTATTTTACTTCAACTTTTAAAACCTTGGAAAATTATGGCCATGGATGTGTTATCCTCACGATTCAATGTTTGACATGTGACAACATCAAATCAGCTAAACCGTCTGCCTGGCTGCTTTGTTGGCACCACTGGTTTATTGTGGAAGAGGCTGTAACTTTGTGAAAGGAGTCCCATACCAGCTGATGAGTCAGAGAAGCTGAAACTTGCGACCGTGACTTGTTGCTGTTAGCCACTGTTAGCCTGCTTCAGTGAAACTGTCTTTGAAGTGGATGTAACCTTGTTGTACTCTGACGATCAGTGAATAACCTCTCATACACTGTGAGAATGTAATCGAACTGCTTTCAGAGGGAAAGTGTGATTTTTGTTGCCCTTGTTGTTTAGCCAGCTTGTGTCAGCTCTCCAAGAAGGGAGGCTCCCATGTCTAATCTGCTACTGCTACAATATCGGGAATAAATAAACGTGTTTATGCACATTTTCATGTGTTAGACCCCTGAGGTCAGTTCAGGAGAGGAGGCTTGAGGTGAGGAGGAAGAGGATGACATTTTATTAAGCTCTTCCACTTATCCTGTTGTTTTGTGAAGGGGATCCCTTCTCCCACGATAAAACAGTTATGGTCCTTCATATGTTGAATCTGAAGGTACAGACATGAATTTAAATGTCCCTCCACAGCAAGCTAAGCCTATTGGAATACACATGCTTCAGGCTGAAATCTACCCCTTAACCTGCCGTGCACAGCCCCCCCTTTTTTGCCCCCCTTTTTTTTGGATGTGTATGTATGTTTGTGCAAAATGAACATGATGGGTGTTTGATCACCAGCCCGTCATGCTTATCCTACTTTTATGCATGTATGTATTAGACTAGTGTAATGTATTAAAATAAGCATGATGAGCAATGGTAACAAACTCTTTGTGCTTGCCCTATATTTATGTGTGTGTATGTGTATCCCCCCCACCCCCCACCCCACTTTTTGAGTGTGAATGTTTTCCCAGTGTAATGAATTAAACTGAGCATGATGGGTGATTGGTCACCAACCCATCATGCTTATCCTACATGTATGTAGGTGTATGTTAGACTAGTGTGATGCATTAAAGCAAGCATGACCAACTCATCATGCTTGCCCTGTGTGTGTGTGTGTGTGTGTGTGTGTGTGTGTGTGTGTGTTGGTTCATTCTAAGGTTATGAGAATGCATTTGTTTGAAGATTTTTTTTTTTTTTTACACACAAATCTTTGTATATTTATGAGTACAATATCCTTTTTTTCTTTTAAGTAATCTCAAAAAATTACTGACTGTACCTTTAAGGCTCTGGCTGTTGTAGGGCTGTCTGCAGCGTCGCATGGAAGTTGGGGACGGTGCTTCTGGATTGGCAGGGTTGGGGTCTGGATTCTGTTTCTGAGAGATCACAGTCCTCAGTCTGCCCAGGAAGGTCTATGCCTGTGTGCTGGAGAGGAGAGTCTCACCTCTCCGGGTAAAGAGAGAGTTGGGCGTGAAAGCAAAGTTGTAGATCTACGTTCTTACCTTCGCCTTTGCCTTCGAGTAGTGACCAAAAGACTGAGATTGTGGATACAAGTGGTGGAAAAGAGCTTCCTCGATTGGTTCGCGCATCTGACTAGGATGCCTTGTGGACATCTCCTAGGTCAAGTGTTGAGGGCATGTCCTACCGGGATGAGGACCTGGGGCAGACCAAGGACGTGCTGGAGAGACTGTCCCTTCCCTGGCTTAGACTGCTGATAAACCTGATCAGCAGAAGAAAATGGATGTATGGCTTTTCTTAAAATGCTGTATAGCTATTCTGCACTTTCCTGTTTCTGGTCATGTTAGAACTGCATGTATCTGTACAAATATTTTTCAATAAATGAAGGCTGAATGAGGCTGGTAGGCCCACCAGACATGACTTTGGCAGACAGTGTTTTCTATCACAGCATCCTGTTGAGAGCTAATGCATTATTCAGTCCCTGTAGTGCAAGGCAGAATCAGAGTAGAACAGCCATTCACACTCATTCGCCAAAGGTCTGATCAGATCCTGGTTCCTACCCTGAATTTTCAAAACAAATTCTTCAGACAGAACACGAGTAGGTACCCCTCACTGGATATATATTTTGAAGGCTCATCTTCAGTGGTAATGCATCCCCGTGTACGTCTGTCTGCCTCTACTCTTGCAAGAGACCAATCTCTTGGAAAAGAAAGCAGAAAGCATGTTATATTTGAGTTGCCTCTGAGTCAAAACCAATCTTAGCCACTTATTGATTTAAATGTAAAAATACCAGGGGAAACGGTATCAGTATTAGCATTGGTATTTATTTGTGTAGTGAAAGGAAAATAACATACATGCACAAGTAATGAAATAAATTTTAAATGCATTCCTAGCTGTGAAAACCCTTGTTGTCTTGTCAACAGATAATAAGCCCCTGGACCCCCTGCTTTAAATCTAGTGACATTAGGTGATCCTGACCCGTAGCAGCTCACCTTAAACTTTTGAGCGTGTGGTGTCGTAACTGCTCACACCTCCTATTAGGTGAGAGGTGAGGAACCAATTACCTGGAGATATGTCTCGGGGCCAGAAATATCATTGTCAGCTTGTCACAATGTGAGAAATGGGGTGGGGTGGGGGAAAAAAAAGAACAGTGACAAATCGCAAAGGTAACATGACAGATTGTGTTATCTTGTATTTCCTCTCCAGAGTTGACAAGATCTTTGGTTGGGCCCATAAGCAGAGTACATGAGCATCAGCAGTACAGCACTGCTACTCCTGTTGATCAGTGTTCATATGATCATATGTTACACTTCAGTGAGGAGAGTCGGCTTATGAGAAATTAAGCCAAGAAAGGAGGCACTAAGTTGATGGGTACTTGGTGACACCACGTTGTGATGGGTGGTGCTACAACACATTGTGGTCTTTATTAAACCAGCTTTTTTTTTTTACTGCTAGTTGGAAACTGCTGATAAATAACATTTAGTTCATGCTAAACCTCCACGAGCTGTTTGCACATTCAGCAAAGTAATTCAGTAATATTAATATTGATTTGGATATTTTTTTTCATGACCTGACAAATTCTAGTACTGCCTCTCCTTTTTCCTCTCCTCTCCTTTTTTTTGGCATCCAGTGTCTCCTCGGTGCTCCTGCTTGGTTTGGTTCACTCCCTGGAAGCCCTGTTCTGTCCGTGAACTTGAACATTTGTGATGCAGTCTGGATTTCTCTCTGGTTTGTCAAAAAGGCAACTTAAATTTCATTCTGGGGAACACGACAAAGGCAAACCAGGCCAGCAGAGCTACAACTGTGTTGGTGTTGCCAAAAATACCATTTCAGTTTGCTCTGAGCAAGTAAACTATGGCACAGCCCACAGTTCACTCTCTGTGTGTTTATACACCACTACTGTATTTAGTAATGAATAAACTCTGGCTCTCTGTCCCATAGTGTGGCTTTTGTCTGTCTACCCCTGCACTTTTCTCCCTCCCCTCTCCCCTCCCTGATCCTGGTTCTGCTGCAGGTTTCTTCCTGTTAAAATTGAGTTTTTCCTCCCCACTGTCACCATGTGCTCACTCATAGGAGGGGGTCATGTGATTGTTGAGGTTTCTTTCTAATATTGTAGGATCCCTGCCTTGGAATATAAAGCACCTTGTAGCAACTGTTGTTGTGAGCTATATAAATAAAACTGAATTGAAATTCAGGTTGTTCTCCCTCGGTTTGTTACACTAGAACTTGGCAGTAACAGCCTAACGCTGTTGAAACTGAAAGAAAACAAAACACATGCTCCCAGTGATGCTCCTGACCTGATGCCTCTTCTGTGGGCTCCAATACTGTGGAAACTGCTGTTTGTTGTCCTGATCATGGGTAGTGACCCAGCTCTCATCACGTGATAGACCTTGTGTAACAGCCCCAGCAGGGCCCTCTGTGATTTTTGCCTTTGTGGATGTTTTGTGTTTAGGTGGTTCTCCTGTCTCAGGTACCACCCACTGCAGCTGACTCCCTTCAGGAATTGAGCAAGGGAGCACTTAAGGTCGGGGAGCAGAGAGTCTCACTGTCACCATTCCTGATAATGTCTGAGCTGTGTGTGTTTTTTGGTGAACTACAGTCCCACCTGTGGATAGAAGTGTGTGTTTGGTTAACCCTCTTCACTAACTCTTTCTGTGACCAATTTGTACGTTTTGGTGTGTGTGTGCTTTTTATTTGTTTGTTCATTTTAGGTGGGGAAAGCACCTTGTCTGTGTATTTTTCTTTATTAAGACAAGCTCTTATTTAAAAAAACTCACACTCGTGTAAAGTGGGCAGACTTCCAGGGTGAACTTTAAACTTTGCAATCAGAGCTCATCTTGTTAGCTGTTTTGAATTTATTTACTGTTGTATCAAATACTTTAATAGTGATGAAACTGAAAACTATAAACGCTGCAGACGAGAATATTAATACACTGAAAAAACTTTGTTTCATTTTATTGGATGCTGGTAGCAGTTACCAAGTTGCCATTAAGCTTGATAGCAGGTAATGGGGGGAAATTATTAAAGACCAGTATCAAATCTAATAGGAGAGCAAGGTTTTCTCTTGAGTTTCACTACTGTGCTGTTCAGTTATCATGCACAAAGGAATTCAATGGCAGAAGAGGCTGAGATACCAATTTCCCTGCTGACAGTAGCTTCAGTAGACCATTATGCAATACAGATACAAGACTTAATACAGTTTGAGTAAGGGATATGACTCTTACCTTTTCTCTGCTGGAAAAACTTGATCTCTAGCTCTCATATCCCTATCGCTATCATTTTTACTATTACTCTCCAACTTACACGTAACACCCACAGCTAGAAAAAAAAAAAGTTCACAGGTGTGGAAAATGTACAAAATCTACCTGAAGCACATAAATCAGGTTTAGGAACAGTGAGTGTAAGAAAAAAAAAAAAAAGGACCGAAAAGCAAAAATTAATGACAAAATAACTCCTGGATTTCACTGAATAATAGAGAATAGTGATAGATAACCATACAACAGCATCTGAATGTGAACTTATTTTTACACCAGGATGGCAAAGAAAACGGGTCAACGAGACATGGATGTCTGTTTGATAAATCAGTTGCCATGGAGTCTATTAATTCAGCATCCTGCTGAGTCTGATTTGTATCAGGTGATTTATTTTGCTCTATTTTATAAAATAGATGTCATACATTTCTGCAAATACACAAGTACAGCAGATATGGCTACTGAAGCTACAAGCCATCCCAGCAGAAGCCTTATGCCATACACCGGGTTATAGTTTGTGTGGCCTTGGTGAATGTTGAAAATGCCTGCAACTCCCGCAGGTCCTTTTTTATTACTGTCAGTGTATTTAAAATGGGCCCTGCAGTAAGGGGAAAAAGATGACTTCATGGCGGTGTAACAGTGTGTACAATCGGTGTGAGAAGTAAGGATCTACTCAGGTTACCATTTCATTTTCACAGGACATAAACCGATAACAACAGCTGAGACTGACAGTGGGATTTATATCCTGACACTGATATATACATCATTCTGTATCAGCTTTCCTTAAAACCGAGCAGATGGATGTGTGTCTGCAGCCGTGCAAAATCCACAAGAGGTGCACTTGTATTCTTCAAGAGCGGGTATTACTCTAAAAGGTGTTATAGTTCACATCTCTGTGACACACGAGATGAAGCAGAGACAGGTGTGACATTAATGTGTAGTCAGTTGTTCAGTAACAGATGTCTCCTTTTGTAAGAATATTAAAATTAAAGTCAGAAAATATTTAATCTCATGTTGATACTGTGATTGTGCTGATGAGACTGAACTGTGCCATTTCATCACATAGCCTAATAGGGTGCATTTGATTGTATCCCTGTATTTATCCAGATGATCTAAGCAATTGTTTCAAGCCTGGATAAGAATTGTAAGATTCATTTTGAGTAACCTGTGTACCAGGGTTGTTATTATAGTTAACGAAAACGAACGAAATAACGAAAACTGAAATTGAAAAAACATTGTCGTTAACTGAAATAAATAAAAACTATAATTAAAAGGAAAAAACGATAACTAATTAAAACTGAATTGTGAGTTTACAAAACTAACTAAAACTAACTGAAATTATCGATAAACTGACTTTCATTTACTTGTTTTTTTTAACCCTTGTGGACTGATATAAAATCATTGTTTCCGCTCTCCGAGTTTAAGCTGGGAGCGCCACAGGACAACTGTGTGAGTGAGTGCGCATGTGCGTGCGGTCTGCCGAGAAAGCGGCAGAGTCCCGTATGGAGGTTCTTTGAGTACAAACACCTGCACACGACCACAAGGTAATTAACACACACAATCCAGCTACACAAGCATAAATGTGGACATGAGGTCGGCAACTTCCGTAGGTTGTGTACAGAGGCCGCAAAGACCCTGATAGTCTAATTAGCGAGCATCTAACCAAGCTAGCTCCAAAACAGAAGCAGCTTCAGGTGGTGAGAACATCAGGATGCAGCTGGATTTGAGCTTTGACTCCTTCAAAGAGTTTGTTTTTGTCAAACACCACATGTAGCTGTTATTAATCTGCTGCACTGATGCTGAACTTTATTGTGGAGTTTATTGTAGAATTTATTGAGTTTGGGAGTTCATGTTTTTCTTTGTTTCTCCCTGTTCATGTTCATGTGTGTCCTTAATATTACACACATTTAGCACGTCTTGTGAACAGTTGGTTGTTGAATATTTTTCTTTAAACGGTATCGTTTGTCAAGTTTTCATTACACAATAGTCACTTTTGCGCCTTGAATCTTGCACCTGATTAGGTATGAAAATACTAAAACTAATACTGAAACTAAGCATGAAACCAAATATAAAAACGAGAAAAAACACTCTGAAAACGAATTAAAACTAACTGAATTAGAGAAAAAAAAGTAAAAACTAACTAAAACTAAACTATAATGTAAAATCCAAAACTATTATAACCCTGCTGTGTACAGTGACTGCAGCTCCCAACGCTCTGAGGATCACCTTCGTCTTCTCCTTGTGATTTTATTCTTTAAGCCAACAGATCAGATTTCATTGAGAACCTGCTGGATGGATTTATGCCTGTTAATGGTTAGTGCGAGAGCAAACTCAGGAAGGAAGGCACAATTAATCATTTGGGTATGTAAAAATGGATAGGGTGGCTCAGGTTATGGGTTAAAACCTGGTCAGCTGGAGCCTCTCTGTGAGGAAATTGTTCCTGCATGGATTTTCTGTCTTTCTTACGTTTCCTCGTACAGCCAGGTGATTGTAACTGTCCATAGGTGTGGATGGGAGTTGAATAGTTGTCTGTTTTTCCGTGTTAGCCCAGTAGCAGTACACCCTGGAAGCCTGTCCAGGGTGTACTAGTACTCTCACCCAGTGTCGGCTGGGATAGGATCCCTCCCCTCTGTGACCTTAGTCGGATACGTGGATGGATGTAGCAGGATTGGAGATTTGTGCCTCTTTTACTATTTTGACATCTGTGAGCAATGACTCAATTCTTAATTCATGCACAGGATTTGCTTTTTTTGTGTGTTTAATTCACACATTCCAAATATATACTAAAATATTTATCACTCATACATCTGTGTTTACTGTGGAGCCCCGTTTAAAAACTAAAGATGGAGGGAAAAGACCCACTGGGGTTTATGTGAAATATAAAGTCATTAGCTCTAAGACACTGACCCCAACACACAGGACAAGACAAGTGTACGCGTAGTAGTTGTGTAATATTTTAGAGGAGATGTGAAGGAGCAGGAGTGCACATCTTGGCATCATATCCCTTCACTTGTATGAACAATTACAGAGCCGAGATCTGTAACCAGTGTCACTTGATCACATCCCGCACTTGGCTAATGCAAATGTAGAAGATTTCTTTTTTTAAACTCTCCCTGATCTCTGTGAAACATTATTCTGTATTAAATCTTTTTAAGTGCACAAAGAATTAAGGAGAGGAATATGCAGAATTTTGAGTTGGATGAATTTAGGCAGCGAAATTTTTCATTAATTTTTTTTTTTCTCTGTGTGCTTTTACCAAGAACACTAAAGCTACTCATCGTGATTAATATTAACTACAGAGGGGGAGAAACTGCACATTCAAGTAGTCATCTGCATTTGCTAAAAGTGCTGCACTGCGTTAAGTAGCGTCTCCTGCTTTTAAAGCAAGTTGTGCAAGAGCACTTCTCTCCTCTGGCTGTATTAAACGAACAGTCTCTTGGTTGTTGTGGAAAATAATGAGTGCTTTGAGGCAGACGGGTTTTATCATGCACTAGAAGGCCCGTAGATGTCACAGAAGCCGTCTCTCTATCAGTCTTGGTCAGTGTCCTGTCACAGTACATTTTTGAGTTTACCAAACTGTCTGCTGGGGGTTTGTCTGGCAGTGCTGACACGGTCTTTGTTCTGTGGACTGCTATATCAAAAAGAGCAGGGGGTAGAGTAATGCAGCTCCCTGAGAGGTAAGCCTTTTAACCTCAGCACAATAAAGTGAGGCATCACAATTCAAAGGGCCGCTCTACAGTCTGTACACAGTAATCTGTTCAGTCATGCGTCACTGTCACCCACATTCTCTATGCCATCACATTCCTGTCTTGTCGTAAATACTTCAATCACAGCATGTCTCCCCTTGAGGAATGGCACTTTCTTGAACCAAAACGGAGGCCGGGGCAGTTTCACATTCCAGCCAACACCTCATCCATCAGATTGAGCAATAATGGCACCTTCTGTGTCCTTATTAAGAACAGTTTTCATAAGACACCGGGGACATGACTTTGTGAACAACAACAGTGTATCAATCAATACACATCAGTGCGTCTTTAAAATCTTTACGTGAAAACAGGGCAAGTTGAAAATAGTTTCATGTGAGCTTAGAGGGCAGCACAGTGGTGTGATGGTTAGCGCTGCTGCCTGGGTTCGATTCCACCTTGGCTCTCTGTGTGGTGTTTGCGTGTTCTCCCCGTGTCTGCGTGGGTTTCCTCCCACAGTCCAAAGACATGCAGTTACTGGGGTTAATTGGTGACTCTAAATTGCCCATAGGTGTGAATGTTAGTATGAATGGTCATCTGTCTCTCTGTGTTAGCCCTGCGGCAGGCTGGCAACCTGCTGCAGGGCTGCAGGTGTGCCCCCCCCGACCCTGAACAGGATAAGCGGAAGAGAATGAATGGATGGAAAAAATAGAGGGAAAAAAATGAAAGTGTAGTAGAAAGTAGCGTCGTGGCTGAATGCAAGTTTAATGTAACTTAAAATAACTTGTTGCTGTGGTTCAGCTTTATTATGAAAGGTTCTGCTTGGCAGCTTGAATACGTTATCATTCGGCTCCCGTGTCAGACGCAGAGCCACAGATGAATGGCTTTACGTACACCAAAAGGTCATGTGCTGTGAGGAAAACTACACTTTTAAAGGACAAATACAATTATTTGCATAGTTGCACTTAACAAGTATAGGAAAGAGTCTTTATCAATCCTAAGCTGGCAGTACGAGAAATGCATACAGAGGGTTTTTTTTTATTATATCAGCACAATCAGATGTTCAGTCTCATTATTTAGAGCACAAAACAAAGGCAGCCACACACACACACACACACACACACACACACACACACACACACACACACACACACACACACACACACACACACACACACACACATCACTGCTCAGTGCCAAAAACATAAAACTGAAATATTGTCCTCAGAAGAATGGAAGGGACTGTATGCAGTGTTAGAGGAGTGAGGAGTGTCTGTTTCCTGTTTGCAGCACTACAGATGTCAGAAAATCAGGTGTCAGAAAAACTTTTTTAATTGAAATTGAAATTTTTTTTTTAATTTTTAATTGATAGCATGCATACTGTACATGGATTTATTGCAGTTGTTCATTTTGCATTGCTTATGATGCCTGACATTACAGGAAGCTTGTATGCCTTTACTTCAGCAACAACTAAGGTGAAGATTTTTTTTTTTTTTAAAAGTTCACTCCAGGATGATCAGATTTTGGTGTCAAGGTTACTGTGACCTTGCTTTTTTTTTTTCTTTTTTTTTTAACCCATAGCTTGAATGATGCTGTTTAGAATACACTTTCAATAGGATGTCTAATAGGAAAAAAGATGACGTGGTGACATTTTATATCCGAAAGGACAAAGGTCAACTTAACGGCAACATCTTTATGTTCTGCCAAAGCACTTCTCTGGCCATTACTCAAAGCCATAACTAAAGAGCAGAAGGGGAGATTGTGACCATATTTCATTTTGGGTCGGATCGTGAATTGGGACGCTAATAAAATCCGCCACTAAATCTGCCTGTCATCTGGACAGACGTGGATATAAACTGCGAGTTAAATGGTTGGCAGAGTCACGCAACCACAAAGTAATAATTCAGGTTTTTACTCAGATTTCATGCAGATTGTGGCGTGTTTTTTGTAATAAAGTTTGTTCGAGTTTTGCAGTATATACCAGTGTAATGAATCTGAACCTGTTATGCGTCATGTCAACAGATGCTTTGGTCAAGCAGAGGTCTCCACAGAGCAAGAGTGGGCGTTCCTGACTCAAGTGGGTGTTTCTTGACTGTTGGACGCGCTTGGTTAATGTTAGGGTTAGGTGGGGGTGGGGGGGGGGCAAGGTAAGTGTTCTTCATAGACTCCTTATCTGCTTCAGAGGGGTGAGCTGCAAACAAAGAGGCAGCGATCAATCTCAGATTGAACGTGTTCCTCACTGGCACGGCCGCTCCACCGTAAGCACGCGGCATCAGATACATCTGATCACACAGAGGCTAGAAATGATTTCACCCAAGGGTGTTGCTGCTTGCATTATGCTAAATAGTTAACCCAGTCATTGCACTGCACATGTAGTAATGCCTGCTCTTGTTGTGGAAATCATTTCAAAGTCACTGGTATGAAACAACTGAGATATTCTCATATAAATGTAATTTACCTGCTGAACTTGTAAGAGATTAGGGAAAGGTTAGTGTAGCTTGAAATAAGTTGTCGATGTTCTTTCAGAAAATGAGAATGTGTTATGACTTGATGCAGTTATGAGTACAGTTTTATTTTTATTTTTGAGCCTGTTGTTCTTAGCCGTCATTTTCCTTCATTTTTCATCTGCAAGAGTGGTCAGATTAAAGGCTAGAGGTCACCTTGAGTAAGAGAACTAGCAGCAAATACACACAGTGCCTTACCTCAGATGGCATTTTAATAAGACTTTAAACTATAAAAGCTCTTTCTGCTCGTCGTTATAGCCTTATGTAAAGTTTACTCGGGTCTCGGCAGCCCTGTAATCACAGTCATTGGTAAAATGTTATACAGACCTATACTTTAATAACCAATGAAGCTTATCTTCACACGCTAATGAATTAATATTTACACAAAACAAATCTCCACACTGAAGGCTTAAATAAGTGGTTTTCCTGTTTATCACAATAACATGAAGCGATGGTTTCCATTAAAAACCTGATAATTAATCCACATAAATAATACAGGCTGTTTCAGGTCAATAATGCATTACCTCAATCACACTTGATAATCATGCACAGTCACAACTTGAGGGCCTGTTTCCCTCCCCCGCTGCAGTTAAGTCACTTTTCATTTTCCCCTGGGATTAAGTGGTTGGCAGCTTTATTTACATTAAATATTCTGGACCACTGCAGCACAGCCTTCATAACGCACATTTTCCTTCTTTACATGCTTTTGCTCTTTACAGGGTAAACAAAGGCTTTACTCCTAAGGCCACCAGGGAAGTCAGACAAAAAAACAAAATGTAGTTAATTAAAATAAGTAATCAGTAATTTCTGTTTGGGAAATAAATTATTGTTTGCTTGTTTACACTTCAGGGAGGCCTTTCTTCAAAAGGATAGAGTTCTTTATCTACAGAGAAATCTCAGCTTAAGATCACGTGGGGGGGGGGGGCTCCCTTATTGTGTCTGTTAATGCAGTTTTGTAATGTGAAAATTTAGTTTGGCGCAGCTGATGCAAAAATATTTACCTTTCAAAACGTTGGGATGCTGCATTAATGCAGCCTATCCCAGCTGTCATAGGGCGAGAGGCAGGGTGCACCCTGTACAGGTCACCAACCTGTCACAGGGCCAACACAGAGAGACAGACAACCATTCACACCTATGGGTAATTTAGAATCACCAATTAACCTAACCCCAGTATCTGCATGTCTTTAGACTGTGGGAGGAAACCGGAGTACCCGGAGAAAACCCACGCAGATACAGGGAGAACGTGCAAACTCCACACAGAGAGGCCCCGGCCAAGGTGGACTCGAACCCAGTCCTTCTAGCTGTGAGGCAGTGCTAACCACCACGCCACCGTGCTGCCCCGATGCCAGTATTATATTCCAAAAAGGAAGCTGGGGCATGTTCACCGCTATGTTGCATCACCTCTTATGCAAGTGTTTCATCAGCTTAACAGATGTCAGTTTTTTGATAAAGGTAATGCATTAATTGTTTTATATGTGCACACAATCATTAACTGGTTCAAGGGTAGTGTGAAAGTTTTAAAGAGAGACCGCATATGATCTTAGTTGTGTTTCCTTGGACAAAATTTGATTAAAGAGGGTTCCCGTACGCTAATATCCTCTTTGACTGATAGCTTGCACAGCAGACAGCAGCTTAGTAAGCCAAAGCTTCTTATTTTCCTGTGAATTGCTTGCTCTAGAATTGATAACCTGCATTAAAATTCATTAGACTGCTAACAGTATGAAAATTTGCATAAATTAGCTGATTTCTTTTCATTTATGTTTGACCAGCAACGCCTGTTGGAATGCACAGCTTAGCTGAAAACATTTGCATTTGCATTCTGGGACGCACTGCACAAAATATGTGCTGTAGGCTAAGTGCTAGGTATAAATACTGAACAGCTGTAGATAAGGACCATAATGCAAGCCATATTTTATAAATACAAAAGACGGGTATGTGTGTAGATTCTTTTTGTATATTTGTCTATGTGTGGGTTGACACCAGTGTTTGAAGATGACAAATTACTTTTCACAGTCTTCTGCAAGCCTGCTAACTGTTGTGAGTTTAACAATAAAGCAGACAAGCAGGTCAAAGAAAGCGACAGCAGGAACACGTCTTAATTCCAGCGAATCAGCTTTCAAGTAAAGCCGCGCACTTGCGTACGTGGCGAGCGCGGGTGCTGCGTTGATGGACGCTCTTACTCTACGGCTCGATGCACATTGGCACCTGAGAGAAGTGGCAGAGCTGTGGACGATGAGTTGTGCAACAGTTTGGAAAACAAAACATAAATAATAAATCACTTTCAAAAAAATCTTGTGATTTCTATTTTTACATTTAAACTGAGCAGCCATGTTTCTGAAATAAAAACGATTGAACACAGCTTGTTTCATTTCCTGTTGGTATGATCTCGGGAGCTTGACCCTTCACTGAGCTATTTACATTTTCACAAGCAATTCAGCTGAAAGGGTTGCTGTGACCTTGTCCATCCACTTCTCAGGTTCATTTTGTTACACTGATATTATCATCCTAGTGCTAATATTTATATGAGGTGAGATATGAATCCTCTAATAGCTGCATCTTTCAAAGTGTCCTGTTTAAAAGCCTCATTCTAATCTGAAAGCATCAGAGTGAGAAAGGAAGCTCTTCGTTTCAGACCACTGTTTTGAGGTTATCAGTGTAATATCGTAATGTTTATGTTTGTTTTCATCTGTGTTAGGGAATGTGAACCACGCAGCAATGTCGCTGCTTTTATTGAATGACTAAACACAAAAGTCACATCACTGTGCACGGGAAAATACCAGAGTATACTTAATGTTCAGTTGCCAATAAGCATTCTTCCATTTCAGTCCTCAATTGATCTTCCATTTTTCATTATTGCAATAAGAAAAAGCTCCCTCTGCCAAATTGATTTCAGGATATTTAGTGTTCATCTTTCTCGCGTAGGTGGTCTTGTTTAAGTGGTTACATGAAAATGGGCAAAAAGCAGGAGATATGTTCAGAGAGCCACGTATGAAACAGTTAGCTCACTTGTACGACATGGCACAGCAGCTGCACCTGAGACAACCGGTCACCAGGATGGTGACACAGGATATCATGTGACAGGACTTAACCAGATATTAAGAAGCAGTGAAATGATGTCTCCAGTTCGCACCACTGACAGATTACTGACACACACAACAGTCCAGCAGATGCTGTGTGTGTCCATGATGCTCCGAGTTTTGTGATGTATGATTTCTTCTTTGATCCCTCTCTTAACTGTGTATATTACACATATTCATAAAGCACTTGTTACTTTCCAGTCAGTTTTCCTTATTTTGTGTCCCATTATATAAAATGACCTGCAGCGGTGGGTAGCGGCTGGCGTATTATGCGGTCTGAGTTTGTTTGTGCATCAAATGATTGGCGCGGCTTAACCCATGCATGCCTGGCCATCTCAAACACACCCACTTCTGTTTCTAGGCATGTGTATAGCTCTAGAATTACAAATGTATATTTTTTAATTCTAGGGCGACAGCTTCCTATGATTGATGAAATTATTTTAAATTGTTTCCTACATCATAATTTCTGTGAGCAGCAAGCATGCAAATGTTGTTTGCCTGTGTGCTTGTTTATGTATCAATTCCCACAGAGATAAGCCAGTAAATGCGTTCAGTTTTATTTAAAAAATGTGTTTTCTTTCTTACCCTATAGTGTATATGGGCCACATTTGAAGAGAGTGCTTCTCATTACTTTTACTGCAGCAGTAATTGAAGCGCGTAGTGCTGCTGCTCGCTTATTTATGTTATTAAAGGGAAGCAGATTGAAGGACGCGTTACATCTTTTAAGATTAGCTTTCATTGTTGTACAAGCAGAACGATCTGGACTCTTACAGTACGTAGATATGCTGAAATACTCAGTTGTTGTTCAGCATTTTAAGGTTTTGTAATGTTGCATTAATTTAATAGTTTCTCTTTATTTATAAAACTCTCTGCTCCTTTAAATATTTATTTGCATTTTACATTTAAAGTGTTCATTACAGTGGCAGGAGGATATCGATATTGATTTTATGGACTGTGATGCTTTACACGGCTATGTATTTTAGAAGCAAACAAGACTCTTAATGTAATAGATACTCATAATTCTGCACCATACTTGTATGATGTTTCTGCATTCAGACAGTACCTACAGTTATTGTACTGTAAATATTTCAGGCGTAGATTCCCTGAGACACTCTTGGTGACTTCTTGCAACATAGATTCAAGATTTCCTCTTAGCTTTTTCATTGGCTGCCATTAGATCAACTTGCAATGTAAATTCATTGCAGCAACATCTTGAGGTCATTTGAGCAGCTGCTTATGTAAAGTGAAAAGGGACCCTGCTGATGCAATAAGTATTTACTGAAGCACAGAAGCACTAACTAAATTTCCTCTCTGCTGGAGATGCAATATGTAACAGTTGTCATTTCCAATTACTCAGACTGAGTAGGTGGCAGGTGATTGACCCTGTAAACATATTTTGTGCCTGAAGACGTGTGAAACCAGCCAAAAACAATGATAATGGACAGCCTGCAGAGGCCTGCCTTTGTCTCCGATGCTCCTGCTGCATTGTGCATCTGTGTTTGTGTAGTGCATCGCTGTTACTTGTACTCCCGACGATCCCACTGAAAATACGGAGATTTTTTTTCATAGTTAGATGTATTTTTCTTTTTTCTTTTTTTAAAAAAAGAGGAGGAAAACATGGCCAATCATATATTTGAGATGAGGGGGTCTCTCGGGAACCCACAGTAATCTGAGCGCTAAGAGTAATAATATTAGCAAGTGTGAAAACGTTTGTGCAAGCAGTCCTGATTAACATATGGGGGAGATGAATCATGGAACCAAAAACAGTTTATTTTTTTGGCGGTGATAAACAGAGTATGTCTTTTCTGGCAGTGAACCGCTAGGTTTTGTTTTGTGCTTTTAGAAATTAGAAACTGCAGTTTGTTTTCATAGTGTTGTAGATTTCAGGGTGTATTACTGCAGACTTCACTACAGAATTTAGGAAATTAAATTGTAATAAAAAAAAAAAAAAAAAGAGAGACTTGTTATCAAATAATGGTGGCCTAACTGGATCATGAGAAATTTCACTGCCACTGTATGCAAAGCACTCCATAACCATAAAAAGCTGCATCTGTAAAGGAGAGACACAGAGAAATGTGCATCATTTATTGAAATAATTTGTCAGATGATTTGTCCTTTATTTCAACAATCACTCCTATTTAGCACAGTGCTTTAGTGCAGCTACATCTTTATGAAGGTGACCTTTATAAAGAAAATATCTAATTATGTTCTCTCCTCTCATAGTCTCTGACAGGTCTGTAAGGCACATACTCCGTGTAGATGTGCAGCTTATATATCAGGCATGCCGTGGGTGGTGCTCTTCTCTCTTTTTGAGAAACACAATTAAAAAATGTTAATCTCATTTATTTATTTTTCTTAATAAAACATTATATGCTCCTCATTATGAAGGTGAAATGCATTTGCAGGTGCTGGATCAGATTTGGTGCATCAAATAATAAGCTACAATTATACTTTGTGCTCAGACCGGAGCCCTCCTCATAGATAATTTATCAATGCTAGTGCTTTGGCATCGGCTAAGAGTCGTGCATGTGTGCAAAGCAGTAAACGAGTGCATTCTCAGATACTATTGGCTTTCACACTGTGAAGTTTCCTGATGGCTATCAGGAAACTTTGTGCTCTAATTGATTTGGATCAATTACAGCTGACTCCTGGTTGTCATCAAGAAGAAAAGATCAATATTCTAGTTCAAGCCAAGAGAGGTCAAAAGCATTGTGCATGTAAACTGTCCTGCATATGTGAAGTATGGCCTTGTAGATGTTAGTTATATGCTTGTCAGGCCAACACTTAACAAGCTGCAGCTTCTTTCTTGTATCTTTTTGGCAGCGTTTTTCAGTGATGCAGCAGCTACATCCTCAATACAGAAACAAGTCTGTGTTTTTTAATAGGCTGCAACTTAAAAAAAAAGCTTGTCGTTGAATTAGATTAGACAAAAGAGCCTTTTTTATCTTTGAGGTTTTAAAAATAGGTGATTTGTTTCTGTTTTACTTGTTAAGTTACATTTCAAGTTAAAAGAACACTGTACAGAAATAAGTGCTGGCAGATATTCTTTAATTAACTTAATTAACAACACTCACTCGACTGACAACTCAGGAGGTCGCACATCTCCCAAAATTGCTTGAGCCCTAGCAACAAACAGAAAATTAGCACATGTAAAACTGGAACATTGGAACCAATGGCCTAAGGTTTAAGATGAGGGATTATGCAGAACTGTTTCCATAGGCAGGGTCACACGGGGTCAGCGCAGCACAAAACATCAAACACATTCACTATAGCCACACTGATGGAAAATGACCTTGGACTGAAGTTCTTGCTTTGTATAGGCAGCATTTGTGCTCAGCATAAACATGTTAAAGTTTAAAACTGGCCCATGAAACACTGTCTCACGCTGAAGAGGATTAACACATTACTGATCCTCACTGCTGGGATCCTGGTAGCAGGGTTATGTTGCTGGCATTTCATATTTTGCAACATGAGCACATTTAGGCAGGAACAAAGCAATGCATTAGTTCAAGAATGTTTCAATTTTTTTATGTATTAAACACAAAGTGAAAACAAGATTTAATAAAGATAATTATATATTGCAAAGTGGACACATTTAGGCATGAACAAAACAATGCATTAGTTTAAGAATTTATAAATGCAAATGTATAAAACATTTATGAATGTATTAAAAACACGTTGAAATGGAAAAACAAGATTTAATAATGATGATTATATGTTACAAAGCGAAGCACTGGGCTGCTGGGCGGGGGCGGGGGGTGGGGGTGCCAACAACAATTCACAGTGAAGTTTGTCAGTAAATCTCGTGTTTATACAGACACGTGGGTGCTTTACTCTTCTGTCATCTCAGCGTTAGCAGAATTTAACCCTGGACTTTATTACAGTGGGCAGCACGGTGCCTCACAGTTAGAATACCATCGGGAAAGCCTGGGTTCGATTCCACCTTGGCCCAGGCCTTTCCCCCTCTCTGTGTGGAGTTTGCATGTTCTCCCCGTGCTTGCGTGGGTTTCCTCCCACATTCCAAAGACATGCACTTACTGAGGTTAGGTTAATTGGCTACATTAAATTGCCCATAGGTGTGAATGAGAGCATGAATGTGAGTGTGAAAGGTTGTTTGTCTCTCTGTGTTGGCCCTGCAACAGGCTGGCGACCTGTTCAGGGTGTACCCTGCCTCTCGCCCTATGGGATAGGCTCCAGCCCCCCCGCAACCCTGAATAGGATGAACGGAAGCGAATGGATGGATGGATGGATGGATGGATGGATGGATGGATGGATGGATGGATGGACTTTATTACAGTGTAGCCAATGTGAGAATGCGACTGCATTTAAAATCAGCATGCAGTCTTTGGGGGGATATTTAAAGTTGAGCTGTGAGCGTTTATGTACAAAGACACAGGTACAGCCCTCCCACCCAATACACACAGAATAACAGCTATAACGGGAACTCTGTTAGAAATGCTGCCATCCTCTATACTCACATCCAGCAGACTAAAGTAGTGAAATATTCTTGTTATATGAAAGAGGTGGGAAATCAGGCCATTTTACCTGACAGAGCCATGAAATATGGATAGAAATTCTGTAGCTGGATGCACAGTTTTATCAGCAGAGCTGCCTCATTTCAGCCACTTCAACGTTTAATTTTGTTTTCCATTTCTCATTTATAGATGCATCCTTAGATGACTAATGCTACTTTGCAGACATCGACAACTGCAGCTGTCTAAACTGATTGCATACTAATGACAGTAATATTGGCTTCTAATGTTTATTGTACTGACCTACAGTTAATCCAGCTTTGGTTCGGTTTCTTTTGTGGCCTTCTGATGCAAAATCTCGACGAGACAAATGACAGTCACAGGTACATACTTGTGATCTGAAATTGATAAGCGAGCAAGCACACAGTGTGCTGGTGTCAGCGCTTTTCATTAGAACCTCTGCAGGAACTGTGGATCGTACCGAGGGACCAGAAAAATGTTCCTGAAAAGATTCATTGCTGTTGTGAGTTTGAAAAATGTATATGCTGAAGTTATTTTTTTGTGCCCTTAGTCAGATGTGTGAATTCTGAAATTGTACCAGAGTCAAGCTATTATTCTCTGTTGCTTCTTTCTTTTTTTTTTTCTTTAATATTTCATTGCAATGGTGTAAGTTTGCTACAGCCAGTGCAGTACTTTGTCATAACCAATGTGCAAATCTTTGCAGAGTTGCTGTGTGTGTTTTTTAAAGAAAAACGGCAAGCAATGGATATCAGCCTACTCACTGTCTTGGAGAGAGTTTAGTTAGAAAAATAGATACTCTGTAACACCCTAGTGGGTGCTGGAGAGGCTGTGGGACTGAAAGAGCAAATCATTACCACGTATTTTGGGAATGTCATTGGATTAGCAGCTGGAGGACAGTCAGAGATGGCTGGAAGAAACTTTGAAAATGAGTTTTCCAATCAGATATTTGGAACTATAGGGCACAGCCTGTAGGCTTTTACAAAATTTATATGTGTAGAATAATGCTGGTTCCTATTAAAAATCAATTAAAAAAAAAAAAGATTGTCAAAGACCATCCGTTTTAGTAGACTGGTATAAAATCTTGGTAGTTTGGTAATGGAAAAATTGACTTGCAATCTTAGACTTGAGGAACACACTTGATAAATGCTGGAAAAGATTAATTCAGTTATTTAAACTGTGTAGGTCAAAGTTCAGTTACAAAGAGTACGAGTTGGAGTATAATTGGATCGTGTACCTGCTGCACAGTATTTGGCCACATGCAGTTTTGTTTTTCTTGATCTTTTTTCAGCTCTTACCCCTTTTTTTTTTTTTGGTCTGCTTCCATATTAGTGTTAGTATGCTGTAACAGAATTTGTACAATGCTATGTGTCCTATAAAGTTGGACTTGGAAAACTTCTTCGTATGGCTGGTCCCTTTAGGGGTCATCACAGCAGATCATCCTATTCAGCCCTCGGCATGTCCTCCTTCACTCCATCCCTAAATCTTCTGTGTGGTCCTCTTCTCCTCCTGGCTGCCAGCTCCAGCTTCAGCATCCTTTGCCCAGTATAGCCACTATCCCCCCCCAATGAACGTGTCCAACCCATCTCAGCCTTGCCTCTCTAACTCCTGAACTACTCAACCTGAGCTTTCCCTCTGAAGTACTTACTTCTAATCCTGTCCATCCTGACTAACTCCCAGTAAAAATCAACTCTGCCACCTCCAGCTCGGCCTCCTGCCTTTTTTGTCTCCAAACCAGACAGATTCACAAAGAATCTATAGGAAGCACATAATCTTCTCTATACTTCTCCGTCAACACTCAAAGAAAAAAACAAATTATATTTTCATCATGAGGCCATACTGCTGCTTACTGATCATTGCCTCTATTCTTAACCTAGCTTCAACAGCTCTTTCACATAGCTTCATAGTCTGGCTCATCAACTTTATCTGTCTGTAGTTACTACAGCTCTGCACATCACTCCTGTTCTTGAAAATTCGGTGCGCTTCTCTCACTCTCCTGGACAGCTCCATACCTCCGCAGGTATATCATCTGGACCAACTCTTCCACTCTTCATCCTCTTCATGGATGCCCTTACTTCCTCCTTACTAATCCTCTGCACTTCCTTCACTAACTTTCCTCCTTTTGTCCTCCTGAGCTCCTGAAAGTACTCCTTCCATCTTCTCAACACACTCTCTTTACTCATCAGTACGTTTCCCACCTCTTTCCTTAATTACCCAAACCTGCTGCACATCCTTTTCAGCACGATTTCTCCGTCTAGCCTCACATCCAGCTCACTATAAGCTTTTTCCTTTGCCACCTCTCTTTTTTGCTGTATGCGTAGCCTCACAGTACTCCTGTGTACTTTCTTCATCTCCCTGACTATCCCACTTTTTCTTTTCTAATCTTTTCCTTTGAATACTTTCCTGTACTTCCTTATTCCACCACCAAGTCTCCTTGTCTTCTTACCATTGTGCTTTCCCAGTCATCTGGTTTCAACTCCTCCGTGAACTCTGCACAACATTCTTCCTTCTTCAACTTCCACTATTTAATTCTTGCCTCCACCTTCACTCACTTCCTCTTCTTGATTTCCAGAGTCATCCTACAGACTACCATCCAAAGCTATCCAGCTACATTCTCCCCTGACACCACCTCGTGGGCTCCTCTCTCTTTCAGATCCCAACTTCTGCACAACATATAGTCTACCTGTGTGCACTTTCCTCCACTCTTATACGTCACCCTATGTTCCTCCCTCTTCTTGATGTGTTCACCACAGCCATTTCCATCCTTTTTGCGAAATCCACCACCATCTCTCCTTCCAATTTCTCTCCTTAACACCACACCTACCCGACACCTCTTCTGTTCCCTTCACCTAGATATCCACTGAAGTCTGCTCCAATCACCACTCCCCCCACCTCCCACCCCCACCCCAGGGAACACTCTCAACCACTTCATCCAACAGGATTCCTCTTTCTCTTCTAACACCCGACTTGTGGGGCATACCTACTGACAAAATTCTCCTCTTTGATTTCCAGCTTCAAACTCATTATCTTGTCTGGCACTCTCTTCATCTCCAGAACACTGTTCACATACTTTTCCTTCAAGATTACCCCTACTCCTTTTCTCCTCCCATCTACACCATGGCAGAACAGTTTGAATCCACCTCCAGTCCTCCTGGCTTTGCTTCCCTTCCACCTGGTCTCTTGCACACACAATCTGCCTTCCTTCTCTCCATAATATCAGCTTTCTCCCTTTGCCAGTCGTAGTCCCTACAATTAAAGTTCCTACTCTCAACTCCACATTTCTGCCTTTCCTTCTGTCTCGCCACTTCCTAACAGCCCCCCCCCCCCCCCTTTTTTTCTTTTGTCTTCGGGCAACAGTAGCACAGTTTCCACCAGCACCGTGTTGCCTGTCAACGGCACCATTGTTAACCTGGGCTCCAAACAATCCAGTAAGGAAATCGAATTCTTGATGATCTGCATGCTTGATTTGGTAAAGATTTTACACCGGATGCCCTGCCATGGCCACCTATGGCTGGGTTTTCAATGCAATTCAAATATAATCTTCAAAATAATTAAAAAAAAACCTGTAAGTGGTCATGAGCTTCTCTTCCATTTTGTACTTGCCTGTGAAAAGATAGAGAAAAAAATGCATTGAAAGGTTACTTTGCAAGGTCAGTAATTATTTTTTGCCTCTACTGCCTCACTTAAAAGTACAGATATTCTCTTTAATAAATGGAAAGTTCATATGAGTCAAGTTGAAGACGGCGCAGCCATTATTACAAATCCAAGAGCAGAAGTGTTAGTCAGTCCTGTTGTGCTACTGACAGAAATACATAACAATGCAACATTGCACTTGTTTGAAAGGTCAGACCATTGAACCACTGCATGAAAAATATCTACCATCTCTGAGATACTGTCAACCAAAATCCAAATACAGCCACAATCTTCACTGACACTTTGTGTCAGTGTTTGCAGACCAGTCAAAGATGATGATAAGAGGACAAACTTTTAGTGTCTGTTTTGTAAATCTTAAATTGGGCTTGAACCGTGAGATGAGTTCCCTCATGATGACCAGATAATTGGCATTTAAGGCTTTGCAGCAAATTAAATTGCAACACAAAATGACCTTTTCTGAAAGGGATAGACATCTATTGGCATTAAAGCATATTTATTTGCCGTGCTGTACCAAAAGCAGAGTTTGAAGTGAATTGAAGAGACGTATTGTTGAGTTTAATCAAAAAGCTTGTATGATCATTTCAGTTTAGGTAACTGTTCAGAATGTTGTAAATGAATAGTTTCCTCCCATTTAAAACTGAAATACTTGACAAATCTCAAGTGAAAGTGATTGCACCAAGGACATGGGGGAAAAAAAGGCTGCCGTATCAGCTGTCTAGTCACTCCAGAGCCTTTCACACTGCCTCTGAAAATTACAGTAGGTTCATTTCGATTTTGCTGCAACACATAAAAAATAAATATGACAAAGGTCCTGTTTTCAAGGCTGCAGGCAGCAACAGATTTCAAAGCCGCTAAATTTCACAAGTTGAGTTTTACCGCTTGTACTGCAGGATGTGAAGCAGGGGTCACGGTGGGCATTTAAAGCACGGGAGACAAAATTCATATTAAAAGTTTTCAGATGAAAAATATAGTTTCTTAGACATCTACGAGGGGACGATAATAATTAAATGGTCTATTAATGCAAGCTTAAAATAAATAAATACATAAATTCTTTATAATGTTTAAAGCCAGCGACATTAAGCCTCAAACCCCCCAAATCTATGAACAGTATCCAGCTGTTTCCATGATTTCTGTAGTGTTTTATAGCTTCATGCTTTTGAACGTAGTGGAGCTTTTGCTGCTAATGAGGAGGGGAGATCCCTCAGGAGTTGGTGGAGACCAAAACCTGAGCTGGATTAGGGTGAATATTGGACTTAATATTCCAGCTAGATGATAAGCAATACATATTCAAATGAATGCTAATCTCTCTCTGCATCTGCTGGAGCTACAGTCAGTTATGAGAGGCTTAGCTAAGCTGTATAGGATCCTTTTGTAAAACAGCGTTACCTTTGACTACAAACGTGTTTTAGTAGCAAGTGTTTCACCATTATCACAGCGACTCATTGTACACAGTGTAAATTGCTGTTCTTGAAGGTGCTGCCTTACACTCTAATTACTGCGTGCTACTGAAAACTGGTATGCATGTGATAAAGTACAATAAGTGGTGCAAAAGTTGATGCACGTGGCAGCGACACATTACTAAATCATATAAAAGAGCTTTTTTTTCTTCACAAACTGAAAAACATGTCACAGTAAGCTTTAAAAAGAAGCTCATGAAGGTCATGTACTCAGACTTGTAATTGACTGTATTCCAGCAGAGTTTAGTTAGATGTAGGATATAGGCAATTCTCACTCAAATTAACTCATCTTTTAACATAATGTGCAAAAACTAAGCCAGTTGAATTTTTAATGTTTTTTTCCAGGTTGAAGAAATGTGTGCTAGAATACGCTCGAACACAGTCAAACAGGAGCGTGCAGCGTGAATTTTCGAGAAAATTCAATCAAAATGCACCAACTGGAAAGCAGATTTGGACATGACATGAAAAAAGACATACAGGAGGCGGCGTGTTTGGCAGGAGCCGGACTACTGACTTGACGTGTTGGATCACGGGGGTGCGCATATTTAACGTTTGTGAAGTTCTGTGAAATCGGTTATAAAATCTACATCCCTCTGAATTTCTTGGTCAAATCTTGCATTGTTCAACATGAAGCCTATTTAATTGTGTTTGCCTAGGACATGGTTACTCTGTCACATCTCAAGTTGTGTCAGTTTTTTTGGGACACCCTGTATATTTATAGAAAAAACTGCTCATTTCATCCTGTTCCTTGTAATATGATAATAAGCAGATTTGAAGTGTGGGATAACACATATGGTTATGCACAATTGTCTTAAATGCTCAATCCTGAATAGTTCCCATCCTCTTTTGTTTGACAGTCCATAGTCACCAGTGCCAATTTCATAAAAGACATACATAAGGGCAGGGAGATGGTAACAAATACTCCAATTACTTTAGCTAGGTTTCAGTTTCTCTCTGTTAGTTCCTTTTGTCTGATTTTGTGACTGTTTATAGTAAAGTTATAAAAAATCCTTCCCCTTTTTTTTTTTTTTTTTTGCATCTATTATGAGAGCAATATTCTTCTATTTATCTGATGCACATTTCTGGGTTTGCTGGTTTGATATACAGCAGCAGGATCTGCACAGCTGGCTCTAACAAAAATTCTGTTCTAATTAAAAGTAATCACCTTTGGCTGACTAGTAAATGGACCACCCAGCAAACTGTAGGGCTAGGCACTTAACTACACGATGGGGCTGCCAATTTGGCCGTCACAGATGAGTTTTCAGGATTGGCACAATGGCAGGGTTATTATAGAGCCTCACTGGCCCATACTCTAAGAGGGTTGGTGCACCCATGTTTAACTGGAGTCCCGAGCGGCTGACCTGGTTTGAGACACTGTGAATATCATTGGACATTTTCTTTTTTTTCTTTTTGGCACAGTGAAAATGGCTGAAATGATCGCCTTGGTTTTATCATTCATTCTGTCCCGGCTCTGTTACATTAGTTGATTGTCGGTCATTTAAACATAACAGATGCCATTCTTCTCTTATGACATGTTTTTCAGAGAAATGTTTCAGTGTTCATTTTAAACACTCTGTGCTGTAGGTGAACCTTTTTTTTCACTGTAGGTGATTATTCTTATTGTATGATATGATATAACCTCCAGACTTATAGAAAGAATGAACTGTGAGTGCATTTGTGCATTTATTATATCCCAGAACACAAATCCCACTTGGGTATTATTAAAGTGCCATGCGAACAATCTGTTGCTGTTAATATCATCTGCAACCTTGTGAGACTTCAGTCCTCCCACACAGTGCCACTTCTCAGCCTCAGTTAAGCCCGGTCTGCTCGATGCTCATGACGTACAGTGAAGTCCAGAAATGTCTGAACAATGACCAAAAACATTGAGGGTGTTTTTTTTTTTCTTGAAGGTAAAGAAGTATAAAATTCTGCAGTGGCTGAGTCAGTCACCAGATTTCATACGTTTTACTTGCTGAAGATGGAGCTAAAGGCAGGAAGACGAGCCAACAACGGTTAAAGACAGCTGCAGTAAAGACCTTCCAAAATATCACAAAGGAAAGAAGATCCTTGAAGTTAACAACTTCTGACAGTCAGGGATTCCTGACAGTGGTTTAAAGCATCTATGATTATATCAGTTGGAGCCCCTGAAAGTTGGGCTGTAATTATTGCAATATTTTTGTTCAAACACTTGAGTTAAAGCTGAGAGCCTGCTCTTCAGCTGCAGCTTGATTGTTTCATCTATTTTGGAGGCATAAAAAACAATATTCTGATAGTCGGGTCACTGTCCAAACAAATGTAACTGCATGCATTGCATAGTTTTTCAGTTTAAGTTTATTCAGAGCATTCATATTCATTCATAGTGTGGTGAGTCTCAGCGTCTGGTTAACAACGTGGTATTCATCTGTGCAGTCTCAAATTACAAAGATGTGTTTTGGCTACAAACTGATTAAACGTCAAATTTCCTACCTGACCGCAGAGGAACGTTGTTGCACATTAATGTGCATTCACTCAATCAATCCATTTTTGTGAGTATGTATCCAATTCAGGGATGTGGACGGCTGGAGTCTATAGGTAGATTTATGGTACTGTGTCTGTGTCTGTTTGTGTAGGTATTTGCCTACAAAGCCACCCAGCAGAGAGTTATGCAGCCGTGTAAAAGTGCTTGTAAGCAGTCCTCCTAAAAACAACAGGATGGCTGCGTGTTGGTTGAATTCTGGTTGCAAAGTGGGCAGAAACAGGATAAAAGTGCCTGGTTGGTTCACCACCATAGTATAAAATATGGATGTGACAAAAATGAAGCCAATGCAGGGGGGCTTTCAGACAGAAGGCCATCAGATGGTGATTGTGGTCGTGTAGAAGTCCAAGAAGTGAAAAAGGCTTTCTGACTGTAAACAACGTCCTGCTGAATTTACGAGCTCCGTCACACAAAACATGAAGTCTGTTTTGGTCATACAATGTTTCACTGTTTCAGTCACTAATTTCACTTCAGCTCTTTATATGTTATCACTTCACACTTGTGACACTGCCCCCTGTTGGCAGTAAAGAACTACAACATGTAGACGACTGCAAACTGTTAATGGATACAAAGGTATCTGTCTTTTCACACCTGCCATTGGACGGCACTTGTTCGCTCAGTGACATCATTCACACTCATTCACACCTACAGCCAATATAGAATCACCAGTTACCCCAACATACATGTCTTTGGACTGTGGGAGGACTCATACAGGCACACGGAGAACATCCAAACTCCACGCACGAGCACATTCTGACCCAGGACCGTCTGTCTCTGAGGTGACAGTACTAACCACTGCATCACCTGCATTCAGCCCAACAATCTAGTATTTTTGCTCAGCATCAAAGCTAAATATACAACCTCATGTTTCCATGGCACCACAGTGAGGAAAGAAAATGGAGAGAAACAAAAGAGGATTTTTTTTTCTGCTCTGATATCGATCAGACACGCTCAGAGATTAGTTGCGAAAATGCCCAAATTGTCTATTGAGTGGACAGTTTTATTTTGCAAATATACAAGTGAGCCTGTTTATTAATTATTATTTATATCAATTTTTTGATAATTTTCTTGCACATCTACAGGCAAATATCAGTTTTCCTTATTGTTACTTCACTGGGGTGTCACTCTGCAGAATAATTTATGAGTTTATTTTCAAAGCCATCTGCTGGAAGGGGGAATTGTGCAGTTTGCATATGTACTTAGAAGTAGGTACTTTGTATTCCACACTTTTCACATATTAAAAGATTATGAATTTCTCCAGTTTGAGCAGAAAAACTCATCCAGACGGTCCTTAATCAGATCAGGTTCATCTGTTATGTCTGTACATCTGTTTCAGTTTGAATGTTTTAGAATTGTTTGAATGTGTTACTGCATTCAGATAACTGCAGGAAAATATGGTTGATGCATATGTGAGTTCAACTATATTAGATCTGCAAAAATGATTAATAATAGATTAATAAACATTAGGTTTGTTATAGCCGATGCTACTGTGGTGCTATTGTACTTCCAGAGGTGGCAAAAGTACTGACATTCTGTACTTAAGTAGAAGTACAAGTAATTATGTTAAAAAATACTTTAGTAAAAGTCGAAGTACTGGTTCAACTTCTCTACTTAAGTAAAAGTAAAAAAATACAGGCTCTGAAATGTACTCAAAGTAAGAAAGTAAAAGTAGTTCTTTGGAGGATGTTTCTACAAGCTATTTTTGTGTAAAACTAACCGAACCTCATTATATATTATTGTAATAATATAAAATAATATTACATGAGAATACAAACGTTATTCCAATCTAAATTTTAATCCTAATGAATGCACTCAGCTTGAAACTGTTATGTAGGACACAAACTGTGAAAGGGAATTTAAACACAGCTCTGTTCTCTGTGTCCTCCATAGTAGAGGGTGACTGTGTCTCCACCTAAACACAAACATGAGGATACTCAGGGGTTACAGTGGGATTCAGAAGGTGGAGGAACCCTAAGATCAGCTGTAGTGGCTCTGCATGGGGAGAAGAATCACAGCTTTCTATGGTGAGCTGCAGTAAATGATGTTGGTGTGCAGGCTGTGATCAGCTGACCTGCTGCTGCTGCTCTGAGGTTTACTGCTCTGTGTGGATGAAGTGAACTCACAAAGATGTAACCCAGTATTTCACAGCTATCTGAGCTGATCTCCATCCCCTACACTGACAGCATACAGGCTGTAGAAATGTTGGATTCAGTGAATGAATCTCAGCATCAGCAGCTTTGATTCAAACTCATCTCTGCTGCACTGATGTAACCTGTAACTCTGACCATGAACACAAACACTGTGCTCCAGTCCAACACAGAGCTTTACTGTAAATACAGTACAACAAGCTAACCTAAACTGCAGCATTTTCATAGAATCTTTGAATAACACAAAGTCAGCATACTTCAGTTTATTTTCCAGTCCTTACCTTTAAATCTAACCTCTCTTCTTCCTCTCCTGTCCTCTTTCTCCATCTCTGAGTGAACTTCTCTTTCTTTGCTCTCCCTGAAATACAGCAGCTCTTCTTTTAGCTAGCAGACACACTGTGTAACAAACTGCACACACTTTGTGTGTTTGCTGATATTTGTTGAGCATTTAGAAACGCTGCATTTACCTGCCACACGTTACTCCCTTCATGCTCGCTCCTCTTCAGTAGCGCTAGCTAAGCTGTTTATGTGCCGCGAGCATAACTTACGGACTCGGTCCGGCCCGATTATAGCGCTATAAATGATACATTAATTATATGGGTTTGCGTATTTAAACCCTTTGTACGAGATAAGCCCCAATGATGGAGGATACGCAGTACGATTGTCTCTTATGTGTTATTATTCCTCCGTTTAGGCTCAGATCGTTTGATGTTTGACGGCGCACTGACCGGAAATGCAAACTTCTCTCTGACGTGTTAAAAAGTAACGAGTCTGTTTGAAAATGTAAGAAGTAGAAAGTACCGATACTTGTGTAAAAATGTAGGGAGTAAAAGTAAAAAGTAGTCAGAAAAATAAATACTTAAGTAAAGTACAGATACCTGAAAAATCTACTTAAGTACAGTAACGAAGTATTTGTACTTCGTTACTTCCCACCTCTGTGTACTTCACATTGGTGCGAGAGATAAAATGTCAACTCAGATTTTTACCGAAGCATTTTTTAAACAAATATCCATTATTTGCAGTTACAGTTTTATCATATTACATTTTCTTGCATGGTAGGAAATGTATTGATTAGTCAAAACAATAAGAAATTGTTACAATGTATCATTGGTTTATAGATGAGCAACTCGTGCAAAAATAATTAGCATATAAATTAATAATTAAAACTTAAATTGTGTGTCCTCTCATAACACTATTATAGACATTACCATATGTCACTAAGAAGAAGAGGCAAAGTGGGAATATCTTTGGCAACAGGGTCAAAAAATTCAAGACGATGAGTTTGATTGCTGACCTGGATGGATGGATGGATGGAGTCTGACTGCTCATATCTACCCCCACAGCACAGATAGTTTCATAGTATATAATTCATAACCATCACATCAAGCTCACACAAGGACGGCACACAAATTCATATTTTGTGTGAATCAAGAAAAAAATCTAAATGGTTCTCAACTCTGTTGTGTTGGACAGAATAATGATAAAGAGAACAAAATTATCTCAGCCCCCAAAATAAGCCTCTTTTAGGTTGGCTCTGTGCTATTTGTATGTGTGCGTTCTATGAGTATATAAATAGATCAAGAAACAAAAGAAGGAATATATACATAAATCATGCATTTCCCAAGTGCCGAAGGCCCCAAGCTGGGTACAGTGCAGCTCAGATCGAGTGTAAACTCCTGTTTTATCTGGATGTGTGTTTGGATCTCAAAAGACACCAAAACGCTGCTGTGACTTTTGACACGACATAATAGACTGTGATCACACAGTTAGGCTAACCTGTAAAACTCTGAAACGAGATATTCTGCTAGCGGTAATTAAAGCCAAACACGATGGATGTGGCTGCACTCTTTACAGTAATTCGTGTCACCTACTTTAAACACCAGCTCAAGAAACAACTCTCCCTCCTTGGAAAAGCATATGTTCCTTTGGTTTGGCCACAGTTTGTTCTTATTTCTACCAAAAAAAAAAAAAGAAAAGAAAAGAAAAATTAGCTGGAGGACTTGTGGCTAATTGTGTGATCATTTTGTCCAAAGTACAAATACCATTTTATACATCCTGATACACAATAAAGTACGTAGGTTTTGAATAAACTGCTCAGCATTTGAGGAACTGTAAAAAAATAACTGAACAGCCTTGCCTCAACTACACCAGAAAGTTTACCTCAGTCCTCTTCAGCAAAATAATACACAGCATATGGTTTTATCATGTGTTCATGGAAGTAATCATATGGATAATCATCCCTCACAGACAGACCATAGAAAGAGAGACGAAAACAACTCCTCTGGTTTTACGTTACCCTCTGCCTGCTAAAACCCTTTGCTAGGTCATAGGAATGGACACATGGATAGCCACACACACACCACACACACACACACTGCTGCGTAGTAATTCATCTTGAAGTTATCAGAGATCTGAGGTAGCTTTGAAACAAATACGAGAATCTATGAATAAACATTCCAAGGCCGGGAGGATTATTGATTAACAGTTCAAAACAATACTCCCTGTTATGAAATTGGCTACATAGTAACACAACTTTTATAACGTTGCTCCAGCTTGTATTGACAAAGACTCGATTTCCAGCAATAGCTGTTTTTCATCTGAAGCTCTAAATGGTGCCAAGCCACATACAGAGATGCTCACGCAGCTGAGACGTTTTATTTACAGATCCAGTTCAGGATTGTAGCTTCACAGGATCGTGCGATGGGTAAACATTGTGTTTCTTTTTTCTCCCTCTCAATAGTTCATAACCTTTATTGTAAACAATTTGCTCAAGGTAAAGTGGAGATGCATGTATAAAATCCCATATGAAGTAACTTTTTCAGTTCGCTTTGTATATGGATAACAAAAGGTGACACCTAGATAGTACCTGTGCTCTTTTACCTGTCAGTGAATCCAGTTGTCATTGAGGTGAAGACATGTGGCAGAAATATTATTTTGTATCTCCGCTCCCTGCCCGACTGTGCAAACCCTAAAAGTGCTTCAAAATTTATTGCCTCGCGGCCGAGACCAAACAGGTCTGTTCTTATTTTTGCCAAAAAGAACCAGCTCGTAATGAGATTAGATACCTCGGCTTTGGGAGACATCTTGAGTTTCATTTTTATTTATCAATCATGCATGAGGTCGCAGAGATAAGACCAAGGTCAGCAAGGCTCCCTGTCAGAGCATCTCCCATTAATACCACTACACTGATTTGTCTTTCACACTTGTGTCGGCCGTGCACCACCTCTCTGCAGTGGCTGCACAGCGCGAAGCTGAAACTGGCAGCATTTTAACAAGGCCATTATGTGGCACATACCATTAGATGCATATAGCAGGATCTATTGATGATGAGCAAATGTTTATACTAGATTGTGGTTACATGTTGCATGGTTAAAATGAAAGAAAAGGTAAAAGGAATGTAGACTTTATGAAGTGGACAGCCAGTGCTTATTGTTTACCTAATACATTTTTTTTCTCACTAATATTTTAGTATGCATCAATAGTTTTTCAAGGTGGAAGACTAACAATAACCGAGGAACTGTAACAAGGATACCTCATTGAACGTATCATTGCGCAGATCTGGGAACTGTTGTTCTGGCCCCCAAATCCTCACATTTCAAATTCCCACACCACGAGGAACTCTACTATCCACACGACACGCAGAGAGCCTGTCCAAATACGCCCTGATGTCTGCATACATTTAAAAATACGCACTTGCTTGTAGATTAATGTCATGAGAGTGGCAGCAAAGATTGCAAATGTAATACGAACTCTGGATTTAGACTCAACACAATGCATTGAGATCTCCCGCCTGTGGCTTTGAAATATGCCACATGCACAGACACTAAATAACTCAGACTAGTCATGCAGAACAAGATATCCTCAAGGCAGCACTGTCTGAATTAAGAAGTAGGACAGTCTCGGATACATTATAATTGACTATATATGGCATTAATATGATTGATTTGTTTATCTATTTGCAGGACGAGAAGTTGAGTATCAGTGAACTACTGGAAATTATCAGATACATCTCAACATAGGGAGTGCTTTAAATTGATGTCATGAAAACCTGTCTGAAATAATTAGAGTGCAGAGCACACGTCTCCATTCACATGACAGGAAAATGTCTTCCACTGATGTGCGACAGCGATATGTTCATGCGCAGTGACGTCCGTCGGTCTTTGTAAAGCTGACCATTGTTTACGGGCTGATTTTTTGGGATATTTCTCTTGTGTATAATGAGCTTTTTCTTCCACCGGCCCTTTGAGTTCACTTGGTGACAGAGTCGAATTGCGTATCAGAGTTGAATAAAGTTTCAAAGATGAGGGACATCAATTGTGAGCAAGGCCTGTCTCCAACTTTACTGAAGCAATTTCACCACCCACCTGAAAATCCCACCTCTGTTTTCCTGAGGGCTGGGAGGTTTTACCCACCATCCATTTCTACACTTCCAAGGCTGTCAGTATCTCTATCGTTCCTCTTTCCCTCGTGTTCCCTCTCTTTCTCTGCATTTGCCCCCCCCACAACCTCTTGTATATGTGCTCTGGATACCAATGATGCGTCCAGAGCCAACCGAACACATGCCGGTGATTATCGTAAACCAGGGGAAGCAGAAAATCTTAAGATGGATTTTTGTTTCACATAAGATTAGCTGTGGAAGGCCCAGCACTAAGTATGTGCTCCTCAGTGGCCAGCAGCGATGCCATCACAAAATTACCCACAAATGCACCCAATTATATAAATAATAAAAATATAAAGTGTTTGCTCAAGTAGAATTTTGCACACGTGAACCTCTAACAATCAATTCCTTTAATATCGTCATTCTTCTAAACATGAATTGTCACATAATTTCAAGTAACCTCTGGCGTCCAACTCCTCACAGAAATATGATAATTTTGCATTCATTCACATCTTCTCACGGACGTCCCTTTTGCTTCTGGACCTTTAACAGGCTGTTTAAATAGGAGTCCTTAAATGTTGGCAAACAATAGATCATCAAGACAAAGGGTGGAAATCCATTTTCTGTCGCTTAATTACATTTTGCCTCAGTGCTCATATATTTATTTCTCCTTCTTTGCTCAGTGCATGTCTGTTTGGTCAGTTTAATAACCAAGGCCTCTCCCTGAACCTGCACGGAAGCAAAGCGCCGAATATATTCCCGAAGATCTATTTTGCATGAAAAATAATTAAAAACTAGAGCTATGGGTTTTTCACATTTAATTTGCCTTTTAACTCTCTGAAGAGTTCAGTAATGCACTTACCAAAAAGAGCACTTAATTCCATGATTTTCACAGACAAGTATGTGCTGTAGTATTTTGTCATCTCTGCTGATCAGAGGAGAGTTAAAAGGTTTGTGGCGCTTGCTATGAACATCTTGATGAAAATGAACTCGATATGCGAGTAATTTTCTGTATCAAGGGACCCGGTGACAGTTTTTCATTCCATCTCTTTCCTCTGGCCTACCAGTCTGCTTCTCTGTCCATTTTCCATCTGCCTAATGCAGCCTTTCAATTTGCCGATGCCAAAATAGTCTGCTGACAACTGATCAGGTTGAGAGCCTGCCTGTATTCAAAGTAATACATCGCCAGGATGCTTCACCAGAAGGAAATTGGGTTAAGAGGCCAGTTGCTAACAGCAGCATTTTTTTGGTGACTTACCCCCAAAGTCTAGCCCCCGCAAATATTAGATATTGTTGTGCATCGTGATTAATGATGGTGTGCCTGGTGATTAATTTTACTGTCACTCTGTGATTATTTTGTCTTATGTTGACTTGATCAAACCTCAACCATCTGACTTTGGAGTGTTTTAATTAGACTGTTGCTCAGGAAGATGCTGGTTGGTTTTCTAATGAGGTGATGAATTGGATTTTATCTCAATGTGAGGTTGAAAGGAGGAAAGATTTTAATGATAAAGAGTCAGTCACAGTATTGTCTAATGTTTCAGTTCGGTAAAAATCATTAAAACTTCCCCTAACCGCTGTAGTTCTAATGGCACACTCTCTCACACACACACACACACACACACACACACACACACACACACACACACACACACACACACACACACACACACTTCTACAGTTTATCACATATTCGCATGCAGTTTTTTCTCTTTTCGGCTCATGTCTGACATTTTTAGATAAATGTCCACTGGTCAACTCTTTATTTATGAATGTAACACAAACAAACCTGTAGAGAAATGTTGTGACACAGCAGTGTGTTATGTTTGCTTTTTTGCTATTAATTAAGACAAGCTGAAGAGAACAGCATGAGCTACATTAATTAATATCACTAATAATTTATCGCAGATGATGCCAAACTATAAAAACACATTTTTTATTTATTTCTGTTTTGGGTCATTTTTGGTTTTGAATATCTTTTTAACACCGTCTCTAATGTTATATGATTTAAGGATACCACAGAGGTTTTACCCCACTGATATTTCCCTGCAGTCACAGATGATTTGGGTTCCACAGAAGTGGATTTAAACCATCTTAAATCAGACCATTTATTATTCCAGCTGTTGGTCGGGTTCAGGTTAGAAAGGCCCGTCTCCACTGCAGTGTTTTCTCAGCTGCTCACTCCGCATTACATACGTCTCCCCAGGCAGTGGACAAGCAGGACCTACCCCCTCCCCATGTCAGGATGAGCCCCTGGCTTCCACCCGCGGGAACAACCTGAATTCAGGCAGCTTATTAAGCTGCTTTAAAGGATGTTGTATTTTCTGTCTGAGGCTAAAATACTTCTGCACTCTCCGTGCGAGTTTGCTAACCTCACTGCTGGCACAATTTGTTGGTAGAGTCACCCCTCCTCATGGGAGTTTGACCTTAACACAGCTTTTCCCCCTGCTTCTATCTTTCGGAGAACATGTATTTACGGGATTGTTCTTCAGAGAAGAGAGAACAAGGAGATAGCTTTCATTTACTGTTGTTCTTCTATAGACTTTAAGCTTATAGGTTAAAGAGTGTGGCAGTACCCACAGTGTGTTTCTTCATTTTTTTTCCTGGTGCCTGAGTTTCATTTAGATTAGCTGTCCAATGGGAGAGATATTTTTTGTGTCCTTGTATAAGGGAATATCATCCACGGTGTGGTAATATTCTGCATTTATAGAGTATCTTGAATTTTGCAGTCATTCAGCAGGTTTTCACAATTCACTTATCAGCTTTTAAAAATGGGAACAGGCTCTTATCACATGAAGACTATTTTACCAGTGTAATTGGTTACAGCTTGAACAATTTTTGAAAGTAAAATTTGGAGCTCATTTTATGAGGGAGTAATTTACACCTTAAGGAAATACCCTCTTTCAAAATGATACTGTAATGCTTTCATCAATATTACACAGTTTTCATATTTGCAGAAGCTGACAGAAAAGGCTTGGAAACAGAGCAGCGGATGCTCTCGATAGAAGGACACCTTGAAAATGGCTCTAATGGCTCCAATAAGGCGAACGGACCCTGTTTCTAAGAAGAAGACCATCTGCAGACGTTTGTCAGAGAGTGATCGTGGCAGTGTTTAACCAAGGTCAGCCATCAGTGTTGAGTCTTCATAAAATTTGTCTTTCAAATATAATATTCCCTCACACAGTTTACATGTTGCAATATGTTAACACAAAAAAGGAAGCAGGAAAATCTGCTTTTAGGGAAATATGAGACAATTTAATATTAGAAAATTTGCAGCTTTGTAAAGTTTGCTCAAGAACTCATTCCCCTGCAATGATTTAAAAAAAAAACAGAGTGTATTTCTATTTGCAACATATCTCAGAAACGGCACATCTCAAAAAACCCAAATGCATTTAGAAATTTTGTACATTTTGTTCATTGATGGTTGTGAAAATGTTCCAGAGTTTTCACGGAGGAAGAAATTGTAAACTCGAAGTCAGATTAGTGAAAGTCGTGCAGTGATTAACAATGCCTTTAAAAATGGTTGTACCCAAATGGCAGAAATTGTGACTTTTAATGTCAAACACGGGATTGTGGCGCACAAGTTAAAGCACTGAAACTAAATCTTCAGGGTGTATCAGCAACAAAATCCTACAGCCAGTGGATGGACGCTGTCATCAGTTCCTCTTGATGTTTGTAAAAATATAGATCAAAATGTCAAATTTGACCGATTTCATCTGAGGTCCAAATTGCATCATTTCAGATTCATAAAAATCTGCTTGACATGTTGGTGGGGGACCTTTTGAGCCTTTAAAATTGAGATTTTCTGCTTTTAAATAATGGAAGTGTGTCTCTTCTACACATACATGCAACCACACATTCTTGTAAACTGGGTTATTAATGTTTGTGCCACAGTGGCTGTTGACACCTAAAGTCATAAAGTCCCTTTAACAGATTTCTGTGCCGATCATACAACACGACCCGCGTCATTTACTCAATTAGACTTTTATGGTATTCTTTTTAATGCAGGCAGCTCCATCTGGAGCCGAAAGATCAATTCAGACATTAATGTTCTGACCATGACGTAAACTGTGAAAGAAAAGGCAGACTCGGCCACGGTACATAACATGTTTCAAACATGCTCTTTGCAGCTCTAAGTTACCACGCTGATTTAGTTTGCACTAAAGTCCTGATTTTAGTTCATCTGTGCCCATCGTTACGAGCAGCTCGTCATAATGAGAGCAGAGGTCAAACACATTTAATTTTTTATTATAGCAGCAACCACGGAGGTACTGAAGAGGGGGATGTAATTTCAGTGCAGTTCAGAGAGCGGCCTAACCTCTGATCAACTGCTTAGGTTTATTACTATGGTGGTCACACGACCCAGTGCTGTAAGAGATCATTATCCGCTGTTATTCTAGTAGCAGTGAAAATGATTTTTGTTTTGTCACAGAAGCTTGATTCACTGAGTTGGGAGGTGCTTCATTATGTCATTATTATTATTATTATTATTATTCTGCCTTTGCATTCGTTTTTATACAGACAGCAAACAAAAGGTCCCAGTGGCTTTAGAGTAGCCCACTGGACAGAGATCTGGAAAAATGAATCTTTCATAAAGTAATTACTGCATGTGCAGACTAATTTATTCTTCATATATTTCAAAAGGTCTGGCTGAATACTGTTTGCCCCTGCCTGTTTTTATCCAGTACCAGTAGCGACAAGTACAGTGGACGTAAGAGCAGCTGAGGGCAGTAGTCCTAATAAATGTCAGTTATGGCACTGGTAGTAATATTTTATAATTTATTAACTACTGAACCAAACAAAAAAGAACCTTGCTGTGACCGTTTCCCAGTATGAACAGCATAACTTGGTATTCTTTAGGTACAGCAGTGTTACTGCTATACTCTTTTCAGTAATCTCTATACACCGAGATACTCCAGCCTCCTGTGGGAGATGCAGTACACGGTTCGCATGCACGTAGTACCAGCGGTGACGACTCAAGGTGTGATTGATCAGATGTGCGGATCCATTGCCGGGACAGCCTGTGCAATAAGGTAGTGTACATGGAATGTCATGTAAGCTTCCAGTCATTATCTCCCAGCCAGTACAGAAGCACCTCACTGTAACCCAAGTGGCTCTTTTGACCCGAGGCACTCAGCCTGCCAGTGCCCAGCTCCCTCTTTGAAATTAGTCACTCTCTGACAGGTGGGGATGGATGCCTGTGATCCTGGCCAGATTCATATGCTTTTTCACCCCCATCTATCATCACCCACAGCTCCTTTTGTCTCAAACTCCCTTCTGCACCATTTTATTTCTGTTAACAGATTTTTTTTTCCTCTCTCTCTCTGGACACAATTTGATCATCACTGATTTTGACACATGAGGTCATAAAACATATAAATGTTCACATCCACTGATATTTTCCATCTTTATCATTTGCTTTACATGTGTTCTGTTTGCTTATATTACGGCAGTTCTGCCAGAACCACATATAACTCCTGCAGTAAGAGTTACAGGAGATCAAAGTAAACTTTGCAGTCCCCCACAGTAGAATAACACCACAGCTGTATTTCACCCAGCACCTTCACCAATTTCAAACTGTGTGGGAGACAGATTGTCTGTCTGAGTGAACTGCCACAGTATATAAGCCAAGTATGTTCTGAACTTCCTACTATGATACACACTGCATTGTGGTCCACAGTATAAGCACATTTATTGTGTGCGCGCGTGTGTGTGTGTGTATTTGCACTTGGGTGCAGGCAACTGTGAATATGAGTAGGTGTAAAATAAATCAAAAGCAATCTGAGTAATCAGCCACTCTTTACTTTTATTAATGAGATGTGTTTTTAAGTAGCTGAGATGGATCTGCAATTTTTTTTGGCTCGGCACTCAGCACAATGTTCAGGGTGCATTTTCTCTCCCACCTATGGCAATATTGCTCTTTTGAGGATCGCAGTGTGTGGGCTGATTGTAAAGAATTGAGTGTTTCACACCCTCTGAAAGCAGTGTGTTTTTTCCTCTTAAAATATTTGTAATTAATCACGTCACATAATAATAAGAAAACAACTTACAAATAAGACAACAGCTCCTGCAGTGTCAACATTATTACACTTTATTCACAAGTGCATTACTATATAAAATACTCCCATTTTATGTAATTCACTTATGATAATTATGATTAGGCAGCATCACAGCGGTCAGCTTGATTTGACAGCAGTTACAGTGGATTTCACCTGACTTCTATTTCTTCATATTATCAGTATGTTTAACCCTCATGATTTCATCTCAGCTCCTTCTCTCAATTCTTAGCTTGAACATGGGGAAGGATGCACGTGTTGCTTGGTGCATATTCACTGGTGAGTGCTTCATTCTCAATGGATACATTTTGGGTAGCACTTTAAGGCATGAGGCACAAATATGAAACATACGAAGCTTTGGGATACAACTGCAAAACGTCAGCTCAAAATCACATGCTAATGAGGTGTGCCACCATTAAACCGAGCAGATTGCTTCCTCTTTCACCAAAGGGTATGAAGAAAAAGCTTGCAGAAAAAATGTCTGAAACTGTTGCTTCACAGCACAAAGAAATCCAGCAGAGCCGCCCTGTTCTTAATCACCTGGTCTAATAAGGCAGACGTGGTAAAAAGAGAGTGGAGCAAACTAACTCTCTGACTTCAGGAAGCTACAGATTTGAGATCTTCCTCTCTCTTCTGTCCTTTTCAGTGCTGGCTTCCCTGTATCTTTGACCAATATTAACTTGATCAAAAGGCAGTGGCTGGCCTCAGAGCAAACTAATATGCTCATTAACATTGGCAGGGGTGCCTGGAAGCAGTTCATGTGCATTAATGAAGTAAAGAACTGAGCCAAACAATCGTACCCAGCTAGCTTTGGAATGCGCAGCCAGCCACACGCGGGGCTCCCTAATGACCCGAGGATCTGAACTTGGGCAGAATTCAATAGGCTGTTGTAAAATGGCTTTGTTCAACAGCTCTGTACTGTTATCATGTATAGCTTATGGTGCTTTTGTAAATCCTGTGAATAATGTTCAACTGCCCCGAGTCGGATTTTATTTTTAAATGCAAACAAATGAAAATAGAGCAGCCTCCCCTAACTACATGCTGTTCCACTCGCATTGCTAGAAAACACTGAAAGAAAAAGAAAAAGAAAACAATTTTCTCTGCATATTTAGATATGCTACCCCAGGGATATGTTTAATTTCCATGGATGAATTGCCCCTCACAATTTTACTTCCTAAAACTGACTCGCTGAAGCAAATGAGTTTTCACTCTTTTTCTGGGGGACAGGAGGTCATTTCATTACATTTTCTATCAACACCAAGGATATGCTGTGTTTTATATTCCATAGCCAAGATTATTTGAATTGATTGACCACTGACATTTTGCCGTTGTTCTGTGTGATGCAAATTTTAACGGCAGGAGTTGGCAAAGGGCATTCGTTTCAAAGTATTCACATCTGCCTCCTCCAGTCAGGGGTGCAGACGGCTACAGGGCCATAGCTCGCCACATGACAGTCTCAAAGATGACATTTTATCGAGACCATCTTCAGTTGTGAGTATGGGTGAGCGCAGACAGCATTCAGGTCAATTGTTTCCTGTGTCCATACAGGCTGCGAGGTGTCCACGCTGAGGTACAACTGCAGCCTTCCTCTCCTTTTACTCCGTCACTAACCCGGGTCTCTCATGCATGCATTTAATCACAAACACACACAAAAGTATACACAGAGAGAAAAATACATAAGATGTATGTGCAGGTACCCTTCGTAGCAAAGGTTTACAGGACATAACATGAATTTATTCATTTAATTGCAGAGAAATCTTTTTCTTTACTCTTAAAAATGACCTATTTTATTCCGGAGACCTACTTTTTCTTTACAGTTTAGAAGCTTTTAAAAACTGAAAGCAGTCCTGTAAAACATCCTGTATGAAGGAGATGAAACTCGATGGGTGAATTAAAATAAAGAAGAAATATACATCAAATAACAAAAATGCACGATTGCACTGCATGCTTCTGACATCTATTGCTGCTAACCAGTCTGCAGGGCCTTGTTAGTCAGTAGCTTCACCTTAAGTGCAAGCAGGATGCAAACCAATTTGGCAGACACAGCACTAAATTAGATGTCTTCCTTTATAAACCAATGTTGCTTCAACCAACAAGTTGCATTTGAGCTGTCTAACAGAAGAGTCTGAACCAAAGGATGAGTTTGGTTCCAGCAGGCTGACCTTTTGGAAAGGGTCGACACGTATTTGAAAAAGGCGGTGTTGGTCCAAAATGAAAATGAGAAAGCAGAATGGCGCTTCCCTAAGCAGCGTGACCTTTGGTAGCCACTCCATCAGCTGCTCGTCACCTCAGACTCATCCATCAGGCGCAGCGCTCTCTCAGAAAACTCACAGGTGCTGCCCTGGATGGGGGTCACATGACATGTCGGGTCATCTCACATAATCTTGGCTGCAGGCAATGAGCAAGTGGGCAGAAACACAGTCCTCGCCGGTCAATGCTAAATAGAAGAGCTCTTACAGCAGTGCTAATTTGGCACCGAGGCGAACTCATGATCCCAGCTGCTCTATAAGGGAAAATGGAACTTTCTGTCAATCTCGTTTTCACAGGGATATTTCAGTCATTCAAGGATTTGACCTTGATGCAGCAAATCTGAAGGAAAACATCAGTGCTTAAATATAACTTCAAGTACACATTAGGACACATTTTCTTTTTTGCAGTGCACCCTGCTTTGGCGCTTAAATATAAAAGATAAAACTAAACCACAGAAGAATGCAATCTAATGTCGCTATAGATTTTCTTGTGCACCCTGCGGGCTATAATGGTTGTCACAGAAAGGCTTTTGTATTCATTTGCATGGGATCTAATATTAAAATAATCTGCTTAACACAATATAAAATAACTCTATTTGAAGCTTAATGATAGAACACTTATCTGATTCCTTGATGTATGCCACTGAATTGCAGAATGCATTATGGTGGGTTGTAGTGGTGGCTGAGCATTCACCCTCTAATATCAACCAGGAAATAGAGCCTTCCCTGGATAATTAAAGAATAAACTATTTATGGGGATTTCTGGCAAAGATTTATTGTGCATTTTTATAATATTTACAGGTTAGTATCATTACTTTGTGAAAAGCAATAATGAATCTCAATAATGACGACAATACCATAATTTTTAATTCCAGTCAAACAGTTTTGTTTTATAATGCTGCATTTAAATGGCTCAAAATATAATTAGTCAGTATAGCGCTTCAGTCGCTTTGTCACATTGTTAATATTTTTGTTTAAATAGTTACATGCCCAATTCTACCGCGCATGTCTAAATGATGATGTGATATTCAGAGTAAACTTCTGAAAAATGTTTCAAGCCTCTTTATTGTATTATCTTAAAGTAACACATCAATTGAATTCTTAGAAGTTTCACACAATCTGCTAACATGAAACTCTTTGTTAAACTCAGATAATAATGAGCCACTCAAAAGAGGACAGAGGTTCTTAATGGGTATGTTTGGTTGTAATTTAAGAATTTTCTGACACTTGTGACAATTAGCAGTGACCCCTCACAGTGTGAAAGCAGAAAGATGTAAAAGGGAGAAGAGGGCTGCAGTGAGAGAATGAAATCAGTTACACACTCTCACAAATGCCAGCTTGTGTGGATTAGGTTTTTTTGGGGAGGGGGTGACACTGCATATTTACAGGATCTCACACACACGGAAAGCCACCGAGAGACACTTTGCATTGAGAGCAGTTAGACGAACCATTAGTAAAACAGCCTAATTAACAAATGCAAAAAAAAAAAAAACTCAAATATAGCTAAAATCTCCCTCGTACTACCCAATCCTGTGATATCAGTGACATTTAAATCCTTGTTAGCACAAACTGAATAGCACAAAATTTGCAGAAAGGTATTTCAGTGAGATCTAGCAAAGACAGTAGACATATGGAGGCTCATATGATTTTCATGGGATATTTTCTAGCTGAATGCTTTATGAGAATAACTGAGCCTGCCAGATATAGACTGGCTCTAAAAAGCTATGTTCAGGCTGTTCTAGTCAAGAACAAAATGTAAACGTATCTGTGTGTGGGAAGCTCACGCACAAAAACAGCATGCTAAAAGCGCTAACAACAAAAGAGAGAAGAGAAACAATGTCACCAGTGAAAAGCTTGGCTGGAAAAAGGTTTAAATGAAAACCAATTAATTAAAATGCTCTCATAAAAGGACAGTTAAACACAGTAAAGTAAAGTGAAATAAAAAACAACAAAATTTCATTTAAAAAAAAAATAAATAAATAACAGTAAATGAGTTTTTCATCCCAGAGTTTGTGGAGGGAGATAGCAGAGGGGACAATGGAGTGTTTGAAACTATTGATTCCAGCTAGTGGAAGTCAGAGGTGGATATTGAGTGGCAGAAACTGAAACTTTTGATGCAAAAGATGGAGATAATCAGACCGGATGGGTCTGGCTTTGTTATATAACTCTTTGTGGTAAGCTGTCACATGTCGAGTTCTGCCTTAGAACCCAAAATTGGCATCGATCAAAAGGTTTTCTTTTTTTTTTTTATCTAGAAGAAAGTTGGAGTTAAAGCTGTAAATTTGGGGGGGGGGGGGGGGGGGGGGGGGGGGGTTGATCATCCCTTCAGTGCAAAGCTTGGTTTGTTGATGTGTGTTATGTGAGGGTCACTGACGCGGTGTGAAATAAGCTGCGGTTATTGAAAGCTGCTTTTGGTCAGTGAAATGAGCCGCAGAGGTCCTCCTCTGTAATGTTTGAAACATGTGGCTGCACGGTTTGGTTATACTGGCATAGTAGTTTTTCCGAGCGTTTGGATCCCCAACCTGGAATTTGCAGCTGATCTGTGGCCTGGTTGGATGAAATGTTAGCGCAGTGGTTCAGCTATAAACAGAAGCATGTATTTTTATCATGAATGCTGAATATTTATGTCAAAATAAACCATTAAAAGCAGATTATTGGGGTGGGAAAGGCGCAGATTTGATCCTGTCAGCATCAATTTGCCATTATGTTTATAATAAAGCATAAATTCAAGTTCAAGCGTAAGCAAAGACTCAAGCAGTAAATAGCAGCATTGACATAATCAGTAACAATAACTTTATTTGTGTAGCACATCTCATGCAAAGATCAGATCACAGTGCTTCCATGGAAATGTGTTCCAGTGAACTGCATTACAGAAATCTGAACACAAGAACAAATTATTATTGTTGGGTGATCAAAATGAAAATAACATAATTTTATTATTAATGATGATTAATATTATCACTGAATGAAACTGCTGCTATTCAAGCATCTATTCATGTCTTGCGTCAGGACTGTATTTTTAGGCTACATCTGTTCTTATAATGCATACTGTGTCGACTGTCTGAGGCATCATAACCCATATGTTGGGCTGTGACTCAAATCAACCCCTGTAAAAGTAATGATGGGCTGTTCGTGACACGCATGAACACTCATTTACAAGTGAGCAGCGCCGCTCCCCTCTATGCCAGTTATAACTCAGCCATTTTGTGAGGGACAGTGCGGTGGATGAGGTCAGACCGCTGCTCGCTGCCTGATAATAGCTGACAGCTTTGAGTGGACTCCAGAGTAGGATCCACACAAAACATGCTGATTACAATTGTATTCAGACCATACGCCATGATCTGATCGAGAGCCTTTTCTCTGCGTCTGAAAGAAGCAGCACTCTGCTCAGAGACTGTCTCCTTCAATTGTTTTGATCAATTGCAGATGACTCAACAAGGCTCCAGTTTTCTTCAGCAATTGAAGGAAATTGGATAACCCAAAAAATGTATTGTTCCGCTACTTACAGTTTAGGATGACGCACGTCCGTGTTCCCCCGTGTATGAGATGTGTGCAATCTATTGCAAAGTAAGCCTACTTTATAATTCATCAGCTGTGCAGCGTCCATCATATTTACATGCATTAGGGCATCAGCTGCAGCACCTTTCAAATCGCTTGTTTCTGAAGGTGTCTCTGGTGACATGTTGCAGCTATTTTATGCTTAGGGTCACATATTAATAATTGTCAGTAGAGGTGAGCTAGCTTAGGCAATGACTTAATGCACTGCTGAATTGGTAAATTGACCCTATACCCTGACACCACACTTCAGCTCATACTGAGACAGCACGGTCAGGGCACCGAGCTGCAGCTTGATTCTGACAGACGTGCAGTCGTTATCGCTGTCGGTCACCACCAATCATATGCCTCTGTGAAATAGTGGGTCAGGACACAGGGACGACACAATTTCAAGGGTAAAACGTGCCCTTCTTGCATTTCATCAAACATGCTGTGATCACAGAGACATAAAGTGAAATATTCCGCAGCTTTGAAAGTCAATAAATGGATTAAAAGTGCTTCAGTCAAAACAGTGTGTCCAACAGCAATGACTCCGTGACACTTCAGGGTGCTCAGGCTGTGTCACAGCCCACATAACTGCATGATGCAGCAGAGAACTTCCTGCTCTGTAAAAATATAACAATTTACCGCCTCACATCATTCAGCTCCTAATTTCTGATTTGGTGTTACTTGTAATTACAGAGCTTGACGCGGACACCCTGTGGGCGAAAATAACTGACAGCTGACAAAATGTAGCAAAGTTCATTTAGTGGTCACATCTTAAATATATTTATTATCAGGAGTTCTAACTGTACAGAAAACAACTCATGAGGCGCACGTATACTGAATAATGCAAATCACGACTAAATATATTTATGTATGAAGGGCAGAGCTAAGGCGCACAGATTAGAGCTTCGAGAAGGAAAAGTTGATAATCGGGTTTGTGTAAGGACATTTGTCTTCAATCAAAAAGCTGGCAAATGTTTCCTGAGTGTGAAATAATCAATAACAGCTCAAATCAACACTGTTGTCTTGTAAATTTGTAACCGTTTGAAAGCTTGAGTTCTCTTTCTCTTAGCTATCTTTCTGACATTCCTATTTTCCCCTTCACCTCCATGACATCACTGACACTAGACCTTCCCAGGAAAGAGAACAGCGAGATTTAAAATGATTGCCTGCTTATCCCTGTTTCCGTGTCCTCAAGACTTTTTCACAACCATTTCACATTATTGGCATTCACTGCAGTGATCTTCTCATCTGCATGGTGGCAGCCCTACTGCCGGCACAAGGACAAGAAATTGGACCTCAGTAGGGAGCTAAATGTGCCTTCAATCTCAACAATCCTTTTAATCTTTCATCAATCATGTGGAAGCAGTTCAGAGCCCTGATCCTATTACAGTTTGAGGGAGATAGCTTCGAACTGACAAGCATGAGAACTGCAGTGAAAGTTTGCCACGCAAGAAAGTTGTGATTGAAGCAGGGTTTGGCTCGGTAATTTGACGAGAAAATCCTCAAACTGGGTTGCTAAAATTGAAAGCAAACAAACTGGGAGTAGTAATTCACTTGCTGTCAACACAACGATCGTGAGAGACCATCAAAAAGGGGAGAAGGTTCTAAAAATTGTTTTCCTCGGTAGCTCTGAAAGTGGCAATCATGAGGCAATAAGGACAATTGAAATTCAAACCCGAAACAGGGTTTGAATGTAGAAAGTGTGCAGGCCGCATTGCTCTTAAGTGGCCAATTTAGGAATAAAACTACAGAATAACGGCTGGTTCATCACAATTTAAAGTTGCTCTGATGGTAATTTAGCAAACATTTTAGGTCCAAATGTGCAACCAAATCAAGACCAATGAGCTGGAAAGGTGATTTAGAATAAATAAGGCTGTTCTCACAGAGACGGTGCTCCTGTATCACAGTCGATGCCACGTCACACATTTGTTGCCTCAAGTTTGTGTAGTAGAACGAAACTGAGGGGGAAAAAAAAATAGAACTTAACTGAAGCAATCAATAACATAATAACTGTAATCCTGGCCGGCAGACTTTCTGTAGACTGTGACACTGATGCACTGATAAGTCTGAATGTAGCAGAGACACATTTATAGGTAATTTGAGCTTTAAATTCATCAAGCTTAAGAGCAGCCATAAGTCCTTTAACTGCTAACCTTTTCCAGCGTAGCACGAAAGCTTCTGAATGTTAAAATTAGAGCTAATTTACACCTGGTGGTCGACGCCGAGGACTTAGACAGGTGACCGGAGCGTTAAAGTTCATCGAAGTTTAGGTGATGCTTCATATTCCGCTTAAAAGACAGAAGACCTGAACGAGCTACCGTTTTAGTGTAAAGTATTTTCTCATTAGCCGCTTGCTGTGAGTGTAAATAAAATGAAAGAGCTGAATCTAGATAGAAGACTTTTCTTTATACGCCACCGTTTTTACTGAGCTTTTTTATGCAAAAAGCTTTTTGGTCCAAATAAAAAGATTTTTGAATATTTTGTGATTTATGTGTTCTGCTGTGACTGATAAGATGCTTTACAACAAAAAGCCCCCCCCCCCCCCCCCCCCCCCCCCCCCCTACACACACACACACATTTTATAGTATTACAGCCACCAAGAATGGAAAACCACATACAATGCACCCATGTTTCTTAATGATTTCCTTTTGTTCATTAGAAGAGAAATAGGAAGTAAGAGGACAGCACAGCTGAACATTCCCTAATTAGGAGTTTTATGGGGCATATAATTTGAGTCACAGCACTGAGCCTTAATTCAAAAGCTAACATATTTTTCTCTTTGATATTACAAGAATGCACGGCTGCAGACTGAAGTCTCACAAGGTTATATCACAACTGAGCGCTTAGCAAAGAGACTGAAATCAATTGTCGCATTTACGATACGCGAGAGATTAACAGCGGTGCTCAGTGCCACGTGGCTTTGAACAGTTCAGAATTTCTATTGTTGACACAGATCAGCTGATTGAGTTATTGATCTGATGTTTCATAAGTTCGCTGTCTAATGTCAGCAATGAGACATGGATTTCCTGTAAGACCGTCAAAAGATTGTTTCTTACTGTCTCCAACCAGACGCATAGCATGTTCTAATTATAACGCTGATTATGAGAGTAGACAACCATTAACATTCACATTACATGACTGTCACTCAGAACAGGTACTGCCGTCTCCATCTGGAGTTACAAGGAAGATAAAGCTGCATAGCTGTGATAAGAAATTCTGCATTGCATAACAACATATTCTGTTTGGAATAAGGCTTGTATATTTCATTTATCTTAGTCCTGAGCAAATTGTATGTTCACATAATCAGTTTTATTCTGTATGCTACAATATTTTTATTTGCATTATTTTTATTTATGCATGTATTAATTTGTTTATTTGCTGCTGCTGTAGCCCAGTTTTAGATCATTAGTCATATATTTGATGCACATATCAGTCAAATCGCAATGTTCATATTAAAGATGAAAGTTTCAAGTATTTCAGTCACTGAACCTTCATACCGCTCCAAACGCCTCACACAGTTTTTCATACACTTAGATAAGCATCACAATCAGATCAGTGAGAGGGGACAGCGCTAATAAGGAAGTATCAGTCGGGCTATTACGACAATCCCTCCCACCTATCTAAACCTTGTGGTTTTGAAGAACAGCCAATCAAAAGAAAGTGTGGTTTAAGGGGGAGGGGCTTAAACAGCTAGTTTCAACACCTTTTAAATTGATATGGCAAAGTTGTTAAAAAAACAGTTGTTTACATATTGATCCATTAAAAGCAGTGTAGTCATGTGTCTGGCAACATGTCACATGTCAGTCTAGTACTGGTTATCTTTTAGCTCAGATTTTGGCCTCTACCAACTCCTTAATTTACTAAAATCTCCTCTAAGTACACCACTTCACTGGATCTGCTCGTCTATTGTTAGTAGCAAGTATGTTATAAGAGCAGTGAGCATGAACCAAACCACACCAACATGTGTATGTCATGAAGGTCACACCATGGAGCTCCAACAACCTGGGTTCGGTGATGTATACAGTACGCCACCCATTCTGTGTGGTGGTTGAGTAAAGACTACCACTGTGAACCATCGGTTTCTTTTTTTACACATGGAGCAGCACGAAAATCAAAGTATCACTACTGAATTACAGCCCACCGCATGCAAACACAAACACACCGTGTGCAGCGTCTCCCACTGAAACTGGCCTCTTTCCTCCTGTTGCCTGGGTCAACGGCAAATCTCACATTCCCACAATGACACAAACCACAATGCTGGGCCGGTCTTCAGTTTTACATTTGAAAGCATATTTAACTTTTCACTCATCCATTCACAGCCCGTGAGCAGTAAGACTCTGAGCCTGGCCAAGATTAGCTTTTGGCAGACAATGCAGTGAATTAAAGGCCACACATGGCCTCTCTCTTGTTCTCTGGGTGACCAAACACACTTCCAGGGCCAGGAACTCTTGACCAGTCTTTTTAACCAAGGAGGAGAAACTAGGAATTTGAGATAAACACAGGGCAGCAGATTCAGGATCAGAACCTGGTCAGACAAAAGTCTCGTCAGATGAGAAAAGACAGATGGTCTCCTCGTTAACCTCCCGAACCCGAGTGTCAGTGGTTTCAGCACAGGTTGAGGAAAACACGTGAGCTCATTGTCAAATGTTGCAAACTTGAGTTGTACAACTATAGAGTACACTTTAGGATGTTTTTTTAAAGAACAGAACTCGTTAGTATCTGTTCCATTTGACTAAAACGCCAAACATGACAGTTCACATGTTGCTGTTACTTCTTAAAAATTCATCAACAATTCACAAACTGGTCAAACAGCAATTATCCATTTATCACTACCAATGATTTGAAAACCCATTTTAAACAGTTGCAGTGGCTGCCACCACGCAGCTGCATCATAGCTGCAGGAGTTGTGACAAAAAAACAGCCTTTTCCCTTTTAATCACAGCTTAATGTGTCTTAATTCTCATCCCATTGATGTGATGAGTAGTAAGTACGTTTATTTAATGTCTCCTTATAGAATACATTTTAATAGCTAAACCAAAAAACAAAGAAAACAACACACTATAACACATGAGCATTTTCAGTAACAGTAACACGTCCACATGTGGGACCCTGTACAGTGTGCAACACTCAATCAATCAGTCAATCAATCAATCAATCAAAAATACTTTATTATCCCAGAGGGGCAATTTGTTTTGCAGCCAACAGCAAGAATAAATAAATCTATAAAACAATCAAACATACAACACATACAAACAGGGGCACAATCATCTAAAAGAATTCAAAAAGTTAATTGTTTGTTCTGCAGTGTGGCAGAGAGTACCTCCTTCCTGAAGGCAATAACACTAACTTCTAATACTGAGTGATTATGACCTTTGTAATTAATAAAAATTATGCTACAAGTCACAGTTTTGACTGAATGTCTTAATAGGAGGACATCAGTCATACTTATTAAGTCATAATTATGTTTTGGAAGTCTCTACTCCTTAAATATATATATATTTTTTGTCCCTTTAATTTGTTTCTTAGGTGGAAAGGTGTTTCATGGAGGGTGGAGAACAGGGTGGAAAATAATGGCTTGAAGGTAAATAGCATAAGGACACTTTGGACACTGGAACTCCGGGAAGGGTTTTACCTACAGTTATTTTCCGAGGAGAGAAACGGGCAGATATACCGGCTGTAGCCCGTACCGAAGGGGGCGACCACGCACAGTCGCTCACTCATCTATTCTCCAAACTCGTAACTGTAAATCGTGAGGGACCGCGCAGCCTGCCATTCCCCAGCACATCGGCTGGCGTGTCACCTTATCGCCCACTCCGTGTTCGGGGACTGTTTAACATATTTCTCCCTACGGATTTGCAAGGCGTTCAATTGGGGCTGTGCATGTAAATGGGCATCTTGGACGGCTGCCTTTCTCATCCATGCGTGCCTCTCTGAGAGCACTGTAAGCAGCTGCAGCAACAGCAGCGGCACCTTGGAAGAGCAGGAGGAGGAGGAGGAGGATTGCTTTCAGCCGTACCGTGTCGTGCACAGTGGAAATACTCCGGTTACTATCAAAACGAAAGGGAGGGAAGAAGAAGAAGACGGCGGCGATGTAGCAGCATAAGGGCTTTTGGGGGAGCATTCCAGACTAAAATAGTGAATAGTCTACGGGACAGGCCTGCTACGTTGGATGTGTCTTCAGAATGGTAAGGTTAATTTTACAGATATATATATTTTTTGCCAGTGTTGCAGAAAACAGGGTCAGCAGCACACAAACATCATGCAGCAGCGGAGCAGAAACGGAGAACTGAGGCAGGGAGCCGCGATCAGTTTCACTACAGCCTGTGTTGTTTTGAACATAGCGTTTGATTGTGCTGGCTCTTTGCAAATCTGCCTCTTTTGCTTGCACGTTATTGCTCGGACAGAGGGAGATTAACGGGGGGGGGGGGGGGGGGGGGGGGGGGGTGCGGCACGGTAGGTTTTACCTGCTCCTCGGCTTTTAGCAGCCCAAAGGGTTTGCAGAACCGCCTTAACATCGCACTGGGCAGATTTGACATCGAGCAAAGGCTCAAAAAGTCCATACTTGCCTTTCCTAGCAGGCTGAGGATTAGGAATGGCTGCAGCGTGTCCTAAATGATGTGAGGTAGGCACATAAATAAGGATGCGGACGGATAAGGGCTGAATTTAGGTAGATTAAAATACTCTGATGCATGACTGTAAGCCTAACCTTGTGCTGTACAGTGACTGCCTCTGAGAGTAGGCTGCGACATTACATTACAATTCATTTATTTATTTATTTGTCTTGAAAGCGATCGGAGAAAATGAATGGATTTGAAGTGGCTGGATTTTGGACCCCCCCCCCCCCCCCTTTTTTTTTTTTTTTTTTTTTTTTTTTTTACAGGTGGGTCCATATTTCAACTTTGTAGGAGCCTTTTAGTGTGATGGCAGCACCAGCCCAGTGAATTGTGTCGGCAGCTTTTAAATGAATCACGGAGCAAGGCCTAGGGAATACTGCATAGCTGATTTGCTGCAGCATAATAATAGTAATAATATTAATAACTAATAATACTAGTAACAACCGAGGTTTCTTTCAGGGAGTGCCCCTTAGTCTTTCTCACCATTATATCTATTTAAAAAAAAAACAAGTCACAATGTAACTGTAACATAACTAAATTGAATACAATTTCACTCTTGAGTTTTTATTAATTTATTAAGTTTAGAGGGGCGAGCCCTCAAAGCTGGGTTATCACACAGGGTCACAACCGACCCAATTGAATTAACCAAGGTGAACAAAGAACCCCCTCATTTGAATGTAACACAGCATACAAACATTTGCCAGCGAAGGACAGTCAGTCTCGGCAAGTTGTAAGACTAACACACACACACACACACACACCCCTCTGAGAATAGTATGCTGATAGTAGATTTTTGGCTGCATCACATTTTTCCTTGGCCTTATAATGATGTCTAATTTTAAATAAAATCATACCAAAGAACTGTGTAAAATTTCTTAACACTAAACCAACACGAGCTGATGTCTAATAGAGGACAATGTGAACAGTTTTCCACTGTAAAAGTCACATTTTCTGATAGCTAGTTGGTATTAAAAGGTGCAGCTGCCCTATCAGAGAGAACATTTTAATTTTGTTTCTAAACTGAGAGAGGGTGCTGCAGTGCTTCTCGTCTCTGTTGGTTGTACGGCTTTTCTCAAGACATGCTTTAGTCAACCAGAACATTAAGAAACGACTCTGTGTATGTGGGGGGATTACACAGCACAGAATTCACAAGTGCCTCCATTGGTAGTAGCGGGATGAGTGACCTCTGATATGAGAGGTTAAAGCCAGGGGAATCCGGGGGCCCTCTGTCCTCTATGGCAAGTGCTCGGAGTGAACATCAAATGAGAAGTCTGAAGTTGTTAGGTCCCGTCGAGGTTAACCTTTGTAGAACAGGGCTGCATTCTCTCAGTTGTCTTTGTCGTGCTGATGAGCTCTGAGAAGCAGTCTCAGCACTAGTTCTCTGCATGATAAGAGGGGGAACAGCCCTCCCTTTGTGGTCACAAATGAAAAATCTGTTGCTTGTCTTTTCGCCTTAGTTGTCATTTCATTGTGAACCGAATGCGCAGCTATTCTCCAAGGGACAGATGGCTGAAAGAAAGATGACATCAAAGTTGTGGTCGGACCTTGTTATATTCTATAACCGATTGTTGTGTTTGAACTAATGTTGGCAGTGTTCAGGGGCAGAAGGATGACAGAGAGGAAACAATGAAATGCTTCATTCCCCTTGGAGTTCTCCGGGGGGGGGGGGGGGGTATTGTGTATTTCAAGTAATAATTGTTGTAGGAACTGTACTGTCATCTAGGGAGGGAAAACTATAGCACGTATGGGTGAAGGATACACACTCTCTGATCAGTGGGAAGAGCACGACGATAGAAAGGATGTCACATCCATTTAAATGATGGAGCCATTATTTAAATGGACAGGAGTATAGCATTTACCTGTTTTGCACAACTAAGTACATCGAATTGATCAATGCGTCAATAAAGTAAAAACTACCATCTGTGATATTTGGCTGTTTATCATCTCTTAGTTTTTCCTGCTAATTCGTACAGCGTGAGCCACCTGCCTTTTCATCTTAGAAGCTGTGAGAGCAACAAAAGCAGAGGTGAATTATCCAGTCTGGAGCATTATGTTTAGTTGAAGCTGCAGTCTGTCATCCTGTGATTTATCACATATAGAGCTAATGGCTAGCTGTCACGATTACACCGTTGGACATGAAAGCCAAGCAGTATGTGCCGCACACTTTTTTTTCCTCTCGCTCAGACACGCGCGCACCCTCGTTTTTTCTAATGTTGACGCACCAGCTCCAGACTTTGTGTGACAAGTCGAGGACACTGTAAAAATCAAAAGCATGTGGTGTTACCAAATGACCAGCTGATCAAGCGTCACAGCTCTTTTTTGGAAAATCAGACTTCTTCCTCAGTACCACAAATATGTAAATTTACACTGGCAACACTATATCAGTATATTTTGTGCCGAATGATTCTAATTGGACCTGCACAAAACTGAAGTAAAAAAACAAACTGCGCCCTTGTCAGCCTAACCTGACTTTAAAAATAGAAGTCTTTTTCGAAGCCAGTCTGTTTCAGTGCTTTCAGAAAGCTTCATGGGGTTTGTTGTGAGTCGGTAAATCAACAAAAATGTGAAGTGACAAGTGCATAAAAACACTGAAGAAGCTGAGGACTTTTTAAACAACTAAAGAGCCTGAAAAATGCAATGCAGAGCAGTTCCCAGCTGAATTCACCTCTGTGCTTTCAGTTCCTTAAAAAAAAAAATCACACCTCAAGAATTCAACTTTGATGCTGGATCACCGCTGGGCCCACGTCAGTGGGTAAACACAGAGAAATCCAGAAGGTGGATTCATTTTTAAAACTTAATATTCTCTGTAGATTTCGTAATAAAGAGAAATGTGAACAAACAAACATTTGATCTCACATCAGGTGGACTGGAACTGTTTTAATGTCCTGGTTGTTTGACTGCATGTTGCAGTTTTTGGCTGTTTTCTCTAAAAAGTTAAGTTTATTTTTTTAAGAGTGTGGAATCTTACACCTGTGTGGAGCTTTGGAAGTCAGAATCACTCAAAGTATTCGAGGAGTGAGATTGAGGGTGAAATTATGCACTTGAGCCCCCGGACACAGGATAGTATTTCTCCTCTCGGGAGCACAGCAACAGGCTCCCCTTTGTGTCCGACATTTCATAGCATGCGTGTAGCAATTTTTTTAAAGGTGACTCACATTGCTGCAGAAGCTAATGACAATTTGCAGGTGCTGCACTGATTATCCTTACAAATTCTACTTTGATATATGCTCGTCTGCTCAGTGCCACAACAGAGCACGAGCCTGCTTTTCTTATGCTGTTCTGCCTTATCCTCCCATATCTGATTTCCTTTTAGATAGCAAAGAAGAAAAATCCAAGTAAAGTGGTTAGTTTGAAGTAAGGGTGCATTTATAGTGATGGCCATAGTTCATGCATTAATCCTGCATCTTTAACAGCATGAACCAAGGAGCACAGACTATTTTGTAGACTTTTTTACATTTACATTTCTTACTGTTTTATGTATTGTTGGATTTACATTTATTTTCTTTGTTAAAGAAATGTAACATCACTGACTGCAGTGGTTGCTTTCTTGCCGCTGGCTACTTACTGGTCTGTTTCCTGTTTCCTGCTTCTGTAAATTATATGTTCAGATCACCAGTTCATGGTACAGCAAACACTGTGGGCATGCCCATTATCACAACTACAGGGTATCTAAAAGTAATGGCTAAAGTCATTCCCTTAGTACTGGAGTACATCTTTTAATTTTAATTAGGGACAAGTTAAAGAGGTTGAAGGAAATCTCTCCTTCAACTTTAAACTACCCTGAATAAATAATAGTTGCAAAAATCAGCAATATAATTTTTTATTGTATTATATTGTTTTATAAGATGTGTCAGAATTCTCACGGGAAACACTAATTAAACTACTTTAGGCCTGGATTTTAGATTTAACTGGTAAATAAGCCAAAACTAACAAACAACAACAAAAATGTTTGAATCCATTTCAGCGCTTTTTGCAATATCAATTCACTGATATGGGCTGGATTTTCCTGCTCTCTCGTATCACAGATAACTCCTGTCTCCTTAGCTTTGTGAAGGATCTACGATGCAGTTGGGGGGTTTTCATGATAATTCCTCACTTGTCCTCCTAATTTCATCTTCAACTTTAGGTTATAGCTCTGGGTTTCTTTGGAACATGTCTGCATACAACCTGTCTGATTTTCTTTTATTCATGTGTAACTTGAAAATGCATAAAATTGCAGTACCTTTCTTTTTATTTCTATTTTAGTGCCTTTGGGGCTGTTGACATTGACATTGACATCCTGTTTCTTTTTTACTGTTTTTATTGCCTTTGTAACACGTGTGTGTCTCTGAAGCTTTTGAATGGTGCACTAACTCAAGAAGTTGTATTGTCATTTTGTGACCTTGTTATATGTATCTAAAAATAGAGGCCCTTGATGCTGTAAAAAAATACATGTAGATGCTATTAGAAAGGTACTTCTAGAGTGTTAGTGTTACCCAGGAGTTCCCAAGTCCCCTCACTACGGCCTTGAAAAGTTGAACTTTTAAATTCCTAAATCTCATACTTCTTATTCTTCTTTATCTTATTTTCATAAATTGGAGTAAAGATTGCATGCATAGCAAGCGTAAGGATGGCTTGAACTGACAGGATCTCATTCCCACTTTTAAATATGGTTCTGGACAAATAATGGGACGAACAGCCATCTCAGTAGGATCATTAGATCTGATGGTTGCCTTGCACGGTTGTTAACGGCCAAATAATATGAGGCCATTTCAGAGGACCAGGTGCACTTAGTACAAACACTGTTCTCTGAGTTTATCTCCATATTCTCAGATGATGACGATGATGCTCCCGGCGCGCTCAGCAGTGTTTCTTGAACTCTGGGATGTAGTCGGGTAGCTTTCGTGATAATTCCTTTTTCAAGAATGTCACACTTAACAGTTAAAGAAAAGGTGTCTCAGCATCTTTGCCAGTTAACAGCTACAAAAAAATATGTTCTCAGTTTAAATTAAATTTTAATTCAGTTTTATTTAAATAATGCCAAATCACAATAACAGTCTCCTCAAGCCACTTAATGCTACAAGGTAAAGACCATACAGTGTTTAAGAGAAAACCCCAAAAATCAGTTGATCCCCTTTGAGCGAGCGCTTGGCGATGGTGGGAAGGAAAAACTCCCTTTTTAAAAGGAAAAAACTAGGGTTCAAACTTGGAGATGAAACATCATTACAGCCCGAATGCAGCATCTAAAATCTAACGTCCTTACATTTATTCACGAAAGCATTCAGTCAGTTGTAGTTTGTGCCTTGCCTTTTTATATTGTTCTAAAATGTTTTTTATATACATATATATATATATATATGTGTGTGTGTATATATATATATATATATATATATATATATATATATATATATATATATATATATATATATATATATATATATATATATATATATATATATATGTATATGTATATATATATATATATATACACATATATACATATATATATATATATTTATATATATATATATATATATATATATATATGTATATGTATATATATATATATATATATATATATATATATATATATATATATATATATAAAAATGTCCACTTGGATGTTGTTTTCTTTGTGTATATATATATATATATGTATATATATATATATATATATATATATATATATATATGTATGGACATTTATATATATATATATGTATGGACATTTATATATATATATATATATATATATATATATATATATATATATATATATAAAATGTCCACTTGGATGTTGTTTTCTTGTGCATCAACTTACCAGCAGAGGCAAAACTGCAAAGGGATATGAAGAGGGGGGAAAAAACAGGTAAATGATAAGAGTTTTTACCTGTGAAGAATCCACTTATGTTTACTAATTATGTTAGGCTAAATGATTCATTGCTGTATGTCATCGAGGTTAACTATGACTTGAAGTACCACAGCTGGTATAGCATGCATTTGTCTTCAAGAAGGAACTGGGAACTAAACTCCCTTGGGTCTCTCTTGTCACCCACTGTGTATGCAGAGCTGCATGTCCCCAGCTCAGCTGTTTCCTTGAAGGTTTACACGCACTACATAAACCAAAATCGAGCATTAGGAAGGCTCACTAGATAATAATCACTCTGTTGAGACCAATGAAAATGTCTTTGGCATTAAGTAGAATTTGCTCAAAAATGTGAGCAAAATACAATAAAGCAAGTGCCAAACAAAATGGACCATTGAGGCAGCAAAATTGGTCCACAGCCTAAAACGTGTCATAAATTGAATGTCAAAATGGGCTTCATCAAGCAGTTTGCCCTAAAAGAGCATCCCTGGCCTTCCAAAACCTTTGTTTGATTGGCCATCATGCACAAAAAAAAAAAAAAAAATCTACACTGATGGAGAAAAATTGAGGCTGACCATTTCAAACTGCTCCCAACTACTGCGCACAGACTTACTCTGCCCAACTGTCGGGTCAATGTGTTTTACACCACTTGAGTTAAATGCAGTGTAGCAAATTGCCCCACTCACATTGTTGTGTGTATATACTGCGGCCTGCTGCAGCTATGGACAGTAGATGAAAAAGCTAGTAATGTGACGATTGAACTTGAAAAAAGTGACAGGAATTATAAGATGTTCTTGCAGCGTTTGAAAGTTGCATTATGAGGGCGATCTAGCCGACAGGCATCACGTTCCTTGCAGCTATCAGACTAACAAAGTGGCATCTTCTATTTTCTGTGTCTTCGAATCCTCCCATCAGAACAGCCTCCCTCGTGGCATTTCATCATGACCAGGATAATCTTATGCAAGATAGTGAAACAGCAGTTAATTTGCAGGTAATTAAACCCTAGTGATTTACAGTTGAAAAAGCAACATATACAATGAGCAGTCAATATGGCTGTGTAATGTTATGAATAACAATAGGGCCACAGCAATGCCAATACCATACTTATGTCTGAATCACTGCACGCATTTATAGGGGAGTGCTGACACAGAGCCCTGAAAATCGAAAAAACGAGTTCACGTCCTCACTGCGTTATTTTGCTTCTTCAGCAGCAAAGTCCAAACACCCTTTGCTCTGTTTAACTATCCCAGGTTCATGTTGGGAGGCACCAGGATGAACGGTGTTGCTGAAGGCAAAGACATGATGGCAGTTTATTAAACCAGCCACCCTCTGCTGTCTCATCTTCTAAAAATTACGATGTCACACAACTAAACCAGACTCTCTGTTACATTTTGAGGGAAACGTATTTCATCGGAGGGAGATTGCTATTCTCATACAAATAAATTTCATTTTTTAATAACTTTCAATTTAAAAGTTTGATGAGGAGTGGTTCAGGGCGAATCTATATGAAGTTTATCCCGGACCCCATTTCAGGCTGTTGGTTCTTTACTATTTTTTGAGTTTTGTATTTATTTGCTGTACAGTTCGATTTAGTCACCAAAGAAACAGATAATGGCTTTGGTTTAACCCTTTCACAGCCTCTTCTCCATTTTCTAGGTTTCCAGGGTTACAGGTCTCACTCATCTAATATAGAAAAAAGATTTGGAAAGCAATAATTACAACGATATTTTAATTAATTACACACGTATTTATGAAGCCATGCATTTCCTGAGAAAATTGGGAGCACAGTTTGATCTGTGGGCACAGCTTGCTGTGACAGGTAGTGGCAGGACTGACTGTAGATCCTGTCTGCTCTGGAACAAACATGGCTATTATTTTGTCAATGCTCAGCAGAGAAGTCTGACCAAAGTATAGCGCCTGAACACACATCGGTATGTTGTCTCATTTTGTGAATGCAGTAATTCAGCAAATTGTGTTTCAAGCTTTGTGTTTTGCCTTTGGCTCGGCTACTGCAGATTAATGAACTCAGCTGGTGAAAGTTTGGATTGCAGTTTTTAATCGTGACAGTGGTTAGCAGGTTGCTGCTTCAATTCTGTTTGAGGTTGACGATTTCAGAAGGTCTTAGGAGGCGTCATGCAAAAGATCCTGTGTTGATTATTTCCAGTATTATTTGGGAGGCCTACTGTAGTTCTACTCTGCAGTATTACAGCCTGTTTGTAAGATTCAACTTCCCCATGCTTGACTTCAGTCCTGAATCCCTCTCCAATCTCACACTAATTTTTTGCTTTTAGTTTAAGCTGTGATTGCTGTGGCAGAGACATTTTTAGAGGATGTGATTAGGACTACATGAAAGGGAAGATGCAGGGCATTTAGAAGCTTATCATACTCCTGAATGATTAAGCCTTCTTTTAAGAAATTAAAAACATTTTCAGATCAGAGTGTTTCTTTTTTTTTTTTTTTTTTTTTTAAAGGTTGGCATCAGCTTTCTGTCAGCATCTGTTAGGACTTTGTCTTCCAAATTATGCGCCCAAGACTTTATATGCATATAAAATGTAGCAAAAACTAATAGGAACTGTTCAGTTGTTGTGCTGTATGTATTCGGCTATGATTAAAGGATTTGTATGTGGGTCTGTGTGATTGTAGGTGTGTGTGGGTGTGTGTGTCTTTTAATTTAATATAGGATTATGTTATTTAAGTGTTACATGGATGAAAACCTAAAAGTATGTTAATTCAGCTCATGGATGAGAGGAGCACTGTGGGGTTTATTGGCAGCTGCTACCTGATCACAGAGTTTTATTTACCTTTGTGTGCCGGGGGGAACATGCTACACTTACCGTGGGGTAATATAGTCTGCCTGCATCCATCAGTACGGCCCTGGAAATATTTATTTAGGGGAAAGACTGTTGAAATTATTTTTCAGTTTATAATCCAACCAATCAGATGCCGTCTCAGGAAGGAAACAATCCCTTTTGATTTGGTCCATGTGAGTGTAACTTTGTGTCAAGGTTCAGCTTTGCAGCCACTAAAGTTTACAACATGAGCTCTATGAGAAGATTCTCTCTGGACCATAAAGTTCCTGGGCTGAACTTTTGACTGGAAACTGGTTCAAACTGGCTGGCTACATGTGAGTCATCAAAGTGCTCTCAGCGGGGCTTTCTTTATCACCCAGTCAAACAGCAGTATGACATCCGTGACATAACATCATAATTGTTGGGGGGGGATCAACAAATATTTTCAGTCTGTTTTGGAATCTTTCTTCCAAATTGAATTCAGCTTCCACAGTTTTGCAAGATTTTGAACCAAATGGGACTAAAAGTCTTTGTTCCTGCTGCACCTGCGTCAGGAGGGTTTCAGGGACAGGCAGCTGAAAAGAAGTTGTCAATATATTTTGCAAGTGTTAGGCAGCAAAGTGGAGTGATAGCTCTCAAGGGGGATGGCCTTAAGCTGTTATTCTATAAATATTAATAAAGCCCACTAGCCTGGCTGGAAGGAAGCTGGCAGTTTGCTCATGCCACAGACTTGGCTTCGATGTGACAAGTTGTGAAAAGAGTGACGAGATGACAAAGAAGTGGCAAGATGACGTTTGGTGACAAGCCTCATTTTCAAAAATGAAACGCCAGCTCTAAAAATGGAGGCTGACCCATCGCTTACCAAAGTTAGAAACAGGAATCAATACTGCTCTGAGTTTTTATTTATTTTTCAGCAATCAGCAAGATATATAAATTATTGGAAGAAGCTTCATAAACATTGATTGATGCATGTTTCACGTGGTCACCTACATGCTGTATTAGCCGTTGTGCTGGTGAACGTGATTTCACATTAGCCGACATGACTCAGACGCATGTTTTACTAATCTGACACGTAACCTCGTGTCTGCCTTCCGTTCATAAAAGTGTCTGCAGCCTGGTTATTGTGGTTTGTGCTCTTGTTGCTATCGGAGCGCTCGGATCTCACAGTGGCCTGTTTATCCGCACGGCTGCCGAACTGGGAAGAATAATGGAACCAGCGACGTCGACGAGAATAGAAGATTTTGGCTGCTGCTGCTGACTCTGCTCTGCCAAGATGCACTTGTTGTATGCAGCAAAGACTAAGCAGCAACACAGCACTTTGGCACACTTATAGATGCAAAGTATTTGCTTTGTTTGTATTTCTTTCACAAGCTACACTAGCCTACATGCAGATATTGTTTTATTGAGAGCTTAGAACAGCTGAGGCAAAAATTAAACCATGAAAGTGACATTGATGTATAGAGTGTGTATGTTTAAGGAAATGGTTTATTCCCCCCCAAATTAACAGCTTATCAGAATGCTGCCTGGACCCTGAATAAGAGAAAACAGCTTTGACATTAGACAAACATAACTGCAGGATATTGGAATGCATTTTTCTATGAATCGATACCTCCCTTTTTACCATCCTGTGTTGCATCAATGTTACTGAATCCAGTGACATTGTTGTTGATGGTTAGGCACAGACGTGACTTCAGTATGGCCCCCGTTATGACCATTATGCATTAGCATCGTTTTCCGGGCTCACGCTTAGCCACAGTATTTGTGTTAATGGCATTTCGCACCACTGAAGAGATAATTCCTGTGTGGCAAGGTGTAAATTTGAGCAGCTTTGATGTTAAGCGCTTGAGCATTCATGGTGAGGTGTAATTTAGTTGGCTAAAATCTTTATTGTCAACTTATTTAATTCCTGCTCAGAAATCTGGTTTTTAATGCGGCTTGGATGTCAGAGAAAATTGCTTATGTCTCTGTGTAATTAACACAGCAAGAAGGAATTTTTTTTGTGATGCATTCAGTGTCAAAATTGTATCATACCAAAAAAGTGTTGCACTAATTATATAAGCAATCATCAATGTAGACTTGTAAATGATACAATTCGACCAGACCTGCTGGCTTGTAGTCCTTTTTCTGGTTTATTCAAAAAAAGGGGGGGGGGGGGGGAGTGCAGCAAGCAAAGCTGTGATATTTAAGACCTCAGGGAATACTTACCTGCCCAAGTTGTCTAGGCAAGCCAATCCAAATCCTATACTGGAGCACATATAGTACTTACCATACGTACTCTGTTTAAGGACACAGCGCTGGCATTTACATGGAAAACAAAGGCTTGCATACTGATTACAGAACATACAGTAGAGCCACTACAATTCATACTTCAGTATGGTAGTTTTTGTACCAGGCCTACAGGGTTCAACCCATTTACAGCACGGTGGAACTAAGCAGCTCATATATAATTGAGACGTGTTCAAACTGAATGGACAGTCTCTTTATTCTAAAAACTCTTGTGGTTCCTCTACTGGCAGATACTCGCCTGGCTAGGTCACGTCCTGTGTCAGCCACAAAGTAACCATAATGACGGTGCAGACATGCTACTGTCAGTGTTTTCATTCAGATGGCTGGGAACTGCTTAATCTGGGAATGCCATGGAGAATAAGTTTGTCCCAAACTTCCTGTAACTAAAGTTGCTGCTAAAATGTTTCTTTCACTCGTTCCTTTGCAGTATTTATTGATTTTTGCAATAAAAGTGCTAAAATATCCAATTACAGATGCTTTTAACAAAGAGCCAGCAGTCGGTCTCTAACTCCACATTTATTATTTTCTGCTTCTCAACAAAAGCTTTGTAGTGGTTCTCTGGTGAAGGGCTTTTATTTTGAAGCCCTTAGGCGTCGAACATTTCGCGACAGCTCGATCAGCAGGTCGAAGTTCGTGTGAAATCAGAAACTTTGCTATTATCTGTTTAACTGGAAAAAAAATTCAAAAGAACAGGGACTCAGATATTACTGTGGAGAGGAAACAAATAATTAGATAAACATGCTGTGCTGATCCTTACCCCATGATGTTCACAGAGCCCATCATGGCTTGACACTTTTCCCAAGTGTCAAGCCATGCGACACCGGGGTGGTCCCCCCCTACTGTGAGGATGCAGTGCAAATAGGAGTTAGTGCTGTGGCAATGTAAAAACAGCAACATTAAGACTGCACACTGAAACTTTAGCTGCCAAGTCTTGATGTGGATTTTATATTCATATGGAGAGAGTTAGCTGGAAGGAACAGAGCCATCAGTCAAATGTCAAACTCAAAATGCACTGGATTTATGCTGCTTTCTGCCCTTTTGAAACCTTACATTTACCATTGTTCATAAAACAACTCAAATATAGTTTTGCAGTAGTTTGCTAGCCTTGAAGAAAAAGAACACAAAATACTTTCCAAACTTATTTTCATGCAATTTTTTTTTCAGGTTACATAGATATAATTGTCTTTGTTAGATATTTAAAAACAAGATCCTGTAGATTAACCTAAATTAATAGTTTGAACAACCTTGGTGCAGTACCATCACAGTGGTTTTGTCTGTTTATTGATTTGTATTAAAGATGAAATGGTGAAATAATTTAGTGTCACAAAATTGATAAATTATCAGTATTCTCATGATAAAGATGAAAATACGGCTTTTAAAGGAAACCTCCAGGATACGGAAAATAAACATTTCGTATACATTGTATTTCTTAGAGTACTTTTGTCTCATGAGTTACTCATGAAACATATTACTTAAATCATAATTAATTAATTTAATTATGTTGGTTAAGAAAAATATAAAGGAGCCCACTTTCGAGTAAATCATAGTATTATAAGCTTTTGAGACATGCAGTACATATAAAAAAAAAAGTGTTTATTTTTTATTCCTTTTTCATAGATTGCACTTCATTATACACAGTAAATGTGCAGTCACGTATCTGAAAAACCACAAGACCAAAGTGTTGATGGTTGGTTATAATGCACGGCACCAAACACAGCCCGTACCAGCTGTCGAGCACAGCCGTGGACAGGTGATGATTTCGATGATTTTCGCTTTTTTTTTTTTTCTTTCTCGCAGCCACAGGACCCGGGCACCCTGCAGTCATCGAGTCGACCATGAGCTCCTCTCTGTACCAAAGTATCCTAGACATGAAATGTGAGGCCATCTTTCCAACAGCTCAAGCTTGGCCCAAACTGAGTAATACTACAGGACAATGAGCCCAAGCACATCAGCAAATCTGCAAAAAAAACGTTTGGGTTGGGGGGGGGGGGTCAAGGTGCTGCAGTCGCCCAGTTCAAGTCCAGACCACAACTGAAATACTGTGACAACCTTCAGAGAGCAGTGCATAAATGAATGTCTGTAAACTCCAATGAATTCCTCCACAATGATGTGAGAGACTGATAAAGTTATACAGGAAATGATTAATTCAAGTTATTGCTGCTAAAGGTGGTTCTGCAAGCTACTGAATAATGGTGTATTTAACTTTCGCAGTACTGCATAGAGTCCGATGAAAACTTTCCTTTTCACATGGCCGTATGTGCATACAGACGAGTCTTATGTATCAGTCTTAAGCATTTCTATTGCTACAATTCTTTAATAACAAATTCACAGACTGCCACTTTACAAAGAAGAAACCATTTTGTTTGGGTGACTAAACTCATTTTTCCTTCTTAAAGGTCCCTGCATAATCCACTCAGCTAAAACTTAACATACACTGCATTTGCTTTAAAATACTTTTTTAGAGGAAAGCCTGAGCACAGCGAGGCTTTGTGTTAACCAGTTAAAAGTGTAAAGCAACAGTGATCCAAAGAACATTTTAAGAAAATAAATATGAGAACATATCCTGACAGAAATGCAAACAATTCCTTCGCTCGCCAGCAATGAAACTCTTTTCTTATGGGTTGCATATCCACGTATAATATGCAGGTATAGAGCTTCCATGAACTGCTTCTGTGGTATTTGTTTCTGGCAGTATTCAGGTAGACTTAGATGAAAGCTGTTTGACTCAAAGCTTTGCATCTGCATTTATTTTAGAAATTGTTTTTAGCAGGCCATATGGAACACAGTCGGATTATGCTGTATCATAAGCAGTGGATCAGAGTGACATGTGATTCAAAAGAACTCTAAGAAGTGCCTTTTGTCTGCAGAATCACTGGCCACTCGGGTTAAACGATGCCTCACCTGAAATCGTTTGAGTGTGAAATCACGGCATCAAAAGTAACAGCAGCTGTGGTTAGCTGAATTCCAGTGGACTGTTTTTAGACTGCTTTCACTGCATTGTCTGTCCAAAAGCTGTACTGTCATCTCATTGCATGGGTCTGACCACACTCTAAAGATATTATGTGATATTGGTTTTCCAGAGAATGGAGAAACTGCCCAAATAATTTCAGCAGCACTGGCATGTTGAGTCGCGAGTGTTGTTTTAAGATGGGTAAAAATGCAAAGTTATCAATTTATTTTATACATGTATGATGAATGTTAGTGGACATCATTTCCTGAATAGATTACAGTATAGCTGTAGCATTGATACTGCAATTCCTGCTCCAGGTAAGCATCAAAATGGTTTGATGGTCCTGTGCACCGACACGTGACCTTTAACACAATAATGCAACGCGTTCTTGGATCAGAGCGCCTATTCCTAATTTCACAACCAGCTCGCATTTTCAGATATCCTATTTGAAGGCTAAAGTATTTTGCTGTCATTTTGTAGTACATGTGCGCTGCTGAATAAGTAATGGGGGGGGGGTTGCCACAGCACGCGTGCATTAACAGTGCGGATCAACAGAGTTGCTCAATGCACTTCAAACCCACTAACTCTACTGAGTGCCCTCACAGCCTCTTCCAGTTTGAAAGCATCTGCTTTAAAACTGCAGAAAGTATTTTTTATGTAAAAATACAATGCACCCTATCAGCCTAAATCATAAGTGGCACTGCAGAATAGAAGAACCCCGAGCACCCTCTCACTCTGGTAAAAAGAGATGGCAGACCCAGAAGCTGGGAGTGAAATGTGTGCAGTCTATTGATATGAATGTTTCTGTAAGATTCTTTTATTTTTATGTCTACCACCCTACAAAACCAGTCGTTGCACCAGCTTTAATCATCTTCTATATGGTGTAGAGGTGATGCCAGTTGTGGATATGCTGTAGATTCTGTGTGATGACGCCTCTTGGCGACTTTCATGTTCTATCATTCTCGTGTTGAACCTATTGGTAAAATCCATATTTAGCTTCTCAAGGTTGTAGGGGTTTTTCCAGGTTTGTAGCGGTTTTTCCTGGTTGTAGCATTTTCCTGGTTGTAGCGTTTTCCTGGTTGTAGGTTTTCCAGGTTGGTAGGTTTTCCAGGTGGTAGGGGTTTTTCTCCAGGTTGTAGGGGTTTTCTTGGTTGTAGCGGGTTTTCCTGGTTGTAGCGGGTTTTCCTGGTTGTGCGGGTTTTTCCTGGTTGTAGCGGGTTTTTCCTGGTTGTAGGGTTTTTCCTGGTTGTAGCGGGGGTTTTCCTGTGTGTAGCGGGGTTTTTCCTGGTGTAGGGGTTTTTCTCCAGGTTGTAGGGTTTTCCTGGTTGTAGCGGGTTTTTCCTGGTTGTAGGGGTTTTTCCTGGTTGTAGGGTTTTTCTCCAGGTTGTAGGGGTTTTTCCTTGTTTTAGCGGTTTTCCTGTTGTAGCGAGGTTTTTTTTCTTGGTTGTAGCGGGGTTTTTCCTGGTTGTAGCGGGGTTTTTCCCTGGTTATAGGGGTTTTTCCTCCTGGTTGTAGGGGTTTTTCTCCAGGTTGTAGGGCTTTTTCCTGGTTGTAGCGGGTTTTCCTGGTTGTAGCGGGGTTTTTCTTGGTTGTAGCGGGGTTTTCTTGGTTGTAGCGGGTTTTCCTGGTTGTGCGGGGTTTTCCTAGTTGTAGGGGTTTTTCCTGGTTGTAGCGGGGTTTTTCCTGGTTGTAGGGGTTTTTCCTGGTTGTAGCGGTGGTTTTTCCTGGTTGTAGGGGTTTTTCTCCAGGTTGTAGGGGTTTTTCCTGGTTGTAGGGGTTTTTCTCCAGGTTGTAGGGGTTTTTCCTGGTTGTAGCGGGGTTTTTCTTGGTTGTAGCGGGGTTTTTCTTGGTTGTAGCGGGTTTTCCTGGTTGTGCAGGGGATTTTCCTGGTGTAGGGGTTTTCTCCAGGTTGTAGGGGTTTTTCCTGGTTGTAGCGGGGTTGTTCCTGTTGTGCGGTGTTTTTCCTGGTTTTAGGGTTTTTACAGGTGAACAACAGCCTTTGGAAGCTGCTCCAAAAACACGTCCAATAGCAGCTGGTCTGAGAACTGTGTTGTCAAAAGATGACGTTGCAGGTCTAAGTGTCTGTGCGGCTCCTGTGACGCGCCTGCTCGTTTAGGATCGTTTACAGTCGGGAAACTAAATGATCTGACTGCATCCTCAGTTTGTTCTTTAATTTCTGAGTATTTAAGAAAAATGATGAGTTTTAATCAGGAGCAAAAGAGCGCTGGCAGCTCTCTGTCTCTCCCTCTTGCCCACTGTGCCACCCACACACTGCCTTGTGTCTGTATTGCTCAGCTTCTCTTTGTTCGATGCAGTGTTGTGTAAATGACAACTTGGTGAAAATGCTCTCTTTAAAGCAGAGGGATTTGTTTGTTTGTTTTTTTAGCAGTTTTGCTTTTATATTTTTCTGAAGTTTTTTTTTTTTTTAATTTAATCATAGTCATTGGGTTAACCAGTAGCTTCATAAATCTGCTATTCCATAATTACAAGACTGCTCCCAGTTTTCATCACTATGCATGGATCACAATAGTATCACAGTTATTATACATCAGATTTAATCAACTCTTTTCTTATTTCCTCTGCCTGTAGGATTTCCACTTTAAATGTAAAAACAGTGTCAATAACACAAGCATAATTTGCACATTTTAACCGCTGATTAATTTGATGCATGTTAGTTTAATATTTTATTGTTGCCTCTTTCTAAGCACTTTCATCACTTTATAAAGATTATTGTACATTCAGTGTTATATTTTAATTAATGCATTTAGTATTATATTTTAATTAATGCATTTAGTATTATGTTTTAATTAAAGCATAATTTCTGTGTGAAATTATGTTTTTGTTGTTGCAGCCGAGCTGTTAATTGATTGTATGCTTTTCTCTGCTGCAGGAACCCAAGGTCAGCCTCTTATAGAAGTCTTAAAACATGGCAGACTCCCAGAAACAATAAAGAGCAGATGGTGCTAAAACATGTAAATTTCTCATAAGGCGTGTTGGTCGCAACACTGTATGGATGCTCTTCTAAAGAGCGCGCTGCAGAAATATGTGCTAATAAAATGTGGAAAGTGGAAAAAGAGTCGCCCAGCTGACAGTGACAGTTCAGTACCGCGAGTGTTGGCATGACTCAGACCTGTGGGTACCTTTATTTTCTTATGTAGAGAAGCGATGTGTGTCTGAATGTTTCTGTATGTGTCTGAACACAGAGAGGAGCTTATGTGATTTAGATCATGGCTGGGAGCGGTGCCGGTGGTGCTGAGTTAGAAGAAAATCGTAGTAAAAACGAAGCCTGCTGTGCTGCAGAACACAGGTTGACCTATGGCAGGGATTATTTATTGTTGTCATCTGGCAGGCTCATAACTCCTGTTTCAGTGATTTATTTTTATTTGTTAACGTCGGTTCAAGGACTTCATGATACTGTGTGGGGGCTGCGAACAGAAAGTTTTCAGCAACATTAACTAACTTAAAAGAAAATGATTAGCAACGCTGCTGTGAAAAGAATGGCAGCGCGGTTTATTTCTTAACACAGTCACCACATAAGTTTGAGACAGAACAGATCATGGCTCTTAGACAAATAAAATGAACCATAAATAAGCTGTTCTTAACCATAATAGTGAAAACTAAATCAGAATTAGTAAAATGCTTAAAAAGGAAATCATGGTAAAAACAAATTTTAGACTGACCTCTGCCAGCAGCGCCTGGTTTGATCTGCTCCTCATCACAGCTTCTGCTTACAAATGAAGCAGAAGATTTCTCATCTGTTCATCTTAACGGTAAAATATTTAACACTGTAAATTAACACAAACACTCAAAACATGTTTAAATGGTTCAATTGACAAAAATATATTAAAACCTGTGGAACTAAAACACCACCCCGGGTCCTGAGGTTTGGACTTTACATTTTTGTTGTTCTGTTTGGTTTTTGATTTATTTATTGTTTAGCTACAAATGATTTTGTGTGGGTTACTTTTAGGAAAAAAAGTACTACAAGCAAATGCATGTATTGTGGTAATTACTGCATACATGCTAAAACCAGAATCATAATTTATTGTCATCAAACACAGTGCTTGATGAAACTGTGGCAGCTGCTGCTGGTCAGTCCAAGGAGAAAGATAAATATGACAATAAATATATTAAAACACAAGGATATGTACACAAGACTATGTGTATGAAAAAAGGAAAAGTAGGATGGAAAAGATGGAAATAAATTTCTTTATATCCAAGGTAAACTGCACATATCCACAAATCAACCAACCCACATCCAGGTCCTTATAGACAAATAATAGACTGTGCACAGTTTCATTTCTTTAGATTTTCTTAGGAAAATGGGAAGTATGTGCAGTGATTTATTCAAACATGTGCAAAATTGTAAATACAATATATGAGGTAAAAACAGAGCTTCTTATTTGTCCTCCACTTTTGCAGTTTCCTCAGTTGTTCTAAGAACCCAAGTTTTCAGCTAACAGCTTTTTGGGAATCAAATTGTTGGTGCAAAAATAATTTTCTGTTTCTGTCGGAATCTGTTATCTTTGATATTTTCATAGATTCGACTAAACAATGGAAACAAATGTGTGTATTTTTTGTTTTTTTGACAGGCTGCTAGTAAAATAAAAAATGTTATGCTTGAAGAGTTTGTAGGTCAGAGTGAATGATCAGCCAACTTTGAAAACCCTTCAGAAAGTCTGGAGAATTTTTGCTCAAGACTACTTTAAAAAATTACAAGAAGGTCTGGCTCAAGACTTTTGCACAGCACTGTACCACTTGAAAAGTCTGCCTTATTGTTACAGCCAAGTATTTTTGTGGCTTTCAGAAGCCAGTGGAGGTTCAAGCAGTCGCCTCCTCTAATATCCTTCTCGGTAACCTCCAGCAGCTTTAAGTGTATCTGTGTTGCCCCGTCTTGCTTGCTTATAATAAAATTGCACAGCATATTCTTTGTGTGAATGGCATTTTTATGGTCTTAGCTCTTTTGTTGATTGCTTACATGAACATCCACAGGGGCACGCTCTGTAAACAATATATCTGGTGAGACTCTTTATGCTTAATATGTATGAGATGTACATGTTTGCAGTTACATAATTTAAAATCTGCACAGAGTGTTTGTAGCTGGGTTGTTGAATGGGGGGGGGGCATACCAACTTTTTTCTGCTCACACCTGAATGAGAAAATAGGGGGCGCTCTTCTGATTGCATTTCATGTCTCATTTGATTTGCTGTACTGAGTTACAGAGTACATTTGATGACTTTGGAGTATTTGTCTGAACGGATTTTTTGCTTTTTGTTTTGCATCCTTCTTCAGTAATACGGTTTTCCATCATATTTAGCTTTGTGGGGTGGGGCGGTTATCTGAGAATGCTTTTGCAAATTTAGCGCTTTGCCTCCTTGAGTATTGGACTTGCTCCAAAACTGATTTGTAGTGCTTCATTTATCCTTGAATCATGTCAGTTAATTTGGTTTTTGATAGTTAATGTTTATTATTGCATCCAGCATCAGGGGATTTCAGAGATAAACTGCCTAATTCTAGTAGAAGGTATCTCTTCACTTATTAATTTACTTTTGTGCATGGTTCCTGCCAAATGAAGTTCAGTTAAACCAAGTAATGACATAATTACCTACTGTTCTATGTACTTTTTTACAGCTTGGGACTACGTTGGCCTAGAGCCAGTGTCTGCATGCTTTAATTCTGGATGTAAATTAGAATCTAATTCAGCTGTATTAAATTTCAAATAACAAAGGTGTGATTAGACTGATTTTACTGTAAATCTCCACGAGGACCTGAGTTCTCAGACGTTCTTTAATCTTAACACAGTGCATGAATGCGCAATAATCTCCAAAGATGCATCATCAATCTGTGCTGCTTCTTCCTGTGTTCTGAGGAATTAGCAATGAGCGATATTGACATGTAAGTCTGAGGCATCTGAGTTACGAAATGAGTATTTTCCAGTCAGTTTAAAGTAGCAAAAAGAAAGAGAAGCTCTAGGATTCTCTCGTGTGTCAGGGAATGGTGAAACACCATCCAGTGAGGATTTGAAGGAAAACCCTGCTTGTTTCTGAACTTGTTAAACACAGAGATGGTGTTAACATGCTTTGTTCCAGCACTGCTGCACAACCCCCACCTCCACACAGACACACACACACACACACACCCTCCTCCACTACTATATCCAAAACACCCCTTTTCAAAGTTGAGTAAACCTGCAGAGAAGCAGCGGAGGGAGCTTGGCCCTGATTTCAGTGCTGTGGAGGAGCCAGGGGGGCCCAGGGGACACTCAGGTTACCAGCATCGAATCCTGCAGTATTAGCAGGGCACAGTGAAATAACAGCCTGCCATCTGGAACCTATGCTGAAGCCATCCTAGCCTTGCAGCGTTCAATCACACTGACCTCAATTAAGTGTTATTTGTTCAGTATTTTTATTCACTTCTTCCTTTGCCTCCAGATCTTTCTGTCCTGGGTTGTAATGTATTCCCTAACTGTGTCATATCCAGAGCAGGAGAGTTTAGGTTTCCTAGCAGATCTTCTATCTGCATGCGCTTTCCCATTAAACTTTAAGCAAGTCCGGCTCATAAGAGGATTCAAGAGAGAGCACCATAAGTGCAAAGGAATAAGGCTCGTCTTTGTGATGGAGGCATGCTGCATGGTATGCTTGGTAAGAGTGGGTGTTTTCTGGTGAGGGCTCATGCTCATGACTCTACATGGTCTTTCTTGACCCCACTTAAAAGGGGGGCGCACTGAGTGCTCTCGAGCTGCTCTTCCCTCTTTTGAACCGTTCTGGTACACACTTTCTGCATTCAGGAGGGAAAGTTTTACTACGTTGTCTGCCATCAGTGCAGTATGATAAGGTTCTAGGGGTTTTTTTTGGCGTTCTCTAAAGCACATGGATGCAATACATTATTGATGCTGAGTTAATTAGATGTTTCTAATTCTACATATAAAATCGTGAATTGTGAATTGCACGCACGAACTAAATAAAAAATGTCATGTAAGATTTGATTTTGATTTTTAAGGTTTTCATTTAGTGCAAAATAATTTATTTTCAAGTTAAAAACAATTTCTGTTTAACCACTAATTCTTATCATTATGGCAAATCATCAGAGTGTTCTTTTGTTTGTTTTTGGATATTTAATTGGTACTAGACTGTTATTTATTCTGACTCGTTTTAGTTCTTGACATTTGTTTGACTGGTGATTTGAGTCAGACTGAGATGTGGATTGCACTTGAAACGGAGCCAACCGAGTACACGTGTTTTTGAAATATAACTTGGAACTGTAGCAAAGTTGGTCACCGCTCTGAAATGAGTATAAAACCTTTGGGTCCCCGGTACTCAAATGTTGAATTGGTCTCCATGGCTACATTACTCTCACGTTATTACTCTTTCAGAAAAGCCAATTTTAATGGCAGTTCATCGCCACTTAACAATTCACAAATTGGATGTGGCCTGACTGGCAGGAATGGTTGGACGCCCTTCAAGCTAGGGTGAGGTTGGCAACATTTTGAGAGACGTGCCCACAGGAATGATGCTAATTGATGCTACTGAAAGCAGCAGCTTTTAATTGGGGTTCTATCATTTGGACTTTTCACTGTGTGGGAATTAATTCTTCAAAAATATCATGTAATGTTACACATCTTTGATTACGGGGACCTGGCTATAGCAGAAACCAGATGAAATGCTTCTGCGCACTGCAATGAGAGTCATCAAGAAGTGCGTTAGCCAGGAACAACAGCCTCGGTTTACTGCTGATTGATCTCTTAAATTACAGTTTCAACATTGCAGAAGTTTGTCATTTTTCCCAACTTTTCAGTACGGTTTTATCATTCAAGACTCATAGATTTTTGCTTTTCAGGTTTCATGCATTCTCACTCATAAAAATTTCATTTTGACTCCAGAGGTCTTTTTCCTTGATGCATGCAAAATATGCAAAAAGTGGGGAAGAAAGAAAGAGGAGGAGGAAATGATACCGTTATCCTAACGGCAAGAAGTTGAACCAGTGGGAGTTATTGTAGGCCATAAACGTTTTAGCGGAATAGACAATTGGCATTTTATCCAGAATACAGAATTAGTCTCACATACTGCATAGTTTTATTATTTTATTTTTCCTTTTTTAAATAAAGAATGTGTTTTCTTTTACTGCCTATCACCTGTGCCGCAGTCGGAACGTCCAGAAGAAACGAGAGGCGTGTGAAGCCTCTCTCTCTCTTATCTCTGTTTACCTTTTTTTCTTTTTTTGATGAGTGAGCACTGGTCAAAACTTGCCTGGTGCTGTGTGCCATGCTGTCAACATGTCACAGTGCTGGCTGGGTGCCAGAGATGCCGAGTAGATACAGGCTGCACAACGGGCATTTTGAATCCTCTGCTAAATATCCCCTGCTATCAGTGATAGACATCAACAGGAAAGTATGTCTTTAATGGCCCAGAGACACATCCCAGAGGAATTCCCAAACAGGTGACACAGGGAGCATTGCAGATGGCTGCTGTGGATACTGTTATTTTCAGTGTACCATAGGTTTTCTGTCTGAAGTGCAGGATGTTATAACTACTCCAACATGGGTAGCATGCTAGAAATGCCGTGTAAGAGTCAGTGAAGACAAAACCTTGGTAAATATCATCTTTCACTTAATAAATAATATTCTTATCCAACCATGCACACAGACTTAGCCTACCTACATTTTGGTACCTTTTACAATAACTTAATATCAAAGTCTGGAAGCAGTGCACCCCCTGTATCCATTTGGTTAATAGCTCCATTAAGCAGCATGGTGTGAGCCGAGCGCGGCTGCTGTGTGGAGCACAGGCTGACGTGTTAATTCTGGGTAATTTATTACCCTGGGTGTCGACGGGCACGGCGCTTCTGACAGATTCTGTCTCACTGGGATCACCTCAGCCTGGCTTCCATGGGCATTGCCTGCTTAGCAGTGACTCCAGCATGGGGTGCTCGCATCCGCTGATGCAAGTATGATGTAAAACCCCTTAGTGGAGGAAAACAACAGTCAGGATGCACACAGTGTGGCATTATATCAGACTGGCGGTCTTTGAAGATAGAAGGCTAAAAGCACACCTGTGGAGACAGAGATGGTAATCAAATGTACCCCGAATGTTATAGGCACTTGCTGGCTCTCATATGGTTTTATTTATGGAAGTATCCTTTTCTGTCTAGGGCCGAGCTCTTATTAAATTACAAACGCTGATTGTGGCCTAGAGCTGCGGTGATCAATCCCAATTTAGTCTGAGAATTAAATTTATATATAAGAGGATGCAGTGCCCTGCCCTGATAGATGAAAGGGCATTTCCCTCTTATGCACAAACAATCAAAATGGCATAAATAAAGAGCACACATGTGGGATTTTGGCTGTGTTTTGTTGTGTGTTTTAATAACATGTAACATGGGGTTTTCACTGGGGAATAAAAGCTGATTTTAAGGACCGATAGTAGCTAAGCCAAAAAAGAAAATGCACAAGCGTTTGTGCGTCACGGTTTTTGCAGGCCTCAGCACTGTCTAATGTTCAGCCAGTGAGATCAGAGAGTGCAAACCTCGGGTGCCTTCGAGGCAGAGGAAGGGATTGTGCAGGTCAACACAGCACTGCCAAGCTACCCTTCAGCCATTTCATGTTATAATCAGTTAGGGGCAAATCAACATATGCAAACTCTCAGTGCCCCACGAAAATCCTCTTAGACATTTTGTCTGCACCAAAAGGATGGGAAAATGGATTTCTTTCTTTATGATTTTTTTTTCTTTTCCAAGTAATGTTTTAATGCTCTGTTTTCAGCTGCAGAAAATGGGTGCTTTCTGTTTACAGTAGGCCACTGCAGCAGCCACGCCTTTTAAAACATTGCATCTTTATAGCCAGAGCTGTCATCCGGTCGATGATGAAGCTACAGGGTGATTAGCCCCACCCAGAGGCTGCTGAGATGGGAGATGTGGGAGGTGTGTGGTTGTCAAAGCAGGGCTTGCGGAGATGACTCAGTTAAGCACTTAAGAGTAAGATCATTGCCATGCAGGAACCCTTCCTCTAGCTTTGCTGTGTGTGATGATTTTTTTTCCTTTTCTGTTGATATTGAACAGCTGCAGATTTAGTTGTCTCAACACAGTTGTGTATGCTTCTTGTTGTGCATCAGGTTATTGCATGCTTCTCATGTTCAAGCCTGACATGATGGCTGATTCATTTTGCAAATTGCAGCTAAGATCCTTTTTATTGCTGTTGTGAAGAAAACTAATGACTCCAGTTTATGTGATTGATTGATTGATTGATGCTTTTACTATATACAGCACCTTCTAATGTTCAGTAGTTTACTTTGATCAAAGATGAGAATTCACTTGTGTTATGTATTCATGCATTTCTATTTATACTGCACATAAATCCTTACATAAATGGACTAAAACCTTTCGTTTTAGTTTTAGGCCTGTTAACACTGAAATTCAACTTTGCAAAGGCACTACACTCCTTATGATGTGGGGTTTTTCCAAAAGAAAATGTCCCTGTAGTGACAGTGGTGATAGGTGACTGCAAGACATTAACAAGTCCTGGATCTTTGCAGTGCATTTCCTTGTCTGGGCCTACACGACTTATCATAAGGAAATCTCTGGGCCCCATTGTGAGAAGATTGTAATTGGTATCCAGCAGTACAAGAGCACTGTCTCACAGTTTACTTACAGGGAGTTCTTCCAGTCCTTAAGAGCAACATGGTGGCCATTTATTAGCCTGGTCTCCACAACCTGCCACAGAGGGTAAAAACCCCCCACAAAAAACAAAACAGGACGAGGCATTTTCAATGAGCAGCTGATGGTGGGATCACACTTTGAAGAAAAACATGGGTTAGATGATCTGATTATTTGTGGATGCCACTAACTGCTACAATTATATGCGACATGCTGGAGCCACTTTTGCAAAGAATCTTGGGTTGCATTTGACCATGTGCTTTATATTGGGTACTACAGGCTTTGGCTGTACTCAGTTCTTTGTGGCCTACATAAGTATATAAATACTGGCAGAGTGGCTGGAGACTTCAAATCCAAATAGAAATGGTCATCCAGCCATCCATCCATCCATCCATCCATCCATCCATTTTTCTTCTGCTTATCGAATTCGGGTGGGGTGGTGGTGGTGGGGTGGGGTGGGGTGGGGGGGGTGCTGGAGCCTATCCCACTTGCCACTTGAGACAAATTTGGACCACATTCTAATGCCACGAGTAAACCAAAATCTGGCTTAACTCTATCTCTACTTAATCAAAATTTACTCTACTGTTGTTTTTTTTTCAGATTCATTTTAAATAATTGTAGACTGGCTTCTGTTTTTGAAAAGATGTTTACTTAATAGGCGAGAAGGTAAAGCAGCGTGTTTTACGCTTACATCAGTGTGTTAGGCTAATAAACATTATTCATGCATTCTGTTTGGATTCAGTAACTGTAGGATCATAAAGGTGTGATCAAATCTGTGACTCATTTTGTAAATATTGGATTTCCAAGAGATAGGAGACATTTTATTTTAGTATTTGTCAGTAGCACAGAAGTCAGCTGGACTAAATACTTTTGTAGTTACATAGTGAGCTAATAAAGTGCCCATATGTTAAGTAGCAACGTCAGTTGAATGATTACTTCTGAGGCCAATTCAAAGATAGCTCTGTACAGTAAAATATGCTCGGAGACCAAGATAAGCCACATTGATGGATATGCTAACATGCTAACACTTATACTTAGATATTCTGAGATAAAGTAAAGCAGAAAACCTGCCACAAGTTCATATAAACAAAACTCTGTAACATGAAACCAAAGGTATACCAGTCAGATGTTGGCAGCCACTGTTGCCAATGGCAGGGGACCTCCGATAGCCAAAAAAACTCAGGTCACCTGAAAGATGTTTGTTAATAGTCATGCAAACTAATCTTGGAAAAGTCGACATGTGAACCCCCCCTCATCGCCACCATAATAAAAACAGATGTTCACATACTTTCCTTGCGTAGCAGCTGGCAGTCCATTTTATTCTAATCTGCTTGTACTGTCAAATATACAGTATGTCTGAGATTTCCGCAATTAGTCTAAATATAATGGAATTAGATCGATTTGAGGTGGGGCAATGAGTTGTTCCAAAGAAACATTTTATAGAAATGTAATTATTACTTAACAGATTATACATTTAATCTGTCAGCACCAGATATTGGATCTATTGTCCTCTCTAAACTGCTTCATGAAACTCACACAGTCTCCATGCATCGAGGAAAGGTGTTTTTGTAATTCCGATGAATCGGTCCTTAAGGCAGGGAAATAGCACTTAAAATATTTGTGTTCATCGCATCATTTATTTGCAGCGTTTTAGCCCCATAGACCTTCCTCAGGCTAAAGATGCAGATCTCAGATATTTTTAACAATGAGTGTCAAGCAAGTTTACAGTAAGTTGATTATTGCTTAGCTGGTATTGGGTTTGGTTTCACTGCGGGCCAAACTATAAATCATTCAGCCTATGTAGGATAATGAGTATTAGTCTGCAGACTAATGAGAGGCAGGTCACCGCTGGAGCACTTCAGCCTAGTGGAGAGGTCCTCTTTCAAACCTGCGTGAACCTCACATTTATTTGCTGTCTCACTTGTTCTGCAGGACTAGAGCAAACCTTACCAGAACATATTACTTTCCTGCCTTTCCATTAATTCTAACATGAGTATGTACGGCACTCTGGATCAATCTTCGCATTCTGTATTTTGCCAAGGCCAGCAGTGTATATCAGTGGTGTAAAGTGAATAAATAGACTGCTTCTCCTTGTTATTTACCGGGCTGGTTTAAAAGCATTATTCCATTGCCTGCTCCTTCTGTCAGGGCTAAACCTTGAATTGCTTGGAGTGATTAGTAGCAGGGAGCGTGCTGCAGCACTGGTCCCAGACTACTTTTGTTTATGTAAAGGCTTTTACGCATTCTGTTTAATGCACTGGTGGGGCTCGCTTTTGATCCCAGAAGGAGGCTGCTGTTGAGATACCTCCCCACCACCACCATGCCCCCTCTCCTCCCCAGCTTGTATTAGCACTGCTGAATTCGGATCTGTTTGGCAGGCTATTCAGCCCCCCGACCCCATCTACCCAACTCTTTTTCCCTCTATTGAAAACACACCTTTCTGTTGGCTGAGGAGGCTTTTCTATAGAGTCTAAGCATGTGAAAATTTTCCAGAAAAGGAATAAATGGAGCCTGTATGGAGCGCTCCTCGCTCTCAATAGACCTTGTAGACAGTGTTACTGATATCTGCCCAAATTTCCTCTCAGCTGCACTACGAGCTGCTTGCATGTGTAGATGTTTGTCTGCAGTGTTGTGAGCTTCCTGTCACAGATTACTTGACTATGTGAATTTTAAACCTGAAATCTTTCATCTATAGTACTGTGCAAAAGTCTTGCACCACCCCGTCATTTCTTTAAATGGGGAAATTGTTGCAGTGATTTAGTAAAACATGGGCAGACATACATGGAAATATAGTATATGAGGCAAAGACAGAGTTGGTACTATTCTAATGAGCTTTAAAGTCAGTATTTATTCTTCAGTACTGTCTGAATCTGTTAGGCAGCTTTCTTTAAGTAGTCTTCAATAATAAAAATAGTTCTCCAGGTCTGCTAGTCAGAAGCTTTCTGGGTGATACTGCATGGTAGGTCAAAATCTGACTGTACTTTTCTGTGTTCATAATTCCATCAATTTTACAATTCAGACCTTTTCTTCTTTTGTTCTTCGCTTCTCCAGTTTCCTCAAATTTTGTAACACAGTGCACACCAGGCACTGCTTTCAGCTAATAGCTCAGAACAGTTTTTGGCTCTTTGGGAAATAGCTTGTTGGTTAAAGATATTATTTCAGTTTTTTTTTTTTGTTTTTTTTTAAATAAGCTTCAGTTAAAAAAAAAAAACATTCGTCTCAACATTTGGCTCAGGACTTTTGCACAGTACTGTATCTTTATAGTATGTGTAACAGACAACACAGTTGTATAATTTTATAGAATAATTATTAATTGCATTTTTGATTGTATTGAAATGCTTTGTTTGGTGCACCTGAACATAATCAGCTGTCATTTATCTTAAAATATCATCAGTGATGACGAACACTTTAAGTGCCTGTGTTGATGATCAATCAATAACGTGATTTCACAGGTAAGTAATCTGTAATTACTTCAGATAATACTCAGAGGGATTTGGCAAACACTGCGTGACAATGCTCTAAGATACTTGTATGATTCATTTGATTCCCAAACATTTTTCTGCATATTATTATGTTACATTTAGGTTTGTTTTGTTTAATTCACAACAGTGCCTATGGTGTGTTTATCAGCATATTGTTTCATGCTGGTTGGTTGGTGGGTGGGTGGTAGATGTAGGTCATGGCAGCAGTCACACTGGGAGATGCGCATCTTAAATTATTGACACAGTCACATTTCTGTCCGAGGGTATCTGTCAGAATAGAAAACTCATTTTCAAAAAGAGCCAAAGATATTGTAAATATTCTCTCAGTCCCTTTTTTGTCTCCGGCAGCCCAAACTTCCTAAGTCTTTACTCGGGTGACAAATGCTACCATTTCATCCTGAATACTGTGTGGAAAAATGTATGACATGTAAAGAGCAGCAAGCAGTTAATTATAATGGAAAACAGGGCTGTGCAGAGAGAGAAAGCTAGATTTATATGCACCGGTGCTGAATAGCAATTCTCAGCACGCTGCTAATTGTTTGATGGATAGTACAGAGCCATTTGCATTTATATTGTACCCCAATTGCCTCCCACCTATTTAGATCACATATTTAACTCCTGACACTGGAGCAATGTCCACAGTAACCTCCTCACAAAAATCTCAACAAGTGTTTTAACGTGAGCTTCAAGAAGTTACTTTTGCACTGCAGATGAACTGCAGGAGGTTTGTTTTATGGTTTTGGTTTGACAGATTTTGTAAAAGATAAAAGAACTCCTGCAGCTACAGCAGTTTCAGCTTAATTGCATACAAGTTGTTTTTGGCATTAGTTGTTTTGTTGAGTTGTGCTGATTAGACAGAATTAATTGAGTGCAGTCAACGAGTTTGGTAAAACTTAACACTAACTATTTCTGAGCACAAATCATTTAAGCTGATTAACCGTTTAAGAGTAGTGCCACTGGAGACTCTATAGAGGCGAGGCTTACTGCATTTTTTTTAAATTAATAAGACTATATAAACCAGGTAAATAATGGCGTGAAATAAATGAACCAGAACCCAGGAACAGATTGGCATCCCTGCCTTGTCCATTTGTTAGAAACTATAGTGTTTAGCTTACTAATATTCCAGGTTGCATGTAGCTGGTTAGTTTCCCTCTGAAAGCAGCAGCACTTTACATTTTGCACTGCTGCTGCGTAAGCTCTAAACTCTGTCCAGTAGATTAAACTGGTTTTAATCTTTGATCATAAGCAGTGAAATCCACTAAATGAAGGAACTTTGAGTACCATGTATGCTGCTGCAACTCAGGATTATTGGATTTCCAACAGACACTAAGTGTTACTTTTTAATTTTTACTTTTTTTTTTTTTCTTTTTTTGGATAGCTCGAGTGGTCTTCCATTTATCTGTGGTAGCTTATTCCGATGCTGCACTGGCTGATTGTGATCTCTGATGCACCTTCACGTACCGAATGGGTCAGATGATTTTTGAATCTGTACTTGCTTCCCCAATAGACATTTCAACGAGACCCTTATGCATCACTCTGTCTGATGACTTGAATTGACAGTTCATTCATTGCTGAGCACTCCCCATGACTCTGTTCTGTAGAACCACATTATTGCGCTGCTTACAGCTGCTATACATCTGCTTTACACCCACAGACAAACCTGACTCTGCCCCGGTCAGTTGTAGACAATGTAATTGAAAAATGTGGAGTCTGCAAATGCTTTAAAGAGGAAAACAGACCATCCATCATTTCTTTGTCTATCCAGCGAGACCTCCATTGATTTTGGATCATTGCATAGATATGCAGTTAGCGTCTTTTTGGCACTGCTCAAGCTCTGCATCTAAGGCTTTGGGAGAACTTTGTCTTTAGAATAAAAGCTTGATTCTTATCTTCATTTTAGAGATTTCAGTTCGTGGCAGTTATTTTTTTTAACTAGTCTTTGTAAATAACTTTTCTGAGTCTTTGTGCAAGTACCCTCATTAACCTTCTCCTTCAGTGCTTCAAGGCACTTCGTTCAGTCTCTTGTGTCTTACCATGAGATGATAATAACACTTTAAAAATAGGCCTCGTATCACTTATTACTGTTATTATTCTTTTTTAAGTGAGTGGTGATACAACTTGGTAAAATAAAACCTTGTGTTTATTATCGTTGCACACCCGTACATTAGAATAATGCTGGCATTTCCTTTGCTTTGGCACGCTCTCGCAGGATTTAGACTTGGGCAGATGAAGAGGAAGAACAACAGCTTAGCTCTCTGGCACTGAAACACAACGATAATGTCAGATGTTACTAAACACTGTTTCATTTTACAGGTGCTTTTTTTAAAAATTCTGACAGCAGCACTTAAGGTGGATAGGATTTCAGGACGGGAAAACATTTGCGTCCCGTATCATTTGTCTCTGCATGTAGTCCGTTGCGTCTTTGAGAAACTCCACAAGGTTTCCCATGGCCTCAGAAGTACATCTCATTGCATACTAGGCGATTGGTAATGAGGAGGAAGAGAGATGCCGAAGCAGCGAGCCCAGCTCTCTGGAAAAAAAACAATGCACTCTGCAGAACATTCTTGAAACTTTAGAAAGCTGCTTGTTGTCCCCTCTCTCACATTTGCATAGCATCGAGGATCTTGAGTGAAAGGTAAAAATTAGCAACTCATACAAGCTGCATTTGAAATGTTGGGAGCTGCTGAAGTGCTCTTGTGGCAGAAAACCGGGAGCATTCGCCCCACGCCCCCACCCCACCCCTTACACCTCCCCATGTGGCAGAGGTCCTGCTATTGAGGCCTCAAGTCATTAATCACCAGGATCTTTTCAGCTGTCAATACATACAAAGAGAAAGCCCCAAACCAACAATGGCGTCTTTAAAAAATAAACTTTTTTTCTTCTTCTTTTTTGGGGGAGAAGGGGCAAATATAGTTCACTGAGGATTATTGTTTACTGTTCTGTCCAGCACAAATCTCATACAGTATTCATAAAGAGCTTATCTTGTGAAAAAATCCTCGTCTGAACAGCACAGGCATATTGTCAGTTAAAACTCCCAGATTTGCCTGGAGTGGGTTTTATGTCTCGCTGCGTTGTAGTGTCCACTGAGTCGCGTCTCGCTTTTGCTTATAGTAATTCATTGTCGAGTGTGGGGGCAAGTAGAATAGAAGCAGAATACTATGGTGCGAGTGGTAAGGTGTCTAATTATATGATGTCTAATTATAGGTTTATTATCATGACAATGTATTTGGATGAAGTGGAAAATATGTTTAATTGCTTTGATCTAATTTTTCCATACTGTGTACTTGAGCTTCAGAGTGAATTGTGATCAAGCCTTTTATGAGGTTTACATTCACACTGACATTTGTTGATCTGATTAAATCTTTTTACTCCACGCGGTCGCTTCAAATGACATGTTTCCAAGGCACCCATTGATTTATGTCATGTTTCAGAGAGAGCAAAGTCTTGTATTTTTCTTTATCTTTATTTTTGTCTTTTTTTTTTCTTCACTTTAAAAATTCGTCCTTGAAGGCAAGAAAATAAAACGCAGCACCTACATGAATGCCTAAAGTTCTTCTCTGTATTGATCTCATGCTCCATTTGGCAGTTGTGGTTTTATGTTGCAGATTTTAATCATCTCTGCTGCTTCAGAGTAGCCTTAGATTTGTTTGGCGCCCCAGTTTCCAACTGGTGATGATTTGTAACTTATAAACAACACAATTCATGGAAGGACACCTGCCACTTTTACAGATGCGGGAGTCCCGGCATTTCTATACGGCACATAAAATGGAATATTTGTGGGAGACTTGCACCGTAAACTTTATAGGTGCAAGATTTGTTGTGCCATATTTCATGAAATCTAATCCTAGTGGTTCTCTGGGCTCTCATTGTGTGTGCTGAGCCATGCATATGCTGTTTGGGGGACATGCATTTGCATTTGATGTGTGTCTGCAGTGGTTTGGATAAGTGTGTATGTGGTGTGCTGATAGTATGAGGTTTAAGAGGTTTATATCAGCACTGTTCTCACGGCATCTTTTGTTTGTCTTCTTCTTCTTCTGCAGAACTCTCAAACTAAGCTGGCATTGTAACCCACATTTGATTTTGGAAGCAGTGTGGAGGCAGCCATGGAAGTGAAGGAACGTAGACCCTACCGCTCACTTACTGCCCGGCAGGACACAGAGCGCCGTTATACTCCTCAGCAGACAGCGAGGACGGCAAACCCAACGCAAAGTCCTACAGCTCCAGCGAAACGCTAAAGGCCTTCGACCATGACTCGAGGATGGCGTACGGGACCCGTGTCAAGGAAATGGTTCATCACGAAGTGGATGAATTCAACCGACAAGGTTAGATAAATAATAGACAGGAGAATGTCATTAGTATCTCTGGGTTCAAATATAACTGCATTAGCAGTAGCTGATTGTTAGTTAAGGAGCATGTTACTGTCTGGCGTTAATGTATGCATCATCATTTTTTAATGAGTCTCTTATTAATTTACATCCAGCCACAGTAGAGGTCACTCAGCATCATCTGACTATTAAGAGGTGGCTGTGGATTGAACTTAGCATGACGGTGTTAAAAACTGCATGGAGGACATGCACACTTTCACCTAGTCACTCAAATGTGTCATTAATCATCAAAGTTCAAATGAAACATGATGGTAGGTTTACACCTAGCTAAAGCATTAGTCCTGGATTCGCTGCTTTGGCAGCGCAATAGCGAGAAATTTACGTGTTTTTAAATGTAACATTTAAAGACGGTAAAGCAGTTAATCGAGGGTTTGAAAACTGGTGACAGCGTTACACACAAAAGAAAAGTTTTGTACAAGCAATGAGAAACTTTCCTCACCCTCGTGTGTGGCATCTGAAAATCTGTCCACTCCTAACAAGACCCTGTTCTGACATAGTGAAAGCAACACACATGAAGATGTTTTAATCAGCTAACCATTCTGTTTTTTAGATGTCTCAGTCCTTAATGTACGTATGTACTCCGCAACCACTGCTCGTGAAACCTTTGCTCTTCAAATGTTTCCTGCACAGGCCATTAAATTTTCTGTCATTCTTCTGCACTGAATACAGTTACTTACGTTAAGTGATGCAGTTAATTACGCCTGTGTGTCGGCTTGCTGTAGGGGCGGACTTTTCCCTTCGAGATCTTGGCTTTGGAGATGGCCTCCCATCGCATGTCGCCACATACAGGACCGACCTGGGGATGGCACACCGCGAATACTCAGTCAGTGTGGGCTCGGACGCAGACACCGAGACAGACGGCATCATGTCGCCAGAGCACGCGGTTCGATTGTGGGGCCGCAGCAACACCAAGTCGGGCCGCAGCTCGTGCCTCTCCAGCAGGGCCAACTCAATCTAAATCTGACTGACACAGAACATGAGAACACAGAAAATGGTAAGGAGCTCTTCTCTTCAACCTTTCTCTGCCACTCTTTATCCAAAAGCTGATTTGTGTTTACACTAAACAGCAAAATGTAGTCATGCAGGAAAAGCAGAACAGGGTAAAATAAAGGGACAGTCTCAGACTAAATAATGATCGTGTTAGCCTGAATAGTTTTTGGCAGCACTCAACTGGACTTCACACAAGCACAAGATGAACTGCAATTAAAGATGACAGTTTCATTAAGCCTTTCAAATCTTTGCTTGATTATTTCAGAATTTGGCCCAAAGACCGACATAATTAGGATGTAACTTCTGAAAGGAAAAGCAATCATTTAGTTTTCAGCACAGTCAGAATTATTACCTGCCATTACCTCTGGTTTTTGTTGGGGGATCATTTTGTTCTTGCTGCCTTTGTGTTGAATGTATTGTTTTGTTGGTCTTTGTTAGAAAATGATCTGCCTCTGTGTTTCTGTTTTGGCCCAGAGTGTGTGAAGTCCCCGTGTGTTTGCTTAGAAAATCACAAAGAAACTCCTTCATTTATTTAGCTTCATTGAATGTCATGGACGGGGCCACGAACAGATTCACAGGAAACCAACCTAAGGTACAAAATTGCCTCTGGGTGGGCCTAACTCGTCATGGCTGGCGATCAGGAGCAAGTGTTAACAAACGTTAGCAATCTATTGTTAGCCAAAGGTTCGTGTTATTCATTACATGCATTTCTCACACATCGGCATTCTGACACATCAACTTGTAGGTGACCCTGTATAATCAGCTCCTGTCCTTCTCAAGCATCAGTTACCAGTTCAGACACGTAATGCTGAATTAAATTGCAGTTATAATATCAGTAGTGTTATGGTGTGTCAGCAAAGGTGAAAGGTCACGGCGGGGGATGGAAGAAGAGGCATGTATATTCATATATCTGTATATACTACAGTAGTTTATAGTAAGTCTGAGTTTGTTGTTTTTTTAGGGGTATGATAATTCCAGACTGCGACTTTACCTGCGACAAAGAAAATGCCAGAAGGGAGCAGCGGCGTGCCGAAGCTGCTCGTCAAACTGTAGATTAGTGAAAGCTGTAAAGTCGTGATATTACAGGATTCTGTTTGGAAGATGAAATTTGGATGCTCGATCCCACCGTGGCTGTTTGTCAGGAAACTCTATTCCAGCTTGCTATTTTTTTTTGGACAGTGTGTAAACAGAAAGAAAAAGCCCTTCGACTTAGTGCAGCACAGTTTGGAGGGGTACCTACTTATTTAATTTCCTTTTTTAACAGAGGTGCTATGCGGTAAAGTTTAAGCTCTGTTTAGCATGATCCTCAGACACAAACCTAAATCATGCATATTAACGGACAGATTTATGACAGTGTTCCCAGGATACTTCCCAGATAGAGGAACTCATCAAGGGCCTAGCGGCAAAATTCTAATTGCCCCTGCACAGCCTTGTAGAGAACCTTGTGAATAGTTTTGCATTTCAGAGTGTGTCACATTATGTATTAGCTCCTTATTATAACTGACAGAAATGACTCTTGGAAGTGGAATCCATTTGCCCGAATGACTCGGGGAGAGAATGTGGCGTCCCTCTGCTTGATCATCTGAGATGCCAAGGGACTTGGATTTGCCTGTATTGTGTATAATTAAAGAGGAACTCCTCGGTTGACTGTCCGGGGGTGTTGGTACGCTGGAACGTATTCAGAGCACCCGTAGCTGCAGCATCGTGCGTCTGCGAGACCCAAATCGCAGTTCTTAAGTTGCTTTTTATTCCACTCACCGGAGCAGAAAGAGCACTTGTATTCGCCATTTAATTCAGTAATGCCTGATAACATACAATTTATATATAGCAAGTTAATTAAAACCCATCGAGCAGGTCTGCTTGTATGTGCTTTAATCTCTTTAAATCAACAAACCATTTACTCTGCTTTAATGTATTCAGCCACTGGGCAGTCCCCCCCCACCCCCCCCCACATGTGACTTGCTGACCCGAGTTTTAATGCATGCAAATAAGCGACAGCAATTTTGAAACAATTTTCTTGATGCTGTGATTCCAAGTTGTCAGTTAACGCTGACAACTGCTTATCATAATGTGACAATAATATTAGCCTCTATCTTGGTTTACTGTTTTAACATATTACATGATTGGTTTAAATGTAATATTATAGACATGCAAATTTTAATTATCATTTTCATACCTGGTAATGGATAAATAATTATTTCCAGCACTGATTGTGACCTTGTGCGCATGTGTTTGTCTGTGTGCACATACACATGCATGGCTGTGGGTTAACATTTAAATGCAGCATGTTCTGGTATGTGTGTTCATCCTCTGCATGCTGCCTCTGGTCCCTAGGGAGTCACTTGAGGATGCTTCCAGCAGCCAGCGCCTGCTGAGTCATTGCACATCTACAGAGTTTAAACTGCAAAAAGGAGGCCCAGGCAAACTGCTGGTTTGGGAGAGGCTTGCTGTTCTTGGTTTTTACCCAATAACGGCTTATCCAGATGTGCTCTCTAATCCCAACTTTCCCCCACTGTCATGGCTGGGCTATAACATTTCTGTAACCACGAGAGCCGGCAGTGGAGATAGCCGCAAAAGCTGTTGAGGGATTGTTATTCATGTGTTCCATAACCTGTGAGAAAAATAATGGGCTAAAGTCTACACGGCTCTTGCTGATAGAAAAATGTTTGAGGGACTGGACGCTGATATTTTTTGAAGGCCAAAATGCAATTAGTTGCAGTGAGCAGTTAGTTGTGTTGTGTACTGATTCTGCTTTCACTTTCTCCGTCCTCTGAGAGATGATGTCTGTATTGATTGAGGAGATCTACTGTACAGCCAAAGCCTTAATGTTACTCTAAAGTTGGTTTGTTGTATCATCCACAGAAGAAGTCTTTTATTTCAGTTAGTTATATATTAGTTAAAATGACGGGTATTTTATGCCAGTATAAAGAACATACAGTATGCATGCTATTGGTGTGATCATTTGAGTTTTGTTTTTGTTTTTTTAAATATTTTCTTTATTTTCTTTTATTTTATTATTAATGGTCATTACTGAATTCCTGGTAGCCGTAGGCGTTGCTTCGGGGCAAAGCCTCTCAGTACTCCAGTGAAATCTTCTCGTGAAAGTCTCTCCATAGCCTGCAGCGCACAGGCAATCAGTGGGGGTTTCTGGTTGTCTCCACACACTCCTGAAATCACTGATATTTTTTTTTTTTTTTTTTTTTACATTTTTTATTAAATTGATTTCAGTAAAAGTGCCTTTTCGTGTTGGTCGTGTCCTAGTGAAATCAAAATTATTTACCACACCCGCTTTAGTAGAGGTGCTGCTAATAGTATTTATAATAATTCTAAAAAATTTTGACCTGACTTGCTTTGAAAGCAGAAGATTTAACACAAAATGAGCAGTCCTAATGACACGTGGCATTTTTGTAACTGTCACAACAAGTTTGAGATTGATTGTGCAGAACAAGCAGGTTAGCTAGTTGTTTTTGGCATATTCTTGTTTTTAATGAATATCTAGCCATTGCACTTTGGATGAGCTTAAGAGAGATTTTGTTAGACAAAAAAAAGTACTTAAAAAGTTTGTGGTTACACGCAACTGTGTTAATAACTCCTGAGAAGCTTTATTTATCAATATGGAATCAATTTGAATATATTCGGCTTAATTAGTACAGTTCTGTGAATAATACATTGAACCAACTTAAAACTGTCATATTTGACTAATTACGGTTAACTAGATGAAGAACACACTGAAGTTAAGTAAGACAGCTGCATGGAGCGTTATTCGGGTGGATTAATATTCCACGGTCTGGACTCTGCTCGGTTCAGCTACGTTCCCCTGCTGCTCTGCACAGCCAACAACCCTCCCAGTCACACACACGCTGCCCCACTCTGCCACGGCTCAATATCCCAATCCCAACCTGTTCACCCTGCAGTCATTTTCATCTTTCACCTAACTACAGTCTCCTTTATATTCATCCATCAGTTGCATTTCGATAAGCTCGTGTCACAGCAGCCTTCATATCAAAATGTGTGTAAACAAGATGTGTTGCTTGGCAGCCAGGCATGCTGCAGATGTTGAGCGCCACATGTTAACACTGATTCCTGTGGGGGGGTCAAAGTGACTCTGTCGGTGGTTCCAGGTGTAGTGATCGTACTTTATTTATTTTTTAATCCCACATACCCCAAAATTCATTATATAGTGAATAAAACAATTTTAGCTGAAGTCATCAAATATGAGATAATGGAATTTTATTTTAACATCCATTACATCCATCCGTCCATCCATCCATCCATCCATCCTTCCATCCATCCGTCCATCCATCCATCCATCCATCCATCCGTCCATCCATCCATCCATCCATCCGTCCATCCATCCATCCATCCTTCCATCCATCCTTCCATCCTTCCATCCTTCCATCCTTTCTTAGCAGTTCTAGTGTCAGAGAATCTGAAACAGCCGGGAGGATCGTGAGACATTGGACCCGAAAATGCCGCTCTGCAGCACACCTCCACATACTTCTACTTCAATTAGCAGATTTTCCACATAAAATCTACTGAAATGACAACATTGTTTCTTACCCCAAGCTCCTAACTATGTTTTAAGTGCTTTAATATCACAATTTATAACCAAAACCAACAAAAATTATCAAGGACAAAAAATACGCACCTTCAAATTTTGAGCTACTTCTTTAATACATATGTTTACCATTCCCTTAAAAATCTCAGAAGAGCCGCTGTGCCACCAGTAATAACCTCTTGCAATAGAATATCTAAACTTGGCTCCCACACCATGGCAGACATCAAAGATATATGTTTAATCGCTGTGCGTGTAAATACTTACAGTCTCCACTTAATTCATCCCAAAGGTGTTCTATCAGGCTGAGGTCAGGACTCTGTGCAGGCCACTCAAGTTCTTCCACCCAAAACTGGCTCATCCATGTCTTTATGGAGCTGCTTTGTGCACTGGTGTGCAGTCACGTTGGAACAGGAAGGGGCCATCCCCAAACTGTTCCCACAAAACTGGGAGCATCAGATTGTCCCAATGTCTTGGTCTGCTGAAGCATTAGAGTTCCTTTGACTGGAACTGAGAGGCCGAGCCCCAACTCCTGAAAAACACCCCCACACCATAACCCCCCCTCCACCAACTTTACACTTGTCACAATGCAGTCAGACAGGTACCGTTCCCCCGGCAAACCACCAAACCCAGACTCCTCCCTCAGATTGGCAGATGGAGAAGTGTGATTCATCCCTCCAGAGAACACGTCTCCACTGCTCTAGAGTCCAGTGGCGGCGTGCTTTACACCACTGCATCAACACTTTACAACCACTGCATCAACACTTTACACCACTGCATCAACGCTCTGCATTGAGCTTGGTGATGGAAGGCTTGGATGCAGCTGCCATGGAAACCCATCCCATGAAGCTCTCACTGTTCTTGAGCTGATCTGAAGGTCACATGAAGGTTGGAGGTCTGTAGTGATTGACTCTGCAGAAAGTTGGTGACCTCTGTGCACTATGACCCTCAGCATCCTCTGACCCCACTCTGTGATTTTACGTGGCCTACCACTTCATGGCTGAGCTGCTGCCGTTCCCAATTGCTTCCACTTTGTTATAATCCCACTAACAGCTGACTGTGGAATATTTAGCAGTGAGGAAGTTTCAGGCCTGGACTTGTTGCACAGGTATCAGCCTATCACGGTACCACCAGTCTGCATGCCTAGGTGCTTGATTTATACACCTGTGGACATGGAAGTGACTGGAACACCTGAATTCAATGATTTGGATGGTGAGTGAATACTTTATGGTGTAGAATGGACTTAATGAGCATTCAAAGTTACTTTTTTAAAGGGGAGGATTATTCTGATCTTATAATTATCCAAATCAGTGCTGTCTTTTTATACTCCTGCTGTTTTTCTTCGCTTCATGTAACAGTTTCTTCATCGCACTTTTGAAGCTGCTTCACAGACCAGCGATTTGAGGCAGCGAGCAGAAAATGGGGCATGATGATGAGCGATGTCAGGTTTTTTTTTTTAAAGTCTCTTTTGTTTTTTGTGAGTTTATTTTTTTTATTGTGATTATTAGACGAGTTAACAATCAGCATTTGTACCTTTTAAGTACATAATCTGCTGATGTGATCATGCGTTTAGCTGGGGTAGGTGCAGCAGTTATTGATGGCGAGTTGGCTGATAAAAAGTGTGGCCTTAGTGTGCACCTTCTCATTAAGTTTTTTTTTGGTCTGCTCTACATGTCACTACTCAAATCCCAAAATTATATATGCATGTAATTGTAGTTAGTAATTACTTTCTCGTAACTGAGTTATAAAAAGTATTCTCCAGCTCCTCAGTGACAATGATTTGTTCCCTCGCTACCTGGTATCAGTTGCATGTTGAAGGGTTCAAGACTGAAGAAACTTTGAACTATTGAAAGATTGAGGTTAAGAGCTGCAGGGCTTTACTCAGTAACTGAATCTTTGAACGTATCGTGACGGAGTGTGAGGGACAGGTGTTCCTCGTAGAAACGTCACAACCCCGAAAGGCTGAGAAGCTTTGAAAAGCAAATCTCTCACAGTTTGAACTTGAGTGGGGAACACGTCAATCTGTCCCTTATATCTACGCGCTGAAAGACCTTTTGTTCAGTTCTATTATTCTCGGCCCATGCCACATTTCCATTGCATAGAAGAGCACCTATACTTGAGGGTGATTGTTAAATGTATGCGTTACAAGGAACTCAGCTCTAACAGTAGTCCATTTTCTTCTGTTACATTTTATTTTAAATTGTACCAGGCGAAGTAAAGCCAGACTTCAGTCACAGAAATATTAGCATCGCAGCTTCTAAGTAAAGATTTATTTACAGTTCAGTGTGACTAATACAATTTAAAAACTCTGATTGCTCTGATTTGACACATTAAAAATGTCCGCTCTGCATAGAGATGGTTTTTCCCAAAAACTACCCGTCCCTTACAAAACCCGCGTACCTTCGCATACAGAAATGCAACTGCCGATGGCCACGCCCTCCTGAGCTGCATGAGGAAATGTCTTTGATGCTCGCTCCACGTTTAAGATGTGTTTTAACTTTGAACTGATTCTCTGGAGCTCTTCCACAGAAATTGGAGCCTGTGGGTGAAGTGACATCAGACTTCCAATTGGACAAGGCTTTTTTTTTTTTTCTCTCTCTGTGTCACAGGGCTGGACTCACAGCATTACAGCAATTACAGCAATATTTTTATTTTTATTTTATTATGAACTTGGCAGAGAAGTAGCATGTTTACCAACATGCATATGAACAAGTCGAGTACAGATTTTGGGGGGCAGAAAAAAAATATTCTCATATATGAGAAAACAATAACAAGTCTACTGATTCCAGATTTTTGCCCAACAGCAACATATTATAGCTCTTTATTTCATTTTTTTTGAAAGAGTCAGTGATCTTGTTTGCATCTTGTTTTTATTTGTACCATTTAGCTGTTAATATAAAACATTTTTATGATTGTCCTTAAGCAAGTTAAGTGATTATAAATATGTAATGTTATGGCATGGAAACCATTGTTCTGAGATGGCTTGTGTTCTAATATATATATATATATATATATATATATATATATACACACAATATATGCTTGTGCACAAGATAAAAAAAGGTAAGCAACAAAATTAGTGACATATTTATAGAATATTATTTTTCAAGACCCTAGGAACAATTACACTGACCTAATGTAGTGCATTAATTGTATCAGTTTCCTGCAGACACAACAGGATCATTGTCAAACAGTGGTATTTTGAGGGCATCATTGACTTTTGGCGTCTGTGATGGAGACTGTGATCCTTTGCTGTAGGGGACAGTGTTTGCTGTAACACTGGGATCTGTAATTTCACTGCAGCCACATCGAGCACAACATGGAAGCTTGTTCTGAAATGGTCACGGGCATCACAGCAGCAGAATATCAGGCGAAATGATGCTTCAAAGAAATCACTAGTGGTTTCCTGGCTCACAGCAGTGCTAACTTCCACCCCCAGTATTTCTTGTGAAGTTATTTATTTGTTTACTTTTTTTGGCAGAGTTTCGGCTCAGATCATGGATTAGTAGAGATATTCTCTGGCTCATTTGCGGGCTAATTTGTTGGGTTTTATAGGCCCTTGTGGACAGTTTTGAGCTGTTATCTGTGGGGTTGCTTATCCACTCCCTGCCAGTGCCTCTGACAGTCTAAACCAACATCACATCAGGGCCCACCACTGAGACTCAGGGGCCCTGCTACAGCTCAAAGCACGACATGGAGGAGGATGAGCCCTCCTCTTTGGAGGATCATCCCAACCCAGCGTTACAATTTCTGCCCCTCTCTTAGCAATATCCATTTAATATACAGTACAGTTTCCATGCTAATATTATTTTCAGAGAATAGTCTTGCTGCTTAAAATGGAATATAAGTAGCAACGCACTGATTCAGTATCTTGAATCATGTACTGAGCTGACTAAATAGTTAGTGGCCAGATTCAAGCGTCCTACATTAACTACTGTTTCTCAGTCATACGTATAAAGTTGGAAAGTAAATAAATGTTCAACAGTATAATATAAATATGTAACATATATTATGTTACATAAATATGATCCTTTTTCTTCTTTCTTTTTTAGCGTTGTACAGCAGCCTTGCAGTGAAGTTCCAGATAGCTGTGAATGATCGGTTATCTTTGTGAAAGCAAGTAGGGGGTTGTTATTGAGGTTGAGGAAGCAGAGATCATAATGTGCTGTTGCCCTCGTCTGAGGTAAAAAAATAAAAAATAAGTGTTCATGCTGAGGTTTTTCTCATTAGCAGTCACCTCTGATACGTGTGCTCTCTGACACAAATTCAGGTATGGAACTTTTAGTCCTTGTTGATCTAACATTTATCAGTAAATACCAGCTTTGGAAAATAAATATGTAAATTTTTTCTGTCACTTCATCGTCCCAACAGTAGAAAACACATTTTTACTTTTAAGATATCATTTTTTATTTTTTTTATTGTGCTCTTATGCATATTGCATCTTATGTATTCTGTCCATGTTCAGACTATAGAAAACAGAAATGCTACACAAATAAGCCACATTAAAACATCAAAGCAAAATTTAAAAAAGCTTCAGTGGATGCAGATGAAAAGTATCTATTACAAACTTGAAAGTCAGACCTGGGTGTGAGAATTCAGATGGTCCTTGTGAGTATAATTATTTGTCAGTGCAGAGTGATTCAAAATAAGATCGGCAAGCTTAATATAAGACTATTTTCACACACATAAATGAAGACACTGCGTTTCCAAAACCTCATCGTGCCGGACAGCTCATGTTCTTCCTGGATTATTTCTCTCACAGTGAAAATAGCTTGGCACAGTAGAATTTCACAGCATGTGAATTCTGAAGAAAATAGTTTGGGATATAAGCTTTACAATTTTTTTCCTTCAGAGGTTTCCCAAAAGTACTGCTGTCACACTGGAAACACTAGTCTTATCGCAGCTCTATGAATTGCCAGCTTCTGCAGCAGGTCGCAGCAGAGCTGCAGTCTATCGTCTCCAGACTTCAATGCTCGCAGTGTCTGAATTACCAAATTTTGGCATAGATGCACTTTTAGAGGATTTAAGCTGGTTTCTTACCAGCTAAGCTCTATCAGTTGTTTACAGTAGGTTGAAAGTGTAACACTTTTAGCATTTTGTTCCATGGGAAATGTAGTCCAGGAGAGACAGACACATTTTCCCATTTAGCTTCGGTATGGATGGCACCCTGAGGCGGTGTGTTTCCAGAATGTCAAGCTGGACAACTTAATCAGGTACTAGAAAATAAATTGACTTCTGTCAGTCAGCTGCCTGATAAACAGCCACATTAAAAATACATACACTACTTATGTGACTCTACAGAATGCAACAAATATTTGGGAGGCTTTTGCAAAAATGAACCTGAAAAGTGAGGACAAACGAGAGTAATTTGTTTTTCTTATCCGTATGATATTGTTAAATCAAGCTTAAGAGATTAATCTGATCCCCTTCAAGTCTCTTGTTTTTGATGGTATTGCTCAAAAGACAGTGAGGTGCAGCAAAATACTGGAGATTTTCTTTAAGTCTGCTGCAGCGAGCGCAGTGTGCTTTGTTGTGCTCTGCTGGGGGAGCAGCATTGGAGCTGCTGACTCCACCAGACTGGATGAACTGATCAGGAAAGCTGGCTCTGTGATTGGCTGCACACTGGACACATTTGAAGTTTTGCGCTGGACACGAGGTCACTGAAAAAAATTATTCACCCTCGATGATCCTGACCACACGCAGGTAGTACAGGAAGTCTTCAATACAAATGTCAAGTAACTCTTTATAATACAAAAATGTTGTTATTATTTAACTATATTAATGAGTGTAACCGCTGTAACAAAAAAACTCCCAAATCTGGGATAAATAAAGTTTTATTGTATTTTATCTCTGCTGCTTATCTCTGCCCAGGTGTAGCTTATGTAGCCAGTTATTCTCCAATCAGCTCTTAGCACCTAGGGGTTGTCACGCCCTCCCTCTTAAGAGGGAATTCCCATTGGAAAGCCTTGACCCAGGTGAATCAAAGTCATTATCTTCTCTTTTACATTAATCAATATAAAACATTTTAACGCAGTTACAGCCTTACATTTTCAACCATGCGCTACGTTGTAACTAACATTGTAACTAACTCATATTTACCATCTGCCTGTTTACTGGACAGGCAGTGGAGCGCTTCTCTAACAGACTGATTCAGCTCTGCTGCCACTAGGTCTGGGCGATATATCGAGTTTTTAAGATATATAAGTATATTTTCATACGCGATATAAGATGAGACAATATTGTTTATATCGATATAGCCTGTGTAGCGTTACAATCATACTTATAGATCCACCAGTTCACCTGTCTCTCCTCCCAGTTTGTCTCTACACAACCTCTCACTGCCCCACCCCTCTCCCGCACCGCTTTACGGGTAAAAATCACACAGGAAGCGACAGCACGGCAGTGTTGTCGACTTTTTTCTAAAAAGCGACTAGCGACAAATTTAGCGACTTTTTCCGGTGACTTCGGCAACTTGTGGAGAGTTTTGAAAACCTGAAGTCCTCCACTGTCGCCGTGTTTTGTGTACAGCCTTCGTACGCTTTGGCATCGCCCGGATCCCCAAGAGTCCCTGGCTGCAGGTAAGAGGGCGCTGCCATACCACAACTCCATAGCAGAAGTTGGTTGGGACTGTAAGTCACGTGACTTTGGTAGCAGAAGTGGGTCTTTTTCGTGTGTTCGTGATGCAGCCGACAGATACACCACATTGAGTGGGTGGGCCCGTTGTTGTGATACGTCAGCGCATATGTCTGTGGATTTACTGAGCTGGCTAGAACTCTGCTGACTGAAGGATGGAGTTTGATTCATTCAGTCTGTTTACATGTTTTATCTGCACAGAGTACTAGATGTACAGGAGTACATGCAGGAGCAAGCACTTTGGTGAAGTCTACTTCACTGCAGACTGGCTTTGTAAAGAATCAGTCAGCCTTTTGCTATTTTTGCTCTGTATCTTTCTGTTTACATTTTAATAGCACAGCTGTGAGTCTTTGTTATGGAGGAAAAAAGCATTAATTTGTTTGAGGAGCATTATTATTTAAGGATGCCAATAGTTTATTTTTGAGTAATTTCTCATGTACATCTACAGCTGAATGTTAATAAAAATGTCTGTGTGACATTTGGGGCATGTAGCTTTGACTCAGAAGTGCCTTTTTGTTTATACCGTTTGAGAAGAAAAAAAAATATATATATATACATATATAATTATATTAGGGGTGGGACTTTAACGCGTTAATTTCGATTAATTAATTATGGGGAAATTAACGCGTTAAAAATTTTAACGCATTTTAATCGCACTTTGCACCGTGGAACGTTTCTCAGTGCGCGAGTTCCCGGCATACAGATTATATCGACGCACAATGTCCAAATTAGGGGGCCGAATCCTGCGAAGGACCCGGCCCACGTCTTTCGCAGCCCACGAACACCACAAAGGCCGGAAGTGAGCAGCTAGCCTTCATATCAGCGTCACCTCTGCGTAGCTCATGTCGCCTAGCAACCGTGAGTGCGAAGCACAGCTGTGTAACAGCAGCTGATTAAACGGAGAACGAACTTTTTCTCCTTTTTGTGGTTTAATTTTAAGTCTTTAATTCAAAATAAGCTGTTAAAACAAGTATAACACATTTCAACATCAAGGAATACAGCTGAGAGAATGATTAATTTCCAACTATAACAAGTGAGACATTAATGTTGAATAAAACTATCCAGTTATGATGCTTAACTTTAATTTCAGGAGTTTGCTTATCACAGGAGCACTTCCACCCTTTGTTGGTCTGTGTAGTAGACTGGTGGGAAAATAAACAAAATTTTGAAGTTTAAGCTTATGTATATTGATTCATTCATCAACTAAACTTAAATTAATATTTCTCATGTCAAATATTGAAATGCGATTAAAATGCGATTAATTTCGATTAATTAATTACAAAGCTTGTAATTAATTCGATTAATTTTTTTAATCGAGTATTTATCCATGAAATATTTATTTGCTCCCATCCTTATTGTGCAGTTTAGCTCAGGATATTCTTTGTGTAACAGAATGTATGTTTACTATGAACCAAAATGTCACAAACTGATAAATGAATTGATTGATTTATACCATTATACCAGGGCCGGTCGATTCATCAGGCTTTATTTTCAATTATGATTTTGTCTTCCAACAGTTATGAGAACAAAATAACTCAGATAAAACTGTTGTTTTATTCTACGTTCATTTTCCCTCCAAAGCCACTGTTGGTCACGCCTCTCCTTTACAGTGTGTCACTTTGCCCCCCCCCCAAAAAAAGCCAGAGAAGTTAAAGCCATAAAAGGCTTCCATAAACGAACCTGTGGAGTTTTCATTAATGGCTGCTTACAGCTGACTTTGTCCCCAGATCACCGGTGATCTCTCACCTCCGGTCCCGTTCAGAGGTGAGTGATGGAGCTCGGATCGGACCTCGTCTGCCACTGCGGGAATTCTGTTGTAGAGGCTGTGGGATTGCTGTGGGCGAGCGGGGGCCGCATAACTCCCTACCTCCACCTCTTTCCCCTGTTTTTCTGTTAAAAAAAAAAAAAAAAAAGGCCCTTTTATTAAAGTTAATTAAATCCATGATGTTACAATTATTCACCATAATCGTCTGTAATCGGTAATTATTCACTGTAATCAAGCTGTTGAATGTTGTCTAATTCTTTCATTCTTAAATGATTCTCTTTAACCCTTATAAATATGAAGGACTCAATATTTAGTGATAGAATGCATAAAATACTGGAACTTATTCCTGTTTGCTGCTATTCATGCTGCTGCTTCTTATTTGCAGCAGATTTCTCTTATCTTCAGTGCATTATTTAAGGATAATTGTGGCGTTTATGCTGATGCACATGTCAAGCTGCTTTTATTTCATTGCCTGTGAAGGAATTTGGAATAGAAGTTCCTGCAGCCAAAGTCTTTATAAATGCGCTTTAGAAAAGGTGTTTTCTGTCTGCATAAAACAGCTTTTGCCTTCACATTCTTGCTCCTACCCCTCTGTTGATCATATAGTTGGACCAAATTCAAGAAGGAGAATTATGAGAAGTATTTAAATGGTTGCCCTGTGCTTATATAAGATCTGAATGATCTAATTGTATTGAAATGATGCGTTTATCCCTACATTGCTTTTACATTACGCTCCAAGTGAAACATCATGTAACTGCTTGTGGTATAAACAAACCTTACTGACCATGTAGCTGACTCTTAGTGGCTTAACTTTTACCATACTATGAATTATATAAGCACTTACAAACATAAACTGCTTGACAGCATGTATTTTAGATCGCCTTTTGAACCGTCTTGCACTCAGTGGGAGCGGGATGCACACACAAATCAATTCTTCAACACTGACAAAGTGTCTGAAATGAAAAACAGCGGGCTTTTATGTAAGCTATCTGGAGAGCATGATGAGAGGAGGATATCAGTTTTAACAGGGGTGTACTCTCCTAGCATGAAAGCCTACATAGTACTGTGATGGCTATATCCAACATCTGGAGAAATCATGTAAACCGTGTCCGGCTCACTGCTTAGAATTTCACTGTATTGTAAAATTTTGTTTCCAGAAAAAAAAAGTTTGGAAGATGTAAAGGTTTTTGGATTTTTGAGGCAGTGTTTAAGCTCTTTCTTGTCTTTTATTAGGAGTGTAGCTTTTTCTTAAGGGTATACTTTAGAATTTTATTAGGCCAGGCCTAGAATGCACTGAGGAACTGCAGGATGGGGATGGTGTCATCTTTGTTCAGCAAGGCCCGAGGCAAGCCACATGTAGCCCTAATGAGTCGCTTACAATTTCAGGCTCTGCTTGCTCTCAAACACCAAAAGTAAACTTTTGTCTTTTTTTCCCCCCCTGCTCACTATTCGGGGACCTTAAGAGGATTGTGGGATCATTATTTATTCATGCCATTGTGTTTATTCACCAGCCTCTTTGTGTGATGGGAGAGGGAATGGAGCAGCCAGTGCAGACAGAGTAAAAGCTGATAATTATCCACTATTAGTATTGTTTTTTCAGCCATGGTTTAAGTCTGCTAAGTTGATGATCGAGCTATGATAGAAGGCCAGAAACATCCATTTAAAGCAGATTACCATGTGCACAACTTTGAAATGTGGAACCCTCCGCTGAGGCGTCGCCGAATGGGTGCGATGCATTTATAAGAATGCTTTTTTTTCTGTGCAGTTAGAGAAGATATCGTGTCACAATGTCTCAAATAGTTGTCAACCAGGAGATCTTTAAATGCAGCCATCACATACCTGCAGGATGTTGTTAACAGTGAAAGGTGAGGAGATTGGAACCTTGACTTTTCATCCTAGAACAAAGAAAACCCCAGGGATGCTTAAATGGGGCTGCATGGAGGGATTTAGCAATGCCAGACTGCCTCAGAAGTAGCACTGATTCAAAGACCAGCCAAATAAAGTGTAAAAAAAATGGGATTTGGGGCTAAAGACCAAAGAGTCTTGAGAATAAATCAGTTTTGTTCAGTTAAAAAAAAGAAAAAAGTGCATCAGCTTAGCTGTCTCAACATGTTTGGTTGGCCTGCACATTGTGTTCTCCTTTTATTGTAGGTGTCAAGACATTTCTTACGGGTAACTCTAAAAATGTTGGCACGGTTGCATCGAAGCTTTCTGTTCAGCAGCATTTAGGATTTCTCTTCAAACAGAAGAAATTTCTCCTCGGTTGATTTCAGTTTTACATAAAGAGTCTGATTCATTTTTCTGTTTGTCACAGAAAAGTAAGAACAGATGGTGTCTTTCGGCTGGATCGCAGGGCACACGAGTTTTCTTCTTTTCCTTCCAGCACAGAAAGATAGAGTGGACTGGATGTAAGCGAGTGGCAGAAGCCAAGCGGGGATGCGGGTAGAGGATGACTGGGGAGTGAGTCTGTGGTTATAATCACCCAGAGAGGAAATGCCATCTCTAATCTAAGCCACTCTGGCCTCCTTTTCATCTTCCTAGGTGATACCTTGGAATGCCTCTGACTGCCTTTTCTGCTATCTGCTAATACTTGTGTGCGGCTGATTTATTTATCTCAGTTGGATATTTTCCTCCTTCTATTCGTCCTGCAGATGAATAGATTAAATCTCCCTCAGATGTTATATCGGTCTTAGGCCCGTTGCCTGTGAACATACAAATGAAAATTGCTCATATGATCTAAATCACTTTCTATTTTATTACTACAATATCTGCATTAACAATTGATAATGAGATTTTTTTTAAAGTTTTTTTCTGGATTTATTCTTCACGTCCATTTATGATTCAGGATTTGTCTCTTTAAGAGCATGCAGCTGTTGTAAGTAATGGATGCAAGGTTTAAAGTGCTGACAGGAGTGTAGCGGGGAAGCCTTAAATGGAATTGTTTCTTCTGTGGTCGTACGGTTTTATTACAAGACAGTATAATTTCCATTTTCTCAGTAATGGTTAGACCCATCTATAAGGAAAAATACATTTATGTGTTTTTACAGTTTATTTTCAATCATGCATTAGGTTCACTCTCGTTATTATGATATTGATTCCTCACAGGTAAATGGCACCGTCAGAGAGATATTTATCAATTTTTCAGTGCTGGTTCATAAAAGCTCATTTCCCACTTCCTCTGCCAGCGTGTCAGTGAGCCTGTTTTGTACAGTGGAGTTTGGGGTAGGGAGGAAGGCTCGAAGGGCACTACGTCAGGTCGTGTTCATATAGCAGGCATGTTTTCTGGAATCTTGGGTAGTTGGTGTAATATTGATCAAAGCTTGATTTGTGACAAAGTTAAAAAAATACCAACTTTTTATGAAAATACCACCAGTGACGGCATAGTTACCTTGAAAAAGTAACCTGATTGCTGATTGCTCCTTTAAAAAGTAACTTAGTTGCTTGGCTGATTACTTGATTTTAAAAGTAACTAAGTGAGATTACAAGTTACAAGTCAGCCGTGTTTAAGGGCAGCATTTCCTCTACTACATACTGTCCGACCAACTTCTTCTCACACACACACACACACACACACACACACACACACACACACACACATACACACACACACCACTTACTGATTTTGTACCGAAGTCCAGCTTTTGTTGTTTGGGTGCTGGGGGGGGGGCTCCTGCATTAGCTGCAGCTCTCTGCTTTGCACCACCTGGTGGGACTCGCTCTGTAATTATGACTGTGCCGTGCTGTGACTCCAAATGCTTCTTCAAATTTGACGTAGTGTTTTTGAAGCTGGTGAGCACAAACTCACAATAGTTCCTGTATTTCCAGCTGGAAAACGCTCATCTCTCTCTTCCCTCCACTGTTTCTGTTTGAGTCGCTGTGTGCTGTTATTGTCCTCATGCTGAAAATGGGACGCAATTGTCACATCAGTCAGATGTCACTCCCTTGAAGAAAGCAAAAATATAGCTTTTTATTGAGGAAAATGTCAAAAATAGTAACGCACAGTGACTGGGATAAGTAACTTTAATCTGATTACTGGATTGGAAATAGTAACGCGTTAGATTACTCGTTACTGAAAAAAGTGGTCAGATTAGAGTAACATGTTACTAAGTAACTGAATAGTACATATGTTTACAATACAGTAGATCACTTGTTTTTGGTGAGTTAGTTTTATGATTTTGTCCCTTTAAACTGCACACAGACTCATTTGCTTTTGTTTCCATATTTCTTCTTACTAAGGTGAGATCACCTAAGTGTTAATTTTATAAAAAGGCTAGTAGTTGCTTACAGCTGTGTCACAGAATACAATTATGTCAATCTGGGAATTCTAATAATAATGCATAAAGAAAATGAAGCTGCCTTGTTGTCTGTGTTGCCTGTAGAGCTCTGATTAAATGACGAACAGCCCCTACAATTATTTAAGATAGATTTTGTAATCTTATCCTGAATTTCTATATAATAATTTTTTAGTTGCCTTATTACCAATTCCTTTGCCTCCATTGATCTTACAAATATTGGTAAGAATAGTGTGTGAGAAGACTACCTTCAGCAAAAGGTGCAGAGAAGATGGTGATAAAAAATGTATTTATACTGAAGAGAGGAAATTCAATTTTTTAACCCTGTGTCTGTGATTGGTTTTTAACTTTTCATTGATTGGCTGCAATATTTTGACCTGCTATTGTTTGCATTATTATTAAGCAATATTGAAAATTAGAATCAACATTACCATTCATTCATGCTGTGTAATATGTATAATACAGCCCATCAAGAAAATGTGGTTAGTAATAAATGGATAAAGCTTCATCGTGTTGCAGTGTGAACACTACTAGAGGACTTTATTTTATTCAGTCACAAAGACGCTGAATTTCTGAGATTGTCAGTGACACAATGGGAGCGTTAACACCTCATTTTCACAGTCTTGAAATTCATTACAAACTAAAAGAAGATATAGATCATGAGAGTGCGTTTGATAACACCCAGGCATTTAGAAAAAAAGAAGGCATCAGGCTTCCTTTAATGGAGTTTTCTCTTCGTCAGTCTTTCTAAAGACTTTGTGTCACACAGCATTCCCAGGACAACTTAATCCTAAATAGTTAAGGCAGTAAATATGACCACTAGGGCTTTAAACAACAAGACATTATGAGGGGAAAAACTTGGAAAGCTGCAAAGGGAATTGAAGATGCTCAGGTAATTTAAAGGCTATTAAATATCCAATTAAAGCACCTTGGTGGCCAGAGCACCTTGTAGGCAAATAAAACTCAATTAATAGACAATTATTTGTATTTGGTTTGGCATAATAGGCTTATTTATAAAACCAGCTGTTTCCCTTTGAAGAGAATATATCCTTAATGCTTCTTAGCAAACTCAAAACAGTCACTTCTGTATAAATTTGTTTCAGTAACTTAGGCTAAACAGCACAAACACGCATGGGTAATTTCTTCTAGAACTACAGCTTTAACACTGCTTGTGTACTTTTATTGTTACCCACTCTGAACCTTTTGTTTCGCTAACGAGTAGGTATAGATTTAGTACAAGGTGTGAAAAATGTCAACATTCAGTGTTTCTCCATAAGACAGTAAAGGTTTCTTGTAGTAGACATGAAAGGAGGTGTTTGTTTGTGATTTTGCAAGATTTAATCAAGGCTGTCAGTGGTGGTGTGCATAATCACACTTTTACTGTGTGCACCACTCAAATTAGACACTTCAGAAGCAACACAAACCTGCAGCCTTCAGATGGCTCCAAAGGCAGCTAATCAAGAGAAAACGAAGACCTTCATAAACGAAATCCGGCACAGAATGTCCATCCATCCATTTTCTTATGCTTATCTGCAGCTGGGTCATGGGGGCAGCAGCCTAAGCAAAGAAACCCAGACCTGCCTCTCCCCAGCCACCTCCTCTGTTCACAGGCCAGCCGAGAGATATAATCTCTCCAGCATGTCCTGGGATTGCCCCAGGGCCTCATCCCTGTAGGTCATGCCCGGACCACGTCACCCGAGAGTCGCCCAGCAGGCATCCTAGTCAGATGCCTCAACCACCTCAGCTGGCTCCTTTCAATCTGGAACTCTGTTCTGAGCCCCTCTCGAATGACCCTTTACGGCAGGGGTCTCAAACTCCAGGCCTCGAGGCCCGGTGTCCTGCAGGTTTTAGATGTGTCTCTGGTTCAACACACCTGAGTCAAATATAGAAGTCATTAGCAGGACTCTGGAGTACTTGACTGCATACTGAGGAGGTAATTCAGCCGTTTGATTCAGGTGTGTTGGATCAGGCACACATCTAAAACCTGCAGGACACCGGCCCTCGAGACCTGGAGTTTGAGACCCCTGCTTTAGAGGAAGCTCATTTTTGCTGCTTGTACCCACAATTGCACAGCACTCATGACCATAGGTGAGGGTAGGAACGTAGATCAACCTGTAAATCGACAGCTTCATGTTTAAGCTCAGCTCTCTCCTCACCACGACCGACGTCGTGCATCACTGCAGTCGCAGTCCCCCGTACAACGCTTTAATGGATGAAGGTTATCATTGTATTAAAATATGTTTGCTGTGTGCGCATTTCAGATGGCTCTCTTGTTGCAAAACTACCGCTGCAAACTGTCGGTCTGGGCATTCAGCCGTGCCTCCCAGTGGTTTGTGTGCCTCCATTTTCTTGCTGTGGGGTTTTAAAAATGGCGCGGTTGATTCTGGTGAAGGAGTCACTCTCCGGACTCAGCTAGTGACGACATTCCCTGGCCAATCAGTGGCATGCTGTTCGATGTCACATTTTCGGATCGCCTCAGATCACTTGGAACCCCAGCTGAGTGGGTACTAAAGAAGTACCTGGTACCAGGACCTTATGGAAATGCCTACAAACCGTGCCGTGCCAAGTCGAGTCAAGCCACGCTGAGTAGGTACTAGTGGAAACGCAGCATTAAAGTCTTCCACTTGGGCAGCAACTTGTTCCTGGCACTCCACGTTTCTCCAGCTGAGGCCCATGACCTCAGACTTAGAGGTGCTAATTCTCATACCTGCTGCTTCACACTCGGCTGCAAAGCCACCACCGTCTGCAAAAACTGGAGATGAGAGTCTGAGGTGCTGTTTACACGAAGCTGTTTTCACTGTGTCGTTTTGATGCGTTTCAGCCTTTCGTTTACACGATGGCGTTTCAGAAATGATCCGCGTTTACACGATGACATGTGAAACGATGGAAACGATAAAAACGATGTAGTTCCCATGCCAGGCCACAAGTTGGCGTTGGTTTTCTCTTTGCAAAGTTTGTTTATGCGTGGAGTGACACAGTAGGTAGTGCGGCAGATTGTTCATTACTTACAAAATGGCCAATGTGAGAGGTTTTGTGTGGACTGACGATGAGGTTGGATCGCTGGTGCACACAACGCTGAATTAAAAAACACAAGAAAAGCATAAGAAGCACTCGTGAATCCGCGAGTACTGTTTATCAATTTGCGCGTGCGCGAAAAACTGTGGCCATCGCAACCATAGTTCGCATGTGCGAGTCAAGCGTTTTCAAATCACCCCGGTTACACGAGAACGCAAGCCGGTGCGTTTCTGAAACGCTCCACTCTGGACCCTGTTTCCGAAACACATCGTTTTCACTCTGTTGTCATGTAAACAGAAGGGCGAAACCCATCAAAACGACCGTTTCAAAATGAAAACGGTCTCCTGTAAACGGCACCTGAGGCTACCAAGGCAGAAGCCTTCATCTACTTGGCTATTCCTAGAAATTCTGTCCATAAAAATGATGAACAGAATCTGTGACAAAGGGCAGAACTGGAGGAGTCCAACACCCGCTGGAGATTAGTCCAATTTATTGCTGGTAATGCAGCACTTGCTGAAGTTGTACACATAATAATACACATAATCAAATAAAAAAAATAATGTGTACATAGATGACTGCTGATTGAAGAAAGTACAATGAAAGTTGAGTACACAAACAAATATGCTTAATTGGTATGTGTGATTTTTAGAGTAGAACCCAAAGGTGCTACTTAACCAAGTAATGATGTAAACAACACAGAGCCTACGTGCTGCACCCATTGCATGTTTTTGATTAGGTCTGCACAGCCCAGCTGTGATTAGTGCAAAAGATGTTGAACCTTAACATTAAAATTACACTTCACTGACCTCACCAACAAACATCAGCACATCGGTGATAACTACTGCAGGCAAGGAACCAAACCACTGTGGCGGAGGGAAGAGCACTTTACATGTATGTGCACAGAAAAAGAATCTGAATATTCACGGTCAGGCCCTCTGATCACGGCTGAGTACAAAATTCAACAGCCGAAAATATGACAAAAGCTTTATTCACGGCATAACATCTTGGAGTGAATCACACTCCACCTACACTGGATGACAAAATTGGTGCCAGGAGCAAATTATGCAACATTTTACTGATACGCCAATGACAACCTGCCAACCTTTCACAGACTCCTGTTCAAATGGTACCAAACACCCGTCCAAGCGAATTTGTTGACACATAGTATTACTTGTTTGTTCTTTTATTGTCTTTTTTTTTTTTTTTTGGCCTTGTTTGCCCAACTATTACTGTACAGTTTAAATTAAATTAGGATTAGCATAAAAAAAAATGTATTCTGTCTATACTACAGCAGTTTTATATGCGCACTATTGTTGAACACAATTTGCATTTTACAAAAAGAATAGCAATGCTGATGACACTCAGTCCCCTCTGAGAGTCTGAGTCATGCCTCTGTGTCCTATATGCTAACTGTAGTTTTTGAGTAAACATAATTCAGACAAGTGACTCCATTCATTATGGAGTCACTCATCTGCTTCACCTTCCTCTGTGTTGGGGGGGTGGGGTGCATTTAACAGGGGCTGTATTTAACAAAAGCAGTCATAGATCTGGTTTATCACGTTGTGTGTCTGAACATCTCCTTGAATATGTCTCATTTTCTATGCATAGCATCAGATTTTTATATCAGTTGGTGGCAAAATAAGAAAGATTAGCTAAGTTTAGAGAGAAAACAGAGAGGATGGCAGAGTTAAATATCAGGACTCTGTTGATTCGTCTTATTCGACTTTCTTTTCACTTGATTACATCCTCCCTCTAAATTATATTCTTTGTTTACCTGATTTAATTTCCGTTCTCTTAGCATGTGAAGCCTCCTCAAATAAAGGAATTTTTAAACATAAATTTCCTTTTTTTTTTTTTTTGCTTGCACAGTGATAACGACTGATTCAGCATCTCGTTCATGCACAAACTTAATCATTGTGATTAAGTTCATAGTTTCCCAAGGCAAGAATCTGCATTACAGTCTCTGCATTGATGATTGCAGTTAATGTGGGTGTGGAGAGCTTAAACAACTGTGCTGGTGTCTTTGCTTGTCTCTAGTCACTGCTCAGCTCACATAACCAGAGGAATAATATGCAAAGATTGTAGCAGATTGGGAGCAGCTTTTTTTATGGCGTGCAGGTTGCTGTTGCTTTTAGTGATGTAGCAAATAGATTTATTGATTAGTAATAAATTAGCTTTAAATTATCTGTAATTTAAAATTGGTTATTCTTATGGTTTTTTTTTTAAGCTTTTATCTCTTACTCTGTAATGCACACACACACACACACACACACACACACACACACACACACACACACACACACATACACACATGCTGGCATGCACAGAAACACAAATTGGATGCCTTACATGTTTGTCACCTTAGCCTGTGACACTGTGAATACTATCTTTTTCACCATTTTGTGACATTTATTACACTACAGCTGTTTTCACACACGAACTGTCATGTAGCACATTGAAGGAGCGAGTCGGCACCCCTGGAAATGGGTTATTTATTTACTTACTTAGTTTTTGGTGAGGACGCTTCGTGGATAGAGCGTGTGGGAGGCAACACACCCACTCACTAGTAGTGAATGCACGAGACAACATCAGCGTAATCAGGCATCACATGGACTTCTGCAGGTGTACTAGGTTGCTGACAAGTTAAAGACTGACTGATAGTCCATCTTACTGCTTCAGACATTTGTGTTCTCTTGTGCAGCTTGGTTGCTGTGGAGAGGTTCTGCAACATATGAGTTAAAACAACTTAAAGCTTAATACACAACAGCAGTCACCTCAAGGCGCTCTGTAATGTAATGTAATATTAGAAAGAAACCTCAATAATCACACAACCTCCTATGAGCAAGTGCTCTCCTTTAACAGGAGGAAACCTCTGGTTCAGGGAGGGACACAGCCAGTGGGGGTGAGGGGAAAGAGAAGAGGGCAGAGACTGGACAAAAGGCAAACTATGAAAGAGAAAGCCAGAGTTTAATAACTGCTAATGACTGAATAGAGCAGTGGTGTATAAACACACAGTGAAGAGAAACTACCGTGCTGCGTGTGCTCATCACTGTTCTCCTGTCAGTTTGTAAATGTGGTGTTCAGCTTTGCTCTGTAATTCTTGTACCACACACTGTTAGTGTTCTTTGATCTGTAGAAACAATGTTTCAATTGGCTTTTGTTATGTCTTATAACTTACTGCATAACTGCTGTGCAAACCCCCATTTCACATAAACTTATTATTAGTTAGAAACATATATCTAATTTAAAATAGAGCAAAGTAAAATGTCAGTTACCTTAATTAGCTATGAAACGTTCCAGCCCAGGTTGTAGGTTTATGCTTTTGTAGTGTTTTGTTGCTCCTGACGCTTTTCAGTATTTTTATTAATAATGTTGTTAAAATGAATGCAATTTAATGATACTGAAAATAAACTATTTCATGTGACATGAATTTAATGTAAGAGCATTACATTATTAGTAGCTTACTTTGGTTTAGGACAACCCAGATCTATGGAAATACATTTTTCAGTGTTTATCTGGGGCGAAAGCACTAAAAGCAACAATATAATGAGCAGATTTCCTTACCTACACATCACAGTCTCCAATTTATTTGGCCATTCTTGTAATTGGCTTGCTAATGAGTTGATTAAGACCTTAAATGTAGTGGGTGGTCATCAGTTTTAGTAGTCGGGCTAAACTAGGCAGTAAAAGGCACTTTCTGAAGCTGTCAGAAACTACAGCAGTTGGGCACGGTCCAAGGGGTCCTAAGTAAAGGTTCCCTTTTGCTGCTGTAATATAGTGAGTGAAGGCAAAGGCAATCAACTCTGGCAGCCAGAGAAACTTCCCTGGCCATCTCAGGCTGTGGCTTCTTTCCTGCAGAGGCCCTGTGTCGGGCTTCAGGTGGATGTGGCGTGGGTAAGGCGGTATTAATTGCATGCAGTGGGACAGTAAAAGCCTTCGTGTGCAAGACTAATGGCTGCCGAACATGACTACCTTGACCTCATTTACGTTACGACTTTGACAATTTTTTAGAGGACTTTAATCTTTTCTCGTCTCACTGATGAATTCTCTCTTTGAGGAAAATGCGACACAATTCAGTCCGAGACCTTCGAGTGGCTCGTCTTTGTCTTTTTGTCGGGGACTCAAGTCCTGCCTTTGGTCTTGAATAGCGGCAGGTACTAGCTCGTCAAGTGGTACTTGATTCAGCAGCGCAGGGTTGTTGTTTTGACACTAATACACGTCTTAGATGGCTCCGAGGGAATCGGGCAATGACTGTGATAATGCTCTTTGCAACAGCTTTTCCTCTTCCTGTTATGCATTCCTGTACATTCAGTCACAGCGGTGTCTTGGTCATTAACCCACAGCAGGACCACTATGCCTCGGCACCCATTACTGCACCGACATTAGAGAGTTGAGGGGGAAAAAAATGAAGTGTCTGGCGTGAAGTGTGTATAAAGCACAAACTGTGACTCTCTGGACGTTTACTGCTTGTGCAGGGCTGTGGCTGATATGTTAATATCACTAATTGTTTCCTAATTAGATGCGAGTCAGTGAGTCGTGTTTTAATACTCTTCAGGGATCATTACAGAGCTAGACGAAAATCATCTCTCTTGATAAATGACAATCAGGTCAGCTGGAATTTCGTCATCAAGACAGTGGGACTGATGGAAAAACGAGGGGAGCGCCAAACTGATGGCTTTTGTGCGCTGTTGTCATGTTACTTAGGCGGCGTTATTTTCAGCAGACTGCAGAGTTCCATCACAAGTTAATTACACATTAATAGGAGGTCTTTGTGGAGATTTAACGTTCACTGACAGCATGCGATTGGAACCAGTAAGCCTTAGCAGACAAAGCTGTACCATATTCAGATGTAAGAGTTCTGGTTATATGTTGAAATATAAAAAGAAACTCTTAAAAAATCAAAACTGTAAATTATTCTTGTTCTGCTTTTAAGGCAATTGGCCACAATTACTGACAAGTAGCAAAGCTGAGATGGACACAATGTACATAAGAAAGAAGAAGGATTGGTTCAGGTTGGATTCATTTCCTGACTGGCGGGGGTTATATGCATTTCCACAGGAGGGGGGGATTAACAGCCACCAGAATGGAGAACATATTTATATGCTTGCTGCACGCAAATTTGATCTCTACTCGCTTATCTCAGTGTAACTTTTGCAGTTTGGAGAATGGCAGTTATGTTAGATAAAGGCTGTGAAGAGAGGCTGTTTAGATTTATAGGAGTCTGTCAGGCCCCTGATGTGACGTATATTTGCCGTACTTTAATGTTTCCATACACCCTGACACGTCACCTCTGGTTTCCTCTTTTGATTTTTTTCTTTTGTTTTTGGATTTCAGCATTGTAACCTGTAATTACCCCCCCCCCCCTTTTTTTTTCACTGAACATCCCAAAAAGGTGTTTTGTTGCTTTTATTTCTCTAAACCAGTGCCAGGCATTTACCTTTTCTATTCTATCTCAAAGTCATTTCAGTTGTTTGTATTGTTCTTCCCAGCTGGGATGAGGTGGCGGAGACAAAGGCAGATGTGTCCCTGTTTGTTTTTGAAGTGTCAGAGTTAAGGCTTGCATATGTGTGTGTGTGTGTGTGTGTGCGCGCTCTGCTTCTGTGTGATGTTGCCTGTGTTTGGGTGTGTTTCATTTCCCCCCCATGTGTTGTCTCTGTTTGTGGTCCACAGGTCCTCCGCTGCATTGTTCATCCGCCTCCTCCTCCCCTGTTGAGCAGCTCCATTACCCTCCCCCTTCCATTGCAGCCAATGACAGCCAGGGAGGGTTGCTAGGTAACTGTGCAGCTCAGCCAGCCCAGGACTCTGACTCTGAGGATGAGTTTGGCCCCAATTCATTCTTAGTTAAAACTGGCTCAGGGAACCTGTATGCTCCTGCCACTGCTACTGCTGATGGTGAGTTGGTTTTCAAACTACTGTTGCTTTGTGGAGGTTAGCCTTCCCCTGCTCCTGGATATGTTGTGTTATAGGTCACGCGGATGGCTGTAGGCAAGAAAATGTCCCTTTTTTCTGAGCACCATGAGAGAGAGTAGAAACTTTCGAGTCGATATGTGGCCTCAGGAAATGCACAGAACTCTCTGAAGCAAGGTCTGCAAAGTTCAGAGCCTCACACAAAGAGATGGATGATTTTTGGTTCAGCAGGAGATATTTGTCACAGATATTCCTCTTCAGTTTCAATGTTTGATGCTGAGAGTATCTACAATCCACAATCCCTCAAAAACAGCTGCATGCATGCAACCTCCACACCTCAGATGAGAAATACAAAAAAAAAGACAGTACTCAGTACTAGGTGAAAGTAGTCCTCAGTGTATCCTGATAGAACGCTGAAGTCAGAGTGCTCTGAAGTTATGTTAAAATAAACACTGTAGTTTTTTTCATTTAAGCAGCGCAGCAATGTGTGATTCTTAGATTAGGTCTAAAGAGTCTCAACAGGATTTCTTATTAATAAATGTCAGCTGTTTATTCCTCACGAAATGCAGCATCTCCTGCTGTTAGCTTAGCACTCATTCAGACTGACAGAGTGGCATTCGTGCACAAACTGCGAACATGGTGTTAGCAGATGACCAAAACCCAGTGAGTGTAAGACGTTTACAGTATATTTACTGAGCAGCAGTCAGAATATGCTGTTAACAGTATCAGCAGGTAATATTCAGTTATTGTTTTCTTTTGTTTGTTTGTTGCATAAATTGTGTGTGCTGGTAAATGTAATTTGGCTGGTCCAGGAGGTGAAAATATGTTGTTGATTTATTAATTTTTTTCACAACATTTGCATGCTGAATAAGGTGTGATAGTCTTTTTTTAATGTCGGTGCCTTTTAACTACTTGCTTCTGTCACTGGTGCAGCAAACCCAAAAGGATTAAAAATGTCTAAATGACTGATCAAACTTACCAGTCAGATACATAAAAGGTTGATTCACCAGGCTTCAAACTGCCACAGCTGCCTGTTTAGAAAGGCTGGAGAAGGAGCGATTAATCCCATCGCAGATCTCAACTAATTCCTCAGCAGCAACACGCTGGTCACCCAGCAGTGACGTGACTGTGCTGAAGGGGACATGGGTGGGGGGGGGGAATGGCCTTTAAAGCAGTAGATTTGTCTCATAACAATGACACTGATTTGCATAGGTACATCGTTTAGTTTGGCCTCAGGCCGTCAGTAAAGGGCTGGAGACTACTGACGAGGAATATCCCCCGCCGGCAGCCTCGGTCATCTCAGATTTTTAAGACTGATTAAGTTGCGAAGTAGAGCAAGTTTCTGTGCGCCTTTCCCACTTTCATATCCCAATAACAGTGGACCAGAGCTCTTTATGTTTGCACGCTTGTCCATTTTGAAAACCGTTAATATTCCTCCTGTCGAATAAAAAAATTAGACAGCACTTTGCAAAACAAGCATTGCTTAAGATTTTTCTTTAATAAACTTTATTATTTAGTTCTTTACCAGGTTTGACTGTAAGAAGCAACTTACAGTTGGATAAGAAGAAATAGCCTTCACTCTTAAACTCACCCTAAAGGGTTATGTAAGCTTGTTTTATGTCTGTGTCCAATTATTCTTTAACGTTGCAGTTTTAAAACTGGAGAACTCTCAGTCCAGTGAGAAGCTCAGTTTTGTCAGTTTTATATCAAATAATAAAATTAAATAACTCTAAAGACACAGTTTGGTGTGACCAGAATAGACTTCACTGAAATGTGCCAAATGTTTAGTGACAATGTTTCCATGAGCTACATAAATCTACAAACAAAGTTCCTGAATTTTTTAATCAAACTGAAAAAGATTGGTTGTTTGATTGATAGATTTATTACAGACTCATAGTCCAAATCACATAAAAAAAAAAAGAACTCAAGAAAGAGAAAGAAAGAAAATTCAAATGTTTTCTGTTTTATGCAAAAAAAATAAAAAAATAAAAATTCTGTGTAGAAAAAAACAGGTTTAATGTTGCCAAACGTAACTGTGAATTCAGTATGCACGTCAGGTTTTCAGTGGGAATTGCATGAGCAAAAAAGGTAATTTAAAAGCCACCGTGGCAAAAAAATGACTGGAATATCAAATCAGATCTTTTTGACATGCAGGTCAGTTATAGTAGAAAAACTCAAATTCAGAGTTAACACAATGGAGGGGAAAAAAACAAAACAACTTTATTACTGGCAGCAAACAAGCAGAGAAAATTTGCATGCCTTTAATAATTGTCTCACAGTGTATCTGTTGCACTGGAAAACAGGTGTTTTTTTTATCATTTAAAATTACATTTGCTCAAGGTCATCTTTGTGCCCCCATACAGGACTTAAAATGTTCTGCTGGATTTTGAACAAGTAAACACCCTCAGCAGCAGATCATTATTCACATTAGTAGCCTTCAAGGCGGCAGTGTTTATTTATTTCCTTTCTTCTTTTTTTTTGTGGGTTGGGGGTAGTCCTGCTTTCATTTGGAGGAACACTGAGCAATGGTTTCTCTAAGGCTGCTGAGGCTGCTCGCTGAAGCCTGCAGTTCTTTTATGAAGCATGTGTTTCACTGTGGCCCTCAGCTTTCTCTGAGGGGCTTCTTCCTGAGGAGACTGCCAGTGAGAACCCGCTGCCACGCTGAGCCACCAGATCTGAGACACTGCAAACTCCCAGCATTAGCATCTCTTAATGCAAAACAGCATGGGGTCGGCCAGCGTTAGCTTTCAGTGCAGCCGGGCTCCCTGGTGAAAGGGCCGGCACACCACCGCCACTCCACAGCTGACCAAGCAGGAATGCTGAGCCGGGACAGAAGGCCCGGGGACGTGGCTGTGTGCGAATTCAAATAAGTCTTCATTTGAGCCACTTAATCATCCCACTGCGTCTGCAAGGATGGAGAAATGTGGTTAAAAGAGGTCGCGCCAGACAGTAATTTAGCCACAGACAGCATGAGGAATCAAACTAACTGAGGCTAAATAATAATTTAATGAGCAGCACATGGCACCGCCATGCTATGCCCCTGTTTTTCTGAGTATTCGAGGTTCTGTTTTGAACTGACACAGAAAGAGAAATTGGTTTCTGTTAGTAATGGTTTGGAGTTATCAATGAACTAGAGCCAACAGACAGTTTGTCCGGTTCCATTCAACTCGCTGTCCATCAGTGCACAGAGACCATGGCTAATGCATTTTACATACCTGCATATCTTCTTTTCATTGACATAAAGTGAGATGCATTACTTCCATTGTATGATGCTTGGAGGCCATCTGTGCCCTCTAACAAAATCTCCAACCTCTTGATGGATATGCAGCAGAGTGACATACAGAACCACTTGTCTTGTTCTTTCTAAGGTAGCTCAGAGACTGACAGAAAATCCATTAGATCTCAGAAAGGCTGAGAGAAGCATTTGCAAGCAGATCCTTATAGATTACACTGCATTCTGCTGTTAACCCTGGAGTTTTTAAAATCATGTTATTAATATAATTTTGTTGTGTTATTAAAAGCAAACACATTTTTTGTGTGAATCTCATTCTTTTCTAATTTCTAACCTCATTTTTAAACGCCTGTTTTAGGATCTCTGAAATATCAGTTAGTGATGAAGGTGAAACTGTAGTCACAATTCAGTACTTTTCGCCCCATTTTCCCCCAGAGAGCGTCACGTGTTGCTCACGGCACCTGTTACCTCTCAGATGGGTCGACAGACAGCTAAAATTCCCACGTCTCCTCCGTTCAGACGTTTCTAACGGTGTAAGAAAAAACAAGTCCGGCAGAGAGAGCCAGCCTCAGAGAGTCAGTAGAGAGTGCAGCTTCACTGCCTTCATGACAAATTCTATTTGTATTTTTATAGACAAGTGGTACTCAACTGGAAATTTTGCTCCTGTGATTAGCCATAGGGGATGTAGCAGTAAGCAAGATTTAATGATTTATCTGGGCGCTTGATAGCTTTTGATTAATTCTGCATTGAATGGCTCACACCTCAGTGCGTCGCTCGGGTGTTTGCGTGTCATATTGCTTTATTTCATCAGGTGTGGCCATCAGTGCCATAGATTTCATCCACTGTCCTCGTTCAGAAATAGAACATCTCCCAGGTCTTTACACGAATGGCAAACAGAGAACCCGGCCTCAGCATGTGGTTTACCAAATTATTCCACTGAAGCATTTTTGGGTGTTTGTCAGTGGAGGTTTATGGTTACCGGGAGTTACTATATAAATGAATCTGAATAGCACCATATCTGACATTCCTATATCCACTGAATTAAAGAGCCGACATAATGCTAATGTATAGGTTAATACTTTTATTTTTGTTTAGGTTTATATAGTTTGATGCTCAAAGAGAAAATATTACATATAACACCTCTTTTCAGTCTTAAATGCCAACGTCTCCAACCCAGAAAGCCCAACCGGCTCTAACTGGCTCCACTGGTGCTGGATTGGATCAGATGTAGTGACGTTCTTCTGCTCATTTTACTGTTGCTGTAACTGATGGAGAGTAAAAGTCCTAGTGGAAAAGTTTTTCATTAACATGCTCACTCAGTAGCTCATGAGTCAGTGATCACGCCCAGAACCTCTCATACTTCGACATAACCTGGATTTCGAATGCTTAAATAAAAATAGCAAATCGTTCTCTATTGCATTTCCTTTGTGTTACATTAGCAGAAATATTAGGAGCGGTTTGAATTATTTTGTGTTGTTTTAGGGTATTTTGTTTGTTTGTTTGTGAAAGGTCAACTGTTAATTTTTTCTTAATCTTTTGCCTCAGTTTTGTGTCACCGTTTTTCACAAATGGGACAGCAGTAATTATAACATTCCACCAATAGACATTCCTGTTATTTCTCAGGGTGCGGGGCGAGGTCGTAGCTAATGAAGTGGATTTGCCTTAATTACTTGTCTAGAAAAGCATCAGGAGGCCTTAACCAGCGCGTACATCTGTTAGAAAGAAAAATGAAAATGCCACATTCCCACACTGAATGGGTGTCTTCAGGCTTCTGCTGGGAATGTCCTGTGAAAGTTTGGCTATTGTAACAAACCCCTTCTCTGACTCTCTGATAACAAATGAATCTGCTTTTCTTGCCAGTTTTGTTGTGCAAAGCAGGTCAATAGAAAACCATTTATTTTCCTCCATCCTTTGGATAGTAGTAAATAATTGTTGCTGAATCGCCACATCTGTGGGGGTTTGTTTCACTCTGCTTGGTCTCATAACCAGCCGCCTTTCTTGTCTTTGTGCCTTTTCAGAAAAATAAGAGTGACTTTCTGCCTGGATGTTGAGCCAGGTACAAAGAGTGCTTATCTTTTTCTTTATTATAATCTGCTCTCCTGTGTATTATTTTGGTGATTGCTTATAGGTAAACAGGAGCAGGTTTGGTTAAAAACCTCTCAAAAGGCAATAAAATGGTTGGAGTGCAAATAGCGAATGATTTTCTGTACTTTTCTGGGGTGAAGTGTCAAATATACATAAATACTTGAATGCATTTCTAGAATGTGGAAATGAGTGGGCTTTGACCCCCTACTGGGCCGTGATGGTACTGCAGGTGGGTCACAGGCTTGCATGAAAAGAAAAAACTTTGTAATTTTGAATTATACTTAAATTCTATTTATTTGTGTTTACATTTCGAAAAGAAACAGAAAATTTTAAGTTAGAAAACTACATGTTTTTTTGTTTTTTTTGTGTCCTTATTTGATCCTGAACTCATAACTCATCAATAATCACAAACTAAAGTGGAGCAGTGGCTGCCAGGTGCTATAAGTAAAGCTGTTATTGGAGAATCAGCCTCAGAAAGCAAATCATGAGAAGGTAAAAGAAATGAATCAGTGAAAACACAGAGGAGGAAATCGTTTTGGGGCCATGTGATGATCAAAAGTGTGATTAAGGGTTTGGGTGGGCTGCAGAAGATTTTCAGCTGCTGATTTGCACCACAGCGGTCTCAAATTTGGAAATGGCTTTTCTATGTTACAATCTCCACAGAGGGGTCAAAGGCAGCGTGTGCGCCCAGGATTATTTTCCATCGGTGTTAAAGCTGCCGATCCATTCAGGTTAGGAATCAGGTTTAATTTCACATGAATGCAAATTCTGTGATGATTCAAATCTTTCAGTTTAATTTAAATGTGAACATCAGAGGAGCGCAGACTTCAGGAAGTAGGTTTCATTCAGTTATGTCACTGTTGTGGTCTTTAAAAGGGCGGGGCTCCTAACTGTATACTGCAATCCCATCCTGTGTACTTATTTATACTCGCGCTGATTACCTCCGCCGAGGTTATGTTGTTGGTTTGTGTGCATCCGTGTGTGTCGTTCCGCCTGGAAACACAATAGCTTGAAAAGTTTTGAATTAATTCTGATAAAACTTTGTAGGCGTGCAGAGTGGGCTCGTGTCAACGATCCATTAAAATTTGGCTTACATCCACCGAGGTCTTCAAGGTCAACTTCATGATTTATTGATTGAAAATTGACAAAAAGCCTTAAAACTTAGCAACTGTGATTCTTACAAGTGCAGTCTGTGCTGTCAACATATAGAAAGCACTGCATAAAGATTTAAAATATGAAGTGACTTTTGACCTCTGACCTCTCCTTCAAGGTCAGTAGATTGAGCTGAAGGTCAAAGTTATGATAATCATATAGGACTACTGTATTTAATTAAAATGGTTTCTTACTGCTGTTGTTTGTATGGCAACTTATAGGAGTAAAGGGAATGATACATCAGGATTCATTATAGTTTGTATCCAAATATCATGTCACATTTGACCTCTGACCTCACTTTTACATTTCTTCCAGTGACCCCAAAATATGTTCTATCTAAATACAGTGTTGCCTAGTTAGTTAGAACTATACTGCAGTGTAATATAATATTATAAGCTCCAGTTATTCATGTCCAGTTATTTACAAATCAATACCTGCTATTATTGCCTGCGCCTACATAATGTTTGTCTAATCAAAGCAAACATCCTCCTGCTGCGCTCATCTGATCTTAACTGCACTGCAAACTTCTTAAAGTGCGTTAAACTAAATGAACACACACACATACATAACCGTTCCCATAAAGTAAATACTGCCCGGAGAGTGAGCTGCCTCGGCGGAGGTTTGCGCCCTCTGAGTGCTTCTTGGTTTATGATATATTGATGCGCACCGATTTATTTTTGTGGTAAATTTTTTCGTATTATAGCAAAGCTCTTAAGAAGCAATGCCACTACGGTCCCCAGGTGGAACAAAAAATGTGTTAGAGAAATGAATTACTTGTTGCCCTACATTTGCTTGATGGTCATACAGTAGGAAGTAAAGTATTTGTTTACCAAACAGTAAATGCATTCCAGAGCAGCGATGCATTTGTCCTTGTGATATATTTCTCAGCGTATCTGTGGTGTCCCTGCATCTAATTAGCATAACCTTATTAATGGCTTTAGGGAATCGGGTACATTACCGAGCAGGAAGGAGGTCATCAACAACTGTGTGGCTTTACCTCGCACTAGTCGGCTGTTGATAATGGCGCACTTCTCTTTCAGAAATGCAGAAATGTGGCACCCAACCACCCGTCAGTGCAACAAATGCATCATATAGCAATTATTTCTTTCAGTGGATCCATCTAGAAAGGATGTAGATCACGTGGCATCGAGCCAGGTGAAAATTAAAGTGCTTTTTATGTTTTGTTCATAGTTAATGGAACGTAAAGAATAAAAACAGAAACACTAGATTGAAACACTATGAAAATGTAGCGTATAAAATTACCATGCGTCTTGTAAAGCACGTACTCGTTTACATCCTTGAAGAGTCACAGACTTGTTTAATACAGCGCGGTACGTTTGGTGTTGATTTTTCTTGCTGAGCCATTATTTAGCGCCAGCTCTCAACACAAAGGACTTTATACCCACTTTCCACAGTAAGCTTGAGCATTGAAGCTTAATAATAGTGTTTTCTGTATAGCCAGTGTGCACCTTGAAAGTTCTTATCCTTCCTGCCTTGATTGACACATGTTGATATCGGAGCGTCGTGTTCCTGACCCTAAAAATATCTGAAATGACTCTGAGCTTCTTGACTGGCATGAGTAGGTATCGCTTTAATGAAGGAGCTGATTATACAAAATAAGCTTTGTGTGTGTGTCTGTATTCTCCTCTCTCTGCTGTAAATTGGCAATTTAGTGTTGTGGATATCTGTGAAATAAAGGAGGCTTACTGCTATAAAGAAAAGCCACTCTGTGTAAAGCCGGGAGTTCATTGATTGATGAATGGCTTAGCAGATGTGGAAATAAATGGATACAGAGTGCACACAGTCATTGGTCCTCTATCGCGTGAATTGCACAGTATCAAATAGTGAATATAAAACCACAGGGTGCAATTTCTCCTTCTAGACTTCATATCTAATAGTTTCAAATCCTCTTAAATAAAGTGACAACAGAGTTGGTAAAACAGGAAAAAAATAGCTGCTAAAAGCTCTGTAATGGTACGTAACCGGCGGAGTCACCAGTGATTAAATCTGGATCAAATCATAAATTTGCAGCACTTAAACTGTGGCAGGATCGAAGTTTACAGACAAACAAACAAATTATTATTTATTTTTTAAAAAAACTGCGCTACGTGTAAATTCAGAAAAGCCGAGCAAATCGGTGCATTTCAGGAAGAGGCCGGCTAATCTGTTCACACAGGAGTCGGTGTCTGATCTGAGTAAACTGTCACAGGTCTCTGTGGGAGGTCGCGAGCACGCGCTGATGGAGGTCAGTCTGGGAAATAATGAGCAGAAGTAGGACTTTATAAAGAGCAGTTCATCTAAGGGCTTTGCAGTTAAGTGAAAAGGTGAAAAACATTGCTAGTTTTTCTGCTAATTTATACTCACTGCTCACTTTATTAGGTATACCGTGCTAGTACCAGCTTAGACGTCCTTATGGTTTTAGAACTGAATAATTCTTCATGTCATAGATTCATCAAAGCACTGGAAACACTTCTCAGAGATTTTGTTTCGCAGTGACACGACAGCATCACACAGTTGCTGCAGATTTGTTGGCTGCACATCCGTGATCCGGATCTCCCGTTCCGCCGCTCTGTTGGATTGAGATCTGGTGACCGTGGAGGCCGTTTGATCACGGTGAACTCATTGTCATGCTCAAGAAACCCATTTGAGATGATTTGAGCTTTGTGGCATTTATCCTGCTGGATGCAGCCGTCAGAAGACAGGTGGCGTTTAAATGATGCTCATCTAAGGGGCCTAAGTGTGCCAAGTAAATGTCCCACACCCCATTACACCATCACCATCAGCCTGAACCGCTGATACAAGGGAAGATGGATCCATTCTTTCATGTTGTTTACCCAAAAAATGCTGACCCTATCCTAATGTTGCAGCAGAAAAGACCAGGCGGTGCTTTTCCAAACTTCTCCTGTCCAGTTTTAGTGAGCCTGGACTTCAGTTTCCTGTTCTTAGCTGACAGGAGTGGCTCCCGGTGCGGTCTTCTGCTGCTGCAGCCCATCTGCTTCAGGGTTTGATGTGTTGTATATTTAGAGACCCTGGTTGTAACAAGTGGTTATTTGAGTTACTTTTGCCTTCCTATCAGTCTGGCTGTTCTCCTCTGGCATCAACAGAGCATTTTGTCCAGAGAACTGCTGCTCACTGGAAAATTTCTCTTTCTCAGACTGTTCTTTGTAAACCTGAGAGCTGGTCGTGTGGGGAAAATCCCAGCAGATCAGCAGTTTGGCACCAGCAGTCATGCTATGATCAAAGTCACTTAAACCACCTTTCTTCCCCATTCTGATGCTCAGTTTGAATTTCAGCAGGTCATCTTGACCGTGTCTACATGCTTAAATGCATTAAGTTGCTGTGATGTGTGATTGGCTGATACTTAGTTTAACAAGCAACAGTTGTACCTAATAAAGTGAGTGTTTGTGCTACTGGTGAAGCTATGGCTAATCATTTGTGAGACAGAATATTGGTCCTGACGGAGCTGAAATAACACCATAAGGCGCTGAATAAGCTTTGGGTTTGTCTTAACCAGTTAGTCTGCACACACAAACTTGCTTTCATGAACCTTTTGGATTGTGCATCCTCAAAGGATCTGCTGTATTTGAGCTATGCTGCCAAGCAAACCGAATCTGGCTGTGTTTGATGGCGCCTTCAAAGGTAACCCAAAAGTGCCTGAAAGCAAACGGTAAATGAATCGAATTGTTGTTCTTTTAAAATATCTGTTACATGTTTTATTTCTTTTCTGGGTTTTTTTTCTTTCTTTCAGACGGAGCCTTTCAAAATCACTCTCGGCTGCGGACGCCTCCTCTGCCACTCTCCCACTCCCACTCGCCCAATCATCAGCACCATGCAGCCTCTATTAACTCCTTAAACAGGAGCAACTACACACCACGAAGCAACCCAAGTCCCGCACCCACAGACAGCTCTGTTCCTCCGGAGGGTCCTGCCAGTGGTCAAGACTCTGGCAGTGCACAGGACAACTGGCTACTCAACAGCAACATCCCCCTGGAAACAAGGTACCCTGTAGCTTGTCTCCCAGACAGTGTACAGAGAATTTGGCATCTGGAAGACCGGGCTGGAGCTGGCGTCATTGAACTCGGCTTTTCCTGCTGTCCGCTCCATATTAAATTACCACAGTGCTAACAAGGAGCAAAGCAATAAAATGGAAAACATCCTGCTAGGGGCAAAGGCCTATATTTGTGATGAACATGATTTTGTGGCAAACAAGAGAAAAGTGGTGCTTTTGGATATTCGTCTAATACCAGCCGTCCTAACAGGGGAAGCTATTGAGTTTAAACAGCAGAGTAATTACAATCATGTTGGATAATACCAAATTATATTCAGGCTCCCGTGAGCAGGCTTCATAGCTCCTCCACTTCAGCCCCGAGTTTTATTTATTTCATATTAATCAGCATTCATTTCTCTAGTACGTTTCTCAATAGGAGGCCCTTGTGTGAAGTAGCTCTGTCAAGTGTTATTGTAACAAAGGGAATATCTGGTGTTTCTTTGGATGGTCTTACTGCAAGGCGGCATGAAATTAGGAATACCGAGGCAGAATTTTCTCAACCTTCCCAATGATAACGTTCATCTGGCAGCATTACAAAACCCCCTGAGCAAAACCTAACCTCTCACCATCACCAGCTGCGCTCATTTTATTAAGCAAAACCTTTACTTTTGAGTAGGTCGTTAAGAAAAAGAGTAACTTTATTTTATAACTGATGCAATTATTAGGATCTGTTTAAAGCAGCTTAATAAAAACAAAATCAGACAAATATTATATTATATTGAATAAAATATCATTCATAAAAAGCCAAAGGTTTTGCAGATTTAAATTTAAATAATTCCAAGCAAATGCTGTAAATATGTTTCAGTATTTTGTATTTAAGCAATAATAAAGACCCACCTACAGTTTTCTGACAGATGGTTTCCTGTCATGTATGTTGTTTGGACCCCTGTGAAGGTGCCATTGGACAACGATCGATGTCGATCTTGTCAAGTTGTTCGCCGAGTGCTGTTCAGGCTGATGATGACTTGATTGGTCAGCTCAGATTCTGTCAGTAGACCAAGATGAGCGCTGAGAGGGGACGCCGTTGCTTTCATCACTTTATTTTATCAAATCGTTACATCTCCATCGTTCTGAACGCTGAGCCGATAGACTCAACAACAGCATCCATTTACTGTCAGATTATTAGCCATTGCATTGCTTTACGTATAAATGTTTCTAAGAAACAAATGTTTGAATTCAGTGATTTATTCTTGTTTTATACGTTTGAAAATATTATATACCAGTGTTCTCTGTCTAAATGTTGCCAATATTTTTAATGTGTTCAGAAGTTATTAAAAACCGCTGGTCTGTGTGATAAGATACATTCCCATAAATTAAATAACTGTTGACAGGAAAATGGCTAATACCTAATTTGGCGTGGCTAAGAAACCAGTCATGAACAGACTTATTGTCTCTTCCTTCAGTTTTTGTGAGACGCTTCAGTCAACAGGAAAATGAGAATCAATTTCAGCTGGTAGAAGGACAGTTAGTTGTATAATGAATGATTACACGTCATCCAGCTCCGGTTAATCCCGCGCAGGTATTCCCCGTGGAACAGAAAGCAGATGGTGAGGAGAGGCTGAAACCACATACAGGATCGGGTCTTTCTAACCTTACTGCACTGTAAGAAAAAAATGACACCTAGCATAGGAAACTGAAACCATTAGTAACATCCACATGGACCCTGCGATATTAAATGACACTTTTACTAAGTTAATAGTATTTCAATGGCTCTCTCTCGTCACTTTTGTGAAATTTAATTGCACTGATAAATCCTGCACTGGTATATTTCCACCCTGCCTTGCCGCTGGAAAGATGCCAGCAGTTGGTCGGTCCTGCCCGGCTTCACCATTTTCTTTTCTGCCAAGTTTCTGCCAAGCATTTCTTTCTTCATTAAAAGTAGCATTCTTCCCGAGAACACAAGCTTGAAAGGCTATGAACAGATTTTGCTGCTGGCCGCAGAGGGGACTGGGATCAAAAACAAAGCTTTTCTCTTGTACCATGCAACGTGTTCAGCCTGCCCATTGCATGTGGACAGTTCATTTCTCCATTGCATTGCTGCCGTATTTCCTTATGGAACAGAGCTCTCATGGGGAGGGGGTAGTGCATTATGGGAGAAATGAGGCTCTAGAAACATTAACTGAAAATGTGTTTTATGACATGTAGCAACCATTAAATGGAGAAAAAAGTTGCAGTTGAGGATACTAAAGGCTGTGAAACCACTTAAAGTAGTATTTTGTGTGCAATAAACTTTAAGCTTCTTATTTGTAAGTGATGCATTGTTTTCTTCCGATCACAACCTCAAAGGAGCCCGAATACGCTAATGTTTATCAGAGAAGAGCAAGACGCTTGCAGAGAAGGGCAGGGCTCGTACAAAACCAGGTACGGCAGCGTCCAAATGAGGGGGATAAGAGAGCTAGATGTTATTTGTCTCACACCTTTGTAGAAGTAGTTCCATAAGGGCCTTGGTTTTCGTTGTCTCATACTGTCCATCTTGACCTCCATTCGTCAGTTGTTGATGTTGCTTGGTGATCACAAATTGTATTGGCCTTTGTGTATTTCTTGCATGCGTGTCTCACACTAGCTTCATATCCATCTTTCCACCTGTGTGTAGAAACATAGCAAAGCAGGCATTCCTAGAGACTTTACAGGACAACCTCATTGAGATGGACATTCTGGCATCAGCACGCCACGATGCCTCGTACAACGACGGGTATGTTGCATGTTTGCTATCTGGCTCTGACTACTGTCGGGATCTGCTTTGCCATGAAAACAATAGATGCCTGCACTGTTTTTCATCGAGCATCCTCTTGTTTTGAAACACTGTCAATCATCTGTGTACAGTCCTTGCTGTATTTGTCCCTTCCCCCCCATTTAATGCAACTAACAATTTGCATCGAGTAACATTGTTGGATTGTATTGCTTTTGAATAACAGTAAACACGACCGCTGTATGGAACGCAGTTGCCCGTGCTGTCTCCTGTTGCTTGAATAGGACATGTGACAGATTCGTCTTGATATTATGTATAAATAAAATATAGTCTCAGTGACTTTCCACATCATACATTGTAATATGACATTCAATCACGCTCATGTCACTGTTGCTCGAGAGCTTCTTGTATGCTTGTCAGTAAAATGGCCTTGACAACAGTGCCGCTGCCACTGGCTCTCTGATGGGCTGATCATTCGGCACTTGGACACATTTTCTGAGATAGCCAGCCATGTTCTTCAAGGGCAAATAAATCTGCGCGGCTCCACGCTGAAACCTTACACAGTGTATCTCTCCTCTACATAGCTCTGACATATGGTTACGGGGAATTACTCCTCCCACATTGGCATGAATAAATAAACAAGAGCCAGCTGTGGTCACTGGGATATTTAATATAGAGTCACTGTTTCAACCCAATATGTCCTCTCACTAATCTAGCATGACTGCGGTAGCAGTACTGAATATGCTTCGTATTACTTACCACTGGAACGGGCTGCACGTGGATAGACAGTAACCTGCAACATTGTGGTGATGAACCTCTCGTGTTTCTGTTAAGACTAACAGGTAGATGTGTTTTCCCAGGCACTTCCTGTTCAAACCAGGTGGAACATCACCAATGTATTGCACAACTTCACCAGGATACCCTTTGACCTCCAGTACAGTTTACTCGCCTCCCCCGCGACCTTTGCCTCGAAACACCTTCTCCCGACCTGCCTTCAGCCTGAAGAAACCCTATAAGCACTGCAACTGGAAATGTGCTGCTCTCAGTGCCATCCTCATCTCGCTAACACTGCTGCTCCTATTAGCCTACTTCATCGGTGAGTCACCTCTGACACTCTTATATACCGAGATATGCACCTCTGTCCAGCCACCCCCAAGCCCCGCCCCTCACTTGAATGCAGACACAGGATGAGTGCAAGCTTTATTGTGCTCCTTCTGTCATCCATTTTAATAGTGTTGAATCTGTCCTCTGCACCTTATATAAGCGCGGTTATATAGGGACTCATAGATTGACTCCTTGCCCACACGACTCGTCTGAAGAAACATTATCATTCATAGATTGGACTGACTGAATCTGCAGATAGGCAATCCAGTGTCCTGCTCTTGTGAATAGACAGGATGTGAAATAAATTAATAAGACATCAGCCATCACACAAGAGAGGACTGCACATTTAGAATATTCATCTTATTCCATTTAAGATTCCCTAAACAGCATTCTCAGGTCCCAGCTGGGTAACGACCATCAGATAAGTTTTGCTATTAAATCAGTTCTGCCAATTTTTACTGCTGTCCTCCCCGAAGGGATATGATATTCATATCTGGTCATACAGTCTTGTTTTCATCTCTCTGATCTATGTACACTACAGTGTTTTTGTTGTAAATAATCATAAGACGTGCCTGATGAAGGCACAAAAATGAAAAACTAATACTTAAAAGTACATGCAGGGGGATTCATCAAAGACAAACTGTGTTCCCAGCTCTGCATTCTTTGGATGTTGTGTTTATTTTTCAGGTCTGTTTAACTGCAGACTGTCATAGAGCAGCTTCTTCATGTTTAAAACAATCATTCATAACAATGTAACAGGCCATATCCTAAAAAAAAAAAAATAAAAAAGCTGTTTTTTTTCCTCTTTTAGAGGAGAACAAATGTTAGATTTTTTTTTTTAAAGTTTAAACAAAGCCTGCATGGGAATTCGTAGCTTCACGCTGTAAACTTTACAGCAAACACGAAAAGCAGCATCTTTGTTCTTGGAGTCAGGATTGGTTAAAGGAAAGGTTGTGGGTTAAAGTCCCAGTTAAAGGCCCAGTGAGGGGAGAGAGGAGTCATGTAAAAAGGTTTGTTTGAACTGTGAATTTAAATGTTGCCGTTCCCTTGATTAGCAGACAGTTCCAACAATCTCGTGATTGAAATAAAAAAGCAAGCAGCACCTTTTGTAATTAAGTAATGAAAGCTGGCTGTCACCCACTGTTACAAATTCAAAAAAAGAGCAGTTGATAAACACTTACATTTAATTTATTTTACCATATTAAGCACATCTGTTTTACTGTGAATTTTTGCTTAATATACAGATGGTTACACTGTTAAATTTAGTCTCCAGTAGAAAAAGAAATAATTCACTGTGAAGAATGGTAAGCAAGTTCATTTGTATGAAGTTGATGGGGGAAAAAAAAATCCTGATTCTTCTGCATGGTGTCACGAAGGAGATAAATTTCATGAAGGTTATTTGTTATAGATATGCAGTAACAATCCCAAAAGATATCATTTATTCTCCGCTTTAAGGACAGTACAACTAAAATGTGATTATTCGTTTTTGTGACCAGAACCATTTAAACTCTCCAATATATGCACTTATTTTAAATTGGTGCCCAATGCAATGGGACCAAGTTTTAGTTTGGCATCACCAGTAGGATCTGGCTGTAGAAGTAAAGATACAATTTGTGTCTTTTGCATGTGACCTGGCCAAAAGCCAGAGATCCCCATCAGCCTGATGGTGCTTAATCAAACCTCGTAATTATACCCTGCAAAGCTCAGACCATCTCTTCGATGCACCACAAATAAACATGTCGGAGGCCAGGCCTCACCCTAAGATCAGAATTTCAAATCAAGAACGTGGGCCGTATTTAATTAAAGGCTTGATGAGAAAATACATTTAATTTCAAGTGCAATTAATTATTAAGGCCCGTAATTGGGAACTCTGGGTGAGACGTCTAATGAACCCAATTATACCTCGTGACAGATGTTTTGACATGTCGCACAGTTTTATCACATCTGTGTAAACCGGAACATTTTGAAGTGCTGAAAGGTTGGGAGTTTAAGGCGTCACTATATCGTCTCGGTGGTTGCTTGCTCATTAGCACATTTTTTATATGCGCCTCATTTTATGGTCATCAGTATCCTCCTGTGTTCCCTTCCATTCACCCTGGGTATCTAACCAAGGACAGTGAGGTTAGGCCCCAGAAGCTTTTTTCACTTTATGAGCATGCAGACTGGAAAACGGCTCTGCAGCACTCAACATACTTATTTGTACACCTTTCGATACTTCCGAATTTCCTTGCAGTCAGTTACTGTAATTTTGTGTCCTTTCATTGACCCCCCCCCCCCCCCCCCCCCCCCCCCCTTCCCCATTTGATTTGTGAATTTTTGCAGATGTTGGCTCAGGGTTTTAGCTTTTTGGTAACATCCTGTTGCCATCAGTCACTCAAAGTTTGTCTGGATGCTTTGATGTAATGTGATATTTCAGTGTTTTTTACTGATTTGGCGCGCTGTATTTCTTTCCATCCAAGCTGGCACTGTTAGCATTAAAATATCTGATTTGTTTGCTCTGAAAATCTGCACTGACTTTAAGCAACGCTGAAGCTGGTCTTTGGTCACAAACTTCGTTCAATCTGAAAACATACGTAAGCAGACTGAGCAGTTCATTCATGCACAGCACTGTCTGCATTTTTTTGTTAGTTTCTTTTCATTTATTTATTCTTTTAATCAGCCCAGTATCACGACACGGACAAAAGATGAGTCCCTCTTTGATGCATTAGTATGAAAATTATGATGCACAGACGAGCTGTACTTGGTATATTCCATTAGGAGAGGGAGGCATACATGGCGTGTAGGAAACAGTGGCACTGACTTGATTTAAGTGTCTGAAGTAGCTCACAGGCTTTGTTTTATTTATTTGCTCCAATGTTACACCTGAAAATTGCAAGTTGTGTAATTAAAATGATCCCCAGCAGCCAGCATCATATTACTCACAGACCACAGAAAGGTGTAGATGTATTTAGGTAAGACATGAATCACCAAACGCTGCCATATTTAACACCTAAAGATTGATTAGCCATATGGCTGAAACATTTTTCAGTCCAGGGTATCTATGAGATTGCACACTATGGTGTGTTCTTTTTTTTTTTTTTAGATGCTCACAGTATTTTATGATTTTTTGCCCAGTATTATGAAAACGGTGTTCTTCTCATCATAGCCTCCTTTGAACTGTGCACTAATTGGAAAGTGCTGTGATCAGAGGATAGAAAAGTTTATTTCTGTGGCAGATCACCCATTGCAAAAAGCTCTGACTTCCTCAGACTGGCTGAGATGTCTTCTCCTACAGTACCTCTATTTCCTAATTGGCACATGGTGTGACTCAACTTCCTGCCAAGTGATAAGTGAAAGAAGGGCACAACATGTGCTCAGGACAAAATGGGCAGTGCTATATAGTACTCTTGACAGGTCAGTGGCATCATTGGACTGTAGACACAGCTTGTCACTGCCAGTGGCTATCATGTTAGAAGTACCTTGTTATTCCTGTTACCTGTCTTCATTTTGCAGCCAGTTGCAGCAGCCACATTACTATCATTGCACAGTATTTGCAAAGTTTGAAAGGCAAGCAAAACAAAATTAGGAGGCCTCTCCTCTGGCTCAGGTCCAATGCTCTGCATATCATAGATACCATGAAGGCACTGAAGTAAATCTTTAAGGATGGGAGAGGGAGGCTCTTTAACCGTTTTCCATTAGGGGCCTCAGGGACAGATGGGATGAAGAACGGGGCTCACAAAGACGTGATTACTAGGACACTTGGAATGACACTGTGCCTGGTGACTTTGCGATTGTTCAGCAACGTACACTGACTCTTTCCGTTTTGGCAGTTAGTGTAGAGCTACAAATCAAAAGGAATGTCATTCTGGAGCTCACAAAGTAGCAAATAAAGTCATCTGTCTCTTCTATGGTTGCCTTCCACGGACATAGTCGCTTCTACAAGCAGTGGGCAGGCACAGAACAGATGTTGGTATTGAAGTTGAACTTTTGTCATGTGTTCCCTGATAACCACTCCATTGCTAGTTATCTTTATTCATAAATCCATCCAACTATTTTAGTAAGTATTTGATACTGTTTAACAAGTGTGCTGCGTGAACATATTAAATGCTTTTTGATTGCTTCATGCACACGTTCTAGATTTAATATAATACCCATTGCTTAATGATGCAAACCAGGGTGTGTGTAAAGCCCTCCTGTTTTTACTCTGATGGAGACACAGTCATTGGTCTGTTGTACTACTAAAGGCTACAAATCAATCCCAGCCTTCTAGTCCATTGTGTTCGAAGGTTTGCTGTCTTTAATCTAAGCTGCACATTTCTAGAGGATCCTTTTCAAATACTGTATTCTCCAGCTTCATTATAGTTATTATTTTAAGTTTTAGGGGCAGCGCAGTGGTTTAGTGTTTAACACTTTTAATTACATCAGGTAGCTTCTGGGTCCAAACCCCTCAGTCCCTGCATCTGTGTGTGTTTCCTCCTGGTCCTCTGTTTTCCTCCCACAGTCGACATGTTTGTTAGGTTATTTGGTAATTCTAAAATTAGCTGCAGGTGTGGATGTAAGCATGAGTGGTTGTCTGTCTATGTGATGGACTGGTACCTGTCCAGGGAGTGCCCCGCCTCTCAACCTGTGTCAGATGGCTTCAGCCCCCCGGTAAACCTAATCTAAGTCAGCAGTTAAATAAATGGATGGATAAAGTTAGTTGTAAGCAAAATATCTTTATTCTTATTTTCATGACTTCAGGCTGCATTTCCATCAGGGTCGTTTTGTTCTTAATTCCTGCTGCAATCTTCAGAATCCAAATTCTGCCCAGCAAAGAGATTACAAGAAATGTGTTTGACTTTTGTTTTGTGTTCTTGTGTTGATTGGTAGTTTACCTAAATTAACCAAATACAGAATATGCCTTTGAACCAAATAAACTCTAGATGTGATTAAAAACTTTAGAAAACCTCAGCGTATTAAAAGTTGAGACACATATTCGGTAAAGTCAAGTGTTATCTGATTTGTGTGAATAGTCGCTGAAATACTTACGGGTACGAGCATGGGTTCTTGTAAAGGGAGAAAAAAAAAAAAAAAGCAGAAATTAAGAAAACAATATTGTACTCAAGAGATTGTGCCCTGAGCTCTGCTATAAAACTGTCAGTTAATTTCTCTCCTTATAATTTAATTGCATTATTATGTCCTTGAGGAGCTTAAGAGAACCAGCAAAACAATAAAATAGCTATATTGAGTTTATTAAGGGCCCTTTCTGCTGACTGTTGACTTCCATATTGGCTTTTGCTTTGCTAAGCTTGCCTTGTCCATTCTCTTATTGGTGATCTGTCATGGTCAGCCCCTCCTCCGTCTGTCCCGCGCTCTGCTGCCATTGTTACAAAGGACATTTCTTTTGTTGACTTTGTAAAATATCCGTGTGCTTCACTCACACTGAAACACCCTTGGTGTCTCCCTGCTGATTTGTTTTTTTGTCCTTACCGTCTCCTAGTTTGGCAGTGGAATGTAACGGTAATGTGGTTGGAAAAATGACAAGGCAGCGAGGATGGTCCAGTCCCAGTGCTGGTGTGGTGAGACAGATGTTGTCCCGTGGGGTCACGATAGCATTCGTCTTGTGCTTTTACTGCTCAGCATTTTGAGAAAATCCTGTTAACCATTAAACCATCCATTGTTCCTTGTTCTGTGTACTTCCTGTTCCCATCTCACAGCTGCCACCTTTAATACGTACAGAAAAAAGGAAAAAAAAAAAAATAATAATAGGTTTGTGAATTCAGTTCAGTTTAATTTTATTTATATAGCACCAAATCAGAGTCATCTCACGGCATTTTATATTGAATAGTACAGAGAAAACCCAACAGTCAAAACGACCCCCTGTGAGCAGCACTTGGTGACAGTGGGAAGGAAAAACTCCCTTTAACAGAACCAGGCTCAGGGAGGGGGGGTCATCTGCTGAGGGGGGAGAGACAGAGATTAATAATAACTAATGATTAAATGCAGAGTGGGGTATAAAAACAGCAGCCTAGGCCTATAGCAGCATAACTAAGGGAGGGTTCAGGGTCACCTGATCCAGCCCTAACTATAAGCTTGATCAAAAAGGAAAGTTTTAAGCCTAATCTTAAAAATAGAGAGGGTGTCTGTGTCCTGAAGCCAAGCTGGGAGCTGGTTCCACAGAAGAGGGGCCTGAAAGCTGAAGGCTCTGCCTCCCATTCTACTCTTAAGTATCCTAGGAACCACAAGTAAGCCAGCAGTCTGAGAGTGAAGTGCTCTGTTGGGGTGATATGGGACTATGAGGTCTTTGAGATAAGATGGGGCCTGATTATTCAAGACCTTGTAGGTGAGGAGAAGGATTTTAAATTCAATTCTGGATTTAGATATGATGCAACTTTAAAATTCTTATTAACATGGATAAATTCTGAGATTGTCTTATATTTCATATTTCAGCCATGCACCTTTTTGGATTAAACTGGCACCTGCAGCCCATGCAGAGACAAATGTACCAGCTGTCAGAAGACAATACAAGTGGCCTAACGTTTCCTACAGACCTGAGCTTGCCACCGCTAGGCAACACAGGCTTGGAAATACCTGACCGCAAGGGAAAAGAAGACAGTAAGTACAGTTTTCATAAGAATAACACATTTTATTTAAAAACACGATTTTTTTTTTTCTGAATAGTACTTGCTGTAAGTAAACAAACCTGAATGCAGCTGTTCTCATCTAGATGATTCACATGACTCCTTCTTGCACACTCACGTGCGAATTTGGAAGAAAAAAAATTTTTTTGAATCTTGAGGTTTTAAAAATGACATTTCAGAGCTCATGCAAGTTTATTATTATGATTTGGTCATCCAGTTTCACATTTTGTTCACTTGTCTCCATGGTATGGAGAGATCTGCATTGTAATCCTGTGAAAGTTGTTGTAAGTGGGAAAGTGTTATTTGTTCCTGGAGGGAGAAAATGGGACAGCTTAAGGGACTGAGTATCCAGGGGCTGGAGGGGGATTAGCCACTCTGTCCCCTTCAGAACGGATGTGAGCCTTTCATCTCCTAGCTCGGGCTGCCTTTCCTGGCAGCCAAAGAAAGCATGTGCTCACCCAACGGTACCAACTGCTCAACTCGAGAAAAGTTTGCTCTGTTCCATTCCCGAACAAATGGGCCCAGATTTAGCCATGTGATTTGCCACTGGCAGACTACAATAGGTAGAAGATAGGGATATTATCATATAGATGAATCCAAGAGTTGTCTTTTTCATTTACCGCGCAGCACAAGTGTGTTTAGCTTACAAGCACGACTATAGCAGAGCTTAGACCCTGCACAGTGCCCATTGCTGATAGGAAATCAATAGCTATAGTTTTCTAAATAAGTTTCATTTTGCTGTGCTGTCACCAGAAACAATGCTGGACTATCTAATGTTATATCAAGGTGATGCAGATGTGCACAATGTCGAAATTTGTTGATGGTCCTTTTTTTTTTTTCTGATTCTTGTGTTTCCATCAGAGCATTAGTTGTAGTTTAGCTTGCAGAAGAAAAAAAAAGCATTTATTTAACCATGAAGCCCATTATCACATGTCTCAGGTTATGATTTATTTAAACAGTCTGATGAGTACAACCATTAATGTGCTGCATAAATGCACGCACACACCAACATGTGGAGGACGTGGCTGTGTGTTGCAGCATTATGCAAAGCCCAAATCTGGGAGATGGAGAGTGTGTCCTGTACACTCTGATAAAACCCACTGGCACTGATTGACTTTTGAGAAGACTTCCATCTGGTATGCCACGTGTAACCCAAAGTGTCCTAGGGGTAGTTTGTATGGATGCCTGTTTTAGTAGACTCCACAGCTGAAATTAGCTCATCTACATGTGCAAACAGATGTTGCCCTTTCCGCAGAGTCCAATAAGTTGTATTACGGAGCATATGGACAGTTTTTAGCACTAGATGTGCTAATACCTGAGCGGGTAGTAGCATTAGAGATCCCTCTCTTCTATAATTACAATTTTCACTTTATTACTTTTCCTTCTTACTGTCAAAGTCCTGATACATTTCTGGTTTTTCAAGTATTTTCGGGCCCGTGTTCCTGTGACCATATGTGCAGTCTTTTATACCATACAACACAATTTTGAAATTATGTGTAAAATATAAACACAGGATACAATAACGTCTTTTTTTTTTTTTATTATTAAGGGTGCTTTTTACCCCTCAGCCTAAAAAGGCTGATGGGGTTTTGTTGTCACCCCGCCGGCGGGTGGGCGGGCAGCCAACTTTCAGCTTTGTGAACACGAGAACACTGTGACCTAGGATGTTCAAATTCACACCATAGAAGCATCTACTAAACATCTTAGAGGTCAAATTTTCTGAAAATCTTGTGAGCCCAATAAGTGGAGAAAGATGTCACCTCCAATGTTCAGAATGATGCCATAGATGCAGCTACTGAGTTAGCTCTTACATAACAATGCCAATCACAGAAAATGACAGTATTCTCAGTGGTTTATATTTATTATGATTTTAGCATTTCTTATTCCTGGTTCTTACTTAGACATTTGCAAGTCACTAAGGCCCATTAAGATCTTCTGAGACCTGTAATTATGTGTACTTGTACTTCCAGGGGATTCGTGCCACCTGAAAACATGGGGACGGGGGCATATTTACAGCTGCATTGCATCACCCTTCCTTTTAATTGCACCATCTAGGCATTTAATAATTAAAGAGAGTATTTGCTATAGTTTAAAAAAATACATATATTTTTTTTTCCATTGTTGAATTTTGGGGGGTTTTGTTGTTGCTTAAAAATTTGGCACTTCCTGTCTTATATTTTAGCACCCAAACTCTTTAATAAGAATATGTGCAGAATTTGGTGAAATAAGCCAGGCCTTCAGTGAAAAAGATATTTTCTGGGTGGTAGCATAAGCTGCTTCAAAACCTGCATATATTGTTCAGCATTCACAGAGCCTTAGCTGAAGTTACCCCTGTGCACTAATCATATAAGTAGTTCTCCTCTTTAGCACATACACAAAAACATATATATAATGTCCATTTGATGATGGGTTTTGGCCTTTTTTCATGCATACAAAGGACCATATTTTGTTTGAGGACACACATTTTCTTACTTTTGTGCTCTCTCTCCTCTGGTGGAATTGTGACTGAAATTGCCGGCAGTAGTCGGGGGGGATCATTCATTATATTTTTTCTCTGGCTGTCAGCAGTGTGATTGAATATCTGTGATATGGTCAGACTATCATGCTTCAGCAGACTGAGTCCCTCTGCCATCCACATGGTGGATTAATGGTGTGATCTCTTTGACCGATTTACTTTGTGTGCAACGCAGGCAAATTGGACAGCTTGTTCCCAGATGACAGCTATATAGATATGGGAGAGATTGACGTGGGGCGTAAGGTCGCGCAGCAGATTCCTCCTGGTATCTTCTGGAGATCCCAGGTCTTCATTGATCATCCCATGTACTTAAAGTTTAATGTGTCCCTCAGTAAAGATGCCTTAGTGGGGATCTATGGAAGGAGAGGCCTTCCTCCATCACACACACAGGTAGGAAATATTTACATGTCTTTGATACTTGATGTATTGTGTTGTGCTTAATTGTGTGATAGGTGAGTGTGGAATTAAGTGGTCTGTGCACTTTGTTGCACGTTGGAATGTTTTCAGTAACAAATCATGTTATTGAATGTTGTGTTTTGTTTGCAGAACACAATGGTTTATTGCAAATGTGATGTTTTGTGAAACAATTTCCAATCGTGCCTGCATTGTATAAGGATTCTGCTTCTTTTCCCATTTTTCTTCTGCCACAGAATATAAATTGGGATATTGTTTAAAAGAATCTATCTAACCATGTAGGAACATGTCACGAATGCAAACTAATCCGCAGGTTTTGTCTGTTGTATTAAGAATCACTTTCTCTGTTGCAGAAAGGATTTATGGGAAACTTTTTTAAGGTTCAACACCATCAGTGAATCACACAAAAAAAAATTGTGCACGGGGCAAAAAAAAAAAAAAAGGCTGATTTTTCTTTACACAAATTTTCCGTCTGCGTGTAGCAGAGAATGATACATCATGTTATTAATCATACCTCGCCACTTGCCTCCCACAGTTTGGATTACTTCTGTAAATGCAAGTGTGACTCGACAAATTGTTTATAGCATGAATTTTGTTTGCGCTAATGTCCAGTGTTATTGATTTTTCAGTCAGTCAAAAGGGGGGTTGGCTGTTTCCTCAATTTATACTTCAAAGAAAATCATCCGGAGTGGAGTTTTCGTAATGTGGCTGATTACACATAGAGTGGCAGATGAGTCAAGATTCCCTTCCTTATGTAAATGAAAATGAAATACCGTCTCATTGGTATTCATTGACTCACTGCTGATGTGAAGCAAATCGGTGCAGATGTTATTTGGTAAACACTAACTTTACTTTAATTCCTCCAGCTTCCCTTTTTTTCCACTTTAATAGTTTCAAACAAGGCTTTTATAAGATATGCGGACTCTGAAATTATCTCAGCCCATCCAGCCACGATGTGCCAAGACTTAACTCAAGCTCCTCTAGAATGATGAGTTATTCATGCAGACCAAATGATGCTCCACTATAAAGAGGGCTGAAAGCACTCAAGTCTCATGTGTCACTCTAATGGTGTGTCTGCGGTCCATCCATCAGTCTTTCTCACGTTCGGTGTTTCTGTCTGCAGTTTGACTTCGTGGAGCTTTTGGATGGGCGGCGGCTCCTGGCTCAAGATATCCACGGCCTGGAGGGGCCTGCGGCTATGCAGCGAAGCCTGGTACCCATCACTACACACGACACGGGCTTTATCCAGTATATGGACTCAGGCATCTGGCACTTGGCCATCTACAACGATGGAAAAGAAACTGAAACTGTCTCCTTCCTCACCACTGCCATAGGTGGGTGCCCTGGGCGTGACCTGCTGCTAAAACCTGTAATGGCAATCCATAATCCCTATAATACCAACCAGCAGCGACTCCACAGCAAACAACCCAGACTTGTGGGGCATGAGTCAGAAACACTGGTAGATTTCAAGAGCGAAGGAAAGTGCAGGTTAATCAAGGTGAAGCTGAATATTACAAAATCAGGACATCAGTGCTATCCCGCCATGCCCCTGAGTAGGGCATTGAGAGATCATAATATCCTCATTACCCTGAGTGTCTTCCAAGCGAATCAGGGGTCCAGCTTCTGAGAACCATTTGCATACAATTCAAAGTATGATTGTACCCTCCTGCTAGTGCCAGTTTTGATCATGATTTGCTCCAATTTCCATCTACTTTCCATATATCATTGTAGGAAAGATGTTTCCCTCTTCTGGCTCTAGCTCCGCGTGGCACACGGCTGCATTTCAGACATACGTCCTTCTTTGCGGAGGTGACTTCGTTTTGTACGCTTCTCTTTGTTCTCCCTAAAGCGCCTTTGATTAGCACCGCTGTATCAAGCAAGGTGTGAGAGGGCCCGAGGTGTCGACTTTCACGGGGATGGCAGCTGGGAGCTGTTCTCACATGCTCTTTAATTAAAAGCTCCTGGGCCAGAGTCCATCTGTGACAGGGGCTGTGCCAGGCAGCAGATCGATGAGAAGCTGTCCTCAACACCAAGTGGAGACAGGCAAGAGATGCACTATGCCCTCCCGCTGTGCCAACAACAGCTGTAATTCAATATCTAATATATGATATGACACAAGAAGGGGGGGACTGAGGGCAGTATGTTTACTGTTGCTTATTTCTTCTTGACTGGGTGTGCATGAAGCCCTCCTGTGGTTTACATAACAGAAAACACAACTAGGTAAGGTATTCTGTGAGCTGGATGGGGTGGGGCAGGAACTCTGCCTCTATTGAGTCGTATTGGAGCTGATCTGCTCAGAGGGAGGCAGAGGGGCCCTTTTTAAAATGGGTCACCGGTTAAGTGCCCTTCAGCAGAAACTGAATCTCACCAACTGCCTCACTTGTATTGAGCCACGGAGAAATGGAGTTGACCTTCAAATGGAACAACCCAGGTATAGAAATATACGTGAACAATATTGAACAGGCACACTCAGAAACAGCAGCAGCAGCATTGTTTAAAAGACACTAACAGTTAAATTAGTTTTGTGCTTCTGACACTGGTGGTAGGAACAGAAAAAAAAAAAAAAAAAAAAAAAAAAAAATATATATATATATATATATATATATATATATATTAGAGAGAGAGAGAGCTCTGTATGTGCAGTAAATGAAAGGTTTTCTTGGTGCACATTAGGGTTTAATCCCGGGATCCGGGATTCCCGGGAAATGCGATCAGAACCATTTCCCGTTTCCCGGGAAACGTTAGACGGGAAACCGGGAAAAAAGTCGCGCGCGTCGTTTTGACTTTCAGAAAGAAAAGAAAGCTTCAGAATGTTAAATTTAAGGAAATATTGAGAGAAGGGTTCGTTTAATGCGAAAAGCATTACTCTTCATTTCAGGCACGTTCAGCCTCCGTTTAAGGCTTCAGCCTTCATCTCAAGCGTTTTAATAGAGGTATTACACAGTTGTGCTTTTTTCCTCTTTTTGTTGAAATCGTAGGCAATGTGTTTACCCTAAGGTATTTTGTATTATATAATTTTATATTATTATATATTGTTATATTGCATTATATAGCCTATAAAATATGCCTGCCCTAAACAATAAAGAAATATCTGTTTAACTTCGAGTGTTTCTTTTCCTCGTTTGCAGCCGCTTACTAACAATCATGAATTAGGATACGGGCCTAATGTGTGAAGAAATTATCATGAAATAGATTGCTTTAACATATTTCGCTTTTAAAATGGAGTTGAGTAAAATGTATATTTTTTAGGCTATAAGGATTGGCCAGTTTTTCAAAAGACGATTCACAGCGAACCTACTTTAACCCTCAGACACGGTGTTATAAATTTGCTGTTGCCAGAATGGCAATGACCAAGTCGTGGAGCATTACTCAAGGCCCTGTGTTATGCCATATTATAGTGTAGTACGGTAGTTAACTTTTCAATGACTATTACAGCGTTCCACTGGTGGAGATATAGTGCAACAGATGTCGCCACGACAGCGTGGCTCAGCCTTTATCAATGCTGTGGAGATGAACCGTATTATTTTGCACCAGCAGTTGTAAAATATCTTGGTATAATTCCATGTACAATGGAGGAATATTCAAATTATATTTGTTAAGGGAGCGTTGAGGAACGATACAACACCGCATAGCTCGAGCACTCGAATGTCGAGATGTAGGTTTTATTGCGTTAATCAAGCCGACGTTACCCCCTACTGGGCATAACAGGACATAGCTGGAAAGCTACCTCTACAATATCACAATAGGTTAAGGCCGACACAGGCTACAGAAGGCCTAATTAAAATAAAAAAATAAATAAACTTTTTCCCGGGATTCCCGGGAAATGGCTCGTCATTTCCCGGGATTTGATTCATGTCATTTTCGGGAAAAATATTAAACCCTAGTGCACATAGCCGTGCCATAATATATCTGGGGGGATAGAGCGTCCCTGTCTTTAATCTGGGTTGCTCCTCATTATTTGGCTGTGGCTCCATGGCAATGCGAAATGTGTCCCACTGAATGTTTTGTATCACAACCCTCTGGAGCATGAAGCCATTTGTCCCTGCTGCCTGGTGCCAGGAATGCTTCTGCCTAGGCACAGCTTCCTATACGGGGAGGCAGAGACCCAGCACCAGCACCAGTGTCTTACTCCATATCCTGTTTTACTCTCCAGCACAAGTTCTTTCTGTACACAACCACCCATCATTCAAAGGTATCGAGCAACCTTAGAGAGCATGGCAAGTCGCTGATTAAAGTTGCCTACTGCGCAGTACTCTGTCCTCACCGACTGGAGACCCACACAATAGTTAGCTCCCCTGATATGAAGGGTAATGAATTTCAATGAAGCTCTGCTTGAATCCATGATTTATGCGCTGGCCAATGTTGAGTGTGTGGCTCAGAGAGATTCAGGGCCTCCTTTCCGTGCTCACAGCCAGTAGACATGCACAGTCTACTAACCTGCAGCATCCAGAATAGGAGCACTCCAGCTCATGGTTACTTAATTAACCGTGTTTGATTCACAGTGTTGTTCACCCGATAAATATCTCTGATAAGGATATGATAAGTTCTGTTATTGATGCTGGTATTATAATGTGTTAGTGGATCTTTGAGAGCCTTTCTTTCTGAACAATAAAGGAGGCTCCACTCAGGTTATAATTATGATTGCCAATCTCTGGCATAATTATAAATCTGGGTGGGAATTTCTAATGTTTTTTATGTATACATATCACATTCCATTTTCCTAACCCTCAGTCACTGCCCTACCTACACTACTGGTCTTTGTAGCTTTGAGCAAAGAGTCCAGGCCTGCTGCTATAGTTAGATGTTCTTGTTGGAAGCCATCAAAACCCCACCAAAGAGCTTATTGCCTCTACCATGCCAGAGGATAGTTTCTCCTGCATCTCCCTTCACTAACCCAAAATGGCAAAGGCAAGCCTGCAGCACATTAGATATCTGCAGCATTTCTCTGCTCACTGCCTACTCCTCTTCCTTTTTACTGTATCTCTGGTGTGCCTGTATCTCTTTTCTCCCTCCTCTCTTTGTCTTTTTTTTTTTTTCCTCGGTCTTGCATTGCATCCTCAGTGATGATTGACTCTCCAGAGTAAAGGGAAGCTGAATCCGTGGCTCACATTTCTAGCCATTTGTGGAGCACAAGAGATTCTTTGTTCTGTAAGTTTTGCCTCAGAGTTTCTTCTGCCTGAAGGCAACGGACAAGATTGAATATTTTTCGGCACCATTTCAGGCTTAATTCAGTGAGCATCATGCTTCAGACTTCTGCTGTCTGCAGTGATCAGTGGTCAGTCTTATTTCTAATAAAAGCAAGTGTCAGAATATGGCACTGTAATACAAATAACTATTTTTCCAATTAATTTGATTTAGTTAGAGGGATCGCTGGAGGGAATGTTTGAAAGAGTGTGCGCGTGCTTTGTTAATTGTTTGCATCAAATTGCCTCGGTTTGTTAAATATAGAGGAATAAAACTACACGGTCAGTTGGAACGGCCGTGTCCAATCGCAGCTAATCTGCTGCATACAAATTATAAATGACATGAAGAGAGTTTTATTTAGTTACAAATTAAGTTTGGATGTTCTGCAGTTTTTCTGTGTAAAACTCGGATCACAGAAGAAAACACGATGCAGTCACAGCGGGGAAACGCGGGTTCCGGCGTCGCCGGCACTTCAGCTGCTGCGTTACGCCATAAAAGAGTCAATTAGGCAGCCAGTACATTTGGTACTTCAGAGGATTTAATTCCTTTGTAACTTTTGGTGGAAGCCTGAATAATAAGAACTTGTACCCTTTTAGTGAAAGCTCATATTTGGGTGAAACATTAGTAACACTCAAAATGTTTTGCATCGAAAAAGAAATGTTGACAGGATCGGATCCTCTGCTTATCACTGTCATTAGCGAAAGGATAATAATCAACCCAAAGAAAACGAGTGGGAGGAAAATTGTTTTTCAAACCACATTACTCAGAAAATCTTTTGATTGCTCTCTCACAGATTCTATTGATGACTGTCCCAGTAACTGCTTTGGGAATGGTGACTGCATTGCTGGAACTTGTCACTGCTTTTTAGGATTCAAAGGCCCCGACTGTGGGCGAGGTGAGTCACTCGCTCGCTCATGTTACCTCTGTTAATCACTCACATACATTTTTAGGGTTCTGTCCAATTTATATTCACTGCATGGCTGGAACAAAACAATTTTACCCCACAATTGCTTTCAGTTGTACTTAAGACCTGTTTTATTTAATTAGGCAGTAATACTCCAAATGGTTCAGTACTCGTAGTGGAGTGTAGGGTTGCATGTGAAAGAACTGCATAAAGAGCTTTAGATTATAGAGCTACTGTTCACTTGTTTTTGTTTTTTTCAATTATTTAAAAAAAAAAGCTTTATTAGTTTTTCTCCACATAAAAAAAAATCACATAAAAACAAATTCAGGCAGTGTGTTAGAATTATGGTAGGTTGTTTCTGTTACCTCTTTACACATACTGAACTGCCATCTGTTATCCATGTGTTGATCAGCGCCATGCTTGACACTTTAATTCAGCTAATTTCTGTTCTTATTTTTAACAGCCATTGTTAAAATGTAACATATTTGTTATCTGCTTTTGTTAATATTTATGGTGCATCTGCTGTGGAAGCCAACATAGAATAGTCTGTGCTAAATAATATTTACCAGAAAGGACACCTTTTAACATTTCTGGGTCATTGTCAGACTGAGGCTTCAGCACGTACGTGCTGTTCTTTGTGGATGAAGGGCTCCATTCAGATGGATGTATGCTGTCTGCTCTTTTCAAAGCTGCCTGTCCAGTGCTATGCAGTGGGAATGGTCAATACCTAAAAGGTCGCTGCATGTGTCACAGCGGCTGGAAGGGCTCGGAGTGTGACGTTCCCACCAACCAGTGCATTGACATCACTTGCAGTAACCACGGGACCTGCATTGTGGGAACCTGCATCTGCAACCCGGGCTACAAGGGAGAAAACTGTGAAGAAGGTGATTGTTTTAATATGTCGTGGTAATATATCCTAAACTAATAAAATCCTACATATTATGGCTGCTGTAACCACCATCTTAGCCTGTTAGTGCTTGACATTTTAAAAGTATACTCATAATGGGAGTGGCTATTAAGTTGGTATGGCTTACAGTCTGCGTAGCAGTAAAGACAGGACATCCTCTATGAAGAGCATTATCGCCATAACAGTTCATAATCCGCATCCTAGGTGACTTTTCCTGTATAAATCATGGATATAAGGCGTTATGTTAATCGGAACAGTCCATTTATTGTCTGAAATCCTGACAAAAAAAAAAAAAGTCTGATGTTAATCTACCGGGAACTTCGGATTCATCCTTTGCTGGATAAGGCCTGACCAGATAAGATTGAAGGAGCCATTGTGTTTGTCAGCACTTGAAGGCTCTCATTTCAAGATGAAAAATGGACCCTGGGAGTTTGATAAATGGGGGTTTCTGACATCCATAGGCCCCCATTCTATTTTAGGTGGAGCGTTAGCCATAAGGAGTGGAGGGGAATGTGGACGAGAGCCCTTTAACATTTTTACCTTTCTTCCATATGACCTTCAGCCACAATGATTAATTGCCAGGAGAGAGTTTCTTGTCAGTTAGCCTCTGATCTTTGTGCCTTGTGCCCAAACCATCTGCTAAGAGGCAAAGGATCCTGTTTGTCTTACTATAACAGCCTTTATAGCCATTTATGTCATGGTAAAGGGGAGCTGCCATGGCGTGGCCTACCGCTCACAGTGGCTAGACATTGCTCCTGCTTGGTGCCCGTTTGCCATCTGTGTGTACCATGCAAATATTGTTAATATTGTGATCATACACTCCCACAACTCTTGTTCCTTGCAAAGTGAGCACTCATTTAACAGCATGTCAAGGGAAGGGATGCTATAAAAACAGGCATTAATTTGATATTTGCCGACTAATTGAACTGATACAGTGTGCACTGAGACGGTGCACAAAAGCCAGTGGAAGGGAAGCAAGTGCAAAACCTTCGATAAACTAGAGATGACTGCGCTGTCTTGCCTAGAGGTCTAGCTGTTGCCCCAGGCGCTTCCTTAGCATTCCTATACGTTGTGTTAATGTAGGTTATCCAGGTTTGAATTATGCATTATGGTAGCTTTCATTTGAGAGAAACATGCTCTTATTAAATAGCCTTCCCTCTTTGAGAGGATTTTTTTCTTTTTTTTTACTGTGAGATAATGTGAGGGTGCCAGCACAAGCGTGGGCTGCACCTGTAGTTTTGTGCCATGAGGCATACTGTGAAAACAGCCATTTAATTAGCTTCTTTGTAAATCTTGTCACTGATTTTTAGAAAAAGTGGTCCTCCTCGAATCATTTTCCTCTTTACCCCCATTGTATGTGAGCTCAGCTGGTTGCATCTGCAGCTGACCTGCAACCCATTGCAGTTGTCAGTCTCCTCTGGCTCAAATAGAGATGCCAGGTTGCCTCTGAAAGAGAGAAACAGCAGGTGACTACTGTGTCTAACACTCTCTCTTTGAAACCTTTTTAGTGGACTGCCTGGATCCAACATGCTCAGGCCGAGGGGTTTGTGTCCAGGGAGAGTGCCACTGCTTTGTTGGGTGGGGAGGGCCGGGATGTGAGAGCCCCAGGGCCTCCTGCATGGACCAGTGCTCTGGACACGGAGCTTTCCTGGCAGACACCGGAACCTGCAGCTGTGATCCCAACTGGACAGGCCATGACTGTGGTACAGGTGAGTACTTCACTCAGAAGAGAGTAAATATTGGCAGGAGTCCTTTTAGCAGGCCAGAGCTGATTTAGCTTTGATTAACAAGCAGTGCATTAACAGAAAAATCTGCCTTCAGTTCAAAACTTGTATTTTATTGGAGGACATGAACAGGATTGAGTCGTATACGCTTATTAATTAATTCTCAAAGATAAAGAAAAAAACCATATTTAAATATTTAAGTACAGTTTCTTAAGGAGTGAATACAGTAACTGGCCTACAGTGGCTATCATACTATGTTACTATATATAATATTCTTCAAATATTCTGACTATAGTTTTAATGCATCACAATAAACAGCAACAGCATAATAAATACCTTGACATCTGTGTCAGTGCAGTTCTTATTTAAGTGCTCCATTCAGTAAAACTTTGATCATTGCTTTTATCCTCACAGAGGTAAATATTTGTTACTTTCTTAAAAGAAAATGGCTCACATAAAAGCCATAATTATTCTCATCAGTGATCAGTAGGAGGTCCTTGGCTAGCAATTAAATTCTTTTGATTTTGCTCTAAATGTAATTCTCAATTCAAACGAATGGTTTGCACACGGGTGGATTGCAGCTGCAGAAAAGAGGAAGACATAAAATAGCAGGGATATTGTCAGAGCCATGAGCTAATGCAAGTTAATGCTCCGTCTTGAGTTCTGGATTTCTTCACATCGGTGCTTTGGTTCACAGCTGATGATGCTTTTTTCTGCTCTGAAGCACCGTCCCCATTGGGTTCATCTTATCTGTGGGGAATGTCCTCTCTTGTTATTTAAGCAGCATAAGAGCTGGGATATACCTTCTAGAGGGCGTAAGCATTAAAAAAAAGGTCTTGTATTATAAGAAGTATTTCACTAAATGCATCAGACTTGCACAGCTGGCAATCTTAACGTCTTCTGTTTACTCTCTTTCTTATTTATAATCTAAACCTGAAGAGCTTAAAAATTCCCCGCACGTATAAAAGGCTGCATTTGTTTTTTGTGGTTATTCACCAGCAGATTAAAGTTTCAGATAGCTCCACCTCAACTCTGTTTCTGCAGAGGCCAATGCAATCTTCAGTCTCTACAGCGTGATTTGTATTTTCAGAAAATGTTTTTGAAATGAGTATTTTAATACAGCAGTCACACTGGCCCGTGGATCCTTCTATATTCTAGGCAGACACAATGACCTATCAGGTAATCCTAAGGATGTTGAGGGAAATGGGCAGTTAGTCTGAGTTTGCCTCACAGAGAATAAGCTCTGTAAATGATGATGAGTTGGCTCTTTATCCCCCTTTATCCTGCTCATTGTAGAGCTTTCTGTGGTCTAATACAACACTAAGCTTGGCGGTAGGGTAGTATAGTTAGCACCTATAACCTTGCAGACTGGGCAAAGGAAAAGATGGAAAGCTTTCAATACATTTTTCAAGATTTTTTTTTTTTTATCCCCCCACCTGCACAATGCTTTAAAGTCAGAAACTCATTTTCTCCTGGGGCTGTGGGACAGCACAACCTAGGTGTGCGCAGTTGGTATAATGCTGTTACTAGCCATAAAACAATGCCTGAGGTTTTATGTCCTTTAATATGTGTGTTTTTATGCCATTTTTGCTATTCTTCCACCAAGAGGGAAGTTTGTTTACTCTGTCCTGTAGTGCAAATGGTAACTGCCATCATGGGAATGGGGGTATTTCTCACTGTGGACTCCTCTGGCCACGGATAATGAGGGTATGCCTGCAGGCTGTAATTGGATCTTTATCATGTTAAAGGTTTCTACTTTGTTCCAAGTGAACAGTTGTCTCACAGTCAGTTTGAGTCTGTTTTCTCTGACCACTGTGCGTTTTAATAACTGCTTGAGTCTGTTTTTGTTTTTTTTTGTTTGTTTTGTTGTTTTTTTATGCTTGTGCTTATGGGATCAGTCAGGATGTTCAGTATGCATATTATACTACATTATACTGTTATACTATACTTCCTATATTGTCCTGAGAGGCTGTAGAAGGCCCAGTTCCACAGTAAATATTTCACATAAAATGATTTATGAGCAGGACTCTCTGTTCATGGTTTGCATGCAATTCCTGTTTGTCTGTTTGTTTGTTTGTGTGTGTGTGTGTGTGTTGGTGTGTTTAAGCAGCCAATGGGGTGCATACTTTACCTATTTAAAAAAAAAAAAAAAAAATCAAAAGTCAGATGGAAAATCAGCGTTTGTAAACTTTGTGCTGAGCTGTAATTAGCAGGAGAGAGTGATTTTGATAAAAGCTTTTTAAGCTGGTAATGCCATGTTATGGTTTGTGGCTGAAAATACCACTCTGATTTAATTTGTAACAATGGCAAAATAGGCACTGTAAAGGCGGTAATTGACTTATTACAAGATTTTACCTCCAGTTTGGTCCCCTGTGGTCAAATTTGAATTGGCTTGGCTAATAAGCCAGAAATACATGGCTATTGTTCATCGTTGCCCATACTGCTAAGCCCCTTTTATAACGGAGTAGTTAATAAAGAGGTTAACATTTCAATGTGATTCATAAGTAATCTGTCAGTGTTTAATTTCTTTGAGCTTTCAGCTTGTCATACTCTCCCTCGAGTTCATGAGATGAGGGTAATGTCCCAGGCTCTATCACAGGCAGTCAGGGAGGTCTTTCAGCTGCCACACAATAGCATCAGCCAGGCTTTACTGTGGCGCTGTCTTTCAGTCTCCTCCATTGCATGAATCTACTTCTTCCTCTGGTACACAGCACTTGAAGATGAAGAATAAAAAAAAAAAACCAGTATATTCATATCCTCTGCTTCAAATCATTTTGTGGGATCTTGCCTCCTTCCTCTAGCCCATCGTGGAACATGTGGCAAAGCTTTGACTGCTTCATGTACAAGAAAGGACATAACGTTTACAGTTTAATCAAAATGGCAGCGCTGACATTGTTGCCATTTCTAAAAAAAAAAAAGGATTCAGCTGAGCACTTTTTCCTCTTTATGCCCTTTATAGCACAAAGAGTTAAATTTACAAAAGAGGAGAAGAGGAAAGGAAAAGAATAAGTCTGCTAAGGCTGCCACAATCCTTGTCTTTTCTTAGTAATGGACTTATTAGATTTGTATTGTCAAAAAGGATTGCCCCTTATGAGGTGTAAGAATTTCTTTTCAGCTGCCATCAGACAAGGTAGTGGAGCGTGGCTGCCTTTCCTTGACAATAAATTCTGGATTTGTCTTTTTTTTCACCCTTGTCGCCTTGTCCCATCACCGCCTTGTCTTCCCTTTCCATCCCACTTCCACCCCCCTCTTTCCTTTCTGTCTGTCTTCCCCCACTCTCTCTTTTTTTTTGTCCCTTTCTATTTCTCTGTCTCCCACAGAGATTTGTGCAGCGGACTGTGGTGGCCATGGCATTTGTGTTTCGGGCACCTGCCGCTGTGACGATGGCTGGATGGGCACTGGGTGTGACCAGAGGGCGTGTCACCCACGCTGCAACGAGCATGGCACTTGCAAGGACGGCAAATGCGAATGCAGTCCGGGTTGGAACGGAGAACACTGCACTATTGGTAAGAAGGGAACGGGTTTTGGTTTGGGTGCGGGGGGGGGGGGCTTTCTGTGTTTGGGAGGGGTTTGTGAGGCCAACAAAGGCATAGACTGACATTCTGCCTGCTTATGTGAGGGGAAGGGTCTAGGTGGAGAAGAGTGGGAAAAGCATGCTTAATTGAATTTGTGCAACTCAGTAAAGCATGAACAGGTTTACTCAAGGATCTGAAGCTTGCCTTCATGCATTTTAATGTGGGAATGTGCTAAGGTGTCCTTTCATTTTACTCATCCTTTTCCTCATCTTTTTCTTTGCTCCCTTTCCGTTTACTATTGAACGAATGCTTACATGTGAGTCACTGTGAGTAGGTCAACCACCGCTTCTCTCTGTGTTTATGCTAGCAATTGTTCCTCTCCAAACACTTGCAGAAGTTAGGTTTTCAAGACCTTGACTGAATGTCAAGCGCTTTCTTGAAAACCTTGGCTCACATAAACCAGTAAAAAGTTTCGGCTGACTGAAGCCATTATATGCTGTGCATTTCTCTTTTTAAATTGCATATGCTGCGTGTAGTTCATGGGAGGATCATTTTGGCTTTGTTTCTTTTTTTTGGTGAAATCCTGTAAAAAGAGGTTAGGTCAGAATTAGATTGAAACACTTTAGATTGAAAATGTGCTTTCAGCATTTTTGGGGCATCCGTGAGCATTTTTCTGTCATTGGGAACTGGTGACTGCAGTAATATGTAAACATCACAGTGCCCCCAAGTTGTTCTGATAACTAAGCAGTAGTTGACCTCTGTTTGTGACCTGTCCTGTTTGTTTGACATGCCCACTGCCAACAGGATGGGGTGAAGACCATTTAGTTCTGGTGATGGATGTCTGAGGTTTGACAGTTTCATTATAAATGAGTAACTTGAGATCTTTAAGAGAAGTGTTTTAATGTGGTTAGCTTTCTGATATTTTATGTCAACACTGTCAAACCTCCAATAAACATCAGAGAAAATCCAGAGGATGTGCTGTGTGATGCCTGCTTTGTAAGACTGCAGCTTCGGCATTCTGTGTTCATGTGTTTACATAAATTCTCTTCTCTTCTCTTCTCTTCTCTTCTCTTCTCTTCTCTTCTCTTCTCTTCTCTTCTCTTCTCTTCTCTTCTCTTCTCTTCTCTTCTCTTCTCTTCTCTTCTCTTCTCTTCTCTTCTCTTCTCTTCTCTTCTCTTCTCTTAATATTGGGTAAGCTAATTGAATGTATTTACATAACTAGGATATAGATATGCAGTCAGGGACCAGAATTGGCTGATTTTCAGCGCGCTCAGCCCGGACCCATGACCTGCCAGTCAGTCTCACATATGTCCGATTACGAGCCGGTCCGCTTCATGCGTGTGCAGCACGACCACAGACGCACGCCAGCGACGCGTTAGCGTGTGATTGTAACCGTTAGCAAGCTCTTCACTATTAGTGAGGGGGACGCAAAGTTCACCAAAGTAGATCACAGGGGAACAACTGCAGAAATGTTTGTCAGGACAAAGCTGATGCTAGCTAGAAGCCAGAGCCTGCCAGCAGCCTCAGTATGAGCCTCAGTATGTGAAAACACTAATTGAGTTATGAGGAAAATTATGGAGACAAATCAAAAAGAGAAAAGGGTCGATGCCCTGTTATCTGGTGAATTTGTAAAGCTACTGGAAAATGATGTAAGTAATTGACATTTGTTTTATTTCAGTCTATTGCATATACATATTAAACACATTTGTTTGTATATGCTGTAATACTAATCTCTTGCACCTGTCAGAGTTTTCCTCTTTCCAGTAGCAGAGCGCTTTATTTTCAGGCACAATTTTGTATGTATAGTCTTTCAAAAAAATTGGTATCAGCAATTCAGAAATCAGAAATTGGAATGGCCAAGAAAACTGCAATCAGTGGAACTCTACTTACAATTTTTCAATTCAGTGTTATTCATCACCTGTAAGCGCTTTATATTACAAGATAAATGAAACCTGTGTGTTATGCCTGATGTGATATTAGAGAGAAAACTCCAAAAATGTTCTCTGGCATTTTAGTTCAGGTGATGATATGAGCACGCCCTTGGCAACAGTGGGAAGGAAGAACTCCCTTTTAACAGGAAGTGGATTGAGGGGAAAGAGAAGAGGGGAAAAAGGAGCGCATAGAGAGACGAGCACAAAGCATGCACTACGCCAGAGGGAAGAAAAAATGTATCAACATGCTGAAGTGGCAGAAAAGATAGGAGTGGAGAGGAAATGCTCTGTGCATCATTGGAGATGACTTTAGTATTTCCAATACTTTCTTTAAATGCTCACAGGGTATTTTACTCCATGTTTACTTGAATGTTGTAGTAGAAACAAATGTGTCAGTCACATAGAACATGACACATTCATCTGGATCAAACTGCCAAATAGATTGCAATGTTTAAATAAGAATAACCAGCTTTGTGTTCCTAGTGTAGGAATGTGGAACAGTCCAGTCCCTGAAAACGATACTTTTTGAAAACGGGTTCCAGAGGGGCGCATTTTCGAAATGCTCCGGTTTCCGTTTCCGTTTAAACGGCAAAAATGCTACTTTTTGAAAACGGGGGGAGGGTTACTGGCACATGCGCACTATGGTTGGGACTCCTACAGCCACACCGCCAACTTGTGGCCTGGCAATGGGAACTACATTGTTTGTAGTACTTACTTATTATCATCTATGATACAGCCGCTCTAGTTGGGGAAAGTCCATGTTTTCCTTCTCTGCCACAGTGGTTCAGGGAGTGGATATTTGCAGCTATGACAGATTTTAGTCACAGGAAGATGAGACAAAACTACAAAGTGCTTGTAGGCGACAGCTTTATTTAATATTCGAATGGACAGAGTTTTTTTTCACAGCATTCTCATGCATATTTTGAAGCAGGACTGCCTGAGCCTTGACTCAGTTTGTGAATGTTTTATATGCTGGCTTTACATTATTGATGGGACTTTTATAAGTGCCATACTGAGATCCCCACTCAACAAGAATATTCTTCCGTGTCATCTATTTAGAAGCCAAAGATCTCGATTTAAATCAATTTTCATTGAGAGCTCCATGTTGGCCCCAAGCTGTGGAGCACAGGAGTTCTGATTTGGCCCCAGCACATTGTCTCCAGAGGTGTTTGACGCTTAAAAGCACCGTTTGTTGAACATCGTGACCTCCTGTGCAATGTTGTTTAAGGGATTTAAGGGAAGTAAACCGTGCATCAATCATGTTGCCGTTTAAATACGTCCCTGAGATATTCTGCCAATTGACTTTTTTATGCTTTCTCTCGTTTCCTCTGTATCTCTCTCACTTTCATTTTCTTTCTCTGTGTTCCACAACTTTCCCTGCTTTTTTTCCATCTCCATCTCTTTCCTCTCTGTAGGACTGTATTTGCGTTGCTTGTAATGCATGCTTGTAGTGCTTCATGTCAGCATTTTTTCCTCTTTTTTTAATTACCTCTTGTACTGTAAACTAACACATTGCCTTGCTGTCCTGTCATGGAAGTGGCACTGTTCAAACCTCCCTTATATGTCCTGTCTTTTATCTCCCAAGCTCACTATCTGGATAAGGTAGTGAAAGGTATGGCATTCCTCCTTCCTTCTACTTTGCCCTCCTCCCATTGTAAATCCAGCCAGCTTAACAAATCATGAGCACACACCATGCTTTTCCCCTACATGGACATATGCAAACACTATGCACTTCTTGTTGCCCCAAACACCTCATTCTCAAGATCCCCCAGCTCCCATCAACTTTTTTTTTTACCATATTGTCACACAGTAATCTCCACTTAGCACTTTCGCACCTGGTTAGTGAATTTATGGGGCTTTCTTTGTGTGTTGAATAATTGGTTTGCTTGTATCCTTTCTTTCTCAATTGGGGGATGTTGGGAAAGAGCCTTTATAACCTGTACCATGCATTATGGATGAGTGTGCAGCTGTGAGAAGGGCCTGATAGGTGCTGAGGCCGCATCCTTTCTAATTAAAAGAGTTCATGGTCTGGTTGGTGCTGGGCAAGCAGGGGGTGCAGGCTCTGCTGCAACCCTGTTTTTCTGCCTCCAGCTACCTTTCTCACTCTCACTGCGTCCTTGGTAATGGACCACCTGGCATAAGATGGGTTGCCAGAGGAGGTCTTCGAACACTTGCAAGCTCACGTTTGGAACTGTTTCAGGAAGGATTGGGTAGAGCTCAGCAGGGACTCCTCTCTGGAAGCCCTGCCAATTAAGTTGAAGTGGTGCCAGTAGAAAGTGTATTTTTATTTATCCCTCTAATAAACATTCTGAGCTTTCTAATCTTCGGTCTCTATTGGTCTAACCAGAGTTGTTTTGTCCATTTGTTCAATAATAAGATGACAAATGACCAAAAATGTCTAAGCACTAGCCTTCATCACACGGCCTTATTTCCATGGGAAAACTCTAGAACAATTGTCATCATACATTATACAGTAGTTACAGGCGGCTCCCTTTGTGTTCACCTTTGTAAGGAGCTGTTCATCAGTGGCCCATGGACGCTCTGTACTGTGAACAAACAGCTGCAATAAAAAAAAATCATAACTGAACCAAACCTACCTCACAAGTTAGATCTTGTGTTTTGCTAAACTAATAAATATGTATATTATAATATTATCATATTCTATATTTGATAAAACAAAAGAGTCAAAGAAAGATTGGAGGTATTTGGCAAAATGTTGTCACCATTACTGTTATTTGTTGTTATTTGTAACAATGTGTTCCTGCTTTTGGAGTTTTTTTGTTTTGGTTTTTACATAGTTGCAGTTTTGATTTTGGACAGTGACACGGGTTTATTTTTGTAATTTTGCTTCTGTAAACCGCCAAGTGCAAACTTTAAGATTTAATTCAAGGGGTAGAACAAATGTGTTGCATTAACTGGTTAATGTAATACATTTGTTATTAAATTACAGCCATTTGTATACATAGTTCCACATTTTCCGTCTCAAAAGTGATTGGATAATTGACTGACATGCAGTCTCATAAGCGGGTGAGGTCTGTCCCCTCGCTGTTTTATGGCAGATTTCAGATCTGGAGTTGATTCCACGTTTTGTATTTGGTGGCTTCTTCCTGGAACTCTTAACAATAAGGTCCAAAGAGATGTTGATGCAAGTGAAGAATGCTATCGTAATATTCTAAAAATAGATATATAAATAACAACTTTAGTTGTGGCCAAATGAACAATCTGGTACATTCTTAAAAAGGAGGAATCCGTCAGCCAGCTCAGCAACACCAAAACAGGCTGCACAGAAAAACTGTTTGGACAGAAGAAACCGAGATGAACTCGTGCCAGAATGATGGGAAGTTAAAGTATGAGAAAAAGCTCATGATCTGAAGCATGCCACATGTCTCTCAACCACGATGAAGGCAGTGTTACGACACGGATGTGTGTGGCTGCCAGTGGAAGCAGGTCGCGAGTGTTTATTGATGATGCGACTGCTGAAAGAAGCAGCAGGATGAATTCTGAAGTGCGCAGGGCTAAACTCTGCGCTCGGATTCAGCCAAATGTGACAAAAATGATCAGACGACGCATCGCAGCGCAAATGGATAATGGCCCAAAGTAAACTGCAAAAGCGACCCAAGAGTTTCTCAAAGCAAGGAAATGGGATATTCTTCAGTGACCGAGTCAGTCATCTGATGTCAGCCCAGCAGAGCATGCTTTTCAGTTACTGTAAACCAAAATAAAGGCAGAGACCCACAAACGAGCAGCGAGTGAAGGTGGCTGCAGTAAAGGCCTGGCAGAGCATCTAAAGGAAGGAAACCCAGCATTTGATGCCCATGTGGTGTCAGGCAGTCATTAGCTTTAAGGGTTTTCATCCAGGTGTTAAAAACAATACTTATTTCAGAATTATAAAAGTTAATCGAGTTACTTCTGAAAATGTGGCACTGTGTATAAAAATGGCTTTAATTCCTAAACAGTTAATGCAATACTTTTGTACTTTTGGAAGCCTGCACAATAAATGTGCACAAGTAAATATAAATTGTGTCTATACTTTGACTCATGTTATAGTGTCACCTTTGCACTGTAGCGCATCAATCAAAAGGCAACTGATGCAGCACAGCTAACCAAGGGATCTGTGACAGTCCTCTTCCTAAATGCTTACACCTGTTTCTTTCTCACCACTATTACTTCCATCAACTGATCTTTCCTCCATTCACGTGTCCCCCGATCACTACACCTGCCTCTTCTTTTTTTTAATATCTCCTTCCACTCCCATTCTTTCTGTGTAATTTAAGAGCCTACAGTAGAGCGCACTGCCCCAGTCTCTTCAGTTGATAAAATGGGTCAGTTTAATATTCTCTCTATGAAGGCAGTTTTCTTACAACACAAACTGCGATGGAGTTTTGTGTTTGATATCTTGAGATTTTTTTACCCTGTGCCTCGGCGAGAGGATACGAATCATAAGGTACCAGATAAATGTCAAGCAGCTGCAGAAGAATGGGCAAGATCGTCCTCTAATCTATGCCCTCCTAAAGATATAAGCAAGAAAAAAAAAACAGTGGAATATTGTCCCTGTCTTTTCCCTCCCTCGGGGTCACTCCCACTGGAACACTAGTTCTGCACAAAGCCTCTGAGGTCGGCCTTGTCCGCTTCATGCTATCCTGTTTTATATCGCTTTCTTCATTTCCTAATGGAAAAGGAGACACTGTTCCCTGAAGGGGTAATGTTATTGATTAATTATTAATTATTATAGCTGAGAAGTGTCTTGGGGTAATTTATCATATAATGATATCATTTTTTTTCAATAAGTAATATAGCACATTCTTTTATTTTTTATTCCAGAGGACGGTACCGGCTATATTGTGATCCTAATTGTAATCAAAATCTGAAATCATGAAAGCAAATCCAATTATGTGCAGAAATACCAGCACAATACACCACTGCTCTCATTAACGGATTGTAGTAGCATAGATATGAGAGTCCAGTCTACTGTAGTAATGAGTGCATATTGATTTAGAAGATCCCTCTTATCTGATTTTACTGCAAAGGGATATTAGAAGCTTCACGAAAGGTATATCAAATTAATCAGCTTCTGCTCAGGGTCATTATGGCTGCCCTCGCCCATTTAAAATCTTAACATGACTGTCTGTCGTGGACAGATAAATATTAGCAACAAACAGCTGTCATCAGCAAGCCCACATTTTTGTTTTTATTTTCCCACAAACGACACACAGCGTCTGTGCGTTACTGCTGTTTGATTCTCACCGCCGACCTTTGTCTTTGTCCTGTTTTGTTACGCAGAGGGCTGCCCCGGTTTGTGCAATGGAAATGGTAGGTGCACTCTGGGTAACAATGGCTGGTACTGTGTGTGCCAGCTGGGCTGGAGGGGCACTGGCTGTGACACCTCTATGGAAACTGCCTGCAGTGATGTCAAGGACAACGATGGAGGTAAAGTCACAAACAACACACAACGGTGCCTTCTGACACTGGCCGGGCATCAAGAGGGACTCTTAACCAGACATGATTTGACTATAAAATTAACCACCTTTGTGCTTGAGAACATACTGTATGTACCTTTATGCTTTCCAGGCTCAGTTGCTCTCTTATACAGGTGAGGATGAGGAATGGCTTCCAGCCAGGCACCTGGACAACAGGTTTTTATTAAAAAGCAGAGTACCTGGCCTGAGGTCTTGAACATTCGCTGGCCCCAGGAGGAAGTCTCCGCTCTGCCCTCTAACTAGCCCTGAGCAGAGCCAGGCACACACACAGAGCCAGCCGGGAGGCTGCACCACTCTTGAGGCCAAGTGGGAGACGTGACTTCCTTTCTTCCAGACCTCATTCTGGGCTCGAGCTATGCACTAGCATCCCTTATTTATGCAGGGGCTGTTTGTCTTCCGATCACTGTACAGGGACCACACAGCTCTCAATAGTAAAAGCAGGGTACTGCCAGGGATTTGACTGAATCCTGACAGCAGGGTTTATTTTTATCACCCATCTGGCCAGATAGGCCCCTGAAAGGAAAGGCTGGGGAGTCCAGTGACCCACTTCAGCAAACTAAAGTGCATCGCACAGCAGCTCTTTTTTTTGTCATCTATTCCTTTTTTCTAAATTAATTTTGAGTGCTGAAGTTCTTATTAATAGTATGTACATAAATTATCTGTGGTTGTGTAATAAAACAACACTTACATTAATATTCATTTCCTGTCTCAATGATACGAAGCCCTGAATATATAAAGAACAATGACCAAAAACTGTGCAAAAGTTTTAGGCATAAAGAAATACAGAAGAGCAGTAAAATCTTGTCTTTTTTTATTTTAATATTTTCATTTTTGTAATATGCATAGTGGGACAGCACAGTGGAGCGTTGGTTAGCAATGTTGCCTCACAGCAAGAAGGTCCTGGGTTCAAATCCGCCATCAGGCCGGGACCTTTCTGCTTGGAGTTTGCATGGCTCCTCTCGGGGTACTCCGGCTTCCTCCCACAGTCCAAACACGTGCAGTTAGTGGGGTTAGGGTAATGGGTGGCTCTAAATTGCCCATAGGTGTGAATGGTTGTCTGTCTTTCTGTGCTGGTGACCTGTCCAGGGTGTACCCCGCCTCTCGCCCTGTTCCTCCGGTGACAGGCTCCAGCCCCACCCCAGAATCATTTTTCTATGTTTTGGTTAATTCAGCAGTGTGCGCAAGATTTAATGATAATACATTGTTATTGTTGTTATCCATGAATTTTCTAATTTACTGTTTTACAAAAAAACAGAAAACATATTGTTTTTGATTAAGATGCCAGATTAGTTATTTAGTTGCCTTCCTAAACAGAAACATTAGTCCTGGTGATTGAACGTTATGCTTGATTAATTTCTGGCTTCTCAGACAAATCCAACGTGCTGCCTCAAATTTGGGTATAAAAACATGAATTTACTTTATTTGTTTAATAAATATCAAAATAACTTTTAGCTTTGGACATATTTCTAAAATATTTGTGTGTGTGTGTTTATTTTTAATCAGAAGTGGTCTCATAAATTTGCTAAGCTCTGTATGTTGTGACATGTTCCAGAGTGAACCTGTTTGTTGTTCATGAAGCTAACAGAGGACTTTAGAGATAATAACAAGAAGCACAAAGTAACAGATGAGAATGAGGGTGGAAGCAGAACGGTGTACCAAATAAGCATTCGTTTTTGATGTGGCACAAAAAATGGAAAAACGTGAATTCCGATAACAAAAGCAGCCCTTCCCTGATTTCCCTGATTAATCAAAATTTAACACAAGCCTGTCTGCAGACAACAGTGTATCGCAAATAGCAGTGTCCTTGCAGGTTCTGGGCTACACTTCTGCACACAGAGCTGGGAATTTTGTGAGAATAAATGATCTCCTGAGTTCTGAAAAATGCAAACAAATTCTTATCCATCATATGAGCTGTCCCAGATTTCTTCTGCTGCATAACAATAGTGCCAAACAGCCGAAGCCATAAAGAACTTGCATCAACTCATCTGCCACCTACATTGAAAGTATGTGGGCAAGAGTGCCTAGGATGAATGATTACACGTTAAGCAAGTTTTAAAGATGCAGTGCAGTGACAGCAAACTCTGTTTTGATTTTTTTTTTTTTTATTTGACTTTACTGCATTTTATATGAAATAAATTGCTTTTTTTTTTTTTTTAAAGTCACAGTTTTACTTATTAAAGCATTCTTGCTTAACGGCCCCTCGAGCAGTACTTTATACTTTCTTTTGCCAGGTGTGTGTCGAGGCATTTGTTCGGTGACTGTTTGTGTGTTTGTGACTTCTTTGACCTTGTCAGATGGCCTGGTGGACTGCATGGATCCAGACTGCTGTCTGCAGGCAACCTGTCACACTACCTCCCTGTGTGTGGGCTCCCCGGATCCCCTGGACATCATCCAGGAGACACAGATGTCCTCTGCACAGAACAACCTACAGACTTTCTATGACAGGGTGCGCTTCCTTGTGGGCAGGGACAGCACCCACATAATCCCTGGAGCCAACCCCTTCGATGGCAAGTGAGTGACTTTTGCACTACTATCATCAGACGCCGCCCTGTGCAGCCTTCTCTAACTTTGTGAAAGCCGTTATTCTCTCAACAACAGCATTAAGCGTGTTTTTGCCATTTGTCTTTCATGCTTCAAGTTCTTGTTAGATTATACTTGTTGAGTTGAGCCAGTCAAATTACTGACTGATGCTCCATTTAACTCAGCAGTTCTAGCTGAATTTGCGTTATCGCTTCTTTTTTAAGTAATGACATTTGAGGTTCGGGCACAAATCAGTGGATTTTACTTTTAATATAGGCCAGTTCAAATTACTGTGCTGTGGTTATTGCACTGACAGAAACTATGTGCTTTTTAAAATCCAGATGAAAATGCCAGGGAGAGGAGGCAGCAGTCAGTGGAGGCTGAAATGGATGATGTGCATAGCTAGAAGGATGATAGACAGATGATGATGGACTGACATAGAATGTGGCAAAAAGCAAGAATTCCCTACCAAGAAAGCCATCTCATATTCATGTATTGTGATTACTTTTACGGTAATCCATCGGAGCTCGCTCCCAGAGGCAGAGCTCATGACACCCCAGCCATGGAATCTGAGATCCTTTCATATGAGGCAGGATAGCAGTCAAACTCCCGTTAGAGTCCCCTGCCTCTGTTTTCTTTTGTCTCCTGCTCTTTTCATCTTTAATCGCTTGTGAGGCCGTGTCGCTTATTTGCGTCTCGCTTGCTTATGTATCTCTCTCATCTTGGCTCATTATACTCGTGTGACGAAAAGAGACAACGGCCTAAACACAATAAAGTGAGAATATTGGAAATTTTTCACGGTGAAAATGTTTTTATAAAACGCTATTGAGGTGTGGGGCTCAGTATCAGTTTGCTAACGTGAAATTTAATTTATTGTTTGCTGTAAAATATAATTTTTTTCAGACAGAATTCAGTTAGCAATATTAAAAAATATCTGTGACATCAGCTGTCATTAAAGCGTGCCTGATTTTTTTTTTATTTTTGCGGTAGTGTCAGCCGATACTTAGGAGAAGCAGCGTGGCATTATCCCTCGTTGACATTTCACTAGCTTTCAAGAACCACTCAACATTTTGCAGTTCTTCAGTGGACAGAGGAAGAGGCGCAGGGGATTGAGTAATACTCTCGTCTCGCTCACAAGATGCAGACATAAATAAGTAAAATGAAGAATCCAGAGATGAGCTGCAAGATTTGAAGCCTCAGCTCACCTAAAAATATCAGTGATAATCTATTATTCATGCTTGGTATTCATTCCCCACCCACTGACAGATATGAGCAGTTATGACAGGGAGCTCTGGGCTTCAGATGAGCCTTAAAGGCACGGTCTCAGCATCTTCCTTTCTGATACGCCCGCCCTGGTCACCCGATCATCTCGCTATTGATCCTCTAACCACTTCCTTGTGCTAGTAGACATGTTGGACTGCTATTTCTGATGTTTCCCACCACAAAAAGCTGCAAAGGTGCCACTGAATAAAGCATCTGCCACTGTATGAAACATCTTGATTCTCCACCATGACACATAATACAAGAGACTGCCTATGCCCAGCAGTGGGTGCTGACTAGAATAGTAAACAGGGGCTTTGTCCGTGGAACAATTTGGGCAAAGATTGATAGCTGGCTTATAATAGAGAGGCAGAAGCCATTTGCTTCATTTACAGGCTTGCACTTGTATTATTTTATTTAGAACTCTTTTATCAGCGTTAGACCATTAACGTCAGAAAACCTCGTGTTTTCCTCTCAGCGTGTCCTACCCCTTTGAGCAGCATAGTATATTTGGAGACCTCAAAATTTATATTGACGTCTCCTCGTTTTACACTGCTCAGCATGCTGTGTAACAGAGTCAGGGAAACGAGAGGGCTGCAGTGACATGCTTACATTTTCAGCAGGATTTCCCCTATAATCAAGTCATTTGCGTGGGTAATGATGTTCTCGTTGCTTCCGAGGTAATGGTACTATTTATTAGCCGTGGCCATTGAAAGTTCTCTATACTTAAAGCTGACATGCATCTTTTATTGGTACTAGTGTGAGAAAACAATGCGGTTTCCTCACAATTACGCGAGACTGAAACGTGATATTTTCAAATTAAGCTTCAAATGTGTGTTTACAACAATTAAGTTGACCTTTTTTTAGATGGACATAAACGTGTCTTTAAAAGTGACATAAATGAAACGTTGTGGTAATTAGCTGGATCTGCTCCTCCCTCACCGTAAATATCACCATAAATAAAACTGACACGTCTAACAGCAAACCTGATTTAGGTACACACTTTTTTTTTTTTTTTCCCTCTTCATTTTTGATATATAGACTCAGTCCAAGTTTATCCAGTCAGAGATGCAACCGAGGGGTGAAAATGTCATCCGAAACAATCCACTCAAACCCTCGAGAAGCTAAACCGAAGATTATTCCTTGCTGGATCCACGGCTTCACTTGTTTACTTTTTGTATAACATGTCCTCGCTGTGCCCTCTGCGGATGATGTATGATAAACTGGAGTTTGGAGATAGTGCGAAGTCCCTTTCCACTTTTTTGAATCCCTTTGGACTCGTGAAATCTCATAAAGGGGCTGAATTTTCTCTGCGGTGAATTCTTCATGCTTCCTTTGCCTCTGTTTCACTCGCTTTTATTTGATGTCAATATTTAAATCATTTGTCTTGACAGTGAGGAATCATCTTCCGATGTGGTTCACAGAGGCAGGAAGGAGATAGTTCCACTTTCACAGCTCCATTTCAAGAAAATGGAGACGGTCGGAGCTTCAAACAAGACTTGCTGTGAATGATTAAACGTAGACAGCCAGACCAGTGCTGGGTTAACGTTAGTAGTGATTCTATGCAAATGCAGTCACATAGATATTTGGGTGTAAGCCCAGAGATTCAGAGCAGGATCTCCTTGCTTGTTTACAGCACAGTAGTGGACAGCGAAGGTCTTCTGAAGGAGACCTGGCCTAATTAACATAAAACTGGGTTCCTGGGGACTAGGATAGTGTGGGGTGAATGATCTTGCCTCTGGTAAGGACATGTTGAGGGCAGCTACTAACACGCTAGTGTTAATTGTTTCCAGTATGTGGCAGTGTTTAAGACCCAAATGTATTAAAAATAGCCATGGTCTAATGAAGAAGTGACAGTAAGGCATTTGTTAGGGGACCAATTTTTTGCAAACGACTACAGAAACAACAGCTGACCATGAGCTGGGCCTTAATAATGACGAGGGTAAGAGTCGACGAGGGAGACGTGCTACAGCGAGGTCTCAACTCATCAGCCCAGTAAGATTAGGAGGTGAATCTGGATGACTTCCCACTATTGATTGGTGGCGACTGATGATCAGATCTAATTTATGCAGCATCGGGAAGCCTGATGTCACTCTGGAAATCTGTTGAGGTCTTGATAATCAGCCAAGCAAGTCTTGCAATCTGCAGTCCTATTATTTCTCTCTCTGGCATTCTGTAATGGGAAAGATAATTCCTCTTTTTTAATTAGAGCAAAAGCAAAGTAAAGCTTCCTTATCTCATTATCCTCCCATTCTGGATGGGAAAACCCTCAGAGACACCCTGGGAGGTGTTATTTTTTGTTTCTCTTATGGCTGTTTTATTGTGTACAGTATTTATATTTTGATCAAATCCATACTTACTCGAGCATCTCTCCTCTTGATGTATTTCTAATGCTGAAAAGAAAAAAAAGATTATTATTAGCAGTAGTAGGAAGAGGAGAGGACTATATTAGTGTTATTTAAAATACTGGTGTGTGCATGTGTGTGTGTGTGTGTGTGTGTGTGTGTGTGTGTGTGTGTGTGCGTGCGTGTGTGTGCTGCACACCCTAGCCTTTTAGCTTTGCTGAAATATGCTGTTTGGGTGTTCATCCGTCCTCTTTTGCATATGTTGGTGTGGACAGAAATTGTAAAAATAAAACATGATAGTCCAGGACTTCCTGCAGGACTTCCTGCAGGACTCCTGCTTTTTGCTCAGTAATTGTGTGTACTGGGATGCAGTGTGCAGTAACGCTGATCTTTTTCTCTTCGTGCAGCCATGCTTGTGTCATCCGCGGACAGGTCGTGACCTCAGATGGAACACCGCTGGTTGGAGTGAACATCAGTTTCATCAGTAACCCATCTTATGGTTACACAATCACCAGGCAGGACGGGAGGTAAGAGCCCGAGTCTTTGCATCAACTCGCACACATACAGGATGCAATAAAACAGCTCTCATTGTCACCTAAATATGTTGTGCATAGATCCGACACTGATATTCGTATTATTGTCAGATACTGTGGTTTTATGGAATTCTAATGATGGAAAAAGGGGGAGAAAAAAAACACAGTTGCCACAGCAAACTGTGCCGCCATTGATCTGCTTTGTGATTTCATTTGGACCAATTTTGGAGTTCTCGGCTGAATTCCCAGAGAAATCAAACAAAGCCCTTCTGGTACGCTCATAAGTTATGCTTCAGTAGCAGCAGGGTGGGGAAAGAGTAAAATATGCCAATGCAAAGCATCTCACTGGAGCTGTAAAACATGGTGCAGATGGACATTATTTATTCGACAATAGAATATTAAGAGAATGAAGTGACACAGTTCGGTTTAGGTCGCAGAAATTTATTTGCTCTCCTTGTTTATCCTCTCTAAATAGCCTAATAATGCTTTTGCTAATGCTAATGCTTTTGGATGTTATAATCATGACCATAAAATAATACATAGCAATGTGACTGTCATAGATCGTTACCACTCACATCCTCAGACACTTTCACATATGTTCCGGCTGTTCAGGAACGCAGGAAAAAAAAAAAAAAGAATCTTTTTTGTTATTTCATTACAGCGCCACTGAAAAACCCTTTGGGGAAAGATAAATTGTTGTGGCAATGTGTTCTAAATAAGAAAGAGGAAAACGTCTGAGTTCTCTGTGTAGCTTCCTTTGAACGATTCTGTTCACGCTGCTTTGGTATCGGGAGAGTTTCTCAGAGAAACAGACAAAAACATCAAACTAGCTTCTGTGTGTTTCTTGGAGTGAAAGAGGAAAAAAAACTTGAGTAAAAATTCTAATAATTTTCTCCCTCTTTCTTTGCTGGTTAAAGTTATTGGATCAGATCGTACAAACATACAGTGCACACTCACAGCCCCCCCCCCCAGTCCCCTGGTACTGTATCTCAGTGTTAGTAAGGCCTTGTGGCAAACCGAGCCCCTCTATCACAGCACAACATGAATTGGTGTTTGCTCTCCAAGCCCCACTTCTTCCTGACACTTTTATCAGTCACTGACACTCTAAAGGCCCGCATCTTTGCCGCTGGTTTGATGCCGATCATTCTCGCTTCCCCTCATTTCTTCCATCTTGCCGTTCTCCTCTTCCCTTTACTTTTACAAAAATCTCTCTTCTCTACCTCATCATCTTTACCTTCTTCACTCCTTTCATCTGCTCTCCAGCCCTTCGTGCTGTCTCTCCTCTAATCTCTCATTGCCTGTAAGCCTTTCCTTTCCATGCACGACTCTTTTACTTATTTCCAGCGCTTTCCTTGAGCCCAGGTCTCATGTCCTTTCCACTGCGCTGACTTTCCTCATCTCTATCCTTTTTCCATTTATGTGTGTCCCATTTCTTCCTTATGCATCACTCAGTTTTTTCCCTTTGCAAAGCTCCATACTCTTTTCTACCTTCCAGCATATGTGTAAACACTACTCCATCTCCCAGGTTCCCCTGTAAACATGCCCAGTCTCCTGCAACTCCCCTGCAATCACTGTAAACAGGCTCAGTGCAGCGTGAAATCAGAAATGCACCTGTTCAGCCACTTAGAAATGGGAAAGCTGTCTCAACTCATTTTTATGATGTGTTCTTTATTGTCCAAGGGCTTAGTTTTTTAAATTACCTTTTCCACTATCTGGGAAAGTTTTCTGGCCTAAACAAAAGAGGTTAGTTTAGTTTCTTTACAACTGTGTAGCCATTTTCTGATTGGCTGAGCATTAAGACAGACCCGTTTGCTTTTTTTTAAGCTTTTCTCTATTAATGAGAAAAATGCTGACATGGATTTAAGCTTATTACATTATTAGGTACTTGTGAGGGCCTTTATGGGAGAACTTGTGGTTTTACAGTCTTTATTCATTCTCACAAACTTTTTGCTCTGACCTTGGCTCAATTTAGCCCGGTTGGATGTCATGCAGTCCATTATAAATATACCGTTATATTGTTCATTAGCTGGCAAATGAGTAAAAATGTGTATCATTTGTACAGGGTGTGCCAAATTATCGACAGGGTTAACTTTCTTAGCTTGATGCATTTCCTAAGGGCACAAGCAAGTAACCTTGTGTAGGTAACTTAATCATTTTGTGGCTTAAGGCTATTGTCATGATTGATAACAGCCAGTGCATCCCTTCATCGATCGCCTATGCTGCCCATGGTAGTCCAGAAGTGTTTTGAGTGTGCGTGGCCCAAGCCTGCCAGGCATACTACAGACTAACTGAATGCAGCGGCATGGCCACTGATGGATCGCAGCTGCACGAGTGCTATGAGAGCCTTGCTCTGCAGACCCGGGACTGATGAAGAAGCTCACTTTGCTTGCACCCAGCCAAGGGCAAAACATCAAGGGTGGACCAAGTTGTTGTTTTATCACCACAGCTGATCAGATGTTTACCCTCAAGGGAAGTTAGACTGAGCAGGTTCTTTATATAAAAGCTTAAACCAACAGGGAGTTTGCCCTTTTTACGCGGCACTATTCAAACTTGCTTATTTACCTGTAATTTGAGAAAAAGTGCGCATGTATGTGTGAGGGAGTGTTTGCCTGTGTCCCAGGGGCCTGTAGGTGACCAGGTGCTAATTGGCTCTTGGAGAGAAATGACAAAAGCTGCAGAAGTCCAGTGCAGGTGCAGGCACTTTGCAGCAGTTGCCGAAATGCAGCCTGTTTACTGAGACACAGTCAGGTCAGTTCAGAGGCAGAGACCCTTTAATGCAACAGCAGATGGGATTGCATTGCAGGGCTTTTAGACTGATGTTAGAGTGGACAGGCCTCGTCTAAGGGATCAATAAAGCACTGGCGGCTGCCTCCATCCTACAGCACAACCCTGCCTCTCTCTAATACTGTACACATGTGAGCATAGGGGCAGCATGTCACGTGGTGTGTGGAGTGAAATAGGCATGTCTGTAATCTGCTATTTTCCATTCTTCAAATGAAATATTAAGATTATGAAGCTGAAGAGAACCGCTTTTTTTACACTGTGATCTATAATCATATTTACAGCCTGTGTGTACCAGAGAGATAATAAAATAAAAGCATCCTTTCTTAACAAACTGTTTTTTTTCTGAAATTATGAATTTATTACTGTTTGAGCTGGTATACCTCCTGAATAGAGAATAACAAATGTGTCATATTACAATAATGGCTACTATTCGCTTTCTCTGTATTTGTTATTGTTATTCATCTTAAAGGGAAATGAAGAATATTAAACGGTGACTCAATTCATCTCCTTTGACATTGTGCGCATCTGTGTTCCAGTTTTGACTTGGTGACCAATGGGGGCATAGCCATAGCCCTGCACTTTGAACGTGCTCCATTCATCACCCAGGAGCACACACTCTGGTTGCCATGGGGACGTTTCTTTGTCATGGATACCATCGTGATGCGGCACGAGGAGAATGACATCCCAAGCTGTGACCTCAGCAGCTTTACCAGACCGAGCCCGGTGGTGTCCCCAGCTCCGCTCACCGCATTCGCTGGCTCCTGTGCTGAAAGAGGGAACGTCGTACCTGAAATCCAGGTGATGCTCTGCCCCCACCCTCATAGCCCTGCAGGTTGTAATGTATGTGGGTCTCTCCTGCAAATGACTCACGCCATACAGCTGGGAGAGGTTGTGCAGATGATTTTTAAGTGTAAATGTAACACGGCTCATGGCAGTGCTGTTTTATCACTCTAATGTAATTGTCCTGTAAAATTTGGATATTTCACAAATTTGCAATGTACATTATACTGTCTTACTGCAGAGTGATGATAATTACCTCATCTAAAGCAACAGTTTGGATACTCTGGGTTGTAGTCCTGCAGATTAAGCATACAAGTACCACTGGAAAGGATTTGCGTTTTCTAGTTATGGCTACATTTGTATCTACGTGCGTCTTTTTGATGTAAGCGTCTACTTTGGCTTCTGTGTCGGTGACCTGTGTTGCTGAGCTGGTTGTGTGGCTGCTGTATTTCTAGCAGATTTCTCTGTGCCCTTCTCTCATTACTCTGCCTCCCAGTTTGCCTCATAAGATTTATGGCATATCAGGGAATTTAGTCTGCGGTAGAGTTTATTTATAGGAGCCTTGTCTTTGTTGCTCCTTGTACAGGCACATCATCCCATTTACAGTTGTAAAAAAGGATGCTGATAAGTCAACATGAACAGCTGCACTGTTTGAACATTTAAAAAACACATTAAGTCACCTGAACTGTGTCTCTCAAAGTAGCTGTTTTGATTGTGATTCAATCATACAAGACAGGAGTTGGTCAACCAAACTGCTGCTGTCGAGCCTTCATCCTGAATGTAAACACTGTGCAGTCTATGAGTGCTGACCCACTGCTCTTACAGGTCTGACCTCAGCTGAAATTTCCAAAGGCAACAGCATCTTACTAAGCTAACTTTTATTATTCTATATATTATTGGACTTGGCAGGCTCTGAGCCCAAGAGCACCCAGGTTACACAATTGTGATATGGATTTCAGGGAAAAGCCTGCTGTCCTAATGGAGGACTTTCTATTATGAAATCAATTATGGAAAATTCTCATTGGAATACATAATGAAGAAATTCTTCATCCTGTGCCATGTAATGCCTGAGCATAATTGTCCTCTAATTAGTGTTTCAAATCTCCCTTGGGTACATAGAAGTGGTTGGAGGCAAGGCTAAAAACATACATAACAAAGGCTGTGGTGGCCATCGGCTAACAGACTGACAAACTGATATCCTGTGTAAAACAAACCAAAGCAGCACCATTTACTCAAACATGACAGGACACAACTTATAACATATCAACAACCATCATGGCCGATGTTTGTTGTCATTAATAAGCTTTGTTTTCCATCCATAGTCTCTGCAGGAAGAAGTACCCATACCTGGAACAGATATGAAACTCGGCTATTTAAGCAGCAGGACCCCAGGTTACAAGTCGGTGCTAAGGGTGATCCTCACCCACTCCTCGATCCCTTTTAACCTGATGAAGGTTCACCTTATGGTGGCTGTGGAAGGCAGGCTTTTCAGAAAGTGGTTTCCTGCAGCCCCAAACCTCTCCTATGACTTTATATGGGACAAGACAGATGTCTACAGCCAGAAGGTCTATGGTCTGTCTGAAGCTTTTGGTAAGTGATCAAACACATCTTTGATTTTGCTTCATTTATCCAGAGAACGCATAATTTTGTACCACTAGTTTTATCTTTGTGTTTGTTCCATAGTTTCGGTTGGTTTTGAGTATGAGTCATGTCCAGATCTTATTCTATGGGAGAAGAGGACTGCTGTTCTTCAGGGCTACGAAACCATCGCCTCCAGACTGGGAGGCTGGGCTATAGACAAGCACCATGCTTTAAATATCCAGAGTGGTGAGTCAGCCGGTTCTTCCTTTTCATTTATCTTTTTGTCTCCACAGCTTCTGTGTTCCTTTTGGGCCTTTTCACCTTTTACTTTGGACAGCAGCAGCAGAGTAGACGAGGGTGAGGGAACAAGATGAAGGAAACTCAAACCCAGGTCTCTGCTGCAGCCTTTTGGTACATGAGTTGCCTGCTCAGCCAGTGAACTATACCAGCACTCTCTCAACAATATAGTTTTTCCCACAACATTTTAATTTAACACTAATAAATGTGTACCAGTTGGCAGAGTCATGGTCTGCTGGTTTGTTGTGGGGGGCTTTGTGCGTTTTAGTTTCCTCGTTAATCTCTGAGTTCGGGTTTTTGTCTCATGTCCCATGTTTCGGGGCTGGGATTATTGTCTGGGTTTTTTTTTTTTAGGTTCTGTTGGAGTTTCTGGTTCTTGCTTTAGTTTTGATTCATATTTGAATTTTTCCCTTGTTGCTTTTGAAAGCTGAGTTGGAGTTATTTGTATTTGGGTCCTTGTGCTCTGTGTTATTTAACCTACGCTGTTTGTGTGTCCTTGTGTGTCATGTTTTTGTGCATTGTTTGAAGTTTTGAGTTCTTAGTCATCTTCAGGTGTTTGATTTTCTATTGTGAGTCTATGTTCTTTGTTTGTTTTTGTTTATTGAGGTTTTGAACTTCTTGTACTCTTGTATTTTAGGCCTTTAACTTCTTGTTGTATATGAGTTCTAGTTGCTGTTTATGGAGTCTGTTATTCGTGCTCAGTTTCCTCACTCTGTGTTTATTAGTTATCCTCTGAGTTAGTTCTCTTTCTACTCTGGTAGTTAGTTGTCCCCTGTGCTTTCTGCTTAGCTTTACTTCCTCCCCGGGCTTATTGTCTTGATTGTCTACACCTGTGTCTAGTTTGCCCCAGCTGTCTCCACTTCCCAAATCACACCATGTGTATAAATAATCTTGTCCTCCCCCTCGGTCTTTGTCCCGGTGTCTGTTAAGCTCCTCTACTGTTTTTTCTCTCCTTCTGTGGGCTCCTGGGCTTGTTTCGATGTTCTTGCTTCTCATTTTTGGACTTTATTTTGTATTCTGTTTATGAACTCTGCATCCTCCTTAATAAATGGCACGCCTTCTGTTTAGTCAGTGTGCATCTCGAGTCTGGATCTATTAACCTGCAGTCTGTGGCAGGTGGGGTCCTTGTTTGTGATTTTTTTGTTTGTTTGTTTGTTTGTTTCACCTATACTGCCTCTAATAATACTGATAAAACTGGAACACATATTGTCCCAGACATAGCAGTGATAAATGATTATTGCTGGTATCAGCAATTTTATGCCAGAAATAATATAATAGCATAGAAGTGCAGGTGCGTCCTTTCAAAGATCAGTAAGCTTTTAATGTTTAATAATATTGAGACAGATGGAGTACAAAAATATCTTTAAATGTATATAACTATGCTAAAATATGTATGTATCTTAAAATCACTCTGCATATGTCTGTGTGCCTGTGCATGGTGCTGATTGAACACAGAGGGCAGACCAGAAGAGAGAAGCAGCACAGCCAGAAAAGGCCGAAAAATGGGTCTCAGATTTCTTTCCTTCGGCTCAGCTGCTGTGAAAAAACACACCTTAATCTTATAATGTAATAAAAGTCTAGCAAAAACATTGGTGACATAGTAACAAACCTGCATAATAACAAATGGGTAATATCAGTATCAGCTAAAATGAGTGAGGTTGAAAGTTATAGATTTAAGTTTATATGAAGTAAAAATAGTTTCAAGGCTTATTATAAAAGCATTTATTTAAAATTCTAGCAAGCATTTAAAAATGTGACAGTCTGGCTGATCCCAGAACAGAGTTTGTAAAAATAAAAAAACAGTGTACATTTTAGGATTTTACATTTTACACATATGATTCAGAACGTGCCAAAAAGAGCAGAAAGTGCCGCAGGTTCCACCCCGCACTTTAGACGATGCTTTTAATGTAACATAAAACTGTCCTCCCTGCCTGTAGCATTTTTGGGCTTTATTCCATTTAGCAGTGTCGTGTAGCCCCAGATAGATCTGACTTTTTATTCCCTCCATCCATTTTTAGGTGAGGGAGGTCAATTTTCTTATTGCCATCAAATTACTCCTGAAAGGCAGTAGTAGAAATAACTTTGGGCAGCACCTGTCACTTCACAGTCTGTGTCTGGAAGGACTCATCAGAGGAGATGAAGCATACTTGAAAAGTGCTCAGGAAGGTGGCATTTTGATCTGTCACGCTAAACCTGCTGAGCCTGAAAGTGGAGTCCAGAGGAGGGAGAGAACTGCCCTCACCACCAGCACTGCCAGTTCCTCCAGTCGCCCCCTCTTTTGGCACCTTAGCGTCTTGCTCGTGCCCAGCATTTTTAGAATCATCCCTAATTTAATTGCTGTCAGGCTGCTACTCCCCGCAGCAGCAGTCCCTAAGATTAAATCACGTCCCAGGAAGGGGATGCTTGGCTGATCTCTTCTGATAGACCAAATGTTGTGCTGCTCGAAGATCTCAGGTCACTAAGTACCATCAGATGCAGCAAAACTACAACAGACACGCAGATGCTGAATTTCAAATCTGATTACATTGATTGGGCAGCGAAAACATCTTTACATTTCCATATTTGGCAACACTAATGTAAAAAAAAGGATGTGTGTCGGTTCAGATCTGAATGTCTGCACATCTATGATATTCTTACTGTTTTAATTTGGTTTGCTGCAAAGCTGGTGGAGCTTGACAAACAGGTGAAATATATATTTTTTTCTTTTGGGTTTACTTGTTTGGATTTCTTTTGTTATTTTTATTTATTTATTTATTTATTTTGTGATGGTGCCTGTGTGATCATTTTCTAGCTCCAAGAGATTATGCCTGTGCCGAGGGTTTCTCGGTTCCCATTTTGCTGTGAAATTGTGCCCGTGTTTTCATCTACCGAGACGACCTCTTATTGCAAACGCAGGCGCTCGCTGCAGTTTTCATGGCTGTAGTTAATAGAGGAACACACACAATCCTATTTACAACCACATCAAATGCTTATCTTTGTATTGACTTACACTTTCCCTTAAATCTTTCGTCCAGTATACCTTTTAAACAGCATTAAGCCGCCTTAAACCAGTAGGAGACAGGAACTCGAGGAGTCAGAGCAGTGGAAGAAGTTCCCACTGGTATCATGTTAGCATACGCAGACCCATCAAGGAGAAACATGAAAGCATTCAGTATGAATCACATTTTGATCCACTTGTTAACTGAACTTCATTACATAGGCATCGAGCAGCTTGAGGATCTTAATTGATCAATTAAATCCTACGACGTGGAATTTGCAGATTTATTTGTATGGACTTCTGTGCAGCTCAACACGCCAGATTGGAAATCTGTTCTCTATAGATTCCAGGTTCAGCTGCAGATTACAGCCACCAGCTGCTAATAATGGCAACACACATGTTTTTGTAGTTTTGTAGGTGCTAATTTAAGTTCCTTTATCATGTAAATTGAACTTGAAGTTAAATTTGTGTGTTAGTGTTGGGGGGAAAAGCCGGCCTTAATGCGGTCACCTGGCTTTTTTTTCTTTTTTTTTTTGGAAACACTACTTTCAGTGAAGATTGGAAAAAGCTGATTTAATTTCTCATTGTTAAAATTCACCTCGAAGCAAAATTGCAGAACATTTCTTGCTGTCAACTGGCCACGCCGCCTTGTACTTCTTCCCTTAGTATCCACAGTAAAGTCTTTAAAGTCTCCTTAACCTAAATAAGTTGTGTTATTTGTTTCTTTTCTGCACCTTCATCAGGTATTCTTCACATGGGCAATGGAGAGAACGTCTTCATCTCTCAGCAGCCTCCTGTAATTGGCAGCGTGATGGGGAATGGGCGGAGGCGCAGCATCTCCTGCCCTAGCTGTAACGGCCTTGCTGACGGAAACAAGCTGATGGCCCCCGTGGCTCTGGCTTGTGGCTCAGATGGAAGTCTGTACGTGGGTGACTTCAACTATGTGAGGAGGATTTTCACCACAGGGAATGTCACCAGCGTCCTAGAGCTCAGGTAACAGAAGAGCAGCCTACTAACGTTCGCTCAGGACCGTGAGCCCAGACGGGCTCGTATACAGGTCATAAACCACAGAGGTCGATCGAGATAGACAGAAATGCCCTGAAGGCAAAGGATTGATGGTTCTGCCTCTCTGATTCACCTGTATCGGCTGGAGTTTGGATCCCACAAGGGATGAAGAGGATGTAATAAGGTCTTAACTGAAAATGTTAAGGAAAGATTAATTTCTTAATGCTCCCTGGGAGAAGATTGAATTTATTTTGAAAAAAATTGTTTAGTCATGCTTCTCTTTTGATTAATTATGGCTACTACTTTTTAATTCCATCCACTATCAACTAACCTTTCCTTTCCTTTCTCTTCCTCTTTGATTTCTGCTGCTTTTGGCAAACGTTAACAGAAATAAAGACTTCAGGCATAGGTAAGCCATGCAGTAAAAACACATCGAAAAGGGTACAGCCTAGATTTGCACTTGTGAGCAGAACTCATTTTAAAAATAATATCTACCTTCAATATAGTTGTAGATGTTGGTCCTTTTACACATGAAAGACCAAACCGAGAGATATTTTTTACATTGTGTGCGTTTGTTGACTTGTTATTTACTGCATTTATGCAAACAAACTAAATAACTTGAAATGATTTGCCTCTCTGCCCTCCTGTCATCGCCCACCTGGGCTGCACCTACAGCATTCTGTCAATATTAGTATGAATGGTAAAAAAATGAATGAGCAGCATAATTTGATTACCGCATTATGCAGCTGCAGTTGTTTTAATCTTCATGGAACAGCTTCTCTCCCCAAAAATATCATCATATTTTAAAATCCCGGTCTTCTCTCCTCATGCCAGTTTATTCTATACACTCAGTGCAATCCCACATACAGTAACACCAGACAGCCCTGATGTTATGGAGAATTTGCAGTTTTTGATAGTGTCACTGAGTGTTTAATGTAAGAGAATCTAATTTTTTTTATGTAATAAAACTGAAATATTTATCTTTATATTTATAGCATGTACTATAAAACTCAGGTTAGCAGGGCTGCATGTTACAGATTGGCAAATGATTGCAGGCGTAAACAGAATATAAGACTCTCATTGTGCGTACATAGCCAGGTGAGCCTGCTAAAATGGCAGCTCAGTGTAGATTTTATCACTGGCTTAAGATACAGAGACTTCATTTTCCGTGGCAGGTGGTGGCGAGGGAAATCTCTGTGTGCTGTCTTTAGATACTGTGTCTCAGGCAAAGGGCTATTGATTGATTTTCTATCACAGGGTCATGACTTTAGCTGGGGAACTGTTAGTCAACCTGAGGATGAAAAGCCTTGTGATGCTGGTCACTGGCCTCTATTTCCAAGAGAATGACCAAACTAACAACACACCCAGAAGCTCTCTGTTGCTTTTCTCTGCATCTGTCTATTCTCAGTCTTCTGCATAACAGAAATATTGATGTCATTATGCTTCTGTACATTAACTTAGACATCCCACATACACACCATCGCTTTCTTTGCTAGAACAAGATGCATCGAGACCTTGTCCCTCAGCAATCTAAACACATTTGCATATTGAAAAGGAGATTTATCCAGGAAAGCACAGCATGTGTCTGCATGAAATAGGTGGCTGCCTCCTGTTCATGTGTGAGCTAGCGATAGGAGTGGGAGGTGGGTGATGTTACTGCAGTGTTCATTGACCCCCCCTGCTAAGGATGTCCCAATCTGCTCCGACCATTTCCACGACAGCATGCCGCAAAATCCAATTATCTTCTACAAACTAGATGTTGTCAGTGAATGTAGATGGGGTATATGGCCATAGCTCAAGGTCAGAGAATAACACCTCATAGTTTCAAACACTATGGGGGGGGACCAACACTGTTTTACATGCACCCAGGAGCTGATAAGGTATCAGCTGATTGCACATGGCAGATAGAATACAAAGCCAGTTCCTGAGATCTGCCACTGACCTACTCTAAGATAGCAGTCGTTTTTCGAAGCCAGCCGGTTGTACCTGGAGTAGACTGAAGAGCATCATATCAGTCAACTAGGTCAGCAGGCAGATTGTGACATGTGCGCCTGAGGTTTGCTGCAATACCCTGTCATCACTGATTCACTGAAGGTCAATTGTCATTTAAAATTATGTACTGGAGACGACAATTCCACAGACACGCTCGTCTTTCTCCTTCTTGTGTTTTAAAAATGTGCTCTTTGGCGCTGTCGTGCTGACCATAAGCCCTAAAGGAACCCTCAAGGTTATAGTTGAAAAACTGTCTTAATCCACTTTGAATGACGTCCCGCTGACAGGCTTTTCCATAATGCTTATCAGCTCTGGCAGAACGGTGCTGTATGCTGCTCTGATAAGTCTGTTCATCTTTAAGGTGGCAGGAACTCCTCATTGCTAAACTGGTTACTAGTTCCTTTGTTTTGTTCTGTTTTATTATGAAAAATAGTCAACAAACAATTCAATTTTTATTTTTTTAATTTGAATTTTACTTAATAAGGTTTTAAATCAACTTTCAGGTTGTTTTTGATATAATTCTGACATTAAGTAACAAATAAGTAAAACTGTGTCAGTCAGGTGGCACCTGAAAAAGAAAAATACCTTTAATCCAAGTAAGATTTGTGTAATGAACTCTATTTATGGAAGCATAGCCAAGCCTGTAAAATCACTTTTAAAATAAATTTTTAATAATAAAGTTTCTAGCATCTGGCATGTGCATAATAAAGTATAACTGGACTTTCTTGCAATCTGTCATGCTTTGATTTTTCAGCATAAACTTATATTTATGGTAAGCAGAAGTGAAATTTTAATGAAAATATTATTCTTTATCACTCTGATTTGCACTTCTGTGGATTTGTCTACAGCTATCTTTGTTTTCCGTCACCTATCCTGACTGGAGTACATCAGTAGGTTGCATGCATCCTGCCGCAGCAGGACTGGTTATATTTGGTTCTTATTGTGCGTCTGTCAGGTTGGGCAGCCTCCTGTGGATGTGAAGGATTACTTTGTTGGCTGGGAATTAATAGGATATTTTCCTGTGCTGGAATATCTGCCTGATGGATGCATAATGTTTGGAGTCCTAGTTCAGTGATGCATTTTTGTTTTAGGTAAATTAATAGCATAATTATTTGCACTTTTGTTACTGTATGGATGGTTCCAGATAGCTTTTTTTCGGCTGATATTGGGGGAATTTCTTGGCTCAGTACTATTAGCTCCAGTCCACCCTCATTTCTCTGTGAGATACAGCTCAGTCGATATTACCATTGTTTCAGTAGCATCATACACTATATGATACTCTGTATTTAAAGATGCATATGTACATGCATACAGATATGGATATATTATACTAGTGTTTTCATTCCCTTTTCTTACTAAGCTGACTGTATGAATCCTAAGCCGCACTATTATGTCATGTTTAATCTCATTTTTATTTTTCCATGTTTAATCTCATTCTGTTTTCTTTGTCCTGGTATAAACTGTAATTGTGCCCAATTGACTCTTTAAATGGCTTTTGAATCCATTTTAATTGTATTACACAATGTTTCTTATTGAAAGAGCTGTAGCCCTTCCAGCTTTATTGACTTGAGCCTCTTCCTCTCTTTTCCCTCCACTCAGCAACAGCCCTGCACATAAGTACTACCTGGCCACCAGTCCGGTGAGCAACGCCGTGTACCTTTCAGACACCAGCAGCAGGAAAGTGTTCAAGGTTAAATCACTGAATGTTGTGAAAGATGTGGCCAAGAATCTGGAGCTGGTGGCGGGCACTGGTGACCAGTGTCTCCCATACGATGACACTCGCTGCGGGGATGGAGGAAAGGCTGTCGAGGCCACTCTTACTAACCCACGAGGTACTGCATGCATAGTATTAAAATGACTGTTTGTTTGCCTCTTTATCTCAAGTAATCAGTACATATATAAATTATATGCACCGATTATCAAATACATCTATATGCACAGCCGTCTTTTGCCTTCAGCCGTTACCGCAGACGTGCAGCTAACTAGCTAGTTATTTTTAACTGCATGTTTTTCTCTGAGTTTCTTCTTTTTCTCGTTGCTTCCATATGGGCATGAAGCATTAGTCATTCAATCACGTGCTTATTCTTTGTCCTCTGCTGTGTTGACATTATGAGTCACATTTACTGAAACAGCCCCTTTGAAATGTGCATATCTATAGTCGTGCTTTGCACTGAAACACAGAACGGTCTGCTCTAACTACTGTAAACCTGAGCTCCTTATTTTTAAAATAATATTTGTCAGGCTCTGAGGTAGTAGAAAATACAGGGGCTTGTCAGGCCTCCTAAGCTTCACTTGTTTGAGGCGGAGATAGGGAAGAGGGAATAACACTGATGAAGTTTTTGCCATAATGGAATCAATACTTACAACACTCTTCATTTATTTTGATGTTTCTATTGTTCTTCTTTACTGATTAAAAAAAATCAGTCCTAGTATTAGATTTCATTGTCGTGATTAGTCTTTAATTTTATTGCAGTGAACTGTCCCTAATTGTCATTTGGTGGGGCTCTGTGCTCATATTAAGACACAGATAAACAGAATCATTTAAGGATATTTCCCTCTTCCTCTCATCGTGTGGCTTTATCTGCAGGCATTACCGTGGATAAGTACGGTGTAATCTTCTTTGTGGATGGGACCATGATTCGCAGGATTGATCAGAACGGCATCATCTCTACTCTTCTGGGATTCAATGACCTGACCTCTGCCCGACCTCTCAGCTGTGATGCTGTGATGGACATATCTCAGGTGTGACCCCTCTGAACTGCGCACAGGCGTGTGTTTTCCTGTCTCTCAGCCCACACGAGTCTCCTTGAATGACCCTTGTTTTCAGGATGCTTACACCCCCACGTATGATGGTGTTTCAGCCTTTTGATGCTCCAAACAGGCCTTGGTTTAGATATGGCGCAAACCCACAGGGCTTTGTAAACGGTTCAATATTATCTTTTATTACGTTTTCCTGTGTTCACTTTAGTTTTTGTCCTCCAATTAATCATAAACGATAAAACTGGTGACCAAAATAGTTCAGGTCAGTTCAGCTCTTTTTTTTTTGTTGTTTGTTTTTTGACCCACATGCAGAAATTTATTTTGCATCCAGGTGAAAAAATATGTAAATAGGACAAGAAAACATTATAGACTGCAACTCATGTAGAGCCGGTTTGTGTTTATTGCTTGTGGAATAAATGAAATCTTTTACTGCACCAATTTTTTTTTCCTGCAAAATGTGCATCTCTGACCTGAGAGGAGGATATCAAATCTATTAACCAAAGGATTGTCTGTTGAAAATTAAATTACTTAGTTTTTGCTGGTGCAGTAGATTATGAATTTGAGGAGGAAAGAAACAAAGCAGTGCAAGGCTGCTGAATCACAAAGTTTAAATCACCTCATGATTAAGATACAAATACAGACTGATAAAAAAAAAAAATGAATAAAAACTGAAAATGAGCAGTTAAGCTCAGGGCTTCTGCAGTAACTGGACTAAACATATTACAGCAGTACAGAACCGTGCTGAAACCAGAGGAGGCGCTGCGGTTTTTTTGCAGCCTCCACATCTGTGTCGCATCCCTAAACGCAGAATTCCGATGACCTACAGCTGTAGGGGAATGAAAAGGATGACCTATAACCTCAGTGGCTCTGACTTCATGCACAAATCTTCACTGACGCACATGAACACATGTATACATACACACACACACACACTAGACAGAACACATCCCCCAGGCAAGGACACTGCACTGAGGTCACTCTCTGGCTCAGTGACTTCCCATTTGGAGGTGACAAGACAGACTTTTTGCGTACATGGCTGTTTTTTCTCCTCGCCTACCTCGTAGTAAATAAAATCCCCTAAAAATAATTTGTATGTTTGGGGGTTTGTATGTTTGTTAGTTATGTGCCATCTATGTGATTCAGTTTTAGTTCCACTGATAGAGCATTCTCAGTGTGCACACACGTGTCTGTCTTGTGCCTCTTTGTGCATTTTGCTGAGTGTAACTAGCATACAGGTGTTGAGGGGTTGTCACATGCTTTCTATGGGAAGCTTTGTGTGTGTGTGAGTGTGTGTGTGTGTGAGTGAGAGAATGATAGTCAGTGCAGGAAGCAAAGTCTACAGCTGCCCATTTGCAGCCCCAGGGGAACTCCATCCGCCCTCGTGACCTCTGCTCGCTGCTCCTTTACCTCGTCACGCACACAAGTGCCTATAGATGCTCGCCATCCCAGTTTCACAAACACAAGGACGCGTGCAGACTGACTGCAGCTCTACAATGATGACAAATCACACAAGCATTGCCAGAGACACTCAGACAGTAAAAAGCGTCCATTAAAAATTCATCCGGAGCACATAGCGTCCTTCTTCAAACACTCCCCAACTCCTCACTTAGAACCTGACTCTCTCTGGAGAAGGCTCATCACAGTGGTCATTACTTTTGCTTTACCACACCTGGCACACAGAGGCAAGAAATAAAGCCAGATTCCTCTCTCCCCTCTGATGAGGTCATTGTTATCTTACTGTGCCATCTGTGCAGTGAGCAAACTGCAGCAAAATTCACTCTTAATTCGATCTATAGTTCTGTAACCTTTCATTTAACTTCTGAGTATCAAGCAAAAGGACAAGATTTTGACCCCATCTGTGTTTTTTTTTTTTTTTTTGCTGTTTCTTTCTACCAAGGTCTTGGGTTTATTGCTTTCTTAGTAGAACTTCCTTTTTTTTTTTTTTTTTTAAGTCTTGGAAATCTTCTCTGCATTCCCCGCTGAGCTTAAATGCAGGAAAATCACGTCTTAAAACAAGATCACTCAAACATATTTCAGGGGTGTTAGCAGCTTCAGAAAGCTTTATCTAGACTATGACTGTGACATTCAGTTCAAATCTGAGAGGAACTTCAAATAATGACATATTACTCTTCTTGAGGCAGGCATCATGCTGGTACTAGAAAAGAGTGCAGAGATTACTAATGGAACATGTCATTAGAATTCTAATACAAGTTCCATTACATTTAAAATAGTTTGATGCTGTGCCGGTGCAAATCTATAGCTTGTTTTCTCAGCTGTTGAGCATGTTTTGGGGTTTTTTTTTTTTGCTGTTAGCGGCTTTGTCTAGCAGGCTCTTCTGACAGCATCCCCACTGTATGAAAGGGAGGGTATGATCTGGTTACAGCATATGGGACAGCAGCTCGGGAAATATCCCCTCATCAGTCAGAGTGGCGTGAAAACCTCTTCACAGGCAGCTCCCAGGAGCCACTCCACACTTGGCTCATGAAATATTTAACCAGCAGTGTTGACAAGAAATAGGTTTTAAGAAATTGAAAGTCTACCCTTCATTATCCAAGTAAATGCATTTTCTGCTTACTGAAAGATGACATGTATCCACTGCTAGTCTCCTGTTTGTTGTGTGTAGCCAAAGGATATGTCCCGTTATATAAACCTCTCCCATTATGTGGCAGATGATGGGGGGTTTATAGGATGTGAGGTGTGTAATGCTCAAATCTGTCTTTCAATTAGAGGTGGGCAAGTTGCTCCACTTTTAAAAAGATATGGGCTCGAGAATATGAACTAAGCCAAGAGTGTGGAGACACTCAAATAATTATCTCCACAGAAACCCACGTCGCTTTTAAGGGAATCATTGTTTCAGCATTAACTTCTAAATTAGATAGTTAGGAATATGTGCAGATAGCAGGTAAGCAAAAGGCACAATATGACTAATGGTCACTAACCTGAAAGCTCTGAGTTTAGTTTGTGCTTTTTTTATTTTGTGTAATGCACATTTGCAAAGCAAAAGTCAAATATAATGCATTTGTAGCCCACTGGGTTTATATTCCCGAGTCAGAAACCTGCATTTTTACTGCAGAGTATTTGGTCAATGTGCTGTTTAACCTCAGACAGTTGGTGGAAGCCCATTACATGGCCAAAGGGCATCTGTGTCCACGCACAATACACTCAAAATGTTTCATCATGTCTTTTAGCTGTCTACTTACCTGACTTAATAACATATTTTTTGGAAGAGTTTAATGTGAAAGTCAACGATTTATTTCACGTTTAAGTACCCTATGTGTGGGTGTTTTACCAGTGTCTGCTGTAGAAATAAAAAAAAAGAAAAGAAATTTCCAGGTCATTATGACAAAGTATGAAACCTTGATAACTTCCAAACAAAGTATCCAAACAATAGGAAGACTTCTCTCTATAAAATATTACCTAAAATCTGAATCTGTCTTTGTATTTCGGTTCAGGTTTTAATCAGTTTCTTTTGTTGGAGCTCTGAGGCTTCTATTGAAATATTGCACTTCATATTATGTTTCTAAGAGATCCCACTGGGATCATAAGTGAGAGGGAGACCAGTAAATTGGATGAAGCCAATCATTCCAATTTGTTAAAAGCCTGATACATTGTTAGCAGAACAATAAGTTATAATTTAGGAGGCCAGAGACGGGCTAGGCTTTCATTTGGTAAGTGTTCTCCAGTTTCTTTTCAAGGACTCGTGCAATCTCTTGTCATTACAAAATTAATAACCCAAAGCAAGGAAAAACAGAGACTTGGGTGAAGGATGCAGAAGCCTTGTCCTTAAGTGTCCACTGTTCTCATGATCCATTGCAGTGTGCTGTTTTCAGTTAACCTTTATCATTTGTATGATCTCTTCTCACACTGCCCTTTCTCACCGCTGTTGTTATCATCTTTGATCTTAAAAATCATGTTTTTGTGTATCACTTTTAAAAGTACATCAGCTATTTTCCTTCTTATCAGATAATAAATTGTTACTTTTTTTGTTTTTTTGTTTTTTACTTACAGCTTAAGTTGTGTCTTTGAGGCCCTCCCCTCTTGTGTGGATCAATAAAAGTATGGTGTATTATTTTTTGTGTGTCTTTTCCCTCTTAGGTGCGCCTTGAGTGGCCTACAGACTTGGCAGTGAGTCCAATGGACAACTCCCTGTATGTACTGGACAACAATGTAGTGCTCCAGATCTCTGAAAACCACCAAGTCCGTATCGTGGCGGGCCGTCCCATGCACTGCCAAGTACCTGGGATTGACCATTTCCTCATGAGCAAAGTTGCTATCCATGCCACCCTCGAGTCAGCTAATGCTCTCGCTGTGTCTCACAACGGCGTTTTGTACATCGCTGAGTCAGATGAAAAGAAAATAAACCGAGTCAGACAGGTGTCCACAAACGGAGAGATCTCCTTGGTTGCGGGGGCACCAAGTGGCTGTGACTGCAAGAACGATGCCAACTGTGATTGCTACTCTGGAGATGAAGGCTATGCCAAAGATGCTAAACTGAACGCACCATCGTCCCTGGCGGTATGTCCAGATGGAGATCTTTACATTGCGGATCTGGGCAACATCCGTATCCGTTACGTGCGCAGAAACAAGCCCTTCCTGAATCCTCTCAGCATGTACGAGGTGTCCTCCCCCATTAATGATGAACTCTATCTGTTTGACTCCAATGGCAGCCACATTTTTACACAGAGTCTGACTACAGGAGACTATCTCTACAATTTGACCTACACGGGATCAGGAGATATAAGCAGCATTACTGATAAGAACAAAAACACTGTGATCATCAGAAGAGACACAACAGGAATGCCTCTGTGGCTGATGGTCCCTGATGGACAGACCTTCTGGTTCACCATTGGCACTAACAATGCCCTTAAAACTCTTGCTGCCCAGGGTCAAGAACTAGCTGTAATGACCTACCATGGAAGCTCAGGACTGCTAGCAACCAAGACAAATGAAAATGGATGGACAACCTTCTTTGAGTAAGTAATATTAAGAAACACCTTTATAATCATTATGCCTAAAAGTCTGGATTCCATTTGAGTTGATGATCAGTTCAAAGAGAAGCTAAAGGATCTGTTAAATCTCTTAAATCCAGAGTCTGCTCAGTCTTCTCTGCGATATCTGATCTAAGAGCTCTGAATTCGTTATATCACTGAATGCTGAAATGCCTTAGAGTCGAAGAGCTCTTTGGCATGTGAGTTTAGTATTTTAGCGTACGAGTTCACTTCTTATAGCTGGATGTCTATGCCACTCAGAATACAAGACCTGTGAAAGGATAGGTGTAATCCTGTTTGCTGTTATCATACCAAATAGGATTACTGGATGATATGTTACTCATCTGCGCCCTTGCTTGCAGACTGCAGATCATCACTTGTTTGAAGTCGTTGGGTACAGGAACAACATGCATCTCCCGTGTAGAACAAAATTCACCCATACGAATGGGATGAGGCATAGAAATATAAGTGTAATTGAATAGCCAAGGGTATTAATTGATTTGGGCAAATCATACCTTGTGAGGAAACGGTTGAAAACACTCCCACGTGCTTCGATATTTGAGCTTAGGATTTCATGTTCTTGACTTGCGTGGAGCAGTCTGTCCCTTGGTTTAATGTACCAGGGGATACTATGCTAACTGGATGTCATTCCAAAAAGTGTGATTAAGCAGATTGGCTGGTCAGACATCTGTTACACCTCGCTGGAGGAATAAAACTCTGACATATAATCAGACGCTCTGTTTAATATGAGCAGACATTTATCACCTGTGTTTGATTTGCTTGTCATCTGAGACGGTTGTGCTGGAGAAAAAAAAAAAAAAAAAGACAGTGAAAACGGCACCAATGCAGCCACGCATAAGCATTTCTCAAGGCAGACTGAACTGCCTGAGGCTCGAAGAAATTCAGTGGGTGGCTGGAATTCTGAATGACTTCTTGCATGATGACTTTCTGTAAAATGGCTGCTTTTGTTTTTTAGGTTCTAGCCATACTCGTCTGTTATGTAAAGAAAGCAGAAATGACATTGGACCAGTGACACAACTGATTTATCAAAATAATGAATATTTAAGTCTTGTTTATGTGATCAAACCCATAGTTCATACACTGTATTCCTATAGTTCAGTTTCCCATCATTTACTGTGGTAAATATTAATGATATATTGTTACCAGTATGTTCCTCAGCCAGGACATATTCAGAGTGATCACCTTTGTCTTATGATGATGAGAATGAGCTGTTGTAGGATGACAATGCCCCAGTCCACAGGGCATGTGAGGGCACTGAGGGGTTTGAGCAGCTAGACAATTATGATTGATACGCTACAGCCTTTCCGATCAATAGATTGCAGCCCTGTTGAACACACATATTTGTGTCTTACTGTCTTTGCTGGCAACATAGTGTCACTCCACCTTCATGTTGTTTTTATCTTCTTTAAATTGCCTCTACATTTGATGGCAGAGTCACGATTATGCATGTCAAAATACTATGGATACAGTGAAGACCGTTTATTGTTTCATTTCCTGTGTTTCTCTTTCAAATTAAGCAGTGAGGCTTTGTATTTACCTACAAGCAAATCGGTTGATCCATGTTTCATTTACACCCAATAAACAGGGTTTTGTTTTTCTTGAATAATTAGCTTTAAAGGTCATTTCACCACCTGAGGGTCAAAACCATAATTTGCTACCATCACAACCTCTATTTATCTCTGCCCACCAAAGTGCACTGCTAATCATTTCACCCATATTAATTAATGTACTTACATTCCATGCTTCGTGGATCAAAATTAATTTGAATGAATGAAAAAATAAACCACTGACTAGAGACCAAAAGACATCTGCCACACTGTCTTTCTATTGTAACCCCTGGAAACCTCATTTGCATGACGTTTACTGCACACACAGATGCACTGCTGGCCTTAAATTTATGTTGTAATGATAAGTACTTCTGCTTAAGGGTTACTCTAAATCATGATGAATTATAAATAGTCCTTTACCCTCCATTTAACACGGTGATCATATTTATGTTTGGCAAAAAAAAAATATGCCTTAGCCACTGGGTTCGAGCAAATGCTCTTCACTTACATCAGTAAGTTATCAGCCGCGTGCGCTCTGAAATTCTCAGGCAGCAAGAGAAATTGAAAATATGAGTGGACGTTAGGTGCGTGTATGCTGGGGGTGATGCTGATATGAAGTGTTCAGCCTATTGTTGGGGCCCAGCGTGAAAGGTCACAGAGCTAGCATGTGACACAGAGGTGATGCGATCCAAATAGACTTGTGGCCAACCAGAGGGAAACTGCTCCTGTCCTTCTGCTGAGCACCCTGCCCCTGTGTGCCCCTCTTGTCGAAATAAAGCAACGTAATAGGCAGCTGAGCTGAAGCAGGCCAGAGCCATTAGAGCTCAGCGGTGGAGCTCAAGGAATGGAACTAGCTTAAGGCCCTAATTGAGACAGAGTGAGTTTGGGTCAGTGATCAAGCTGGGGCTTGTAGTGTTGCTCTAGAATGAGATTTCTGTCTTGTGGACGGAGTCTTTTGTCCGGAGGTGAAGGCAAACAGGAACACTTTTGTCAAATGAATGGAACCATTAAAAGTGGTACGGTGCAGATAACTTGTAGTGCTCTCACTGCAAAAACTTTTGATTGCATGATGGACAGAGGGAGAATTTCTTGCTGATGATATATGAGCAGTATCAAAAGAAATCAAAGGCTTAGATATAAATTACTCTGCTATTTAGTATTTCCTGAAGTGGAAGACTTGGGTAGAGATGTATCTATGAATCCCAGTCCCTGGTACAGTTGAGATCAGATAACATTTATCTCTAGGAGATGATTCCTCTCCCACTCTTCCCCTCCATATTGGATATTTGAGATGGCAGCGCTGAGGAAATATCTGTAAACCAGCACCCGTCATCTCATTTATTAGAGGCTTTATTATGGCAGCCAGCAACATCGAAGAGCCTTTCCAATCTGTATTCAATGTGCAGATAAAAGTCTTCTTTCTAAGTAATGTACCATTCACTCGCTCCCATTCTGGAAGACTGAAAATCTGAAAGATTTCAAATTGTTCTATGCTGATGTGCTCTCTGAGCAAAATGAAACAATCTGGCCACTTGTGTTCCTGTATGTGATGAACTGACTGATCTATAAGCCGGCGAGATGTTGCATCTCTCCGAGGATTCACACCTCAGCGCTCCGATTTCATAGACTGTATAATGAGATTAGGTGATATCACTAATCTTTTAAGCTAATAAGCAGTTTTCCAAATGTAAAAAGGTGTTTGCTTTCTCATCTTCATCTTTTTTTAATCTATTGCTTCTATACTTCTGTTTTTTTTTTTTTTTTAAGTTACAGATTCAGAAGCATTTATATTAATGCCACATTCTGTTGAAAGGACTAGAAAAGGACAAACCTGCTTAGCTTGTTGGAGCACCCACTCCTTATTTGTGAATAGAAAATTGCAGCAGATATTTCTGTGCTTTTGCAAAGGCTATGCTGATTGTGCTTCAGTGATTAAAGATGATAGCTCTGAAATCCCGTGTATTACCTCAGGTTGCCAGCGCTGATGGATTTGCTGCTGTGTTTACTGCCCGTGTTGACACATTTGTACAATTTGTGACAACACGGAGGAAATATCGGACTCTACAAAAAGTGTCCGATCCCTACCTGTAATTACCATTAGAAGAGAACACTTACAGAGAACAGCTCATAATCACTGCTTATCTGGGATGACATAGCAACTCATTAGTCACATTTATGTACCTACATTCATTTATGCAGACCTGACCTGCATTTATGATCATGGTTGCTTCCTGATGATTTAGGAAACCACAACAAGTCTTAGTAAATTTTTAATGCTACAGCTCTGTTTATGATTCAGCCATAGCTCCTGTTTATACACGTTTTCAGATGACACAGCCCTCTTTGGTTCACATCAGTGTATTTCTTTGCAGGTACGACAGCTACGGGCGTCTGACTAACATCACCTACCCCACGGGCCGAGTGAGCAGCTACCGTACGGATGCCGACAGCTCAGTCCGCATCCAGGCAGAGGGCTCCAACAAAGAAGATATCACCGTCACCACCAACCTGTCAGCTTCTGGCACCTTCTACACACTTATGCAGGGTGAGTCTCTTTTATGGTGGCTGTAAGTAGAGCGGTTTCTTTTTTTAGGGGATGTTCTGTGAGTGGAAGTCCCAAAAGCTTTACCTTTGCTTATGTCCCTGTTATTAAGTCATAGAGTCGAGACTAGGTGCTGTTAGTGTTATAAGGAAAATCTTTCTTATCGCTCTTAATTTACGTTATAGTCACCTGTTCAGTGCATGTAGCAATTAAAACTGTAAGTAGATCTGGATTGTTGCCTTGCTGCTGTGAAGGTGTTGTGCTCTCCTGATTTTAAAGAGGAATGTGTTGCGGGGGGGGGGCAGCAGCTCTTTTCAGGAAGCCCTAAGGGAAACTGGTGTAGGACTGGACACAAAGCATTTTAGAGGTCTCTGTGGACTGTCACTATAGGATAACACCCTCTTTGAGCTCAAGCTGCCTGGATGGGAGCTCACAGGCAATCACTTTTTGGCTCAACCTGGTGCCGCTCAGCCTCACCGAGTGGGCTGCCACCCTTCAGCCTAATGAGAGTTTTAACAGAAACTAGTCAGGAGGGTTTTTCAGTTAAAACTGCTCGTAGTGAAGTGTATAAATGGTCTTTAATAAATGAATCGTCCAGTACCCTGTGCACACGCATGTGCATATAATATCATATATCATGCATATCATATTGTTTTTAGAGCCCGTCATACCAATAAAGCATTTGACACATGACTTCCTAGAAAGAGGCATAACTGTTGACTTTTTAAAATGTATTTTCTTTCTGATTTAAGCCGTTCAAATGACATTCGCCTTTATCTCTGTACACTGAGGTGGGGGCAGGTGTCTCGGATACAGATGTAAATAAAAGCAATCCTACCTGGATCGCTCCGGACGCGATCTCTTTCAACCCCGTCTGTGGGTTTGAAGGCATCGTGTCTCACACTTAGCTGTTTTAATACTACTCACAGAAGGGCTTCTCTGTTTTTAATAACATGTGTAGTACAGCTTCCACTTCACAGAAATGAAACAAATATTGATTTTTCTGTCAAAAAATATGATAAAACACAGTGCCGGTGGTCCATACAAGATCCTCAAGGTTTCCAAAAAAAATAAAAAATACTGAGAGAGATTCATGAGGAGACAAGACTGATTTCTGAACTGATATCTGGTTTTGGCCTGATTGATTGCTTCACTAATTACTCATTGATAGCTTTGATCTATCTGGAGCTACTTTTGAGTTTTTAGAGATGGTCCACTTATACACCCTTCTACCTTCTACAACTATAACCCAGTTTAGAGCTGAGCGTATCTTCTCCTTAGACTACTGACTGCTAAGCTGTGTCTGAAACAGGAGATGACAATCTCTGGTTTCTCACTGTTGTTTAACGGCGTGGCCACCTCAGTGCTGTGACCTTGTCTTAGGCATCTGCCTGTGAGAAAAGTGGCGCCAGGAAATCTGCTGTTAATTAATTCACTATTGTCTGCTTTGTAAGCTGGCAACTGGGTGATCACATAACACATGAATGCGCTGCCTTCGAGAGCCTTTCCTGCTCATTTGGCTGTGTCTTTGTCCTGCTCTTAGGAAGCTGCAGCACAATTTTGTGAAGCAGATAAGTTCAAGATTTAGAAGATTGAGGGCAGAAGCTTTAGAGCTCGAAGTGTAATACAGGATCAAAGTAATAAAAAGTAGCAAATATAAACTTGTCAAACTTAAATGCACTGTACATAGAATGCTCTTTACAGAAGATAAAAAATATATTAGCCGCTATGTAGCATATATGAGCTATAAATACAGCTGTTATTTGTTTTTCCCTTCCACTGCTGAACTGAATGCACCAGCTCCTTTAGCAGTATTTCCAGTTTTGTCTGGTCTCTGAGGCCTCTTTTAGGTGGGGTCTGCCCCAGCAGTCTTTGGTCAACCCCCTAAAGTGTCTGTATGATGTAGAGAAGCGAGGGCCAGAACAAGGTCAGTCATGCCTCTATCTGTTTCTCTTGCCGCAACAGCACAACACATCCTGTGGTGCTTTGTGGAAACAGCAATGGATTTGTCACCACCACTCGAACGTGACACACGAAAGCAAGGAAATTCCAGTGTATGAGTTTGGATTTTTTTCTGTTAAATGAAGTCAAGTTTCTAATGTGCTGCCTGGCAAACCATTATTTTTTTATTGTTCCTATTGGGAATAATATTCATCCCGGTCCCTGTCAGTCTACTGTCAGGAGGCAAGGAGGACACATTCTCTGAATGTATATGAGATGCTCAGTGGAAACATTAGTCATTGGTCTGGAGCTGGAACACAGGCTGCCGTCATCTAGGGACAGTAACAGACAGGCTCAGATTTATCCCTTGTGGGTGAGTGCGCACGTGTAAGTGTGTGTGTGCATGTGTGCATGTGTGTGTGTAAGTGCGTGCGCACGCGCGCGCGTGTGTGTGTGTGTGTTTTACCCTGCCTTCTCTGTGGCCACAGGCAAGCTAGCGGCTTTGATAGTTTTCATTCCTCCATATCCTCTAGGCTGCTGCAACAGCTGTAAAACTTTACTTTACTGGCACTGTGAAACCTCTCACTATTGATCTTTGTTGTCAGAGACCCGCTGCGTTATTGCAGTGGTCCTGTTAAATACTGCTGCTAAAGGATTTCTTTTTGCTGAGTGGCCATTTTAGGTCATTATGTTTGTGCCTCACTGACATGGATATTAGATTTAGTCCTCTTGCATTAGTTACAAGAAGCTATGATTGTTGCTTTCCTTCTAATCATAATCGTTTTCTCCTACCCCCATCTCTGCATCCTTAGATCAAGTTCGGAACAGCTACTTCATTGGTTTGGATGGTTCACTGCGGCTAGTTTTGGCGAATGGCATGGAGGTATCGCTGTATACCGAGCCCCACCTGCTGGCCGGTACAGTCAACCCCACAGTCAGCAGGAGGAACGTAACCCTGGCTATCGACAACGGCCTTAACCTGGTGGAGTGGAGACAGAGGAAGGAGCAGGCACGCGGCCAAGTCACTGTGTATGGACGCAGATTAAGGGTGAGCATGCTGCCCTGCTAAGCGAGACATGGATTCATATATATATATATATATATATAGGTTTATATAGGTTAAATGTCTATTCTCTGATTTCATATTTACTACTACTACTGCAAATATTACAGCATTTATCCAGAGAAATGTGCTAAGAGAGCTGATGGTGTCAGATTCACTGTAGAAGTTGCAAGTCAGTGCACAAAAACTCAGTTGTTTATTGTGCACAAAGGAGTTTAAGTTGGCCGTATGAGAACACAATGACATGTCAAATTATTAGCATAAATAATTCATTAATTACTGTTTTGAGTTTTGCCTCGCAGCTTTAAATCAGTAAATCATAGGCCTCCAGACTCATGGATGTGTTACTCAGATTTGACTTTCTGGAACATATGGGATCTTTTCACCCATAGCTGTAGAAGCGCGCCCACATTAACACAATCTGGTACATTTTTTTTGTAGGCTATTTTTGATCTGAATTTGACATAAGTAGACTAAATAAGCTTAATTCAGTCAGCATATTTTACTAAGTATAGTCCCTAACAGGACAGCACAGTGGTGTGGTGGTTAGCGCCCTGGGTTTGAATCCTTTCTGGGGCCTTTCTGTGTGGAGTCTGCATGCTCTGGCTTCTTCCCACAGTCCAAAGACGTGTATGTTTCACATATCAGCTATTCTTAATTGGCCTCGGGTGTGAGTGTGAATGGTCGTTTCTCTCTCTGTGTCAGCCCTGTGACAAATTGGCCAGGCTGTATCCCACCTTTTGGCCCATGACACCTGGAATATGCCCCCCATGCCCCCCCCCCCAATCCCCAAGATGCTGAATTGGATAAACACAAGAAAATGGATTGATTGGTAATCCTAACATATAAAATATTTTTATCTTAAAATCTAAATTAAAAGAGTTACTGGGTAAATGGCCTTAACATGATAAGTTTGCAAAGATGGTATACTTGCACACAGAATATCAACAGGTCCCCTTTCATAATGTAATAAACACACAATGTATGTAGGACTTAAGTATTAACTCGTACAGCACTGATTTAGATTGTATCTGTTTTATTGTTTTGTTTTGGCTTTTAAGGCAAATGGCTACTTTGGTTAAGTTGTCTTCCACATTGGCTATGAGGCAACACAGCTAATGGGAAGGTGCCACTTTGTCTGTCATTGGCTGTTCATGTAATGGCCTTGTCGTCCCATTGGAAGTGAAAGCTACTAATGTATGTTACAGACAATGGCCCCAGGGGTGAGATAGGAAATGGGAGCAGCCTAATGGCACGAACAGAGGGGATGAACAGAGCTGGAATCATTGGGCGACCTTGAGTGACATGTCAAGTGATATTACGTGGGTGGCTGGGTGAGTGTGTGGCAGCGCACGGCCGGAGGGAGGGGAGGATCTTGAATACAGTACAGATCCATGGGAACAGGAGCAGAAGAGGCAGCTATGTGCCTCTGACTTCACTGACTTCAAAGCCTTTTTTCCAGTTTGCTTGACTGCATTTGTTACTTTGAAACAACATATACATGTGTGTGTTTGCTGTGCTTTAATGTCCTGAGGCTCTTTGCTAATGTACACTAATGGGAGAACTCTTGTGCCACTTCACTCCAGCAAGAATCGTCCTCCTTCTGAATGTGGTATTGATAACAGACAAAATGCTTCTAATGTTTGGCTGTTTGTTCAAAGGAAACGCACAAAAAAGAAAACAAAAACATGGAATGTATTATCTTTGATTGCAATGTGAGAATAAACATAACTGGTGATACTAAAGAAAAATGAATTGAATTAATCATGAAACCAGAGAAAAGGCATTTACATGCGTAAAATGACACTTTAAGATCACCGTTCGACACAAAAAATGTTTGATTTGGATTGAGACGCGAGATGTTGCTGTGATCTTTTATGTTGTTTAAAATGTGTTATTGTAAGCTTAGTGTACTGTAACAGTCTCTTTTCTGCTCCTGCACTCCTGCTTTCCTTGAGAAATTCATTTTAGAGGCGACGCTCTGTTTGAAATAACTCCCCTCGAGTGGGTTTCCATTCTCACGGGATCTTGGGATCACTGCTGTGGGACACTTTTTCCTTCTGCACCGTGAGACTTTGGCAAACCTTATTCTGGCATTGAGAACTTTTTGTGAAAGACATCAGACCTCTGCTGCCTACAAAAGAGTCTGAACACAGAGATTCAGCAAAAGCTGCGGGGATCTTTAATATCTAGTAAAAAAAAAAAAAAAAAAAAGACTAAAAAATGTAGTAATTTCAATGAAGTGTGACACTTGTTATGACAGTTTTTGAAGGTGAAAGAGAGGAAAAAATGGGTTCTTATTCCGAGATCCAATGAACAACGTTCACCCTCAGGTCTCAAATGGTTTTCACCGCTCCAAATATCCATGGATTTATGCTCTTCATGACTCTGTTGGTTTTACTTAAAGTAATCCTCTCAATTAGGTATCAGTGACAATAATTGCCTCTGGTGTAATTGTCCCTTCACAGATGAGAGGCCTAAGCGTGCTTTTCTCAATGTGAGATTGAAAAAGTGAGCTTTCTCAGCGATCCCTGTGTGACCTGCTCCGTGGGATGTGTCTGGAAAGTAGCCAGAAGCGGCTTTCTGAGCCACTTTAAGATGTTTTTAAGCCGTGCCAAGCATTTTACTAAGCCAAATGATAGCACACCTGAAGAGAGGCGCTGAAGATTAATAAGAAAAAAAGATGATAAATATTACAAAATCAGAGGTGCGGTTTTAATTACAGCCAGAGACCTCTACAGACCTATTTTCCAAAAACTGCCAGATGCCGTTTAAAGGAACGCTTTTTTGCAGGGATCTGCTCTGACCTGCAGTCTCGGCTCTCGTCACCTCTTTGTGTTTGTGTTTTCTCCTCCTGCAGCTTCTGCTTATGGCGACTGCTGACAGAGAAACATAATGCTAGGGCTGCCGCTCGAGCTTTCTTTGGCTAAAGCACAGAACCTGCCTCGTGAAGCCGACACTCTTCAGAGCACTGTTGTTTTGCTCTGAAACCAAAGGTCACAGTTTTAAGCCTCGCACATTCACAAGAATTGTGTCACCTAAACAATGTTCTGTCATATAGGAGATTAACTGATTTTCTTTCTCTTTTCCAATTTACGGAAAGGCAAAATAGAACGAGAGTAATCTGTGCCTGGAAATTCTTCCCCGTAAGCAGTAAAAAATGAATTTAATGATCAATGTGACTCTAATGTTTCTTGCTTGAATAGGCATACTCTCGCTAAGACACAAACAAAGAAATGTGGTAATTCTTACAATTTCATTACTCCGCTGGCTCCTGCAGTCCTGAGATAGAGCTCCACTTTTGTAATTAAAAGCTATGAAAAGGAGAATATAAAAATAATCACGTTGTGATTAAAGGTCTCCTCCTAATGTTCCACCTCAGAAGAGCAACGTGCCAATTCCTCTCAGTCATTTCAAACTTTTGAAAGCGTCTGTTCCCTTTGGTGGAGTTTCTGTCGTTATATAAAGTGCCTCTAACTCCCTGCTTTCCCTCCTGCAGGTCCATAACAGGAACCTGCTGTCACTGGATTTTGATCGAATCACCAGAACCGAAAAGGTCTACGATGACCACAGGAAGTTTACCTTACGGATCCACTACGACCACGCCGGTCGCCCCACCCTGTGGGCGCCGAGTAGTCGTCTGAATGGAGTCAATGTCACCTACTCCTCCGGAGGGCACGTGGCAGGTATCCAAAGAGGTACCATGTCGGTCCGCATGGAATACGACCAGAACGGCAGAATCACCTCTCAGATATTTGCTGATGGCAAATCCTGGAGCTACACTTACCTTGAGAAGGTATGCACTGGTAGAACTGTAATAATGAAGTGTTTAAAGATGAAAAATGGAATATAATATAGGAGGGATGTTATGCAGATAAAGTGTGAAGGTCTGTTTGTATTACAGACTTGAGATTTTTAGACTGGAGGTAAAAGTTAACTTGTAATAATACAGAAGTGTTTGTGTTGCATTATCAGGCTCTAGAATAGATATCAGCCAAAATGTAATTAAAGTGTCTGGTGCACTGAAGACACACTTTGCTCCCGTAGTCTGATAGCAAAGTTCTGATGAAAGGAACAGAGTGAAATGTCACTTTCTTCCGTCTAATTGAAGGCAAGATTGTTTAGGTGAGATGAGGAGCTGTTATTCTGTTGTTTAGGCATATAATATGAGCAGCAGCCAGTCACCTTGTTAATAGTCTTTAGTCATAGCAACCTCTGAGCAGCATCTAAGATGCCGCCTCTTGTGACAGCTTTACAACATCATCATTTATTGGGCCAAGATGGGCACAGATGTCAATTTTCAGTTTCCTTAGGTGAGAAAATTCAGTCGCTTCCCTCCATTTGGATTAAAAGATCTGACAAATGAGCAAAAAAAACAAAAAACAGGAGCAGCTTGTGGAGTCACGTTTTAAAGGAGATCTTAATGTTGGTGGAATATCAGCAACGCCACGTTCATGATGCAAATTAGCTTTGGTCTGACTCCAACTTACATGCATAACATTTTATTGCTTTTGACATATAGCACATCCTTTTGTGCTACTGGTATTAGATGTATAATAATGGTAACTTTCAAATTAATCTCCTTCAGTTTCATCTTATTTTGTGAGAATGTGTGTTTATGTAGCACTAAATATATCGAAGTGAAGCTTTTGAATGCCGTCAATCTCCCATTGTATTACTATATCACAAGGAATGCTCTTTCTTCTTCTCGTTACAGTCCATGGTGCTGCTGCTCTACAGCCAGAGGCAGTATATCTTTGAATTTGACAAAAATGATCGGCTGTCCTCTGTGACCATGCCCAACGTGGCACGGCAGACCCTAGAGACCTCCCGCTCCATTGGTTACTACAGAAACACCTACCGGCCCCCTGAAGGTAACGCCTCGGTGCTCCAGGACTACAGCGAGGATGGACAGCTGCTGCAGACCACCTACCTGGGCACAGGCCGCAGAATCATCTACAAATATGGAAAGCTCGCCAAGCTTCTGGAGATTCTCTACGACACCACTCGAATAGGATTTTCCTACGATGAGGTGGCAGGAATGCTGAAGACCGTCAACTTGCAGAGCGAGGGCTTCACCTGCACCATCCGCTACCGTCAGATCGGTCCGCTGATTGACAGGCAGATTTTCAGATTCAGCGAAGAGGGCATGGTCAACGCTCGATTTGACTACGTCTACGACAACAGTTTCCGTGTCACCAGCATGCAGGCTGTCATAAACGAGACACCGTTGCCAATTGACTTATATCGTTATGACGACGTGTCTGGCAAAACAGAGCAGTTTGGTAAATTTGGCGTAATCTATTATGACATAAATCAAATTATAACCACGGCAGTGATGACCCACACCAAACACTTTGATGCCTACGGGCGAGTGAAGGAGGTCCAGTACGAGATCTTTCGCTCCCTCATGTACTGGATGATGGTGCAGTATGACAATATGGGGCGAGTGGTGGCCAAGGAGCTAAAGGTCGGGCCTTACGCCAACACCACGCGCTACACATATGAGTACGATGCCGACGGTCAACTTCAAGTGGTCTCCATCAATGACAAGCCTCTGTGGAGGTACAGCTACGACCTCAATGGCAACTTGCACCTCCTCAGCCCTGGAAACAGCGCACGCCTCACACCGCTACGCTACGACATCAGAGACCGCATTACTCGCTTGGGAGACGTTCAGTACAGGATGGATGAGGATGGTTTCCTTAAGCAGCGAGGGAATGACTACTTTGAGTATAATTCTGCTGGCCTGCTCATTAAAGTGTACAACAAAGTGAGTGGCTGGAGTATCGAGTACCGTTACGATGGCCTCGGCAGGAGGGTGTCCAGCAGAAGCAGCGTGGGCCAGCACCTGCAGTTCTTCTACGCTGACTTATCCAGCCCCACTCGTGTCACCCACATGTACAATCACTCCAGCTCTGAGATCACCTCACTGTATTATGACCTACAGGGCCATCTGTTTGCCATGGAGTTAAGCAGTGGGGATGAGTTTTATGTGGCCTGTGATAACATAGGCACGCCGCTGGCTGTGTTCAGCGGTTCCGGGCTCATGATCAAGCAGATCCTCCATACAGCTTTTGGAGAGGTTTACCTTGACACCAACCCCAATTTGCAGCTCATAATAGGCTACCAAGGAGGCCTGTACGAGCCTCTTAGTAAACTGGTTCACATGGGCACGCGGGATTACGACGTCCTCGCTGGCCGCTGGACAACACCGAACCACGAGATCTGGAAGCGTCTCAACAGCAACCACATTGTGCCGTTCAACTTGTACATGTTCAAGAATAACAATCCTCTCAGCAATAACGAGGAGATAAAGTGCTACATGACGGGTAAGTTCTTCCAACAGACTTAGATGATCAGGTTTAAAGTCGACCTAACCGCAGTTTTCAGGAGGTCAGGTTCAGTGCAGCTTCCCTGGATTCCAATGATAATCACACAAAGTACAGGAGCCTTTAAAGGAATGTCTATAAATACAGTTGCTATCCTCTGTAAGCTGCAAGCATGTCAGGGCCACATTAAAACATTGCAGGCAGTGTGTGGAAACATATTGCAAACCTAAAAAAAAAAAAAAAAAAGCCTTACTTTGGATTTATCACTTTTTATCAGAAAATCATTTGAAAGCGGTCTGCTTCCGTCGATGCTCAAAAGCCAGTTTTTCTCTGAATATTCCTCTAATGAAAGTGAGCAGGAAGCAGCCTCAGAATAGCCACAGCAATACTTTCAGTTGTGTTCAAATAATTAAATATAAATAGTAGTTGACAGCATTTAAGTGCACCCTACCAAAGCAATCAATAATGCTTATAACTTCCTTATGCTGTGGCGAGCAAGCAAATATTAACCTTCATTCGTGTGTGTGTGTGTGTGACTGTTGTTGCTTGAAACACACAATAGTTAGCTCAGGTTTTTCTGTCAAATGTGTTCTGTTTTTATTCTTAACAACCTGCCACAACTGGAAGAACAGACCCTGCCAGAATTAAACTGAAAAGCAGTGCGCTTAGGAGGTTTTTAAGAGCGCACTCGCTGGGAAAATTAGGTTCTGTTTTTTTTGGTTTCTTTCTTTGTTTGTTTGTTTTGTGTCTCTGTGGGTGTGCGTGCGTACGTGCTTATGCAGGTGCCCAGTAGCTCTCACTTTGAAAATGCTCGAAGGGAGCAATGCTATATGGAAAAGCCCCCTCTGTTGTTGAGCATTCAGGTCCTTTTCCTGAAATGTCCTGGTTCTTTGTGGTAGGGAGGAGCTAAAAGACAGTGAAAGCACCTCGGTGGAGAAGGTGAGCACAATGGATCCATACAAACTGCTGCCAGGGCTGGTTGTATCAGCCTCTTTTGCTGGAAGGAAAACAACATTGTTAAGGAAACTCAGTGAAAACCTCGCGTTTAAACCAACTGTATCTCTGTCATAAATGATGTATAAATTCTCTGTGTTTGTGCTGCATTGTATTTACTCTGTAGTGCTTTTTCCGTGGAGGGATAATATATGTTTTACCCTTTTATCCTTTAATAACCTGAAGACAATACTGAGAGAAAACGTGGTCAGGTGTTCAGCTTCGTAGTCCACCATTAGGGGCTGGTTGGCATTTTAATTCTAAATAGACTGTTAGATAGATATATTCTAGTGGGTTTGCCTCAATGGTGATTGATGGCAGTGACATTTACATTCCTCTCACTAAATTGCCAGGGTCCTTTCATTGTCCTCAAACAAATTCATATTTAAAAAAGCTTTGTCAGGTGCCACAATGTGGCGTTGCCACTGTGTGACAGACTTGCACCCCGAGTGTCACGGCAACGATGCTGTCTGTAACAAACACATGGAAGGCAGAAAGGAAGAAATCGATCCGGTTGGACGGGCTTTGCTTTTCTTAAGACCTGTAGCCTTCTCTGTAATATTCACAATAAATGATACCATGCCATGGGGGGACTGCAGCAGCACCTATAACCGCAGTGTCGGCGGTTGCTATTAGAAGAACCACATTATCATGATTGCATATATTTAAATCTCAGACATGTCACTTTCCTCTCTTTCAGCATCTCATTAGAGAGAAATTAATGCAGAGGAGCCCGCTGAGTCTTCAAAATATCTTGTGTTGAAGTCTTGGCTGCCTTGAAATGACACCAAATTACTGAATATAATTATCAGCACAGCAGGCGCGCTCAGATGTCACTTGGCATTTCTGTAACCCAGCTGTGTGTCATTAGTGTGGCACCTGCAGGAGTGGACATGAATTATCACAACTATCTTGAGTGTTTAGCGTAGTTTTCCACTATCACAAACAAATCAAGTGGTCAGGCTGAGGTAGGAGGGCTTCATGGAGACAGTCTTACCCTCAAAATGTCAACTGTTCAGATTTAACACATTAATTCTCACAGTACTTTGGAGTTCCTCTGAAGCCAGAGATGATTGCGTCTACTAATAGAATATGTACATCATTGTTTGTTTTGCTGTTTTGACCCTCCCCTGCAGATGTGAACAGCTGGTTGGTGACCTTTGGCTTCCAGCTGTACAACGTTATCCCTGGCTACCGTAAACCAAGCACAGAAGCCATGGAGCCGTCCTACGAATTAGTTCGCACCCAGATCAAGACGCAGGAGTGGGATAGCACCAAGGTAGTCAACTTTATAGATCACTTTCTACTTCTGCTCCTCTCCTTTCCAACATCATTAGCAAATGGGCACAAGTCCCAGAGGAGTTGGCAGCTATCAGGCCAAAACATCACCCGGTAAGCCGGGTTGCTGCCCTAGTCCTCATCTTGGGGAATGGGGTCAGGCTAAATAGCTCTTGTAATTGTTCTGCCATTAGGAAAATTCACTCTCCCTTCCCTCCACCACTGGCCATTGATTTCATCTCAGTCTTACACTGTTAGCCAAGGTCTGAGAAGTAGTAGACATGCTCTGAGTCTCGCTTTTATCAGCCCTTTTAAGTTGCCTCCAACTCACCTGAATTATTGAACAGGCCACTGTTGTTCTCGGGTTTGGTTACAGCTAGACTAGTGAATGCCACCTATCAAGAGGGAAGATTCGTGTTGCATCACACTCTTGATGCAGTATAGCTGGTATTTGTTAGCCTAAAAGCTACTAGGATGATAAAAGGTTCTCTAAATGCATGATCTCATGTCTGACCAGCAGACCAAAATGAGCGTGGACACATGAACCAAAGAAAAAACTAACACTGTGTTACTGTGTAACTGTTTCAGCTCCTAATAGCTGATAAATGTGTACTTGATGTGGTTTATTTTTATCAGTTTGTGTCACATTCATTTCAGAGTTTGTTCCCCAGTATTTTATACTATGAGACTAGGTATAAAAATATTGCAGTTTACTCTCAAAAACAATCCACGTTATATTTTCCAAGTCAAATGTTTGTCGACAAAAATAGAACGCCAATAAGCAGCCGTGCGCCTGCTCTCAAGAGCGCTTTATATGTATTTTTAATCATGAAAGGAATTGCTTTAGGCGTTTCAGCACACTGTGGTCAATTACACAGGATATGAAATGCCTATGGATTCATATAGTAATTTTACACATCATATATGTGTAAACGTGTAACAGTTGAAATCCCAGTTATTTCTCCATCCGACATAAACTGTTTTGAAAGGGTTGCCATCAACCCCCTTCCCCCCGGGACCGACTCGTGCATAAAGCTTGTGCCTGTGACACTGCACAGAGAAACCTCTGAACTCACCAAAGGTAGCGATCTATAAATGAGCAACAAAAGGCGCTGCAGGTATTTCTGTGTGGAAGTGTAGATCTGCGGGGATCTGAGGGAGTTGGGCTGTAAATTACAGACGATAAATGCAGCGCTCTTTCAGACACGCAGATGCATTTCTGATTGCTTTAACTGCTAAGAAAATTAGTCTCTGGATCTGACATCTGGTGGCTTAAATTTTTTTACCATCAGTTTCTCAAAGACCTCTATCCTTAGAAGGATGGGAGGACTTCCGATATGCTAAAATTAAATTAGTTATATATGAGGCTATATTCAGCTCATCTATGTTTACTTCCCTCTGAAGTTCGAAACATAAGTAGGTCCGTTTTATTATTAATATAATTGAAAGGACATGTTTTATCTACAGACTCAGCCCTTCAATTACATATTCAAAAATACCCATGATAGACTATAATATATCTTTAAATAGAAAGGTTAGCCTAGATTGTGTGAAGGCGTTTTGCCTTCAGCGCACCTCTGGAGGATGCACTATAAAAGATATATGTAAGGAAAGATTGAGATAATTAGTCATTTTCCTGTGTATGTTGAGGCCTGTTATTCTTATTTAGAATTCCTGCTTCCGAAACGGTACTTAGACGGTTAACGGCACGCTGATCCTCACTGCAGTTGGCCACGCCAGCCCAATTAAGTGCAGGGCTCGTTCGATGCTTTAAAGCAGCACGTGGTAGGTTTTCTACAATTGGCTTTCTTTCTTTTTTAAATTCATACCTGCCGTTCTATCTTGTGCCATTTAAGGCTCTGTCTCACCGTGCTGCTGAATCCAACACATACTGAAAAATGCTGTGAGGTGCAAGACACATGAGGCGTGTGCTGCACAAATCTCGATCTCTCATTCCGGGTTGTGCTGGAGGCTGAGTGCACGCCATGCTATGTGAATGATGCCTCTCTGGGAGTGTCCAGGGAGCCTGTTGTAGTAAAGTGGAGGATATTGCCCTCTGTCCCTCTGCTGCCCTAGGACAGCTGACCGTGTCACATGCTGGCACGGTAAACAAACATGGAGTGGCGTGGTGTGAAGTGTACCCCCGGGAAATGTTTCCCTAGGGGCCCTATAGCACAGCTGCCCCCACGCCCGTTTTTTTTGTTGTTTCCTCATCGTGCAGGTTGTGGTGTCACGTCAAAGAACAGGCAGATATGATGGCCACCGCAGCCTGCTCCACATTTCTCAGCCCCACCCAGTCTTCCAGCCCATAGCTGTCCTTTAACAGAGGCGCAGAGAGACAGAATTAGAAGCTGTCAGGAGAACTTTAGATGTGACTGGTTGACAAAAATTCCTCGGGATGCTCGCAACCTCTTATCTTGGGCGATGGCGAGAAGGCACAGTGCTCGAGAGCTTTTTTTTTTGCTGCTGCTGCTCAGATACATTCAGGCAGCTGTCTCACTGTGTGTTGGCCAGCTTCCATTTAATTTCATTCTCCTCTTTTTAACATGTTTCTTTCTTCCTGACAAATATCTCTTGTCAAGTAGTGTTAGGACAGAGTATTAATTTTGGCTGAAGGCAATGTGGTATCTATACAGAGCTGTGCTCCCTTAGATACATAAGTTACCAACAGATTCCTAGTTTCATATTTGGCACAGCATGACTGTCAAAAGACCGCAATTTCACCCTTTTTCAAAATATCATGCCTGTCATAAATGATCAGGGAGATTTGCATTTGCTGACAAGCACTTCTGCCCCTACCTTAACTACGTGTAAAGGTAAGGGCAGCTGCTTTGAAGCTGCATCGTTCACAGCTTCAAAGCATCATGGGTTTATTTGCCAATGATAAAGGCAATTTTATTATTATTGTTAACATGTAACATGACAGAGATGTATAATTAGAATAAGAATGAAACACACACACACACACACACACAAAGTATGTGTAGTGTATATTATAGTGTATACGCTACACTGAATAGTATACCAGGTCACTTTTTTTTTCCTGTTTTGTTTAGTGTCAAATCTTCTATATTTAGTCACACATGTTAATATGAAAAGAATCGCTCATACTGTGTAGTCACAGCACCGAGTTTAAAATGTTTGAAGTGGTAATGAAGCGGTATGAATCTCAGATTTGTAAAGGAAGCATCTGAAAGCAGACTGTGCTCCTTATTCCACATGCAAAGTAGGAGAAGGATAAAGAGTACAAGCCAAAATGTGAAGCAATCGGAAGTGAATGCTGGGAAATATCCAGAAGAATCATTTCAAACAAGTTCTTTCTCAGAGAATGAACAAAAAAATATATATTTTGGTGTGCGAAGCTGTTGCGGGGGCTGTGTAACTTAACAGTGTTGTCTTTGTTTTGCAGTCTTTGCTGGGTGTTCAGTGTGAAGTTCAGAGGCAGCTCAAGGCCTTTGTGAAACTGGAACGTTTTGGCCAGATCTACAGAGCCAAAAGTGCCGGATGTCCTCAGACAGAAGACAAAAAGATCTTCGCTTCTGGTGGCTCGATCTTTGGGAAGGGGGTCAAATTTGCTATCAGAGATGGCCGCATCAGCGCTGACATCATCAGCTTAGCCAACGAGGATGGCCGTCGCATGGCTGCAGTTCTCAATGATGCGTTCTACCTTGAAAACCTCCACTTCACTATCACGGGAATGGATACCCACTACTTTGTCAAACTGGGCTCAGTGGAGGCAGATCTGGCCCTCATTGGCATGACGGTGGGCCGGCGTACACTGGACAACGGCGTCAACGTGACGGTGTCTCAGGTCAACACTGTTGTCAATGGCAGGACTAGGCGCATTACTGACATTCAGCTGCAGTACGGAGCGCTGTGTCTGAATACGCGTTACGGTAGCAGCGTGGATGAGGAGAAAGCCCGCGTGCTGGAGCTGGCCCGGCAGAGAGCTGTCGCCCAAGCCTGGGCCCGGGAGCGCCAGAGACTGAGGGATGGAGAGGAGGGCTCGCGAACCTGGACTGAAGGAGAGAAGCAGCAGCTCCTGGGCTCAGGGAAGGTGCAAGGCTACGATGGATATTACGTAGTTTCAGTTGACCAGTACCCTGAGCTGGCAGACAGTGTCAACAACATTCATTTCATGAGACAGAGCGAAATGGGCCGAAGGTGACATGAACACGAGGCTCTCGAGTGACTGACTCAGATGTAGGACATGGGACTTCTTGCCAAAGACAGTTGTGTACATGACCACGTTTTTTTTTTTTTTCCTTTGACTGTGCTCAACTTGGTTTTTAATATACCGTTTAAAAAAAAACAAAACAAAACAAAATGGTTGCAATGAGTTGCACTGTATTAATAGAAGAGTGCCCTTCTCCTTTTGAAGATTCTTTAACAGTCTTTGCTCTCCAAGTGCGGCTGCTAGAGGATGAAAATTTGTGATGTCTTGTGACTCCATTTCCTCATCCCTGTTGGTGATTCTGTTCAAAGGAATCCAAGAGGAGTATTGGTAATGCATTATGTTCACTGGCTCACTCTGCTGCCAGACTTGCAGATTGTTATTCACAAGCTTGCTCTATTCTGCCTTTTCTGCGCCTCAGCCAAGGAGATTCCTTCTCTTTTAATCACTTCTTTTTTATACTTGAAACCGTCATAGCCCCAGTCATCCATAAATAATGAGAGAGATTTCTGTTAGTGGTAGAGCCCTTCATCAGAACCCCAGCTGAACTTGTCAAAGCACCTTCATTTGTGTGATGTCTTGTAATTTTTTTTTTTTTTTTTAAAGAGGAAGCTTGATACTCATTTGTGGTCTTAGCTTGGAAGGCTTTGGTGCACCACATCTGTGCATGTTGGCCTTTTTTATGAACTCTAAAATTAGCAAAACTGCTCGATTAAGCTTAAATTGTATGTGGTGAAGCCAACAAAGGGAAGTGAGGTCACGTTTTTATTTGGTGTGTATTTTATTTGATCACCGGACTTTTTTTATTTTAATTTTCAGTGAACAAAATTGAATTTTTCTCTGCTTCTTTTCATTTGACTGTGGTCAAACAACTTGATTATAAAAAAAAAAAACAGTGAAAAGCCAACCCTGTAATAAAATACTGTGGAATTAATGTCTGTATTAAACTACAAAAGGTATTTTACAGGAATGGTTTGGGGGTTATATTTTAGTTTTGTTTTATAAATAGCTATATGAATTAACAGTATAACAAATGTGAATTTAAAAAAATGTGAACTATTGTCCCTTTTATTGTTAATTGTTGTACTTGAACAACGCTTAAGGGTGTTTGAACACATGGAATAAACTATGAAAGGTGGTTTAGTTAAATCAGTTACTGTGTTTTTCATCGGACCAGTTATATTTTGGTGATCTCAGTTGCATATGAAAGGCTCTTTTTGGTTATCAGCCAGTATTCCTCACCACAATGTCCAGTCGCATAAAGCTTGGGATAAAAATTCTTTTAAAAAGTGAGACTGCAGAGAGGATCGGCGTCTAATCTCATCAGTGATACATGGTACATTAACATATTGGCTGTTGAGATAGATGGGCTGTGCATTGTGTTGTGGCTGAGATGAAAGATACAAATTGCCTTTGCCCAAAGGGCTGCCTGCAGGTCGGCTCTGAAAGTGCTCTCATTGTTCAGAATAGGGCTCCACGTGGTCCCGTGGCTGGCTGAAACGCATTAGACCCGCAGGTGTACCGCTTCCCGTTTACAGACTAAAGGTCGCCCATACACAACACAACCTTGGAAATGACCCACGTGGACGCACTCTAGCTCCCGCGCATCGTACCTCCCTCGGCGGGAACCACAAGCGGCGGCTTAACGTCCGCTCGTCCGAAAATGTCCCGATGTGAAAACGCACGCAGAGTCAAGACTATTCCGGAAATTGTGGCATTGATTTGAATTCACTTAATTGTCGATCTATGCTGAGCCACTGCACACTCGATCATTTTCCCACAAAACACATGAACATGTTTGTGTGTAGGCGTGACGAGCATGATTGTCTCAATCTATACAAGTGGAAAAAAGAAAATGTGGTTATTTTTTTCCTGCTGTTGGTTTATTCATTTACACCCCCCACCCCCCCACCCCAAAAAAAAATATATATATATATGTGTATGTTCTACATAATATGAATGAAGGATATTTGCATTGTGGAATATTGCACTGAGAGCTGTTGCGTCAGAAGACTGTATCTTTTTCTAAAGTTGACTCATTTTGAGTTTTGGTTTGTTCTCAACACTGTGTTTTTAGCGCTTCGATTTGACTGTGTAAATACGGGGACATCAGTGAGCTGTAAATAAAATGCAAATGTAGATACCTCTTAGAGCTACATCGGTGACCCTGTGTAGTCTTAAGGTAGAAAAAATAAAGGGAATATTTTGTGTTTATTTTTTTGTGTTTGTTTTAAATCGTGCATATTCTGCTTAACACGGAAAGATATCATAAACCGCAGCACACTTGAATGTGAAGATTTTCATATCTACATTACACTTTGGTACATTATACAAAGATTAATTCTCACCCTGCTACATGTTTCACAAGCATTTATTGAGGCTAATTTGATGCATTATGATAATGAAATATATATCACCGTGCGCCATTATTTAGTTAAACACGCTCTACCACCTGTTTAGACTCTGAACCTGTTAAATTCTCACATGGACCGAACATGTGGCTGAATCTCCAGTATATCGAGTGCAGTATATTAATATAAACTTCTCTATAGTGAATGTGTTTAACTGACATAAGACAAGCAGTGCAAAACTTGACTATTAATTAACCTGTCAAAGTTGAGGACTAATCTTTTGATATTACAAAAGCCACCAGGAGACAGTTTTTTAAACCTGATAACTTTGTTGAAGTAAGTGGAGCTCAGGGGCTAATCCTGTTAACGTTGGGGGGGGGGGTTACCTGCTAGTATGTGGTAGCAGCAAGGGAGCCTAGAACGTTTGCGCTCGCTGCAGGCAGAGCTGAGCTCACTGCCCAGAAGAAAGCAAGGTAGACTTTTGTTTTTTGTTTTAACCCAAGCAGGCAGAACTCCTGCATTTGTTCTTCTTCACTTTGCATTAATGGGAGTCGAGGAAGCCGCTGATCTCTCTCTGTGTGAAGACCAAGCATCACAAGAAATGATCACACTCTGATGTTTGCTTCAGCTAGTCTGACCAAAAGGAAATTTCAGATCTGACTCTCATTTTCCTTGAGACAGCCTGAGCCTTGAGCCTCGCATGCCTTCGGCAAAGAGGATTTCTTTTCAGGGAACAGAAAGTCCTGCTAGCAGAGAGCGCGTGCAGGAGTGCAGGATGAAATCTGCTGTTGCAGAGAGGCAGAGTGCCCTTTAGCTTGCAGAACCATATTCTTTGGTAGAATCATAAGGACAATAATTTCACCTCCACAATAGTTGCCACAGTACACCCAAATGATGAAAGAGCTACTTTTTTCTAACCTAAAAATATAGGCTAATAGTTTGCATGTAGCACTGTGGCGACATTACTGTGTGGCTAAAAAAGGTGAGGCAAGCAGCAGGCTGTGTGCCAGAATTAAGGATTGAATCATTGCTGATGCAGATGAATAGCCTTATTAAAACCTCACCAGTTTGCTTTTGTCGTTGGTGCAGCAGGGTGTGGAGACTCTGCGCTTTAAATCAATTAAAGTGACGTGTTTGATGGCTCCAAATAAGAAATGATCTTTTGATATTAATACAACTCACATACAGCACAAGTTCGGTGTCTGTTTTAAAATGTGTGCATGAAAGCTTGCATAAATGAAAGAAAGAAAAACCGTTTTGGCTCTTTTTGTTGTGCTTGTTTGTCTTTCTTATTGACAGCTGCATGTGCAGGAGCTGGTTTTAAAGATAGGCAGACAGGTCTCCACTATTTCTAGGGGATGTAGCTAAACTTTGGATTTGATCCCACTTTGCAACCACCACTACATTCATCTTTGACCAACCAAGAAGGCGACTGTGATCTTTTATTTTTAGTATTACCACAGCCAAAGGAGGCAAAACATTTCTCTCAAAACCATGCATGAACTCCCGTATTTCTCATTACCTATGCTGAGTCCTATCTTCGCATTGCTTTCACGCTTCATCTGTTTCCCTCTCACTGATAATTTTACCACTCTGGACCCGAGTTGGATAAACACTGCCAAAGGTATTTGCTGTTAAAATCAGTGAAAGGTTGATTCGTACTGAGGACCAGCCATCCATTCCCTCAATGAATCAGTTTCTTAGACTGAAAAGAACTGCTAAAATGAAACACCTGCTGTCCCTTGTTTTCTTTTGTCTGTCGGTCTCGGGTGCTGTTATTACCTGACAGGCAGCTGCATCTATTTTCCTAAAGCTCAGCGATGTAGTTGGCAAAGAGCACCACCTTTCCATGACCGGCTACACTTGTTCAAGTTTCCCCAACATCCATAAAATAATGTTGGTATGATAGTCCACATCTGCTGCGTGGCCCCATAACACCGCATGCCTGACTGATCAGGACTGCCTCTTATTCTGTCTTTAATCATTCAGGTCCACATTCCCCTCTCTACCAGTTATGCAAATGGTGGACCAATCATAAAAATTAATGGGGCAAGAAATGGTAAACCAACTGGCCATAGAGAGGTGAGACTGAATTTTCCTCAAGGTTTAGGTCTCGTGTGAATGCCCACCTTGATGACAAAACACAGCGGCAACAGAAGTAGATAGCGAAGTCTGGCTCTGGAAATAAGACGGACATGATGGTTTTCAAAGTGTCATATTTCCACGGGTCAAGCAAAGGCCACTGTTCCCTCTCATACTGCAAAAGGAAATGGAAAATGTGCAGTTCTGGCACCCTAAGCAGTACACTGCTGCATGCTTGTAATATGAGAGGCATTATTTTTCCTAAAAATGAGACTAAAGAGCCCTGTAAGACAGCCTATATTGCCCTTTCCCTAGGGCAACATAACCTAACATTTCTGACTTTTGGACTAGTGCAAATGAGTCATAACACAGCTTCTGGTATTGAAGTAATTTTGACTGAGAGGCACATTGTCAAGGTAATTGATAACCTGCGAAGTGGAGTCCTGTCAAAGCTGGCCTCTCGAATTCACCGTGTGGGGTTTCTTAGTGTAACTGCAGAGCGTTACTATTAGCTGCCTTTGCTCCAGTATGCATTAAAAGAAATGTATTTGCATATCTTTGAAAATGCTTTACTGTTCCTGAGAACTCGGTGGCGCTATTTTCTTTATTTCCTCCTTGGTTCACTAAGATCACGTCACAGCTCGGTTTCATTCTGCCCTTCGTGGATTACATTAGAGTCGATGCTGTAAGAAATTAATCCAATCGGCACAAGATGAAGGTCTTTTCTTTCCGTTTTAGAAATGTTTACGGCTGTTTGGTTGACGTGCGCTGGACTCCAGTGGGATCTTTGTGGACTCACTGCAGGCGGAGGCCGCAGCTGCGTCCGCCATCTCCCATCACATTTCCCCTGACAGGTGTGAACAAAGGACCCAAAGAAATGTCACTGTAGCATTTTTAAGTCACCCGGACACTGCTCGCATTCAGGAGTGAAACTGCCTTTGCACATTATGCAAATCATATTGACAGCATAACTAATGCCTTTATTAGGCTAATTACGCCTGAGGTCAAATCTCTCCGTAGCACAGGACCGGTACAGGCTGGAAGGTTAGCAAATGCTTAATGTTTTAAGACAGCTTATCATGTAGTACTTTATATCCATGAAAAAATAGTTGTTATTGATTTTTGTCTGATATGAGCACCAGCATTGATGAGTCAGAGGCGGTCTTTGTCATTTAGCGTGACATCAGGGATAAAAAGTAAAGATATGAAAAGTGTTTCATTAAAAGCAGGATGCAAACATTTCTCTGCATGATGTTTTTGAGCATCTACAGAACCAGCTCTCTCCGTCATGCCAATGTGTGCTGAAACTGAGAACATGTTAATCATACGCAGATGCAAAGAGAAACCAGAAAGGCAATGTAATGTTCATTCTCAGAGGAGATAATCTGCTGTCAGGGTTGAAACAAGGCTTATGTATATTTAATAGGATTGAGCTGCTGCAAAACATTTAGTGGCACAGCCATATTAAAAATAGATAAAGCAGTAGAAAAGGTTGTGTATTCTTTAAATGAGTCAGCTTTCTTTTTGGTCAGTAGGTTATGTTGGTGTGCCAGTGTTCAAACCTTCCTTTTTCTAAAACCTCTGATATATTCTGGAGGCATTTTTTGTTCATTTAAATAAGCTTCAAGTGCTTTTTTGGAGCTACAGTTCATCAAAGAAGATAGAAATCTTTGGTGACAGAAACACAGAGGACTTGAGTTGGTTGAGCTTCACAGTCAGCAAAGGGTTAAAAACAAAGCAGGAAGCCAAACTGAAGGTCTCCAACTGCATAAATCATGTCTTTGTGTCTAAAGTAAGTGTAATACAGGGGAAAAGCTGCTCATTGCCACACAGATATATTCTTATTAGCACTGCTCCTGTTAGCTCCAGTAATCTGTAGCCTCAGATGGCGTTTTAACAAATGCTCTGCTAACCTTAGTGACACCTTCTGACACCCACACAAGAACATTTTGTATTAAATGAATGTTATTCAATAAACTCAACAAACATTTGTGTACTTTTTGGATAAAGAAATCTTTAAATATTGGAGACGGTGATTATTAGAAATTGTTTTGCACTTTCCCAAACACAATGGAAGTCCTCAGTAAAGTAAACGATGCCTCTCCTATAACAAAACCCTGAAATCAGATGTTTTGTTTCCTGTGTCCTTTCCTGAATCTGGGACCGTCTGAAATACAAAGCCTGAAGTCAGTCTGAATTGTTTTGGTTACAGATTTGTTGGGCCCATTACGAATACTATTATGTAGATCAGCCTTGGGAAATAAATTTCCGCGTTGTGCATTTGAATTGTGACACCGGGCCTCTCATTTCATCTACGGTACAGAAAAGCCTGCCAGTCCAAATGGAAGGTTGTGGAAATTAGACGGCAATGTTTTCATTTATATTTTTTTTCTATCAAGTTTTCTTTAAATGTAGATCTTATAAAATTGTTGACCCACTCCAACACACACACACACACACATGAAACCATATTGGAGGGAAAAAGAATGAAAACAGGTTTATGATTTCTCTCAGGGGAAATGCTTTTAACCTCAGGATGTTCAATCACTTTCTTTTTTAAAGATCTTTTTGGAAAATTTTTGAAGGATGCCCATATGTGACACACACACTCAAACACACACACACACACACACACACACACATTTTACATTCCCTCAGCTTCCATCGCTCCCACCAACATGGAAAACATATTTACTTTACTAAAATGTTGCCATAAAATATCAACCATATGTAAACAAATATAGATTTTGTCTTCAGTTAATCAACTGAAGAAAAACAATAACAGTTTATTAAGTAATGTCTCAGTAGCATAAAAGCAGCTCTTATTGTTATAAGTGATGCTGTCACAAAAAATCTAATCTAGATAAAAACTAAATTTTAATGAAAAGCACAGCTCATCTTTTTTAATTCCCTCGACTGAGGAGCAATCTGAGAGAAAACTGGGAAATATATCAGGAAATAAATGAACAGATAAACAAAAAAAAAATTTGCCCCAGAAAGAGACCGTCCAGAAAACAATGTTTGCTGAATATACATGACACGGGCTCTTTTCATCATGACATAATGATTCAGGAGGCGTGCAGCTACAGTCCCAACTCCCAGCTTACATTGCATGTGTTTTGTTTTATCAAATAAAAAATTATGATATTCCAGTGTTTCTGCTGCTCTACAACAAAGGTGCTTGAATTGGAATTGACTGCATGAATAAATCAGACGCACAAATCAGAGGCATCTGGAGGACAGTGCTGTGGTGCAGCGGAGACGGTTTTCCAAGAGTGTTTGTTTTCTCCTCTCCGTGTGTTTAAGTTTGCTTGTTTGTCATTCTGCTTTTTTTTTTTTCAAAATTCAGACCTCCTCTGTAACGCAGACATGAAAAGATTCATGCAGGGCTTAACTACTGTTTTATAATTAATAGGTTATGGTCATAGGCCACTGTGTTTATAAGTGACTGCAAAATTTAAAATTCAGCATCTTCAGTTTAACGCACTGAGTTTAACTCAAATGCCCACATGGAAGCCCGAGACATTACCATTTATTGTTTGGCTAATTAGAGGGTAGTTGCTGTGTCTGGATAAAGTAGCATAATTAGTCTTAGATTTATGATTGCATACGCTGACAGACCAGTTGCTTTCATATACTGAAAGGGGTTGTTGCATTTGTAAGAAATCCAAAGAAAATGAGGCTGCCTGCTGACTTGTTCTAATAAAAATCTATTTCGTTTCTCCTGAGCAGGACGGTAGGGCACAACAAGGACAGATGGATGTGCTCCAGTGTTATAACACAGCAGAACATTAGAACACTGTAGAACATTTTCTGACTTTTCAAACTGCCCTTGGCAAAGACGCGCAACAGCCCCAGGGGTATCACACCATTTACTTCAGCACTCTGACCTTTGTGATTAAACGTACACGTCTCGGAAATTCTTGCCTACAGAACAGACGACGTCGCCCTGCACCCGCTGAAGCTTCACGACTCAAATTGCATTGTGTGTTAAGGCTAATAAGTTATTTTCCCTGTATAAAGCAATAATGTTTTGCTCAGAGAGATGAAACCAGTTATGAGGTAAATGAAATATATCAGCAGGGGAAGGACACAGCTATGTTACTGCTGAGTAATTCTCCCACACAAGCTAAAAAAGAGCAACTTTCACTGCTCATATGTGGTCTGCTGTTAGTAAACTGTTAATTATTTAACTGGCATTCTTGAAATAGAACATTTATGCTCTGGAGAGCAGCATTTGACTAAATTCTGTTCCCTTTTTTTTTGCTCTGGAGGAGGTAATAACTGAGCATGCACTGATGTAAGGTTAGCTCTGTAAGACAGCAGCATTTTACAGCAATTTTAGGCAGCTGGATATCCTAAGACTTTGGGTTTAGCAACAGATTATACAAACATCCCACTGATGTGCTATGAAAGTATCCCTAGATAGGCGTCCTTGCACTAGACCCCCAACAAGGTAAGGAAATAAATCCTGCGGTGTTACACAGATAAAACTAGAATTCCTGCATCACAATTAAGAGTTACCATTTAGGACCATTTCTGCAAATTATCCTGTAAATGAGGATAAGGGAGCTCCATCCAGCTCCTGGGAAGTTAAATTAAGGAACCTGGGGAAATGAAGCAGAGCCCACACTGTGTCCTCATAAAGCCAGCACTGACACGTGATGCTGCTGTGAAGAGTGGATGAGAATGAATTGTTTCATTTGACTATGGCCTGCGTGTAATATGTAACTATATTGTGATATTACCTCTCTGCTTTTCTATTTTTCATCATCTATTTTTAACTATCTCAGGAGAGCCTCGTCTTTGACTGCTTCCAAGGTTCAAATGGTAAACTGTTAAAGACGTCTTTTATGCTAAAGCTGCATTGCAAATGCTGAGAATGGTCCAGCTCTCTTTGTCTGTACTGCAGGGGGGTTTCCTTTCACTTTATTTCCTTTCAAATCCACTGTACCCTTGAACTCTCTGTGATTTTGATTTTGAAGCTACAGCTAGTTAAATCATAACATACAACAATTGTTGCTTCCAAAAAAATTAAACTTACCGACCGGGCACTGACGTGATGCCTCATTCGCTGCTGCAATATATCAAAGAAAGCAATGCAGAAATCTGTCACACAGTGTGAGGCACAAGATGAGAAAAAATAGTGCAATCAGAGAAGTAACTTCATTGCTCTCCCTTACCAACCTTGAGCCAGAGAGTGAATCATAAGGAGACTTAGGAGCAGGGCGAGATCCTTAGCTCCACAGGAACCTGTCAAATGTGACCCAGAAGTGCTTTTTTAAGATAAGTTAAGAGAGAACTTTATAGAACACAATGTTCACAAGGTGATTACCATTAAAGTTCTCTTTGATGTGGCTCATGAGGGGGAAAAAAACCCACACTGAATGGAACACCTTTAACATTGAGTGCACACAGAGTAGGAACAGAGAAGGATAAACGTAATTATTGTGGCTGGACTGCAAGGGGACGGCCTCACAGTAAGAGCGGCTCTTACTTTTCCTAGGCATAATTAATTTATTCCTCTCTGAGAGGGAAAGCCTAACCTGATGTCACGCCATCTTTAGCTTTCATTTTGTTTGCAGAGTTTTCTCGACACAGCTTCAGAAGCATGCTTTTAAATGTTACTGTTCAAGCATATTGTTTGAACATTGTGTAAACAATAGTGTTAATAGTGTATATTTCTGTGAAAAATGTATCCACTCCATACAAAACACGGAGCATTTGAGAAAGAGTTTGCTTTATAATTTATTATAATCAGTCCAAATTTTGTGTTGTTTGAAGGAATAATTGAGAGATTATCTAAGGACCAGGACAAATACGCTATTTTGATTTTACAATGTGAAAATGATTCGTCTGTGATGCTCAGTATAATTTTCAGAGTGAATATCTTGAGCAGTGTACTTAATGGGTATTTTCGCTCAGTTGGAGATCGCTGAAATTGGCACATTACATAGAAACCCACACAAACACAGTATTGTGGTAGTAACTGGAGAGTCGTGGGTAAAGCAGTGCAGCAGCCCAAATCTCTTTTAGTAAGGGTTGTTAGTTCCTTTTGATTTGTGTTTGGCTGCCTGTCACCAAAACCCATTCACTGAAATCACATCACTATAATGGTCTAATCAGCACTTAACGACCCATGTTACATAAAATCAATGCACCCTTCCATTTGAGAATGCAGAATATTTGGAGGGGCAGCTGAAGGCTTGTGAAAGGGGGCCTGTCAATAGTGCTGCAACCACTGGACAAGCGTGCCTGCTGAGAGCAGGGGGATGCGTTTGCCCTCCAAGTTCAGTGATCCTCCTGAGATCAAAGCTTTTACAGCAAAATCCTTTGTTTTGCTGACTAATCTTGTATTGATTTTAACAAGTTGTTAAGCTCTATTGCAGTTGTCAGACCACTGCCAAACAACTCCTCTACCTGTAGAGGCTCAAAGAAGAAGGAGCTGCAGCTCCAACAGGAAGAACCATTTAATTCTCTCCTTGTTACAGGGAGCGCAAACGCATTAGTGTTTTACCTTCTTTTTCGTAGTTATGCAACAGTTTTGGAGTCAGCAGCCCATACTGTGTTTACCTAGTTTCGCGCATATATTGTCTTGTGGTTTTTGTGGGAGGATGTGAATCCGTGGAAAAAAAAAGAAAGAAAGAAAGAAAGAAAAAAATGCGACACCCCATCAAGTATCTCTCCCACGTGCAAGTTGTCACGGAAAAAATTCAAATCAAGTCGGAGCAGTGCACTGTGGGCGCTGCAACCTCGCTGTTCCTATTGATGCGTAGAAAACAGTTTTGGATGCAACCCGAAGTGAGTGTTGCGCTGGACCGTCTGCTGCCAGCCACGGCCAGCAGGTCCTTTGCATTGTGGTTGGTGGAACTGCAGAGAGAACATAACAATGCCAGCTTGCTTTCATTTCAGTAGACCTCGGAGCTGCAAATGAATAATATATTGGAAGCAACTCGGGGGTAAATGAATAAATCTACACTAGGTGGGGATTTTAAAGGGAGGGGAAATTATCAAAGAGCTACAGCACTACCTTGTGGTAGAGTATGATATTGCGCGGGATGGTGCCGATGAGGGAGCAGTCATAAACATACAGTTAATTTTGACACATTTTTCTCAAATAACTTTCCTGTGAATGGTGCTTTCGAGGAATCGGAGTTTCACCGAGTTCAAACCATATAGATGCAAAAAAAAAGAGGGCAAAAAGCCCTTATTTTGTGCTCTCTGTCAATTAATCAGAAAATAGAACTGTTCTGCTTCCTGTTAAGATGAGACCATGGGCATAACTGCTCCATCCATGCTGGAGATAATTAATATCAATGACCTTGCTGACGTTTCAAATGCATCACGTTGAGTTTAATGATGATGTGTCATAAGCAGCCGGAGGTGGAGACACCCGGCTCTGGTCAGGGGCTCCAGAGCTGACAGGCGAGACCAGGTGAATAATAGTCCATGGCATCTTATTATATTGCTGGCGTGATCTGATTTACTCCAGCAGCAAATGGTGGGAAGAGACCCAGTGTCGTTGTGGGTATTGAATTAACGAGGTTTACGCACAAATGAACCCCACACTGACGGCAGATACATCACGCAAGATTAAAGAGCATTTCCACGTGCTGTGAGAGCTGCGTTGCACTGTTGACCCACTCACACGTGTTGCGCTTTCCAGCTCAAAATGTGCAAGGATTTAGTGGAAATTATTGGCTTTTGTGTGAAATCTTCTGGCCAACGTATTCGAAGAGGGGAAAGAGGACATTTGACATATTTTACATCCGGTATCAGTAAATCTGTGACATTAAAACAAAGCTTTAACCGGTTTATAGTATTTTCATATCTTATGTCTCCCCTGTATTTATTACAGGATTCAATAAGAAAATAAACATATATGACTAAAGTAAAGCTCTAAATATTTTTCATTTAACAGTAATCATAGTTTATTTATATTGGATATTTGTAAGAGATGTAAATGATATTGTTAAATTCAAAAGAATACGTATATTAATACAATAATTGCGAAAAACGTGACGTTTTAACCCCAAACCTTCGACTTTTTTAAATTAACACTACAACTCCCGAGAGCATGAAAACGCTGCACGGAACAAAAATCTGATTGGGTTTTTATAAACCACGTGACAGAATTGGACGAATGGCGAAAGACCTAAACAGGAAGTGTCATTTTCAGAGTCGGACAACGTGAAATCTGAAAGTCAAGTCCAGATAAAATGCGCTGCATCTTTCCAGCCCATTAAATATGTTACCGTCTGCATCTTCAGATTGTCGTGACATGTTGTGCTTTTAGCGGGTTTTGTGTCACGATGCTCCGGGCGGCAGCTAAAGCTTTTTCTGCTGCATCAACCGGCGCGGTGTCCCGGAGAGTAACGACAGCTGTTCGACACTATTGTAAGAACACGCCGACAAAACTGAGAGTGTCCGAAGCACTGTCGGGAGCAGATCTAGGAGCTAACGTCAAAGTGCAGGTAATTTCTGCTTATTATGTAGTATTTTCTGGGAACACGAGCTGATCCGGAGTTAAACTCAGGGTGGGTTGTTGGATGCAAGTGCTGAGAATGTGCGGAACGAGCCTTAAATCTTATTAATGTGTACCCTTATTTTTACAGTTAAAAATAACAATCTTTGTAAAACCTAAAAAAATTGAAGCATACTTGCCAGCTAAACCGGTGATGCACTAAACTGCGTGTACACATGCTTTAGACTAGCAATTATGAAAATCATCCACATGTTTTGTTGACTCCCAGTTGACAATCTGATACGTCACCACCGTGTCAGATTGTCACTGCGTGGTTGTGTGACTGTAGTAAAGAGTTGCTTTGGAAAACAACTTTTGACTAATTTTATTGTGTGTTTTGTCTCTGAATTACACTCAAAATAACTATATTGAGGGGGAGAAAATGCGTCTGTAACAATAACTGTACAAATATAAATGAAATGCGTTTTTTGTAGCATTTTTTTTAGACTTATTGGCCCCTCAAACCACTTTATACTGCAATCAACACTCACTCACACATTCAGAGAGGGCTTTTTTTTCATTATGGTGCCCAAAGTCACTCACGTCTGCAGCTGAGGTAATGCCAGCCAGATTGTTACAAGTGCAATATTATTCATTCACTATGCAATATGATGTATTATAACAGGAACAGTATCAGTATTTTATTTTTAAAATATCACAGTTACTGTAAGTACTGGTACATCCCAGCATCCATACCCTGAACTAATACTGCACTTTCTCACTTTACTTTCCAAGTACTTTCTAGTACCATCAAACTATAGTCTGTGAATTTATCTGCCTTACTGAGAAATAATGAGTTCTTAAATGACCAGAATCCTGATTATGCAGGCAAAAACGGTCCAGAAAGAAAAGCTGAGTGTAGTTTTGTTCCGTGTCTTTGTTTTAGGGATGGATTCGCTCCGTTAGACCTCAGAAAGCCAACGTCTTCCTGCATGTGAATGATGGGAGCTCCTTGCAGTCATTGCAGGTTGTCGCAGGTGCAGAGCTGAACGATCCGTAAGCATTTCAGCTTTGCTCCCTGTAGACGATCCTTTGCCACGCAGTTTCTGACATGAACGATGCGCACACTTTATATTCTTTTCTTTTTCTCACAAATGTAGGTTGCTCACTTTTGGCAGTGCCGTTGAAGTCACAGGTATTCTTAAGAAAAGTCCACACCAAAAGCAATCGGTTGAGCTTGATGCTGAGCGAATTAATGTAGTTGGAGAGTGTAACCCTGTGGTAAGAACAAACATCTCATACACGTTTTATAACTGTGGTTGCTGCAGAAATCACAATTTATTGCATTTTTGCTTCATATTCTTGTTTAAGGATTTTCCCTTTAAAATCAAAGAGAGACACGGCCTTGAGTATATTCGCCAATTTCCTCATCTCAGGTGTAGAACAAATGCTTTTAGCTCCCTGTTGAGGATACGAAGTGAGGCCACCACAGCAATTCACTCATATTTCAAGGTGAGAGCATCAGTGGAGGAGTTTCTTTAAAAAAAAAAACAATACAAAGCAGAGTGAGGGGTTTTTTGTTTTTATTATTTTGCTTCTTTTTTTTTTCAGGACTGTGGCTTTGTACAAGTTCACACACCAGTCATCACCTCAAACGACTGCGAAGGAGCAGGGGAGCTCTTTCAGGTTGAGGTGAGCATCTAAGCGTCAGATGTTTTTTTTTAAAGTTAATGCTCTAATGTGAGAAGAAAGAATTATGAAATTATTTGAACGTTTTTAATCTTTGCTTTAAAACTTTTCCCACAGCCATCGGGCCCAGATCACGCCGATGGAGAGAACTTCTTCTCTGTACCAGCCTTCCTGACTGTGTCTGGACAGCTTCATTTGGAAGTGATGTCAGGGTGAGATAAAGCTGAGGAGAAATCAACTTAAAGTGCATTTTGCTGCCACATGTACACTGTTAACTGCTCAGTTGTACGTGTGTGAAAGCAGCTGAATTCACTGTTTTTTCTCCCATCTTATATAAATGAATCTTGTAGGGATCCTCTGCACATTTTTAAAGTATTGTATGTACAGGGATGCACACTGAAGTGCGTTTCTACTTGTCGCTCTTCCAGGGCTTTTTCCAAAGTCTACACATTTGGGCCGACTTTCCGTGCGGAGAACTCCCAAAGCAGACGCCACCTGGCTGAGTTTTACATGGTAGAGGCAGAGATCTCCTTCACACGGTCCTTAGAAGATCTCACTAAGGTAAACTATGTTGGATTTGATCTTGAATAAAAAAAATGCTACTTATCAGTCAGGCGGGACATTGATTAACATGTTTAATATGTTCTATACATTTCTGTACCTATTATACATTTATGTATCCATTATTTTACACTGACAGATACCTACTGTTCTGTTAGCCGGCCTTTGTTAAAAAGTTGACATCACATGTAGTCCAGTGTTAATTTCGTTGACGAAATATTTTCGTCATAGTCTTCGTCAATGACCTTTTTCCCGTGACGAAAACAAGACGATAACTAAATTAAAACCACCTGAAAGGATAAAAATAATGATGAAATTAATTGACAAAAGTGTTAATTAATTTCGCAAGAAAATGAATTAACACTTTCGGATATGGTTTCTTCTTGACGAATCGTCATCGTTTTTTTATCCTTTTAGGTGGTTTTAATTTAGTTATCGTCTCGTTTTCGTCATGGGAAAAAGGTCGTTGGCGAAAATATTTCATCAATGAAATTAACACTGATGTAGTCCAAAGTCTAAAGACATGAAGGTTAATGATTCTGAATTGAGGCAGATGAAGTGCTGAAAGTGTGCAGAATAACCTGCTGTATGAATGTGTGGTTAATTGTGGGTTGCAGTCTGAAATGCTCTGTGTGGTATGTGGTAAGTATGGAAAATCTGCGCGTACTGAACTTCAAATTTTGCACTTCCCTTACGGGACTTTTAAAGTTGCTCTTGTTCACAGTTTGCCCGGGAAAGATTTAATTATTAAACTTGGCCTGCTCCTTAGGTTATGGAGGACATGTTCAGATCTGCCACGGAGCATATATTGGCTCACTGTGCGGAGGATGTGGATTTATTTCACAAGCATGTGACTCCCGGGCACAGGGTGAGTCCTGAAGGACACTTGGGGACATAACCTGGCTCCAGCCATGACTGTGTCTGACTTCATTATTATCTCAACTTACATGTTTCCTCTTGCATTCATATATCCTAAGGACACTGTAGATGCTATGCTGAAGAATAGCTTTCCTGTGTAAGTCTCTTTTTTTTTCTATATATCATGTTTAAAAATGGATCACATAAAAAATATGCAGACAAAGGCTCGAGGCCTTGAATATTTGATGCTGTCATTTCTAAGGATTACATACAGAGAAGCTATAGACATCCTACACCGCAGCTCTGAGAAATTTGCCTTCCCAACAGACGTAAGTGGCAATGATTTAATTTTTATTTTAATATTGCACACTGGCTGTATTCTTCTACTGTGTACTTGTTACCAACACATTTATTCCACGTGGCTCTCCTTTTCTACAGTGGGGCTGTGACCTTAAGACTGAACACGAGAAGTACCTGGTGAAACATTGTGGCAACATTCCAGTCTTTGTCACTGATTATCCTTACGATCTGAAGCCTTTTTATTCAAGAGACAACCAGGATCATCCGGAGCGTACAGTAAGACTCAGACATCCTGTTAAAATGCAGAGTGAATCAATGATCTAACCTCTCATTTCCTTCCTTGTAATGTCAGTTCGGGTATTTCAGCAATTTGCATATCTGAGCTGACTTTGACTGTTGTGCAGACAGCTGCAGTGGACCTTCTTGTGCCAGGAGTTGGAGAGCTCTGTGGGGGCTCCCTCAGAGAGGAGAGGCTGAATCTGCTGAGGGCTCGGCTGGAAGAGTAAGAATTCCTCCTTCAAGAGTACTGGAAGGCTTATGCTAAAAGATTTAGACTACATTTTTCAGTTGCTTTAGAATTTTCCTGAATTCATTCAGATTAGTTATAATCCTGCCTGTGAGACTCTGAGCCAGCTGGTGCATTTTAAGTCTCGTAGCGGCTGATTGAAATAAGGAAAGCGGTCTTATCTATACACATTTTGTTGTCAAAGACGGCACCCAAACTAGATGGGTTACCATCTATTTTGCATGGGTTAGATTTTGCCTCATTGCTTAATAAAGATATTCCATTGGAAGGAAAGTTAATGCATGCCATTTCTGGTGTTTGAGCATAAAGTTACATGACTGTGCCCATGAAAATGAAAATACCTGATTCCTGTTGCAGGATGCCTCTGTGCAGCTTTGCAGCATTTCCACCCTGATTGCTTTTTTTAGATCACTTTGTTGAACCCATTTGCACTTCTGAGCGCTGCATCTCCTCTGGTATGATAAAGGAGTGACCTTTCAACTTGAGTTTCATTTTAGGGAAGAGAACAAAGTTTCATAGAGGCAAGTCTGGCAGAGAGAGCGGGTGGTGAGTGAATTGTGCTGCACTTGTTTGTGTGGCCAAAAAAAACCCAAACCTGCCTTTCATTGCACTGTGTGGCGTACATGATGGCATGAGACACAGTTGAGGTAATTTTAGCTGAATTTGCTCCCTGAGATGTCTCAGGATCTTACAGCAGAACTCTGCACTGATATTCTGACCCTGGGGGGGAGGGACTAGTACGTACTTGCACCCCTAACCTGATGGACCATTTTCAGACATCGACACTGCGTACACCTCCCACTAAAAACTCCTGTTTGGTCTCTGGGTCTAAGCCAGAGATCTAGCTACTGTTACCAGTGAGGATCTGTGTCAGTTTGTCTCAGGGTCTGATGTTCAGATGCACTGGTGGTCAGAAGAGCACTTCCAGGGAGCAATTGAAATTTAAAGCGGTGCTGGAAGTGGTCCAGATTTGAACATGAAGGTGACCTTGAAGGATGAGTTCAGACAGTTTTACATAAAGTATATATTTTTTTATTTTTATGGGCAGAGTCTTGTAACTTTTTAATTTATATAAAAGAATTTGTTTGGGCAGAAAAATGACGCAATGAATAAACTCTATTGTGTGAAATATTCCATAGTTGTGTGGACAAAAACTATCACACTCATGTATTTATGGTAGAACTTGATCAGATATAATGCTCTTTTCCAGGGCTGGATTAGAAGACGTCTACAGCTGGTAAAAGGATAGCAATTAAAAAATAAATATTTATTCTTATGATATTTTAAAGGACATCAAAAGAAGTCTAATGGCATATTTCTAAATTTTGCAGGTATCTGGATTTGAGGCGTTTTGGCTCCGTCCCTCACGGTGGCTTCGGACTGGGATTTGAGCGATATTTGCAATGCATTCTCGGCGTTGACAATATAAAAGATGTGATCCCTTTCCCAAGATTTTCCCATTCTTGTCTTCTGTGAAACAGTTGCACCATTTTGTATATGTTCACAAAGTTATGTTCGCTGTCTGAAAATGATCAAATAAATATCATGTTCAGCATTGTTTTAATTTTGATAGATTATTTGTGTCTCGCCTCTAATAGGAACTACTGGAATTTGAGTTGATATATTTTATCTTTCAAGGTTTAAAGTCGATTGTTCTCCAAGTGATTGTGCGAGACCTCTTTCCCGCAGTACTGAACGATGGGGAATTCATTATTCTACTGTAATGTTAATACTTCCACTGTTAACTGGTTGCTTGAATTTTCTCACTCACTTCTTCCAAGAGCGTTGGCTTTAAGAGCAAGATGTTAACTTCCCACCAGATGGTGCCTTTTCCCATTTCAACTAGTGTGAAAATGCCAGATTTTTACTAGGTTACAGTTGCTGTCTGGATCAATATCGTCCCTGTTTTTCCAAAGCGCAGAAAGTCAAGGAACTCTCTTCTGTCTGCTATAATATCAAACTACATTTGGATGGCATTATAGGCTGATACCACACATTTGTTTCAGTTATTTAGATTTAGATTATTTATTTGAAATAACAGAATTACTAACACGTCTGTTTCTGTTAGAGAGGAATCGGTTTGGTTTTATCTCGAGTCGCTTGGGGAGCTGTTTAGTAGCAAACAGTTCCCCGATCCTGTTCATCCCAGAGCAGCCCATCCCTCTTTATGCACAGTGGGCGTGGTGTGAGTTAGGAAAACAAACTGCAGACACCCTGTGATACTTCCTCACCCTGCATCAGTTGAGTTTCCCCGCGGCTCCTCGTCAGCCGGCCGTGCGTAATTGCCTGAGAGCGAAATCGCAGCGTTTTGCGCGCCTCTTGTTCCACACGTTACCACCAGGAGCGACTGTCTAAACCTCCGACCATCGCTACTTTGATTTTTATCAAATGGGGGGCGCAGACTGCAGCAGGGAGAGCCAAACGCCGACAGCACTTTGAACAGGCGAGCCCCAAGGAGCCATCATGTACTAGTGACAGACCGCAGAGCGAGAAGACGCAGCAGACAGTGACAAACATGAGCGGCGGAGAAATCATCTTCCAAGGCTGGCTGAGAAAATCACCACCGGAGAAAAAACTCAGAAGATATGTGAGTGAATGCGCTTCCGTTCAGTTTCTGTGGTTTTTAGAAGTTTGACTGGCACAGAAGTTACCCAGTTTCTCTGCTGCTCTTTGCTCTGTCACACTGGCACTTTGTCTTTATGCCATCCCATTTTGAGTGCTGTCAAACTCTGATATTTACAGTGTTCTCGGAGCAGGTGCATCATTTTACCAACTCCTGTAATTCGAGCTGAATCTTTATTAAGATCTCGTAGAGACAGTTCAGTTGCAGCATCACAGCTGGACAATATACAGCAAATATTTAAAATAATTCCAAAAGGTTTTGAAAATCCCTGCGTTTAATCTGATTTCAGCGTGAACAATGATTAGTAATCTTTGGTGACCTGTAACTTCAGCCTGAAGGCAGAGCAGTGAATACGGAGAAAAGTTAGACCTCAGTTTAAAAGCTTTCTGTCGCACAGATGAGACGGGATCCTTTGTTTCCTGTGATCTTTTCACTCTTCCTGGCAATGCACTTGTGCTTGTGTGTTTTATATATACATCTAACATAGATATAACCAAAACAAGAGGATATGGCGTAATAGATTATTGATTGTATGGAGGATTTATTGAACTATCCCATCAAGGACCAGTTGACATTAAATACTCAGTAAACTGCTCCTGTATTGTGATCATTGTACTGTCTTAGAAAACTAAGATACTTTATTATAGGATGTTGATGGAAAAGGTGTTTAAGTCACATATTCTGAATTTTGAAATAGTCTGCTAAAATCCTGAAATATATGTCATGTGGAAAAGCAGCAGATTTTACATGGAAGGCCACCCACTGAGAGGCGCAACAATAACACGGAGGTAAGCCTGTGTAATAGATGACAGCTGTCTATAATTTTGACTAAAGAGCTGAGATGCTCACAAACTGCCGTTTGGTTTTATCCAAGTGTGATGAGGTAATGTCTAATAAAGCACTGATGTGACCAGTTTTCATCTTAGCCAAGTCGACTAACGTCGCAACAACACTTGAGGGCTCTGATAAGTCTGTATAAGCCAAAGCTGCTAGCCTCTCGCTGGATGCTAGGCAGGGGAATGGCTGCAAATCAGATAATAGGATTTATGAAGGCAGATAGAACCATGAGACAATCTCCTATAAATACAGCTGTCCACTGTTTTTGTATGGTGTTGCGTTACCAGGCCTCTCCATGTTCCTGCTAGCTGATTTTGCCATGATGTCATCTCTGTGTTTCATCTGGAAATCCATCCTTGAATGTCTTCAGATGCTGTCCTGTCATTTCCTCATTGTCTTCCACTTAAAGCTGGCTAATGTTTACACAGAGACCACCGTGGACAGTATGGAACAGCAGCTGCAATACTACACAGGAAAAAAACATTGCTTGGTTACAGTACTATATAAACAACCAGAGGAAGAAAAAAAAAAAAAAAAACTCTCAAGGCAGGATAGAGCCCACATAATGGCCTGCAGGCAAGAAAGCAGGGAGCAGCCTCTCAGGCCTTCTCACACTGCTTCTCACCCTGAGAAATAACCTATAAACAACTACACAAACACTATTTCAGCCAGAAAACAGAGTCATGAGATGGAACGTCCAGGACGGGCAGACTTGTGAATGCGATCATCTGTCCATCTGAAATTCCTTCCACTTAAAGTCAGGCTATATGGACAATCGGGGCCATTTATTTACCAGTATTACTGTCATCTGATCTAATTAAGTGAATGTACCGGGATATTTTCAGATCCAGTACTCCAGACATTCCTGAAGGTGTGCTGTGTTTGGGAACACGGTAGCAGCTTTGATCGGTCATTATACTGGAATGAGTTGAGGAGGTGTAAGGAATGTGTTGTTTCAGAGCTGTAACTGCCATGTTAAATGCTACAATACGTGGGTCAGTAGTGCCACTCGGAGGGGATCATTTATCAAAATGTGTCTTAAATCTTAACAACTTCCCCATCAATATTCAACCATTCCTACCACCCTGTTCTCCCCAAACCAGCTGAGGCCTGTGTTTGTTAATCAGTAGTTAGCTGATGAAATGATTAGTCATTGTATTTCTCCCATGACCTTCTCACAGATGATTTCTGAAAGTGTACCACATAGCTACACATGTTTAGTGCAGGGTAGGGTGAGAGTGAAAACTGGTACTACCACTGCAGGCCTGCCATGCAAATCATGTGCAAAGCAAAACACCGTCAGTTAAAGGCTGGAGCGAGAAGACGGGAGACAACATGTTTATGCAATATAATGACTAATCATGGTTAAAAGTTTTCTAATTGTACATGTGATTCACTCTCCGCAGTGACTTAATTACTGTACAACAGCTCCCCAAAACACAAATGCAAGCGTCCCCTCACAAACGTGACAGTGGCCATGCAAACACGTGTGGTTCATTTTCACTTCGTCCCCACAAAAAAATAAAGTCACGGTCTAAACGTCTCAGAGCTGCTGCGTGAATCACTTGGTTGGAGTTTATCTCTTCTTTGGGGCTGATTGAGGTTCCAGAGGTGGGCAGTGTTTTAATGCTGGGAGTGGGAGTGGCCCGGCTGCTTTTGTTGAACAATGTCCAGAATAAGCAGAAAGAACATGAAAACAACTGACGAATCCTAAGCTTTCCCAGTCCCCCTCGCATAGCTTGGTTGAGGTAATTTTACTCATCAGTTTGTGGTCAGACAGTAAGCTTAATCATGTCTGCTGTGTAGCTGCTGCATAGCAAATAATCTTTCTATAATAAGTATGAAAACACTAGTTTAATATAGTTTTTCTTGACTTGTTGTAAAGGCCCCCCAAAAACCCTCCTTTATCCTCTTCCTCCTTCATTTCTTCCTAAATGGATACTTTCAGTGCAGACATGTGTCACAATAAGTCATCTGTATTAGTTATTATATCTGCCTTAATCATGCACAGTGACATATATCAAAAATATTCTGTCTTGCTCTCCGGTCGATCAAGCTGGTGTTTGCTAAACCCTCCCATTTGTCCGTTGCGTCTGACATCACAGACGTGTTTGTTCAAATACAGTAAAGCGCTGCTGCATTCCAGACAGATCATATCGCCAAGGTGATATCTGCTGCGTCTTCTGTCTCCCACTTGCAGTTTCAAAAGGCTGCACGCTCTTTCCCTTGTGGACGGCGCACTGGGGAAGAGAGGTGAAGGGGAGTCAGTGAGTTTTAAAGGCAGACATAGCAGAGCAGCGGCCTGTGTCAGCTGCTGGGTCTGCAGTTGTTTTGCAGAGGGGCTTTGGGAAGTCCTTGCCCTTAGAGGTCAACTCCAAACACCTCCCAGTTCCTGCTTTGACAGACAACCAGTACTCCACAGACGTTTTCCTTGTTCCATCTCATCTGTGGGCTTTTCCCCCCACATCGCTGGGGTGTTTTTATGAGACACTTCTGTCAGTCAGATTCATTTTTCATCATTCGATATGTTCACTTAAACATATCTGCATCTTTTGTGGTTGACATGACATTGAAACCATTTTTGTTGCCTTTTAATCTGTTTATTATTTTTAACATTGCTTAGCAGCCTAAGTGCCTTATAAGGATATTATACTGATTCATTTTAGATATATTTTTTAGTATTCTTTCAGCAGTGTATTAGCCACCTGTTATTTGAAACAAATGCAAAACATTTTTGTCACAATATCAGGAACTTATGAACCTTATAAACAAACCTTAAATATATTTTTTTTATCTTACATTTGTCGCTCACGACCAAAAACCTGTTTTGAACTCTCTGCCATGAACTCTTTGTGTTTTTGGTGCAAAATGTAATTATTTCAGCGACAGCAGATGCCAGACTTCCTTTGGATGGTACCTGCAGGAAGTGTTGTGACAAAGGTCCCCTGACGGGGAAAGTAATTAAATTGGTGTGTGAGTATATAAATGCATTTCCATTTATCAAAGCATTATCAGCTGAGCTTAAAATAGTGCCCTTCTGAAGGAAATTTGATCCTGCTGATTTTTCTTTTCTCCTTTTGTGATTCGGACTAGCAGTGAGAAATGATTTTGCTTACTTGCTGAACTTTAAGGAAGCACACATGGTTTCATGTAATGGTGCTTGAAATAAAAATGAGTCAGACTAAAACAACGTGGATCACAAACAGCTGACCTAAACAACTCCTGTGATTATTCTGTTTTTTTTATATTTGACACGACTGGTAATAGTAGTCTAGGAACACTGTACTGATGGCATCTGGAGGTTGTGAGTGCATAAACTTTATGTTGGTTAGTTTCATGTTCACCCACGTGTGGAGTTTTTTTTTTGTTTTTCCTCCATTTAGAGGAATCTAGTTTCTGTACTGATTAAATCCAAACGCAAAATCATTTACGCAAATCTTGCTATTCGCTCCAGCTTAGATGTCATATGACTGTCATTAGATTGGCCTTCTGAAGCAAATGAGCTTTGCAGTCATGCCGCAGTCACTAGCAAACAGAGACATAAAGTATAACACAGAAAGTTCAAGTTTATCTTTCAGTGCTCTGATTATCAGAGCCGCAATCTGAGATTAAGTAGTATGTGCATATTTTAGCAGGAGGGAAAATGTGTGTACTATTTGTAGGCAGTGATAAATATACTTGTGAGTCAGCAAGCAAATAAGTAGGTGGTGGCTTTTTTTTTTTTTTTTTTTAATATAATGGCAACTTGTTTATGTTTCTTGTAATATCTGAGTTTTTGTGAAGTTCATCAAACTCTGAGCTCTTAAAGGTGTCGCCTGCTGGGATTTTAACATGAAATATTCTTGGAAAAATTAGCGTGGTTGAATGTGCCGACGTGAGAAAACTGAAAGTTTACCAAATGTTCTGAATGTGCTAAAAGAAGCCACTGCTGCGTGTCTGCTTCATGGGAATCGGTCTGCCTTTCAGAAGTAGTTTGTGGGAGTTGGAAATGTATAAACAAAGTGACTTTTGGTTGAGGTTGTGGTACAGGTGGTTGTAGCAGTCATAATGAAAAAGTGTTACAAGCACGCTCATGTTTCTCTGCAAGGCCTTGATAAATATTTTGCTTGAGGAAACTATAATACACTGGAAAAAACAAGTACTCTGCACTATATACACATATTAATTTTTCCATTAAATGATACCCCCCCCCATGCAAGTAGCCAGAGAGATGATGAATTGTGTTATAATTCTGGCTACTTGTATGGCAGGTTTAACATATTATTTTTATTTATAAATCTTTTTCATTTTATTTTAAAACCACACTTAAAGACAGCAAAAAAGATTAAGATGTGAATAAATCAAGCAAACCTGCAGTACATATGAAATCATCATCACTACAATTGCGTGTTGCTTAGACATTTGCTTCATCACAGCACTGATGAGTCATTGCATTTCAGTTGTAGGAACTGAAATTTTCTACGATAAGAATAAACCAATGAGTAATGCAACCAGCGTGCAAATATAGACTTGAGGATATAGGGCACTGTACACCAAACAGCTAACATTAAAAACTTCATATTGTGTCGGTCTCCTTCATGCTGCCAAAAGAGCTTTAGTCAGTTGGGACTTTTGGGAATGTCCTGTGGTGTCTGGCACCGGGACATTGGCTGCGGGTTATGGATTTGGGGCTCCACAGTTTGGGCTCGTTCAGGTGCAGCAGCTGACGCTCGATTGGATTGGGATCCTGGAGTCTGGAGGCTCGGTCACCACCTTGTTCCTGAGCCTGTTTAGTTTCGTTCCTGATGTGGCCGGGCACACAGAGCAGCATCCCTGCTCTTATGTGCTTTCGCTGGACAGTTTATTGAACAATTTGTTTTCTGCGTGTTGCTGAAAATATGGTTTCTGTTCCCAGTTATTCAGCTTCTTGTTTTTGCACACACAAAAGACGACATGGACGGTGATATATGAAAAGATGCTCTTATTGCGACGGTCTCTACAGATAGAGATGGATGGTAGCGATAGCGTTTGAATGTCAAATATTAATTTTTTTATATCACTGGAAAGTTGGTTTATTCTTTTCTAACATGATTATATTTCTGGCACAAAAAAACTGATGATTCTTGGCTGAAATGTGAAGTCTTGAAGTCTTTTGCATACAACTTATTAATATTATTTTTTAAATGCAGTCATTGATAGCTGTGGCTCAGGTCTGTCCCTGATCTGCTGTTTCTGGCCCCAGAAACCCACCGAGTGTTTATTTGAATTTAGTCTGTTTTTGTCTGTCTAAGCTTTTCTTTTCTCTGTTCACTCTCCCAACCGGGCCATGCAGACGGCCTCCTCCTCTTCCTCCTCCTCCTCCTCTTCCTCCTCCTCCTCCTCCTCCCTGAGCCTGGCTCTGCTGGAGGTTTCTCCATGGAAGAGGAATTCCTTCTTCCCACAGTCATCATGCTTACTCAGAGGGAATCATTGAATTTCTCTCTGTAACACTGAAGGCTTACTTTACAGTGTAAAGTTACCTGAGATGTGCCATATAAATCAAATGTAAGTGTAAAAAGTGTAAAATGTTCATTAACTGTGCCACTTATTAAATGTACTACAGTATGACTTAATTATTAATATTTTGCAAATCAGTTGTCTCCTGCCTGAAATAATGTTTGTGTTTTATTTCACACCAGAAATTATAGGAGCATGATTACACTGAGACATCTACGAGTAAAATAAGCACAAAAAAAGGAGTTCTTACCATTACGGTAAAAGAAGTAAGTTGCGAGCTCGACCATAAAAGCGGAGTGCATGAAAATAATAAAGAAAATCAACAAAAATCCTTACGTTTTGTGTTGATCATTAACAGGAAGCATCATGAAATTACAGCACTAATTTAATCAGCAGAAGAAATTATCTTCTCATTTAAAAAGTTATGAGTGTTTTTTAAAATAAACAAAATAATTTTTTTGATCAGTTATTTTTGGAGAAGTTGTTGAAAAATGAATGTTTACTCAGTCATATTATTATGTATGTAACACACTCCAGATTGTGTACTGAATATATGGATACACCTGTATTATGTGCAGGTGAATGTTACTAATGACAACAATAATTATTTTGTTTGCCACTGTGCTTTAGCTACACAAAACCTCCAGTGTACTTTTTGGTTTTAACCAGTGATGCACACGTGAGGAGTGCAGCCTCATCGACACGTAGCGTGCTAATCTGTTCGAGCACTTCGCTAACACAAATCTCACTGTGGTCAGACTTCCTCCGTGTTTCTGCTCTGAGGACCCCTTCCATTTCAGGGGTGTTGAAGTCACTGCTGCGCATGTAAAACTGCCTTGCAAAGGAGCTGGAAAGACCAGGAGATGTTCACAGCACATTCACAGACGTGCACGAGCTGACGCAGGTGGCAGAGGCAGAGGAAGCGACACAAAGAGTTCTGATTAAAGATAATGCTTCCCGTTAGTCAAACTGTCAGGGTGGGCTCATCTAAATAAGCCCAGCCTTTTTCTGATACGCAGTCATGGCAAGAGATTACTCATTTTCATAATGATGCAACTGTTCAACCATCAATTGAGGCTGATTATATCTCCTGAGAGCTTTTCAGAGGTTGTTTTTCAAAGTATGTGCTGCAGATCATTGCTCACATGAAGTGGGTGAATGAGGTAGGCACTAGGTACCAAATGCAGCATCCCTCTTGATCATCGTCACACCTGTGAGGCTGTCTATCACAGTAATACGACGGCATGATATTTCCTATAATGTTATGAAAGCTGAACCACACCGAGCTCTACTCTACATGTGAAGTTGTATTCAGAGGTTCCAGTCTAACCTCCTCCCACCTTCGTTACTGACTCACGAGAATTTATGGGCATGTTTAAGTTTTATCTTTATGTGTTATGTATTGCAGCTGCTGTCCTTCCAAGGTCAGTGTTTTGACTATTGGGAAACCCGAGCACTTTGATTTAAATTGCAGCAGCGCTCTGATGCACTTACTGGATTCCCCTGCAGTTTATACTGGCAGAAAAACTCTAACATGTTTTCATGTTTACCTTCCTGGGCACAGGGATGGGACAAAGCTGCGTCCTGCTCTTCACCGCTCAGTACGTGTCGCTGCTGAGGATGCGTGTCCTGTTGGCACTTTTTGTTTGTAACCTGAATTCACTGGAAGTGCTCCAGAAATGTCTCTTGTAAACTTCGTCTGCTTAACATCTCACTCAGAGCCAATGTTGAACCTTGTGTAAACTCTACAACTTCCAAAGAACCATTTGCGGTTTGTATAAACTCATATAAACAGATGTCATATAGGTAAATACAGATACATGACAGTTTCTAAGCACAGAACAGATAAACTCATTTTTAGTGGATTGTTTTACTCCTCTGTTGCATATTAAGTGTCTGTGTTATGTTGTCCCTGATTTTTCAATTCACATTACAGAGTCTTTTTGTGCTGTGATTGCACTCACACACACTGAAACTCCAGCCCGCACCTACAATGTGGTGTTATGTGTGACCTGCTATTGATTGGGACTAGATAATCGGGGCTCTGTCGTCATTGTCTGTCCGGCTTTGTCTCCGCTCACATGAACTGGAATCACAAGTGTTTAGGCATGTCCTCACACAGTCATGGTTGTTTTATCACTTCCTAATTCACACATTGCAGAGTGGTCCTCACTGCTGTTCCTTTGCTGGGACGAGTTTTCTGGAAAGATGAAATTCTTGTCTTCTTGCACCTCATGACAGGGACAGAAAAATCAAGTCTTTCCTCTTTTATTTCACCGTTATGGGATGAATGCATTGGGCTGAATTTTGTAGGAGGGCTACTAGAATTGCTAAAATGAAAAGCAGCATTGTGTTAAAATACTTTATGAGTAGTTCCTAGTTGCCTAGTATAAGTTTATAAGTTTTCATGGAAGCTAATAGTGACAAGTGGATCCTGTTCACCTGCCTTTTTAATGTGAGTTAAATGGAGTAAAGATGACATGATGTAATTCCCTTTCGCACAATGTAACCATTATAAAACCTGGTAGTAGATTAGAAAATGTACACAAAGATACACAGGGTGATTACAGGGGTCTGCTGCAGCTCCACAGTGCCAGTGTTTGTGCAGCTGTGTAGTGTGTGTACTGCAGCAGCAGGTAAACCAGAGGAGGTGCAGTCAAAGAACACAGCCTGCTGGCTCTTCTTTCACTCCTTTAATAGGGCCAGATGTAAACAAGGATATTCTAACCTCTGGTTTGGGCAACATATGGTTTATTGTGAATGTTTGCTCATGCACATTTAAAAACATGTTGACTGATACACATCATGCAGCCCGTTGACACAGCCTACTACTAAATACACACTGTGTACTGCTCTAGTGTTGTAAAAGGCACGCCTTAAATGATTGTTTAGGCCACGGCCATCTCTAAGTTCATTAGACTGTGTGAGTGGGATTGCCGAGTTGTTATATTTGCTCACATATATTAGATTGGACTTGTTTTCACTATGTTATACAGTAAGCAAGGACAATAAATGAATCGCTGTGGCTTTTTTGATGATACTGTATATATAGAATATACCAGATAATTGTATCCCTTTTATTTCTGTGAACTGAGAGCTTATTTTTGCCAGAAACAGAAAAAAAAAACAAAAAAACATCCAAAGAAACATTCCTATTTTTAGAGAATTGTTTTGTATGGTTTTGTTATTGAATGTTTTCCTTCCTATTTGTCTACAGTAGATACACACTTTATCCTTTGTATGCCTCTGTTGTCTCACGGTATCTGTCACTGGCTTACATCAGCACGGGACCAACTACACTGTGTTGAAACAAGGTAATATGAAGCTTTTTATGGGATGACTGAATAAGATTGAAGGGACTAAATGCTGCACGTTTATAGATTCGGATGGCTGCCCTTCAAGTGCTCATGGAAGTCGGTGCTTTTTTTAACAGTCTAGTGCTGAGACCTCTTTTAAACTGTTTATGGCTGAGACCCTTACAACCCAAACATCTCTTAGAAGGTTTTCCTAACCTGTGCTTTCATTAGCAGTAACGTTTTTGTGTCGTGCTTTGTGTAGAGCTGTTTTCCTGGTTTCTCTTTAGATTTGATTTTTATTAGAGGAAATTTTAATGAAATAATAGTAATACATAGGAGATGCCACGTGTCCCATATATTTTGCAGTATACTGTTCAGATAATAAACCGACTCTTTGACATCATGTTGGTGTTTGGTGTGATCAGTGGCCTGGCTTCGAGCTCTCTCATTGGTCCCGTGAGCTGTCCGGTCTAGTTGTTAACAAGGCCATTGTTTCTCTGCTGAGCCCTTTTTTTCCTGAATACTGATGCATCTTAAACTCATTTCTCATCCAGCTTGGAGACATGGGAGAGTACAGACTGCTTTTACAGCTTCAACCCTTGCTTCCCACTGCTTATACAGTGATTGATGTGCTTAGACATGCTCTGTAGTACAGGCAGTGGGTGGGTTTGCTCATTTTGCTGTGTCTTACTCCCTTATGATTCAGTTCACTGGAGAAGAGGCTACACTGCCAGCTGAGTTATTAAAGTAATGTTGCATTTCATGAGAAGCTTAACGTGACGTGTAACCGGGTAGTATTTAGTCTTCCTCTTTATTTGACTCAAGCTGTGATTTGTTCTTAGGCAACAGCTGCATTTCCCAACAACGTAATAATGTTCTTTTTAGGATAAAGTTTTACATTTTCTTCACTCTGTGGTTGAGAGCTGTCCTCGGCTAATGCGCTAGTTGCAGCTGAAAGATACCAGGAATAACCCAGCTGGGTTGCACTGACCTTTTGAAACTGGGCACTTCTCCAGGTCTCAATAAAGTGATGCTCTCTCTTTCCAGAAAAGGCAAAAATGTTTAAATGGGGTTTGCAAGAGTTATAGTGATTTTTTTTTTTCCCTTCTGAATGCAGCTGAATTTTTTTGTTTTGTTTTGATTTTTGCTGTTTTATTTTTTTTGAATGGTGCTTTGCTTGCATTCTTGTGGAGGAGTGTGATGACTCCCCTGTATTTCTATTTCCGTGAAATAAGCTCTCACTCCGAGAGAAACATTTAGGTGGAAATTTGCAGCGTGTAGACTGATTTTGCCACGCCCTTTGCCATTATAATCAGTATCAGTAAACATTCAGTGCAACCTCTCATCGCAAGAAGTGACCTGATACATATTTCACAACTTCACAGCTCACTAAGATGGTGCTGATTGAACTATTACTTTGTTCACTGTTTTTTTTTTTTTTTGCTTCCTGAGACTGAGGTTGATGATCTACACAGTGGCTCAGCTTTACTATCAGTGCTATTAAGATCATACTGTCTACTGCTTTTATCGATTTATCAGTCTGAAAGAAAATAAAAAGAAAGTATTGCAACCGAGTGCCTCAGGAGTACTTCAGCTACACACCGAATATAAGATAATGATCTGCACTTCCTGGAAAAAAGAAAAAAGATGTGTTCAACAGAACTGGTAACATATCAAAATAACCCTTGGTATGACGGCTCTTGTCTCAAAAAAAAACAATTATAATGTGTTAGTTATTATATGGTTTCCTGCGAACAGCTCACAGCAATTAACTATTACATAAAACAGCAATTCTAGGAGATGCATTTGGCTAAGCATCTTATCAAAGATAGGTATCACGACTGTGCTCTAGGGATGTTATGATACCAAAATTTAGTAGGTGGTACCAGTACCTGTGTAATTACACAATTCTCGATGCCCAATTTGATACCAAACAAAAACGATTATTATTATCAGATGTGCTTAAAAATAAAACTCTCTGTCATGGTGATGGAAAAACATTTATTTAAAGTAATAACTTCATATTTTGTTGACAGGACACAATGAAATGTTGTGATGATTGCCAAGTAGCCTACTAATGTTGCTACGAGTTATAATAGTTACATTACATCAGCTTAAGCATTTATATTATATTTTTGGCTATGAAACACATCTGGTTTCACAGTGGCAGTGTATTTTAGGATAACATAATAAGGACGAGAAGCACTGAGAGTGCACACAAGGCAGCTCGCTCTCTGGCCAGCATTTACTTTTAAGGGAATAATTTTGTGTTTTGTATACAATCGTTTTGTTTTCTTTGTTCTTTTTAAACTTACTTTAAGTTTGTAGTGCAGTAAAAACAAGTGCAAAGTGCAGGCTTTTGTTATTTGTACTGTTGAAACCCATTTTAATATACACTGCTCAAAAACACTGAAGGAACACTTTAATCAGAGTTTAGCATCAAGTCAGTGAAACCTCTGAGATACTGATGTGGGCAGGTATGCGGGGGGGGGGGGGGGGGGGGTCATCAGTTTCACCTGCTTTGATGTTCATGAAATTAAGAACAGGTGCACTAGAGGGGCAACAATGACACAACCCCCAAACAGGAATGGTTGTACAGGTGGAGGACACTCACATTTTCCCTCCTCAACTTTTCTGGCTGGTTTTTCATTAGTTCTGCATTTGGCTAGGGTCAGAGTCACTGCTGGTAGCATGAGGCCATACCTGGACCCTACAGAGTCTGCACAGGTAGTCCAACTCCTCCAGGATGGCACATCAAAGCGTGCCATTGCCTGAAGGTTTCCCGTGTCTCCCAGCACAGTCTCAGAGGATGGAGGAGACTCCAGGAGACAGGCAGTTACTCTAGGAAAGCTGGACAGATGGATACCAGAGTTGGCAGGTCCACCACTTGTGCCCTGTGCTTTTCACAGATGAGAGCAGCTTCACCCTGAGCGCATGTGACAGTCATCAAAGGGTCTGGAGAAGCCGCAGAGAATGTCGTGATGCCTGTAACATCCTTCAGCATGACCAGTTTGCTGGTGGATCAGTGATGGTTTGGGAGGCATATCCATGAAGAGACACACAGACCTCTACAGGCTAGGCAACAGCACCCTGACTGCCATCAGGTATCGGGATGAAATTCTTAGTCCCAGTCAGACCCCTTCACTGGTGCAGTGGGTCCTGGATTCCTCCTGGTGCACGACTAAGGACTAACCTGCCACATCATTTTTATCCACTTTAGTTTCTGGGATGACCTTGAATTCAGCCCTCTGTAGTTTGATCATTTTCATTTCGATCTAAGAATGTCACATCCTTTCTAGAGGTGTAATCTTTAACCGCAGTATAGAAGCCATGGTTATTGTACAGAAAATAATAAGAATAAGCAATAAGAAACATAGTGTTAAATAGCTCTCTATAGCAATAGCATCCATTTGACC